>NC_035448.2:66499343-67113718 GCF_002127325.2 Helianthus annuus
CCACATCTTCGATTACTTCGGCTTCCATTGCTCAAAACATGAATTTGGAAAATGAAACTGGAACTACACAAAAACCCCCGAAGCTAATGAGCATTGAAGAGTATTATGGATGGAAAGATCGGTTTGAAAACTGGGTTCAAGCTAACCATCTAAGATCGTGGGAGTGTATTTTAAAGAGATATGTTCTACCACGTACTGAACTGCAAACTGAAAAACAAATCTCTGAGTTCAATGACAAAGAACGAGAAATGTACAGAGCTGAAAAAATGATGATCAGTTTACTTCAGGAAGCTATTAAAGAAGACATCTTTGTATTGCTTCAACATGACAAAACTTCAAAATCAATTTGGGATGCTCTTAAAGTCAAATTTGAGGGTAGTGAGAAGATGATTAAGAGTAAAAAGGCACTTCTTAAGAAAGAATTTGATCTTTTCACTAGTTTGCCAGGGGAAGATACAAAGAAGCTGATTGAAAGATATTGCCATTTAGTGCGTTCGATGTCGTTGTTAAGCATAACCAAAGATAGAGAGGAATGGGTTGACAAGTTAGCTGACGCTTTACCTCAGAAGGAATGGGGTACTTACTTGATGATTTTGAAAAACACCGGAGAATATGATGGTTTGACGATTTCTCAGTTCATCGAGAAGATTGAGGGTCAAGATCTTGAACAACAAAAGATTGCAAGGATGAATAATCCGAGTGGTCAACAAGACGTGAAAATGTACTACAAAGGCAGTGTTCAAGAGGTTGAAAGAAGTCCGAAAATACAAACTGCGTTTAGTGCTGGAAACTCATCTGAGAATGTTGAACAAAGTCCTAATAGCAGCAGTGGGTTCTCTTCATACCCAAGTGTCAATCCAAAAAGTTCTACTTCAAGTTTCCATTCTCAAAGTACAAAAGGTGGTGGTTGTGTGATACAGTGCAACATAGCCTTAAATCTTCCAGAGGGTCAAAGTTTTTCTAAAGAAATTGCAAAAGATCACATGTCTTTACTTGAAACTGTACTACAATCCTATGAAGGTTTAGTTGCAGGGAGAATCGGGAATCCTATGCTTACGAAGGAGGATTACGATCAGATAGACCTTGAAGAAATGGAGCTCATGGACATCAAATGGTGTCTTGCTAGTGTCTTAAGGAGAGCAGAAAAGTTTAAGATGATTACTGGAAGAAATGATTTCTTGATGCACATGTTTCTACTTTAGGTTTTGATAAATCTAAAGTTACTTGTTTTAAATGCAGGGAGAAAGGTCATTTCAAGAGGGAATGCAAGAATCGAGAAGCAAATGAAACAAGGAATCCATTCGGAAAAGATGATTACTACCGGAAAGCCATATATCAACAAGTTGGTCAACAACAACAACAAGAACCATAAGTGGCTCATGGTAGAAAAGTGATAGAGGATGCTTCAAAGAGAGCATGTTTAGTGAATCAAGAAAATTTCAGCTGGGATAAATACATTTCAACTGACAGTAAAGCATGCTTAATCAATCAGGACGATGAAAGGTTACCTGGTTTTAGCTGGGATATGTTTGTGGATGAGAAAGGAGAGTTTAAAGCTTTTATTGCTAAAATTGTGAAAGAACCAGATATGTTTACCGAGTGGACGAAAGCTATTGGTGTTAATGTGTCGAGTGAAGAAGAAAAGTCTGTTTCATCAGATGAAAGCTAGCTTAGAGAGTTCAGAAAGAGCAACTGTTTTTGATCAAACACCATCTGATTCAAGTCTTTCAGAGGATAGTTCTAAAAAATCAATTGATTTTAATCAAACACCAACTGATGACAATGGTGATGATGAGGAAGAAAGACATTAATATTGCAAAAACTCATCTATCTCCTAAAAGCTTTAAATTTTATTTTGCAGAACGCTTGGAGAAGCTAAAGGAGAGACGAGCTGCAAAAGAACAAAAGAAAATGAAGTTTGAAAGTGTTGCTCAAATAGATGAGACTGTTCAATGTGAAGAAGCTCAAATTGTTGCTGAGGAAATTGTTGAAACCAAAAAGGTAACTGAAGTTGAAAAAGTTGTTGAAATAGAAAAGATTGTGGAAGTCATCAAACCTTGCTTAAAATGTTCTGAATATTGCAAGGAGGTTGCAACAAAAGATAAAAAATTGGCTGAGATTGAGAAGATGAAGGAACAATTACTGTTCAATCTCAATTACATGAAGGAATCTTATGATGTATTGAATAAAACAGTAATTGGTCTTCAAAAGACAAATTCTGAGATAGAAGATGCCTTGACGATGATGAATGCTACGATGATGACGAAACAAAAAGCAATTAATCATTACATTAAAGAATGTGCCAAGCTGAAACAAGAGTTGGAGACGGAGAAAATTGAGAATGAGAGAATCAGGCACTTATTGCAAAGTTATTCTAGTTCTGATTATCTTACTGATCGAATTTATCTAACTGTTGAAGGTTTCGAAGCATTTCAGGATGAGAAGTCAAAGAAGAAGGATACTGGTAAGAAACCGAGTGTTAGATATAACAAGTGTCTGCCTCCAATCTGGGAAGGTTATTCTCCAAGAAAACCAAACGAGGAGCAAGTCCAAAAGGCAATCAATATAAAACTGAAGTCTGATATAACCGATCAATTACCAGAAAATATTGACATCACTTTCACATCGTCTGACACTGATCATGAGTCTGAGTTAATTAAAAAAGTGGTCGATCAGGTGTTGGATACAGATGAGGAGTCTGAGTTAAAGTCTGAGTCTGGAGGTTCAAGTTCGTCAATCAACAGTCCAAAACCGTCGGTTAAACGGAGTTACAGTAAAGAGTTTTTGTTATCAAAATCAAATTTGAATGATGAAACATTCGAAGTAGCATATACTTTGAATGATTCTGACAAATTATATTCTGACAAAGAGTTTGCAATAAGAAGTGTTAGAATTGAAATGATCAAAAAGGTTTTCAAAATGACAGAAATTAATATTATTGAAATAAACGATTTAAATCTTTATGGAAAACCTTAAAAATACACTTCAAGAGTTCAACAGCGATTAAACAAGAAAAAGGGTTACAATTCTGGTTCTGGTTTTCAAAAGAAACCAAACCATAATAGGAATTTCAAAAAGAAAGGCTTAGGATTTATTCCACCAGAAAATTATAAAAATGAGAAAAATTCTAAAACAAAAACAGAATTTGTTTCAGGAGGAAGTGCTGAGGAAAAACAGAAGAAACCTTTCTGGAGACAATCAAACCAGGAGTTTCTTGCTGAAAGGAAAGGAACTGGAGTTTTTCATCGAAAGAAGACTAGAACCTGTTTTAGATGCAATGAAGCTGGTCACATTGCATGGAATTGTCCATCGGCTACTAAGACAAAACAGGGAGTCTCTGAAAAAATTAAAGAAAAGGTTGTCGATGTTGAATCACCAACTGAGAAATTCAAAATTTTTGAAAACTCAACTTATGAAGTTAGTGAGTGTTCAAAGAAAATTTTTTACAAAAAGAGAGCCAAGGACAACCAAATGTGGGTTGTTAAAAGGTCTGATGAGAAAGTCGGCGATGAACCTGATTCCACAAAATCAGAGGAGCCACAAGTTGAGGTAAAAGAAGAAAAATCAATGTCTTCAATGGATGATGTTAAAATTCCATCTTTGAAGGTTGAAAATGTTAAGAAAAAAGTTGGTAAGGTTGAGATCTCGAATCAATTCTATTATAATCAGAAGGAATTTGATGTTGAGAAAGCATTCAACGGGAATGTTAAGAAAAGTTTTGGGAAAATGGTCGAGGGAAAGGCCAAAGGGTTAAAGATTTTTATGCAACAAAGAAAGCAACTTATAACCCTACTGAACAAGAGTTAAAAACACCCAAGGTTGGTAAGACTTGGGTGGAAATTCTTTTTCCTTGAAAAATCAGGACTTGCCGGAGATCCCAAGTTTGTAGTCGTGGATCAGGAATCGGCATTATTCATGTTAAAATAGATTGTGTGACAGAGTTTAAAATTGTTTAAATTTTTACAGGTTGTGACTTGCCGGAGCTTCCAGGTTGGTAAGTGTGAAGCAGGAATCAGCATATTTGTTGGTAAAAAGAATTTATGTAGATGTTTCCTACAATTGGTACATGATTGGTCTTATAAGTGGTACAGAGGTTTGATTGTGCATTCTTGCAAGTGGTAAATCAGGGACATTAATTTGTACTTGATTTCCTACAAATCGTTAAAATTGAACAAAGTGATGAACCCGTCCCTACAAGTGGTTAAAACAAACTTATTTTCCGGAAAAATCATTTTGATTAAAACAAACTTAAGTGTTTTGAAATATTAATGAGAAAATAGTTTGTTGAAAGGGGGAGTTCTGATTGTTTATGCCAAGTGGATGGCGAATTGAAGTGATTCGATATCAGTTTGTCAACTTTCTGTATAGTTTGTTTTCAAATTTCTTTAAATGTGTTTGCATTTTAGGGGGAGTAAAAATTTCAGAAAATCCAAAAACATTTGAAATTTTGAAAAAGACAAAAACATGATAAAATAAAAAATGAGTTTTGTTGAGAAAAGAGGAAATGATAGTACATCAGTAGACTATCACAACATGCTAAAGAAATGGTAAGTAAAAATGTGATAAACAATCTTACTGATGATATGCCAGTAGGTTTTTGCACATTCAGTAGATTGTGACGAGATATAACCTAAATTCAAACTTGCTTATATCGTGGGTAACATTTCTTGGATATATGGGTAACCCCCGAAATCTTGTTTGAAAGGTCCCTCTTTCTGAGATACTAGGTCTTTATACTCAGTGATATCTAGGGTATTATCCCGGGACTTCTGCTGAATGGAAATTCTGACCTAGTCCCCGTATAATACTTTCCGCAATGCTTGAAATATAGCACCACCCTCAGCATAAAAGATGATGAAACATTGAAAAATGCTAATCATGTGCTGTTGAAGAAAAGATCCTCTAAAGGGGATACACCAAAAGTCGAACCGTCATCTCTCTGCTGAACGGAAGTTCTGACCTGAGCTCTCACGGTTTCGCATCTAACCCCGTACAGATATCATCTAGGTATACTCACCTGTAAGACTGAATATTGGGATCTGGATACGGGAGTATATTCAAGTAGTGGGACACGCAGATAAGTTTAAGTGCTTAAGACATTAATCTCGTATCTCGAAACAATTGAACTTTGTGTGAAAATTTAAGTGGACCGGTATACTGACAATCTAAGTGAATTGTTTAAAACTTAAAATGAATTGAAGCTTAACAGTGTTGGTGATTTGTCTCATAAACTGATATGATCCTCTTACACAAACTCACAAAAATAGTGTCTGTAAATATTTCTTTACTGCATTTCATATGAAAAATCCAAAAAGATTTTCAGTGTGTTTTAGCATAAATTTTGAAAAAATAATTTTTTTTTCGACAACTGATGTTGGGGAATTGATTTTCTAAATTCCAAGTGCTAAACATGATGACCATTTTGTGAGGGGGAGTTTGTGTTCTTAAAACAAATGTGTTTTAAACAAATTTACAAGTGGTTCATCAGAATTTTTATTAATAAATCATTCTGGTTAAATTTGAGGGGGAGTCTGAATATCTAATTTTTGTCAGATGATTAAATTTGTGAAATTTTACTTTGAAGTAGAGGTTGTGCAGATAACCTGAGCTGGATGAGAGCCAGGTCACGATCTTGGAACAACATCAAAGAGAATTTGAGAAAGTGCCAGGTTTCTGATATCTGAGGTTTCTGTGGAAAAATATTTGAACCAGACTATGATCCTGAAGCAGTTGATGCTGATGAACTTAAGGAATCAAGAGATCTGATCAAGAGAATTGGGAAGCTAAAGAACCAGGTTAAGATCCTGAAAGAGAAGAGTTTATGAAAGCCCGAAGACTGATCAAGATTGAAGATGAGAAGACTCGACACTTAAGACTCGTCAACATCTGAGGGGGAGTCTGTTAGTGCATGCATCTGTCGACTTCATCTTGTATTGAGTCTTGTACTAGATATGTTAGATCAGGGCACGTTGTACGAGAAAATACTCCGAGATAGTTGAATTATATGTGATTTCGCTTGAAGGAAGCTATTCCTCTTGAAATGACATTTGTCACTTTCAAGCGGAATCAACAACATTTCTGATTTCGCTTGAAGTAGTTTCAAGCGAAATCTCATCTATTTGTTTCCGCTTGAAATGTCTTTGTCATTTTCAAGCGGAACCCCAAGCCCTATAAATAGGTTGATTCAAGCAAAATCAGTAGAACAGTTGTGAACTTGGATACCGAGGTGCTGCCGGTTTATCCAGTGAATGTAATCAGTGTTATATCAATCAAAAAGGTGTTTAAAGTGATCTGCAAGCTGTGTCGACGTCTGTTTCTTATTTTCCGCATCTGAAACAGATCAAAACTCCTCTGAACAACTCGTTCGGGTCATCACACGATCCTACACTATAGAGCTTGAGACACGCTCCACTCCTTGATAGGCCATAGGAGTGCTTTTGTGATCCCAGAAAATATCAAAGTTGTCTAGGTTTGGTTACGTACTTATGGTACATAATGTCAGGGGGCTCGCTACCCACTGATGGATCCTTAAACTCCATAAATGCTAATAACATACCAGAATTTCATTACAAGAATACAAAGATTTCACATGATAAAAATAACTGCATGAACTCGCTCAACTTTTGTTGACTTTTTAAAACTACATGTATTTCAGGAAACATGTCTTGAGCAGGTGATACACTACGGGTTAACGGGAAAGTCAATGACAACGATAGCCGCTTTTGAAATGTTTATCTTTTATATCCCAACTTCGTATGGGCATATAGGGGACAAAACCTCACTATGTTTTATGCCAAAAACTATCTTTTGTGTTGTGTAATATAACTATGTTTTGGTTAACGTTTGTGAATGTTGTGGAAACTAGAAAACTATGTTGGAAACTTGTAAACTTGGTTTGAAAACAATATATCTATGCCATCGTTGTGGTTTATTATGCTTACACATTTGGATGTAATGATCACCTTTCTTACGTCACACACAATACGCTTCTGCTACTAGCAGGGTGTGACAGATTGGTATCAGAGCTCCGATTGTAGTGAACCGGGGAAAAACTTGTACAAAGCTTGGTCTACAATCACCGAAGGGCTCACACATGAAAACAAAGTCAATAACATTACAAAAGTGATTATAAAAGTATGACAAAACTGACAAAAGGTTTTCATTGTGTCACGATAACATGAGGATCTATCACTTGAGCTCAATCATAAGTAACAAAGAAGGATCAATACATGGTTAGTCTATGAGGAATAGACTTGAAAACATTAAGGATTACATGTGAAACACGAGAACAAAAACAACATGAGATTTAGTGATTATATATATATATATAACATATTTATATATGTGTTGTACCGAATATTTTGCCATGAACGAAAATACCTTCGACTACGAATTCTATTATTACACTTGACTCACGTGATGAGAATGATAACCTCGCGTCTATTATGAAGTATGGCAGACATGGTCCCTGAGCGAGACCCTAAAGCATTAATCTTGTAGAAGATGGTTTATTTCCCTCGGATGGTATATGTCTGGGTTCGGTTGTTTTCCCTTGGACAACAACCCTACTAGTGGGACGAGGTCCCTGAGGCTCATACTAATCGTGATTAATGACACTTTCATCCAGAAAAGGAAGATGAAGTACTCATCTTGAAGGTGCCCCTCCAGTTGTTATTGTTACGGATTCTTTTTATTTGTATTTCGGCTAACATTGTGCCCTTTCACGAATAAAGACAATGGGCGTTAGCACGTGGACCATCACGAAGGTCCCTCCTATGTTGAAGGTATATAGACAATAGTGTCATCTCTTTGATTGATCGTCTGCTTAGAACAAGAGAATGCTAGGGTGACCATGCAAAACAATTTATTATTACGGGGGCCCACGTAATAACAACTTGTAGTGTATGGAAATCCTGGTGGGCTCTGCTGGTCAAGCTAACGATCACTATCCATACGAAATTCCTAAATTGTTCAAGTTTTTATCTAGTAGAACGCTAACCGGAATGGTTACTATAACACTCTATGATACAGGAAGACCACACGTATTGTTCGCACATAACATTCGATCTATAACCCGAGTTGCTTGAGATTAGTCATCGAAAGCAAACAAAACTTGTTAGTCACTCATGGAGGATTTTCCCCAACATTCTAGGAGTTATTGTACATGGGCTGGTTCTTTGGTGTCTATGACACCTTACCTTATCTTAGTTATCGAAAATGATTACATTAAACTCTGTCATTTGACATTTGTCTTATTCTAAGGAATGATATGGAATGAGCCATGCTACAACCCCTTCCTTGCATTTTATCCGACATCTATTGAAATTATAACAATTTTGTTTGGAGCTCGTGGAGCTCAAGGGATATCAATGTATTCGTCACATGGGTTAGTGCGGCGAAGGACTTTCCTACTTGGGACGATTGAGGTCCATGAGGTAGAGAATACATACTATAAGGATAGAGACGGCCGTTTGGTTTCTCCTCCACACCGAATTACTCCTTCTCCCACTTAGGCATATGGTCAGTACACGTAAGAGGTACTACGCATTTTGGGTTGCGTTTATTCATGTTATCGTTGTTCAAACATGCATGAACAATGTGGTCTTGAGGTTTCCATAACCAATTACATTCTTAACTTAGGCACATGGTAGGCTATATCTGTCCAAATACAAGTCTAGACCCTTTAATACTATGTATCAAAAATAACATGGCACCGAAAAGAAAATCTACGTCAAAAGGGCTAGTTAATCAGCACCCAACTATTAAAGCTGAACTCAAGTTTTTATGGAACGATATAAGGTTGCAAAGATTGCACAACATGGGGTTGTTGAGTCGACACTAATGATGGTACTAATGTTACTGGCAGCTCAAGTGGTTTAAATTCCGATGGGACGAGAACGAGTAGCAATGCCACACTTGGAGATGCACTCACACCAGATTTTAATTCTAAGGCATATCCGGATTACAAGCCGTGAGACCTCATCGATACGAGAGGTGTGGTAAGTTATGTCCGCTAAATAAAGACAATGAAGTCAGTTAACCGTGCTAGCAAATGTACTCCTAAGTAAACGATTTGGTAAACGAATAGTCATCTGTTGAGGGAGACGATAACTTGGTGGAATCTCCGAGTGCAAACTATATGAAGTAATACAACAAAGAGGTTGTCGTGGGATGAACTCAAGGATCTTATGTTAGAATAGTATTGCTCGCTAGTGGTAAATTCCAAGGTTGGGAACCGAACTCTAGAACTCGATTATGATTAGAGCGAACGTAGCTGGTTACCCCCGACGCCTCTACAATCTCTAAAAGATTGTTGCATACTAGATAACACCCGAATCCAAACACGCTGAGTGCTACATTTAGGGTTTAGCCCTGAAATATGAAGTTGGCATCAAGGAGTATGCTAATAACTTGCCAAAAACCTGAATGAGATAAGTGAAACCTTCATCATGAGGGCACTTGCAAAAGTGTCAAGAGTAGCAGTGTGGTGAGACTGGGTACAAAACGGAAGCTAATGAGTTAGTTATATTCAAGAATGAACGAGGAGGTTTAACTGTGGCAAAGAGGCCATTACGAGCATGGACGTCTAAGGATGAATCAAGCAAAGGAATAAGCGTGTGTATGGGTAGAACTATGAATACTCCACAAAATCCCAATGTTGCCATGGGTACGTTCTACTCTGCAACTAGCATGTATCAGTTCTTTGGATACCAACGTCAGCTTAACTTAGTGTCTTTAGATACTAAGCATATACACGAGTTAGAGTCACGTAGGTTAGACATGTCTTGCTCTATCAAGTTAGCTAATTGGGAATTAGCGGAGTCATGCGAAGTCATTAAGGGTCACCGATACGTTTCCTATCAACCGACCCGTTACATCCATTTGTTTTATACCGGTGTCGGTATTAGTTTCATCCCCCTAGAATTCAAAATATACTTGGCCTAGAGTCAGGTAAGCTAGACGCCTCCTCATTTCCATAGGATTGGTCGACGATGAATTAGTTGAGTCAGGAGAAAATATTAAAGGATGCACACTCGATCTTGGAGCACGGAAATTCAATAGCGACCTTTCGCTCATTCAATTGGATCGTTACGACATAACTTTTGGCATGGACTGGTTGATCAACAACTGAGCGGAAGTAGTTGTTCCGAGAAAACTATTCTCATTCCACCTGTCTGACGAGGGAACATCTTTTGGGGCACGGAGAGAAACACGACACAAGGTGCGAATCATCAACTGTATGCAGGCTCGGAAGAGTCTGAGAAAAGGATACATCGCCTTTCTTGCTCAGGTGGTTGACAAGAAGCCGACGAGCGCAAAGTGAAGGACATACCTGTAGTAAAGGAATATCCCGAAGTCTTTCCATAAGAATTGTCGGGACTATCTCCACAACGACAAGTGGAATTCTGTATCGATCTAGTGCTAGGAGCTGCACCGGTGGCGAAAGCTTCGTATCGACTGGTGCCCTTGGAGATGCAGGAATTATCTACTTAGCTTTAGGAGCTGCTTGACAAAGGATTCATTAGACCGAGTTTCTCACCTTGGGGAGCTCCGGTGCTATTCGTCAAGAAGAAAGATGGGACCTTTCGGATGTGCATCGATTACAGAGAACTAAAGAAGCTAACTATCAAGAATCGGTATCCTTTACCGAGGATCGACGACTTGTAAGATCAGTTACAAGGTTCCAGCTTTTATTCCAAGATTTATCTAAGATCCGAATATCATCAGTTGAGGATTTAAGAGGAAAGCATTACTAAGACAACGTTTAGGACACGTTATGGGCATTACGAGTTCCTTGTTATGCCTTTTGGCTTAACAAACGCTCCCGCCGTATTCATGGATTTGATGAACCGAGTATGTAAGCCATATCTCGACAAGTTCGTGATCGTATTCATTGATGACATTTTGATATACTCACGGACAGAGGCGGAACACGAACAACACATGAGAACTATTTTGGAGTTGCTTAAGAAAGAACAATTGTATGCCAAGTTCTCAAAATGTGAATTTTGGATTCGCGAGGTGCAATTTCTTGGTCATGTGGTGAACGAGAACAGAATACATGTTGACCCAGCTAAGATAGTAGCCATAAAGAACTGGAACACTCCAAAGACCCCAACAGAAGTAAGACAATTTCTGGGTTTAGCTGGATACTATCGAAGATTCATTGAGAACTTTTCTAAAATTTCTCAACCGCTAACACCATTCACTCAAAAGGATAAAAGTTCGATTGGGGTGAAAAACAAGAAATGGCATTCCAAACACTCAAGGATAAACTATGTCAAGCGCCAATCTTATCACTCCCGGACAATACCGATGACTTTGTGGTGTATTGTGATGCATCGCACCAAGGCTTGGGTTGTGTGTTAATACAACGTGAGAACGTCATCGCGTACGCGTCACGACAGTTAAAAGTCCATGAAAAGTATTATACCACTCACAACCTAGAGTTAGGCGCAGTGGTATTCGCTTTAAATATTTGGTGTCACTATCTTTATGGTACTAAGTGTACCATATTCACCGATCCTAAAAGTCTTCAACATATATTCGATCAAAAGGAATTAAACATGCGCCAACGGCGATGGGTTAAATTGTTGAACGACTATGACTGCGAAATCAGGTACCATCTGGGAAAAGCAAATGTGGTGGAGGATGCTTTAAGCCGGAAAGAAAGAGTTAAAACATTACGAGTACGAGCTTTAGAGTTGACAATTCAAACAAACATCACTACTCGAGTGCGCGATGCACAACAAGAAGCTCTAAAGCCAGAAAACATTCGAGCAGAATCCTTGCGAGGATTAGAGAAACAAATGGAAACGAACAAAGATGACACGTTATATTTCATGGGAAAGATCTGTATCCCATGCTTCGGTGGTCTACGAGACTTGGTGTTGGACGAAGCACACAAGTCAAAATATTCAATACATCCAGGATTCGATAAGATGTATCAGGATTTAAAAGAATACTATTGATAGCCTAAACTCAAGGGAGATATTGCGACCTATGTCGGGAAATGCCTAACTTGTGCAAAGGTCAAGGCCGAATATCAGACGTCGTCTGGCTTATTACAACAACCTGAGATTCCCTTTTGGAAATGGGAACAGATATCAATGGATTTCATTACAGGACTCCCACGGACCTCTCGAGTCATGACATGATATGGGTTATCGTTGATCGATTAAACAAGTCGGCTCACTTCTTACCGATTCGTGAAAAAGACAGTACCGCGAAGTTAGCTGAAATTTACCGCAACGAGATTGTGGCACCTTATGGAGTGCTTATTTCAATAATCTCAGATCGGGATGGTCGCTTTGTGTCAAGAATATGGCAATCATTTCAAGAATCGCTTGGATCTTGTTTGGATCTAAGCACATCATTTAATCCGCAAACCGATGGACAAAGCGAACGAACCATCCAAACGTCGGAGGACATGCTTCGCGCCTGTGTGATGGATTTGGGCGGAAACTGGGATACTCATTTGCGTCTGGTAGAGTTCTCATATAATAACAGTTATCACACAAGCATTAAAGCCGCCCCATACGAAGCACTATACGGACGAAAGTGCCGATCACCGCTATGTTGGGCGGAAGTCGGAGACAAACAACTCATTGGCCCTGAACTAGTCCAAGTGACTACTGATAAGATAGCAAAAATACGAGACCGTATTAAAGTGGCTCGTGATAGACAAAAGAGCTACGCGGACAGAAGACGCAAACCATTATCCTTCGAGGTCGGAGACAAAGTCTTACTGGAAGTCTCGCCTTGGAAACGCGTAACTAGATTTGGGAAACACGGAAAACTAAACCTGAGATACATTGGGCCATTTGAAATTCTAGAAAAGGCCAGTACCGTCGCGTACAAGTTAAAACTACCAGAAGAACTCAACAATGTACACGACACATTTTGTCACACCCCCAAAATCCACCTGCGGAATATCACCGCTTGGGAGCGTGACTGACCAGGATCAAGCCACCAATCATATTGAACATGTAATTAATATCAAGTAAAATAAATGCAAACCAATCATTCAATACGATAGGTGTTCAAAACATAATTATAGTATCAAGTGTAGCGGAAGCATAAGTATGAAAACCCAATGTAAATCATAAGTTCAAATGTTTTCACATGGCATCCACGATCCATGCTCCACAACGACCTGCTCCTCCCTGTGCAAGCTCCATGTATCTAACGACCTGCAAGGCATGCAGCAGAGAGTCAACAACTAGTTGAGCGAGTTCACAGTTTATAGTTCAGTAATTGTATCAGTATAGTAAGCCTTGCGTTCGTTCATTAAGTCATATATCGTATTAGTCCGTATCGCAGCCCTCTAGGCATGTATGCGAAGATTAGGGAAAGTTCTCAAGTATTCTAGACTAGGTATGTTTGTATCGCGGCAACCCTGGCATGTATGCGAAGTTTAGAGTATAGTTCGCGGCCTTCCTAGGCATGTGTGTGAAGATTAGTCATAATATCGCGGCCAACCCTGGCGTGTGTGCGAAGATCAGTTCAATTTAGTACCATTAGTCTAGTTGTATATTATCAATCACCTTCCTCACCCGAGGATCATATCATATCACTACGTTCCATTATCTAGAGATGTACAAGTAAATAAATCCAATCCCATTCCCACCCTGGGAACCCCATGCCTTGGCTGTGTGAACTCACCTTGGTTTGCTCGGTATGCTATGCTCCAGGGTTTATCAAATGTCTAAGTCCGTTACACACGACCTAGGATATGTTGCACATGGTACGATGTAAGTGTTTGCATCAAATTAGGGTTTGCAAGTCATTGATATTAAAGCAATTGTGTTACAGGTGATCATTGTGTGCAGAATGATATGATAAGGATGTGCACACATATAGGGTCATGCAGTAATATTCAGCAATGTTCAGTTACATGCAAATGCTCCTCACACAGGTTTTGACTTAGCATTATAAGTATCATAAGTTAATTCAAACAATTCATCAACAACGTCGGATCATTTATCAAGAAATCAGTTCAGACTATGTATTTAACATAAAACTCAGGCTAGGTTATCATGCATAAGAGTCGGGCTAGGTTACCAAGTATGAAAGTCACTAGAAATTCAAACCATATGCTTGTGTATTCAAGGAGAGTCAGACAACATGCAATAGTGATAAAAGTCGGACTCCTTTGCTTTCCATACATGAAATTCGGACTAGGGGTTGGGGTTTGGAGGCCATAAAGCTCGGACAAGAACAAGGGGACTTCCCCTTGTTAAAACTCGGACAGGACATGGCAAGGGGGGGGGGGTATAAAACTCGGACCAAGTAAAGGGGGTTAAAACTCGGATAGTCTCTTAGGGGGTTAAAAGTCGGACCAAGTGAGGGGGGTTTAAAACTCGGACAACACCTCCCCTTTGTGCAAAACTCGGACCCTTGCACTATCATAAAAACTCGAACAGCATGTTATACATAAACATCGGACAACATGTTATACATAAACATTCGACAGCATGTTATACATAAACATCGGACTTCATGATACCTAGATAAAGATCGGACAAGAATGCTACCCACAAAACTCAGACAACCAGCACATTTAAAAGTCGGATTATCATATCATATCAAAACGCAGACAATCACAATCACAATCACAATTGTAACAGTTACACACATACATTCAACAGTTACGTTCTTATTTTCTACGATCCAGAATCCTTAATTTCATTGCAGTGCAAACATCAAATCAATATCCAACCATTCTATCATCACAGGCAATCGATTGAATGACTATTCAATATCATTATCATCAAAATCAGAATCCAATCAATAATCACAGAGAATATCATATGAATAACTAGGGTTTTACTAAGAATCCCAAGAATCAAGAATTGATAATAATCAAGCAATCAATTAGGGTTTACAAGTATTACAATAATCAATAAACAATTACCTTGAATGATTCTAGAGAAAGAGAGGAATCAAGAGTGAGGAATATCTTGTGCCAATGATGATGGTGATGATGATTGCCAGAGAAAGTGAAAGTACGTGCTTGGATTTTTGTGAAATGATTAGTGAAAAAGGGATTAGGGTTAAGTATCACTAGGATTTCACTAATTGCTCTCTACATCCTCAAGTATTAACTTTTACACAAGTACACCATCTCACAACAATTTCACAGTTTCACCACCAAGTTTATGCATTTAACAAATTTATCACAATTAACACATAACCATGCACAATCACACAATACACTTCATTGTATCAAAACGTATACAATTCCATAGCAACTAATTGTGCAAATAATTAACTACACAAACAATGAACGTGCAATAAATGCGAAATAGGAATCTTGGAAATTTGAGTTGTCACATTATCCCCAACTTGAAAGAAATTTCGTCCCGAAATTTAGCATGCGGTTACTGAGGAAGCTAGGTAAGTTGTATCGTTTACTGGTTTTCCTGGGGTGTCACATCATCCCCCTGTTGATTTGGAATTTCGTCCCGAAATTCCGCAGTAGTAGCTTCAGTCTCAGTAGTGGTTGCATTGGTTCCGAATAACTGGGGGTACTTTTCTGTCATTTGGTCTTCGCGTTCCCAGGTGTACTCTGGGCCACGTTTGGAGTTCCAACGAACTCGGACAAGAGGGATTCTCTTGTGTTTGAGGACCTTAACATCCCGGTCCGTGATTTCTACAGGTTCCTCGACGAAGTGCAACTGCTCGTCGATAGTGAGTTCCTTAAAAGGAACTATGAGGGTCTCATCTGACAGACACTTCTTCAGATTCGACACATGGAATACGTTGTCAACTGCACCGAGTTCAGCTGGTAAGTTAGTCTGTAGGCTACTTTGCCTATTCTTTCAGTGATTTCGAATGGTCCAACATACCGTGGATTGAGCTTGCCTCGTTTACCAAATCTAACCACACCCTTCCAGGGTGAGACTTTAAGTAAAACCCAGTCCCCGACCTGAAATTCCAATGGCTTCCTGCGCTTATCCGCGTAGCTTTTCTGACGGTCGCGTGCTGCCGCCATTCGTTGTCGTATTTGTGCTATTCGTTCAGTAGCGTCAACTACCATTTCTGGCCCTGTAATCTGACTATCCCCCACCTTTGCCCAACAGAGAGGTGACCGGCATTTACGTCCGTACAATGCCTCGAATGGAGCGGCTTGTATGCTGGTGTGGTAACTGTTATTGTAAGAAAACTCCACTAACGGGAGATGTTTTTCCCAGCTGTTGCCGAAATCGATAACACACGCCCGAAGCATGTCTTCTAGAGTTTGGATCGTGCGCTCAGACTGCCCATCCGTCTGAGGGTGATAAGCTGTGCTCATGTCTAATCGAGAGCCAAAAGCTTTGTGCATTGCTTGCCATAGTTCTGAAGTGAATCGTGCATCGCGATCCGAAATAATAGAGGTTGGCACCCCGTGCCTCGAAACAACTTCTTTCAAGTAGATGTCGGCTAATGTAGAGAACTTATCCGTTTCTTTGATAGCCAAGAAATGAGCAGACTTTGTGAGTCGATCAACGATCACCCAAATAGTATCATTCCCACGCTGGGATCTAGGCAGGCCAGTAACAAAATCCATGGAAATTTCTTCCCATTTCCACTGTGGTATCCTGGGTTGTTGCAGTAGGCCTGAAGGTTTCTGGTACTCTGTCTTGACTCTCGCACAAGTCAAACATTTGCCGACGTAAGTTGCAATGTGGGCCTTCATGCTAGGCCACCAATAGGTTGTTCTGATGTCGTGGTACATTTTATCCGACCCTGGATGTACCGAGTACCGAGACTTATGAGCTTCATCCATTACAAGTTCTCATAAACCGCCGTATAATGGTACCCAAATACGTCCTGTTACATAGTAGGCGTCGTCTTCCTTCTGTTCTAATCGTTGCCTTGATCCACGTAAGGCTTCAGCCCTGACGTTTTCTAGTTTCAATGCTTCTACCTGAGCATTTCGTATCTGTGCAGGAATATCAGACTGAATAGTGAGCTGCAAAGCTCCTACACGCCTAGGTAAAGTATCCTTTCGACTGAGAGCGTCTGCCACAACATTGGCTTTGCCTGGATGGTACTTGATAGCGCATTCATAATCGTTAAGTAGCTCGACCCATCGTCGTTGACGCATGTTCAGTTCCTTCTGCTTGAAGATATGCTCGAGACTCCTGTGATCGGTGTAAATAGTGCACCTGGTACCGTACAGGTAGTGTCGCCATATCTTGAGCGCGAAAACAACAGCTCCCAGCTCTAAATCGTGCGTCGTGTAGTTCCGTTCATGAACTTTGAGTTGTCGTGAAGCGTAGGCAATAACTTTATCTCGCTGCATCAATACACAACCAAGCCCTTGTATCGATGCGTCACAATAGACCACAAAATCATCTGTGCCCTCTGGCAATGAGAGAATAGGTGCACTGCAAAGCCTATCCTTTAAGTACTGGAAAGCGGTTTCCTGGGAATCTCCCCAACGGTAGGTGACACCTTTCTGTGTCAGCATAGTAAGCGGCTGTGCGATCTTCGAAAAGTCTTTGATGAATCGTCTGTAATACCCCGCCAAACCCAAGAATTGGCGTATTTCCGTTGGTGTACGTGGTGCGGGCCAGTTCCTGATCGAATCTACCTTGGACGGATCAACATGAATCCCATCCCTGTTCACCACATGGCCTAGAAAATGGACTTCACGAAGCCAGAAGTCACATTTTGAAAACTTTGCGTACAATTGCTCCTTTCGAAGAAGTTCCAAGATAAGTCGTAAGTGCTGCTCGTGTTCCTCCTGACTCTTGGAGTAGATCAGGATGTCGTCGATGAAAACAATGACGAACTTCTCTAGATAGGGTTTGCACAACCTGTTCATAAGATCCATGAAAACTGCCGGCGCGTTCGTAAGCCCAAATGGCATGACTAGGAACTCGTAGTGACCGTAGCGAGTTCTGAATGCTGTCTTGGAGACGTCCTCATCCCGGACTCTCAGCTGATGATAACCTGACCTTAGATCAATCTTGGAGTAGTAGCTCGACCCTTGCAACTGGTTGAATAGATCGTCGATACGTGGAAGAGGATAACGGTTCTTCACTGTGATCTTGTTCAGTTCGCGGTAGTCTATACACATCCTGAAGGTGCCATCCTTCTTTTTCACGAATAGTACTGGAGCTCCCCAAGGCGAAGAGCTTGGACGAATGAAGCCCTTATCCAAGAGCTCTTGTAGTTGCTTAGACAGTTCTTCCAGTTCAGTTGGAGCTAAACGATACGGTGCGCGAGCTATAGGTGCTGCTCCTGGAGCTAGCTCGATTTGAAATTCAACTTGACGATGAGGCGGTAAACCGGGTAAATCTTCAGGAAACACCTGAGGAAAGTCGCGTACAACTGGAATATCCTCCAATTTCTTTTCCTTTGCTGATGCATCCGTAATAAGTGCCAAAATGGCAGTGTGCCCCTTTCGTAAACATTTCTGAGCCTTCAAGAAAGAGATGATGCCAACCACAGCACCACTCTTGTCGCCTTGAACTTCGAGAGGTTCTTTTCCCGAACGAGGAATACGAATGATCTTCTCCTTACAAAGGATCTCTGCCTGCTGCTTGGATAACCAATCCATGCCAATGACGATATCGAAACTACCCAAAACTTTGGGAATGAGATCAATCAAGAAGGTCTGACCAGCTAAGACAATGTTACAACCCTTGACTACATGAACGGCTTCTACACTCTTGCCATTTGCTAACTCTACGACATGTTTGGTGTTTAGAGGTGTTGGTGTACGTTTTAACATTTTACTTGCTTTTAACGATATATAACTTGTATCCGCACCCGAATCGAACAAAACAGTAACATAAATATCATCGAGAAGAAACTTACCCATAACCACATTGGGATCATTCATTGTGTCACCTCGACCCAGCATAAAAGCACGACCCCGAGCTTCGTTGCCATTGTTGTTCCCACCATTGTTGTTGTTGTTGCCATTCCCCTGATTGTTGTCATTGTTGCGATTCTGGTTCTGGTTTAACTGGGGGCAATCACGCTTGAAATGACCTTCAGCCCCACACTAAAAACATCCCCTGTTGCCCCGCTGTTGCTGCTGCTGATGCTGGTTCTGTGGAGCTGGTGGTGGGTGTTGCAGATTCTGATTTGCAGGTCGCGAACTCCTGCAGTCTTTAGCTTCATGCCCTAACTTGAGACATCTCTGACAACGCTCCTTACGACACCGTCCACTGTAGTGCCTGTTGCACCTGTTACACAATGGGTGAATTCCCCGATATCCACCCTGCCCCTGATTGCGTGAAGAGTGCTGACTGGGACTCTGATAACTGTCAGTCTTTCGCTGCTGAACTTGTGACTGAACTGAAGCTGATCCCTTGCTGGAATCCCCATCCCATTTTCTTTTGTTGTCACTGGGAGTAGCAGAAGTAGTAACAGCAGTAGTGGTAGCACTGATGCGTTTTGGCAGCTTGTTCTGTTCCACTGCCTGATCCGTAATACGATGAGCAAGGCGCTGAATAGCCTGGATATTATCAAGATTAGCCGATGTCACATGGCTCTGGATCTCTGGCGCTAACCCCTTGAGATACAACTCAATTCGCTTGATTTGAGGGTCCACCATAGTTGGACACAGCACGGCCAGCTCGTTCGACCGTTTAGTATAAGCTTCGATTTCTGACCCAGTCATTTTCAGATGGTAGAACTCATCTTCCAACTTGTGAATATCTTCCCGTGTGCAGTATTCACGTTTAATCAGCTCCTTGAAATCATTCCAAGGGGTGGCGTTAGCAGCTGCCAACCCTAGGATCTGCACTTGCGCGTTCCACCAAGTTAACGCGATTCCTTCCAAAGTACAAGTGGCGTACTTGACCCTGCGAGCCTCAGGGCATTCACACATTTCGAATACTGACTCTAGCTTCTCAAACCAATGGAGGAGTCCCACTGCCCCCTCGATGCCACTGAATGAGCTTGGACGACAGTCCATGAAGTTCTTGAAAGTACAAACAGGCTGATGAGCGTGTTGACCTAATGTGTAAGAACAGAACGAGGTTAAACATAAGAGTTGTTTAGGAACGTAGGATCTAAAGATCCTAGAATGAGTTACGACTGCAGGGTATACCTCCTGCGTTTGCAGCTGCAAGTGCCGCAGCAACTTGTTCATTGATAAGAGCCGTCAACTGGGCTTGAGTCATGTTAATGCGTCCAGCCATTGTTCTTCATAGTAAAAGTAGTGTAAGTGAGAATGGTTCGCGAGTAGTGCGATGACAGAAGAGTGTAAGCACATAGGTGTTCTCATGCAATAACAAGTAGTGAACAAGGTAATTTAAGCATACTACGAGCAAAGTTCTATGTAATTCTAGCATGTAGGCAATAAACATAAACCTTATTACCTAGGATGTTGAGTCTTGCACGTGGAGCGAAGCGTCGTTGTGGATCGTTGAGAGCATTGTTCTGGTTATAGTCTGGTTTTAATAAAAACGTTTTCCCATATTAAAACCAAGTTCTCTATAACCAATGGCTCTGATACCAATCTGTCACACCCCCAAAATCCATCTGCGGAATATCACCGCTTGGGAGCGTGACTGACCAGGATCAAGCCACCAATCATATTGAACATGTAATTAATATCAAGTAAAATAAATGCAAACCGATCATTCAATACGATAGGTGTTCAAAACATAATTATAGTATCAAGTGTAGCGGAAGCATAAGTATGAAAACCCAATGTAAATCATAAGTTCAAATGTTTAAATGTTTTAACATGGCATCCACGATCCATGCTCCATAACGACCTGCTCCTCCCTATGCAAGCTCCATGTATCTAACGACCTGCAAGGCATGCAGCAGAGAGTCAACAACTAGTTGAGCGAGTTCACAGTTTATAGTTCAGTAATTGTATCAGTATAGTAAGCCTTGCGTTCGTTCATTAAGTCATATATCGTATTAGTCCGTATCGCAGCCCTCTAGGCATGTATGCGAAGATTAGGGAAAGTTCTCAAGTATTCTAGACTAGGTATGTTTGTATCGCGGCCACCCTGGCATGTATGCGAAGTTTAGAGTATAGTTCGTGGCCTTCCTAGGCATGTGTGCGAAGATTAGTCATAATATCGCAGCCAACCCTGGCGTGTGTGCGAAGATCAGTTCAATTTAGTACCATTAGTCTAGTTGTATCTTATCAATCACCTTCCTCACCGGGGATCATATCATATCACTACGTTCCATTATCTAGAGATGTACAAGTAAATAAATCCAATCCCATTCCCACCCTGGGAACCCCATGCCTTGGCTGTGTGAACTCACCTTGGTTTGCTCGATATGCTATGCTCTAGGGTTTATCAAATGTCTAAGTCCGTTACACACGACCTAGGATATGTTGCACATGATACGATGTAAGTGTTTGCATCAAATTAGGGTTTGCAAGTCATTGATATTCAAGCAATTGTGTTACAGGTGATCATTGTGTGCAGAATGATATGATAAGGATGTGCACACATATAGGGTCATGCAGTAATATTCAGCAATGTTCAGTTACATGCAAATGCTCCTCACACAGGTTTTGACTTAGCATTATAAGTATCATAAGTTAACTCAAACAATTCATCAACAACGTCGGATCATTTATCAAGAAATCAGTTCAGACTATGTATTTAACATAAAACTCAGGCTAGGTTATCATGCATAAGAGTCGGGCTAGGTTACCAAGTATGAAAGTCACTAGAAATTCAAACCATATGCTTGTGTATTCAAGGAGAGTCTGACAACATGCAATAGTGATAAAAGTCGGACTCCTTTGCTTTCCATACATGAAATTCGGACTAGGGGTTGGGGTTTGGAGGCCATAAAGCTCGGACAAGAACAAGGGGACTTCCCCTTGTTAAAACTCGGACAGGACATGGCAAGGGGGAGGGGTATAAAACTCAGACCAAGTAAAGGGGGTTAAAACTCAGATAGTCTCTTAGGGGGTTAAAAGTCGGACCAAGTGAGGGGGGTTTAAAACTCGGACAACACCTCCCCTTTGTGCAAAACCCGGACCCTTGCACTATCATAAAAACTCGAACAGCATGTTATACATAAACATCGGACATCATGTTATACATAAACATCGGACAACATGTTATACATAAACATCGGACTTCATGATACCTAGATAAAGATCGGACAAGAATGCTACCCACAAAACTCAGACAACCAGCACATTTAAAAGTCGGATTATCATATCATATCAAAACTCAGACAATCACAATCACAATTGTAACAGTTACACACATACATTCAACAGTTACGTTCTTATTTTCTACGATCCAGAAACCTTATTTTCATTGCATTGCAAGCATCAAATCAATATCCAACCATTCTATCATCACAGGCAATCGATTGAATGACTATTCAATATCATTATCATCAAAATCAGAATCCAATCAATAATCACAGAGAATATCATATGAAGAACTAGGGTTTTACTAAGAATCCCAAGAATCAAGAATTGATAATAATCAAGCAATCAATTAGGGTTTACAAGTGTTACAATAATCAATAAACAATTACCTTGAATGATTCTAGAGAAAGAGAGGAATCAAGAGTGAGGAATATCTTGTGCCAATGATGATGGTGATGATGATTGCCAGAGAAAGTGAAAGTACTGCTTGGATTTTTGTGAAATGATTAGTGAAAAAGGGATTAGGGTTAAGTATCACTAGGATTTCACTAATTGCTCTCTTCATCTTCAAGTATTAACTTTTACATAAGTACACCATCTCACAACAATTTCACAGTTTCACCACCAAGTTTATGCTTTTAACAAATTTATCACAATTAACACATAACCATGCACAATCACACAATACACTTCATTGTATCAAAACGTATACAATTCCACAGCAACTAATTGTGCAAATAATTAACTACACAAACAATGGACGTGCAATAAATGCGAAATAGGAATCTTGGAAATTTGAGTTGTCACACATTTCATGTGTCGAATCTAAAGAAAAGCCCGACCGAAGAGACAGTCGTCATCCCAGCGGATGAAATTCATGTAGACGACACGCTCCAGTTTACCGAAGAACCCATTGAGGTTATGGACTGGAAAGTCCACAAGACAAGGAGAGGTCGTATCAAACTAGTCAAGGTCCGCTGGAACTCACGTCACAGACCCGAGTATACCTGGGAACGTGAAGATCAGATCAAGGCAAAATATCCCCACCTGTTCAAGAAAACTCCTGCAAAGGATGGCTCAACTTGAATTTCGGGATGAAATTCTTTTTAACATGGTGAGAATGTGACAACTGGCAAATAACCGGTAATTCCGTACAAACTAATCACTATTTTATTTACATAATCTCATGCATTCAGCGTAATTTAATTACGTAACGGTGTCGTAAATCAGATAACAGTGTTAGGACAAGAAAACAATGCTAAAACATATGTTGGTTTTTGTCGAATTGCGAAACCAATCAAACAATGTCCTAAAAGTGTTGGTAGAAAGTGCTGCGCGCACTATTCACGGTTACACTATTCATGCTAGAAAACCGTGAAAACAGAACGAAACAATGAAAAATGACACACGGATAACATAACTGAGTCCATTTACATGATAAAACACTAATGTGAAAACATATCTTGCAATAATACAAGACTTTACGTTACGATGCCCTAAATACAAAATTGTCCGTTTCGGCTATAAAAGTAACAATTTCAACTTGTCCGTAACACTAAAATACATCATTTTGATGCTCGTAAGACTTGTATATGAGGTTATACATCACAATAAGCTTAGAGATATCAATGGGATACCCAAAAAGTAAACTCCCGGTGCTACGCCGCATTGTTCACAACCTGACCAAATTCGAACCGATAGGCGAACAAATTATATTTTTACCAACCAATTGGCTAAACTAAAAGGCTAGCGAACTAGTTAGCCGTATTTTGGTGTCGTAAACACCTTACATAAATGCCATAGCAACAATGGTAAATTAAAACCATCGCTCCCGGTATTATATAACATCTTTCATATATCGCCTGATATTGAACCGATAACCGAACTAGTGGTATTCTTACCATCCAAAACTAATACCAACTAGTCTAGTAAACTAGTTAAAGCCACTTATCATCTTAAACCTCTCATTACACCCTAATTAACCAAGATAACATAACTACCTAAATATCTACACTTAATATATAAATTATATAGGTTATGTTTAAAAAAAAAAAGTTAATCACCATCACCATACTTTCGTTCATGGTGTGGCCCACCCCCCCCCATATCTTACACTAGATGGTAATTGATGGATCGTAAGTATGGCTAGTGACTTGTTTGACTAGAAGAAGATTTCTTGTAAATCTATAACATCCACCATCCCTTCTTATCATTTCAAAGATTCAAAATAAAAAAAAATTGCAAACACCTTCTTGCTCTCTCTAAGCTCTCGGCCAAGAAAACACATTTACACATCCATTTATTTCAACCTTAAAACACCCATGTCAAGTTTACTAAACCTTATTTCAAGATGATTTAAAGAAGTTGCAAAGGTGGAGGATCATTAGGAGCCTTGTTGGAGCTTAACCTTTTCTTAAATCTTCTTGTTTAGCTTGTGCAAAGTTGTAAGATCATCCTCTATCTTTTTAAGCTTGTTATATTATGTAGATTATTAAAGTACAAGTTAATCATCTTGAACATTAAAGAAACAAAGCCTAAAACTCTAATCACCACCTAAAAAGTTTATAATAATCATATATTACGTGTTGATTATATTGCTTTGTGCTAGTTGATGAACATGCTTATGATGATTATGTTAAAGTAGGATGATTAAAATTATGATCTTGTATCATCTAGTCTAGAAATTATGATCTAGACATTTTGATGTTTAGTTCTAAACAAGATCAATATCCTTATGTTCCATGGATTTTTATATGAACTTGAAGATGGTTAATGATGAACACAACTTTTATAAAAGCTAAACACCATGATTTGCACTAAGATAATTTTAAAAAGTAATTTAAACAAGTGTGTTTAGACAAAATAACTAGACTACAAAGTATGATATAATGACGGTTTAAAAAGATCTAGTTAAAATATAAAAGTGCCATTTTTTGTATGATGTTACAAATATATATATAGGGGTCCGCTAAAATGAGAACCACCTCGAGTTGTAAGAACCGTGAGAACTACACCGTACGGGGCGAGGTGGACCAATTTTTTTTTCACAAACGTAGATGCGTGTATTATAAATACATTTGTAAAAAAATTCAAAAAAAAAATAAGTTTTTGAGCACCAGAAGTGTATGTTTACGGGTACCGTAAATTTTCCGGTAGGATTTACGGTACCCGTAAACACAAACTTGTGGTGCTCAAAACTACACACACGACATTTTTTTTTGAATTTTTTTTACAAATGTGTTTATAATACACGCATCTACGTTTATGAAAAAAAAATTTGGTCCACCTCGCCCTGTACGGTGTAGTTCTCACGTTTCTTACAACTCGAGGTGGTTCTCATTTTTGCGGTCCCCTATATATATATATATAGGGTAATGCTAGGGAAAAAACCCTTTATTTTGAGAAAACTATGAAAACCCATCACATGGTCTAGAACTGCCCACGTATACCATCAGTTCTAGATTTATCTTTTAGATCTTGAGGGTGTTTAGGTAATTTTACCTTTAACCACCATATCAAAAGATCTTATTCCACTTGATTTGACCAACATCATTATTGCATGTTACATCACATCAAGCCACCATTTCTTTTTACTTTTTCCTTTTTAATAAAGATAACTTTCAAATCTTCTTCATCTTTCCTAACACTTTTTGTAAGAGTTCCACCATTAATGTTCAATGTTCATGTCTTTCTTCCCATGTGCATTCATACGTATTTTCATACGCATACCCGCATTTATAAATACTGTTATTGATGTTCATGTCTTTCTTTCCATGTGTATTTTTGATGCAGAAACAATGCCACCATCGTCCGTTTCTAACACGAATCAGGGGACCCGATCATGGATTCCTATCGTTGCTGAGAATTTCTTACTCGTGTGTGGGAAATCTTATCCAACATTTGAGGATGTTATATCCATGTACGAGCTATATGCATACGAAGGTGGTTTTCAAATAAAAAGAGGTGAAACCAAAGCCTTTAGTGGAGTTCCCACTCACAAGTATCTTCGCTGCTCAAAATATGGGAAACCAAAGCAAAAGAGAAATTGTGCTTGTAAGGCGAACATTCTTGTCTCAATCTTTAATCATACATTCACAGTGCTGAGTTTCAATGATACTCATAATCATGACCTTGTCGAGAATTACAACCTTGATGTTACCAAAATATCAAGGAAGGTTTCATTCACTACCAAGCAATTCGTTCACAACCCAAGCACAACCCGTATAGGACCCGACATTGCGTATAGATGTCCCGTGCTCTTAAAATGGGGTCATCACAATGTCAACGTTACTCCTGTTAACTTTAAAAATTTCAGGCAAGAGATGAGTCAGCAAAGGTAGCAGATAAACAGCAAAGACAGACCGTTAATGGAAGCTCCACCCCTTGTTAGCGATCTGTGTTTTCGTTTACTAGTAATATGTAATGTGAGACTCTTATTATTTTGTCTAAGACGTGTTGTTAAAAATATTCTGGCCTTCCGAACTTCTGCCCTGAAGTCGACCTCAGCATATTTGTGTTGCTTTTAGGCTCTATGCATCCATTTTTGTGTAACTTGCTTGTAGGCAATGTAGCTTTTTACAAGTTTACCAGTACATTAATCTCTAACACATGTTATGTGTAACTTGCTGAAAGTCCTCACACATGTTTTAATAGAGCCTTGACACACGTTATATCAGTTATACCGTTATGGGTATAGTAAACGACCCACCATTTTTCTTAGTGCTATGTATTTTCGTTTACTAGTAATATGTAATGTGAGACTCTTATTGTTTTGTCTAGTACATGATGTTAAAACGGTATGGACTTAACACATTCTGGAAGTCTTAACACACGTTATAAAAGAGGCTTAACACACGTTATATCAGGTATATTATGTTGTTATTAAGTTACTATTGGAGTTTATGCATCCATTCTGGAAGTCTTAACACACGTTATAATAGAGGCTTAACAGACGTTATACATGTCAGGCGCGTAACACATGTTACAGTATGTATATACAAATCATGGTGTTTTGGAAACCACTAGCTTATACATGACACCATGTTGGGTTAAACCAAGATTATAACAGAGGCTTAACACATGTTATCTCAGGTATACGGTGTTACAATATTAACTTGTATGTTCCATATTAAATTATTAACTTGTACACGTGTTACGATCAGTACATGCACATCATGGTGTTTTGCAAACCACTTTCATATACATGAATACAAGTCGGGTTATAACAGATGCTTACATGTTAGCATATGTATACAAGTGGGGTTACAACAAGATTACGATATTAACTAAGCTCACTATTAAACTTATCGCCCCCGTCGACTGTTTTCACCCTTGTCACATGTTAAGCAATTACATGTTCCGAACAGACCAATTGTAACACATGTTAGATTAGTATATACACATCATGGTGTTTTGTAAACTACTAGCTTATACATGAATACATGTTAGGTTACACAAAGCTTATAACAGTGGCTTAACACATGTTATACATTCCAAAATGTGCAAAACAAATGACCCGTTTCATATTATATATTCCAAAATTACCGGTACATGTGTTACCATAAATGGCTCGTTTCATATTACACGTTACATACTAACTTGTACATTTATTACTTGTATAAGTTTTACGCTCAGCATCCACATTATCGGATATTTTAAACATCAACAAAAATAAAATAGATATTACTTGTTTTTTTAACAAAAGGTTAACACACGTTATATATCATTCTAACAGGGGCTTAACACATGTTATACATGAACACATGTCAGGTTACATCATGGTGTTCTGTTACAGCATGAACCACCAACACATGTTATAAATGAACGAAGACTTCTTTCCCAAAGGATGTGACTTATTCAATGTCCCCACATTAACGTCGCCTACAACCATCCAGCTTGTCAATTGAATATCTTTTTATGGATTTGTTTCTGTAAATCAACACACGTTATATAACATTCTAACAGGGGGCTTAACACATGTTATGGGCCTGAGTCTGTGAATCAAGCAACCCAACAAAAAAACACTTACTGTTCAGATCAAAAACCCAAACAAGCAACCCAAACCAACAAAAAAAAACAGCTACTGTTAAGATCAAAAGCCCCTAACAAGCAACCAAACCAACAAAAAAACCCGTTCATAATCTTATCCTAAAGTTTTTGATTTATTTAAAATACATGAACATTAACCATTACTAAAACACTTTCAGCACACAAAAACATATTAACAACCATTTCAACAAAAAATCAAGTGTGAAATGATATTTCAAGAACACTTACCGGATCTATAACCGTCCGATGAACACGAAGAAGATCTTCAAACCTTCTTCTCAAACACACACTCGTGCGTGTGTCTTTGTGATAAAGATTGTTGTTTCTCTATCTAAAACATCAACTTTCTCTCTCTAAAAACATTCATCTTGTCATCGTTCTCTCTCTAAAACAACATACTTCAAACTTCTTCTCTCTCACACACTTGTATGTGTGTTATTGGTGTTATAGATGAACATGATGAAGATTGTTGTTTCTCTCTCTAAAACAAAAAATTCATCTCTCTAAAAACTTTTGTCCTGCCATCATTCTCTCTCTAAAAGATCTGGGATTAGTGTTTGTTGAGATCACTTTTAGATCTGGGATTAGTGTTTCTTGGAATCTTGAAGGTAGATATTTCAATTCTGAAATGAGATCATCTTCTTCTTGTTCTTCTTCACGTTTGTGGGGTGGGGGAGGAAAGAGAAAGAGGTAAGAGAAAGAGAAAGAGTTGGTGATTTGATGGTACTACATAGGGAAGTGGAGTGGGTTATTTTCAATGGTCAAAAAGCCCCTTTTTCACTACCCAAATTGCCCTTGCAGTTGTACTAGCTTTTGTATAAGAATTATTTTAAATCTAATAATTACCCAAAAAAAGTAGAGCCATTGATCAAACACAATCAATGGATGAGGTTGGGTTTCCAAGGTTTTCTCAAAAAGATGGGGTTTTCCATATAACCCAACCCTATATATATATATATATAAGTCCATGGAATATAATGATAATTATGTAGGAATACATGCATGCAAAGTGATATGTATAAACTTGGTTGAGATTAAAGTATGATTAACGGGGTGATTAACGGTGCTAAACGTGATTAGCAACCTTAATAGTTATTAAGGAAGTGTTAATGAAAAGAGCTAGGCCTTAACCTTCCAATGGATTTAATAAATACTTATGTGCATTTTTACAAGTTAAAAATGAGTGTTATTCATTATATATATATATATACATATATATATATATATATATATATATATATATATATATATATATATATATATATATTTCACATGATAACAATAACTGCATGAACTCGCTCAACTTTTGTTGACTTTTTAAAACTACATGTATTTCAGGAAACAAGTCTTGAGCCGGTGATACACTACAGGGAAAGGGGAAGTTGACAACGATAGCCGCTTTTGGAGGGTTTGTCTTTTATATCCCAACTTCGTATGGGTATATAGGGGGCAAAACCTCACTATGTTTTATGTCAAAAACTATCTTTTGTGTTGTGTCGTATGGGTATATAGGGGACAAAACCTCACTATGTTTTATGTCAAAAACTATCTTTTGTGTTGTGTAATATAACTATGTTTTGGTTAACGTTTGTGAATGTTGCGGAAACTAGAAAACTATGTTGGAAACTTGTAAACTTGGTTTGAAAACAATATATCTATGCCATCGTTGTGGTTTATTATGTTTACACATTTGGATGCAATGATCACCTTTCTTACATCACACACAATACGCTTCCGCTACTAGCAGGGTGTGACACACTTGAGGAGAAAAATTAATTGAGAAGAAAAAAGAACAAAGAGTACTATTGTAAAATATTAAGTAGTTTTTCTTTAATCTAATTTATTACTATCTTTAAGTAATTAATTACTTATAAACACTATTATTCTCTACACTATTTTTTTTTGCCTACACACATCAAAAGTTATCCTACACATTTCGAAAATTATCCTAATCATATTTAAATTTATCATACACAACTGTAATTTATCCTACACACCTAGCAATTTGTCCTACACTCTAAAATGATTTTTTTATTTTTTAAAAAATATATATTTTTTGAAAATTAGTTACAAATTTAGTTTAGTTAGCTATTAAAGAGGAAGACTAGAAATTAATTTGTGATAACCGTCACTTTTTCGTACATTCCGTACACTAATTAAACAGTAATCTGTACTTTAATAACTGTGCATGATCTAGTTTACAAGACAAATGAATTTTTTATTACTGTTATATACATACAATGGCATTTCATGTTGCAAGACTTTTATCGTTGCTACATGCAACACGAGATAGTTCTAATGATACACAGAACAGAATTGGCACCATTACCAGACAAACTAAAAATGCTGACGAAGTTCAGTACGTAGACAGACAGTATTTTGAGGCCCAGTATGAGCCAGAGACCAAGTGATACACTAATATAGGGTGTAGGGAAGTAAGGACCACAAAACTGCTTTTCTAGGTAATAGATAAAGCGTCGGAAAGTGCCTAAAACCCACACAAAGTGCAGAATTCTGCATACTTCAGCAAAATTCAACATTTTAACAAGTTTATTACATGCAAAAATATGGCAGAACGGTCCTGTATGCTTTCCTAAGTATCGGGAATAAAAGTGTCACAAAAGGGTACTTAAAAATCACTAAATGGAATAACTTGACACTTTAACGAACCGGTATTTAACTGAACAACCGGACATTACCCGGAACACCAAAATATTGCTAGACGCATTGTTTTTATTTTTCTGAGCTAGTTATGGTTCCCGAACACCTTAACATACTATATAATGCATCCTACCCATAGAATACTAGAATTTACACTTAAATATCCACTAATTACTTGCATTACCATCAAAGTTACAATTTAACCCCCCCCCCCATATAATTTACGGTCACCAAGGACCCCACCCCATAAGATTTCCATAATCTTATGCAATCTTGCAAGATATTTCTTTGATCTCCCTTGGAATTGTAAAGATCATGTATGTACTTTCTCTAACACAAGACCCTTTGGTTAATGATATTGGATGGTTATAAGAACACTAAGCACTTTCATTTTCTCAACACCACAACTCCTCCCTTCCCCCCCCCCCAAAGGCTACGACCCAACATCCCCGTCACCTCCATCAATTTTTCCAAGCCATTTCAAGACTATCCAAGGGTGATCTAAGGTGCAAGGAGCCACATATGAAGGTTTGGTGGTCTCGGAACTTGAAGGACCTCATCCGTTTGCTTTTATCCACTCATTATTCATCTTGTTCTTCCCTAGCTTGAAGCTAGTAGTAAGATTCTTGTTAACTCTTGTTTACTTCATATTTTTGGTGGTTAAAAGATATATTTTGTCAAAATCATAAGAACACTAAAAGACTTGAACTTGAATCTTGAAACATATGATGAAATATGATGATAGATGATATGGTGTTGTCTAGTATATGTATGATGATTGCTTGTTGATTTCTTGAGTTGATGATGTTAATCATCATATGAAGCTTGCTAGATGGTGATTAAACACATAATATAGCAAGTAGGAAGATGATTAAGTAACACCATAAGATAATCATCTTCTAGTGAAGACATGAACTTGAAAATAAAATGATTCTTTTAAAGTAACAAACGAAGGGAACTAGTAAACTTATAGATCCAAGATTTGTGAATGATTTTTCTAAAAGAACCAAGTTTAAAAAGGTGATTTTTGAAAGATCATGGTTTTTACTAAACTTGCACTATTTTTAGTGATAAAACAAGTGTAGAAATACTTATGAAACAAGATGATGTTATAAATAAACATTTTTGTAAAATGTGTTTTACAAGTTGTAAACACTAAATCTTTTTAAGAATGAAGTTTACCAAGAAGTAAATATATTTTGGAAAGTAACTAAGGCTACTAAACACTTTACCAAAGTTACTACGCGTTTTTGTGAAAGATCAAGTTCATGTTATATCATGAACGGAATAGTTTTTGCACTTGGTAAGTACAAGATGATTAGTGATTTGTTGTTGTTTGAATGATTTTTGAAAAGAAAATGATATGCTAAATAGCATGGACACCTCCATTTACAAAGGAAACTATGGCAAAAGTTTCTAAAAATTCCAACACTTAGAAAATATTTTCTAAACAAGTGTTCACAAGTGTGTTTTAAATTATGATTTATAACATAAATTTTGCCATAAATTTTTGTAACAAAAATACAAGTATTGGAGGTTGGTTTTTGTAAATAAAAAAAATAAATATATATTTAGAATACATATTTTATAGTAAGGACACTTGTGTGAATATTTGTATACTTTGTGGAATAAATATATTATTTTAGGGTAAAATAATATAACTTACAAATACCAAGAATTTACAATCCGAAATAATACCAAAAATCACAAGGAATAAATATATAAGTTACACACTTAATATTGCGAAGTTGAACGCAAAAACGTAACTTACGAGATATTCCGGAAACTACATTTGTAAGTATATTTTTGGTAAATATTATTTTGGATACAAGAAATGAAAATATGATTTTCGTTATTATTACAAAGTATGTCATATTTTCAACAAGAAGAAAATATATTATCTTTGGGAGATAAAAACATATATTTTCTTGAAATATACTATTTTTGACAAAACAAGTTTAAATATATTTTCTAAAGTAAGACTTGAAAATATATTATTTCGGAACTACAAATACGAGAATACAAATACACATGTGTGAAATACTCCCATCCTTGGGAAGGAAATACGAGAATAAATACTTGAGAAGTATTATAACTTCGGATAATGTTAAAGACATAAAGGAAACGTAACTCAAAACATGAATACTAAGGCAAGGCACGGCCCGCTCGTCTAATAGACCCTAGCACATTGTAGGTAGTCATGTTTGCTGACGAGATTTGAGTTACGAGTACTGAAGACGCAAAATAGTGAGTTCATGCTCCCCCTTTTCTTTAACTGTTTTTGGTTTAATAACTCTCGGGGGTGAAATACATGTTATGAATACTTGAACGGTATGAAATGCCTATGAAATACTAGATCATGTGAGCATAGACTAGATATTGAAATGCCACTAATACTAAATTAGGGACGAGGGTTAGATCTAACGGGTACGGCCGAACCCCACTCATGGTCACAACTAGTACCTAGTAGTGCTTCGGAGTCCCAGTCGAGGTTAATCGACACAATCGAGGTTAATCGACATAGTCGAGGTTAGTCGACACATTCGAGGGTAATCGACACAGTCAAGGTAAATTGACACAGTCGAGGTTAATTGACACAGTCGAGGAAAATCGACAAGGGTATAAGCCATTACGAGTGCTTCCTATGTCCTCACATGCCTTAAAGTCCTTGTAAAACATTCGTGTTCATACACGCTTTTCATACCTGTTTACAAAGGAGTCTCTCAAAGATTTACAAGATTACAGGACTCAAACAAAACGCATGAACTCGCTCAACTTTTGTTGATGTTTTCCAAAATTACATGTATTTCAGGTGACATGATGGATCTTGGGCGCGGGTGTCGTAACTAGAAGTAGACTTCAAGTTTAGATGTCATCCACTTTTGTTGATTTGTAACCTAGTCGAAGGTTGTGTTTTAAAACTTAAATAACCAGTGTTTGTAATACTCAAATTTTATGAATGGATGAACATCGTTTTGATCATGTAGTTGTTTATTACGATTGAATGCAATGATATTAAACCAGTCACACATCATACGCTTCCGCAAAAGTCAGGGTGTGACAGTTTGGTATCAGAGCGTCGATTGTAGTGAACTAGGATTCCTTCTCGAGTCTAGACTACAATCACTAGAGTTCTCTCACGAAAACAGTTTACAAAAAAGGTTTTCATTGCATTCACGTAAGTCAAGATCCACGAGTCAAACACTTTTCAAAAAGAGACAAGGCAAGGACATTAGTAGGGAATACCCTCAAGATAAGGTGCCAACTAAGACATAGTCTACACGAGTTAGACTTGCCAAAGATAAAATACACTCTTGGTGATAACTAATATCAAGTAGTGTTTTTGTGTCTTAGTCGTAAATCGACAACTAGAAGAATGACCCCCCCCCCCCCAAAAAAAAACGAGAGTTATATGTAATATGATGCATCGAAATGCCTGTTTATGCTAAGTAACATATTTGTTTATCGATACATACATACGAATAAGTGTACGGAATAAATATTGACGTGAATACATACGAATAAGTGTACGGAATGATTATTGACGTGAATAAGATACTTTCGACTCCAACTGTACTTAACTCGCACGATGAAGCTATCAACCTCACGTTCATTGCAAAGCTCATGACTGGAGTGATTACCAAACAAGATTCTAAGCTTGCTTCCGTAGGAGATGGCTGCTCTTCCCTCTCGATCGTGAAGGTGCCTGACTATGGTAGTGACGACGAGGCAGAGGCGGCAACCTTGAACAACTTCTAATCAGCAGGACGAGATCCCTGTGACTTTTGTGAAGCGAGATGACGACATACTTGACCAGAAAAGAAAGATGAAGTATTCATCTTGAAGGTGCTCCTCCAACTACTAGGAATTCTATTTATTCCTATTTCATTTAATCATCGTGCCTATTCGCGCGTAACGATAACGAGTGTTAGAGCTGGAACGCCCACTTTCCGATAATCAATAATTAACATAAACTTCTTACAATTTTTTTTTTTTTTGAATTTTCAAAATTTTGACATGACCCATTCGTAAAGAAGACGATTCCCTGTTTTTATACGAAATAAATCAAAACACATTCAACGACATTTACAAAGATGTTAAATTTTAAGCTTTACGCTTTTCACCCAAAACATTAAAACCAAATTATTCAAAACAAAGTTTAACTTCAAACTACTACCATCATCCTAGTAACTAGTTTAACATTTACTACACAAATGGACGTTTCGACCCATTCAAAATAAACAACTTGAACCGGAAGCGTGCAAAAGGTCGACATTGTGTGTTCGGTCCGAGTGCGCCACGATCAAGCATGAGATTTACCTAACATTCATAACGACAACATTTGTTAGTTCATAACACATAACAATTAAAATCCTTTAATTCCATATTCTTTTTCAACCCGTTAACATAACATATTACCCTACTAACCTCATTACTTTCTTTCGGAACATTCATCATTCCACTTCCCGATTCATTTGTGATGAATCGCCACATAGCATATTCTTCAATATACTTACCCCATTTGACCCGTATGGCAAGTTAAATTCCTAAACATTTCAACTATCATTCTACTTAACACTCCAATCCTATTAGACGGATCTTTTCAACTTTACTACAATTGATCTTTCGGACATTTCTCCATACGAACTCTTTGCATTTATTCAATCATGATTCATAAAGGGAAAATATACCAATATCATAGTACTAAATGGGATCATTCGTAAATCTACAAATAGAGTACATAAAGTTCATATGAACTTACCGCGATCTTGTGATGATTGTGCCTTTGAGTGACTTGCGCCTTCTTCCTTCTTTGTGCCTATATGTCATAATCTCGTACTTTAGCTTTCTTTCAACATTAATTTCACAATTCTTATAGTATGTTATGGCGTTTACTAGTCACATATATCATTATCATGAGAAAGTTGCATCATCTTAACAAGTATTCATGCAAAAGCCATAACTAAACTCACTTAGGCATTTTGTCAAACACATGGTGTGCATATCACTAGACTAGCATAATGTACAAGCATTTTAAGCACAACTTCCATTGTTCACTCCTTGAGTAACATAAACATCCTTCTATGTTAGAATCTATCATTCCAATCAAGAGCATACAGTTCTAAATCAATATTCATAACAATTTCATAACTCAACCATCAAATTAACATACAAAACTTCACAATTTTTAGATATTACTTGACATGCAAGTGGGTTTTGCGCTAACCTTGTTCATATTCGAATTTTAGCATCTAATGATATCTAGACCTTCCTAACAACCATTAATCTTACACAATTTTATATTGCATTCACGAATTACTCAAGACCCACTAAATCAAACATCATCAAATTGCAAAATTCGACTTACTTGATGTAGGAAATAATTAGGTGATCACCGTCCTTAGTTCATGCATTCAACTAGCCTTCATTTTCCCTTTTAATTTGATGGATTTGTGAAGTTAGGGTTAGATGAGGAGGGGCTCTTCCTGGTTCCTTATTCACGATCGCACACACCCACATACAACATACTGGGCATTTTTTTTTTGAGTTGGGTGTTTTAATTTAACATTTTCATTTTAACCCCCTCATCTATTAAAAACATAACACTTTCCCTTTTTGTTTATTTACATATTATTCTAGTAACATATATGCATACATAAGGCTATTAGGTTTATTAGTATTTATAAAACCTTAATGATGATAAAGATTATATTTACCATCTCTTTACATAAAATTTATGTGGTTAAAATATTAGAACGTGTCACACGGAATTCGGGGTGTTACAAGTCTACCCCCCTTAAGATGGTTTCGTCCCCGAAACCAGAATACATACCGAATAACTCTGGGTAGTGCTTTAGCATATCATCCTCCGCTTCCCATGTGAGATCCGATCCCTTCCGACGTTGCCATTGAACCAACACTTATCGAACGGATTTGTTGCGGAGTGGTTTTACTTTGAAGTCTTTTATTGCTACAGGCCTTTCAACATAATTCAATTTTTCAGCTACTTCAATATCGTCTAAAGGCACATATGCAGTCTCATCTGCGAGACATTTTCGCAGCTGCGACACGTGAAAGGTGTTATGAATTCCATCCAACGCGGGCGGTAATTCTAACCGATATGCCACCGTCCCGACCCGGGCGAGTATTTTGAATGGCCCAATGTATCGAGGACCTAGCTTCCCGCGTTTACGAAAACGGATTATCCCATTCCATGGAGAGACCTTTAATAACACATGATCTCCCACTTGAAATTCTATTGGTCGCTTTCGTCGATCCGCATAAGACTTTTGTCTATCTTGCGCTGCTTTTAATCTTGACCTAACCATATCAATCTTTTCATTCGTCTTGGTCACTACTTCTTTTGACGCGATCTCTCGTTGGCCCACTTCCCCCCAACAAAACGGGGTCCTACATTTCCTTCCATAAAGCATTTCATAGGGGGCCATTTTTATGCTGTTATGATAGCTATTATTATATGAGAATTCTACCAAAGGTAGATGATCATCCCAGCTTCCTTCGAAATCCATGACACACGCCCTTAACATATCAACTAATGTTTGAATAGTTCGTTCTGACTGACCATCGGTTTGTGGATGGTAGGCGGTGCTGATGTGTAATTGGGTCCCCAATTCATCATGAAACTTCCTCCAATAACGAGATGTGAACTGGGTGTCCCGATCGGATACTATAGACATCGGAACCCCATGTCGGGATATAATCTCGTTCATATAGACTTCCGCCATCTTTTCTGAATTATAATTTTCCCGAATAGGTAGGAAATGTGCACTTTTGGTCAGTCGGTCAATGACCACCCATATTGCATCGTGCCCTTTTCTTGTCTTTGGAAGCTTAGTCACCAGGTCCATCGTTACATGTTCCCATTTCCACACCGGGATCTCCAAGGGTTGTAACTTTCTATACGGCTTTTGGTGTTCGGCCTTTACTTGGGAACACATCAAACACTTAGTAACATACTTGACAATGTCCCTTTTCATCCCCGGCCACCAATAATTTATCCTCAAGTCTCGATACATCTTTGTAGCCCCCGGATGAACGGAGTATCGAGACTTGTGAGCCTCATTCAACAGCGATTCCTTCACACCACAATGTCGAGGTATCCAGATTCGGTTATACCTCGTTTTCATTCCATTTGCATTCTCTCACAATTCATGAATAAACCCTTTCGTTCTCTCTTTCTTTGGGTCAACAGCATTTAAAGATTTTGTTTGAGCTTCTCGAATTTCATCAAGGAGTTTAGGAGTGACTACCATCTTCATGGATTTTACCCGAATCGGGGATGGGTACTCCTTTCGACTTAAAGCATCCGCCACTACATTAGCCTTCCCGGGATGGTAATGAATGTCACAATCATAATCCTTAATGAGTTCCAACCATCTTCGCTGCCTCATATTAAGATCTTTCTGCTCGAAGAAATATTTGAGGCTTTTATGATCCGAGTAAATAGTACATTTCACCCCATATAGGTAGTGCCTCCATATTTTCAAGGCAAACACGACTGCCGCCAATTCCAGATCATGAGTTGGGTAATTGTTTTCATGCTGCTTGAGTTGTCTTGAGGCATAAGCAACGACTTTACCCTTTTGCATTAATACACAACCTAAACCTTGGTGGGAGGCATCAGTATATACCACCAAATCATCTGTTCCATCCGGTAATGTCAACACCGGAGAATTTGAGAGCTTTTCTTTTAAAGTTTGAAACGCTTTTTCTTGTTCTTCTCCCCATATAAACTTTTCACTCTTCTTTGTTAACTTCGTCATAGGAGAGGCTATCTTGGAGAAATCTTGGATAAATCTCCTGTAGTACCCAGCCAAGCCTAGAAAACTTTTTATTTCGCTTGGATTCTTCGGGGGTACCCAATTCATTACCGCATCTACCTTGGATGGATCCACATGGACACCATCCGCATCGATCACATGACCCAAAAATTGTACCTCTCTAAGCCAAAAGGCACACTTTGAGAACTTTGCATATAACTTTTCCTTGCGAAGCATTTCCAATACTTCACGTAAATGGGAAGCATGCTCTGCTTCACTGCGGGAGTATATTAGAATATCATCAATAAAAACGATTACATGTTTATCAAGCATAGGTCAGCACACCCGATTCATTAAATCCATAAAAGCAGCTGGGGCGTTCGTTAGTCCAAAGGACATTACTAAAAACTCGTAATGTCCGTACCGCGTTCGAAACGCAGTCTTCGGCACATCCTCTTCTCGTACGCGCAGTTGGTGATAACCCGACCGCAGATCGATTTTTGAAAACCAACTTGCCCCTTGTAACTGATCAAATAGATCATCAATTCTGGGCAACGGGTATCGATTCTTCACCGTTAATTTGTTCAACTCTCGATAGTCGATGCACATTCGCATCGAACCATCTTTCTTCTTCACGAATAATACGGGTGCTCCCCATGGTGAAACACTTGGTTTAATAAAACCCTTATCGAGCAACTCTTGAAGTTGCGTCATCAATTCTTTCATTTCGGTTGGGGCCAACCGATAAGGAGCCTTAGCTACTGGTTTTGCACCCGGGTTAAGATCTATTTTGAATTCTACTTCTCGTTCAGGCGGAAGGCCTGGTAGGTCTTCCGGAAACACATCCGGATATTCATTCACCACGTTCACATCTTCAAGCTTTGGGACACCTCGATTGGTGTCAATCACATAAGATAGATAAGCTCTACCCCCGTTCCTCACATGTTTGACAGCATTGATTATAGAACACAATTTCGACTTGATGACTCTATCTCCTTGAACACTTACCCGTTTTCCCCCCGAGGTTACTACATGAATGACTTTCTTTTCACATTGAATTTCAGCGTGGTTTTGGGCAAGCCAATCCATTCCTACAACTACTTTAAATTCCCCCATGTACATCGGGACAAGATCTATACTAAATTCCTCATCTTCGATTAAGATCTTACAGTTTCTACAAATATCATGTAACAAATAACTTTTACTATCAGCAACTTCTACTTCTAAGGGTACTATTATCTTTTCAAGCTTAAACGATGGGTGAGCTAACAATTCATTAGAAACGAACGACCTGCTAGCCCCGGAATCAAATAAAACATTCATAGGCATGGAATTAACCAAAAATGTACCTGAAACCACGTCCGGGCTAGCTTTGGCTTCATCCGAGGTTAACTGAAACATCCTCCCGCGAGCCTTGGGGGGCTCATCCTTCTTTCCATCTCTCTTTGCCCCTTGTTGGAGTTTCGGACATTCCGCTTTAATGTGCCCCATTTCATTGCAATTATAACACGCCTTTGAGTTTTCGGGGCACCTATAAAACGGATGTCCCTCACGTCCACATTTGTAGCATCCCTTCTTTCTCGATAAACATTCACCCGAATGATGCTTCCCACGCGTCTTGCAAGTCGGAATTTCACTACTTGCTTTCCCCTTCTTGCTTTGGTCTTGATATCTTGTCTTTTTTGATGGGCTTGCGTTGGTAGGCTTCTCCGCTACCCTTTTCTCTCCCCGTTCAACCTGCCTTTTTATCTCAATTTCTCTGTCTCTTGCCCATTCAATTAGTTCATTTAACGTTGCACACTTGGAGGGATTTACAAATTCCCGATACTCAGCCTTTAGCATAGCATGGTAACGTATAATCCTTTGCCTCTCCGTCCCCGCTATCTCCTCACAGAATTTCACCCTCTCAAGGAACTTGTTTGTTATCTCGTCAATCGTTTCATCCTCTGTCTGAGACGCAAGAAGTCTTCCTGAATCTTATCAATTGCGGATTGTGGACTATAATATTTCAGAAATGACTCCTTGAATTCTTGCCATGTTAACGACTGTACTTTATCATCCCCCAATTCCTTCAAGTATGCGTCCCACCAATCTTTCGCTCGAAGTTGTAGGAGGCCCGTGGCAAACATTACTTGATCTTCCACTTCACATCTACTTCGTGTAAACACGGCTTCAGTACTTGAAATCCACCTTTGGCAAGCTATCGGATCAACATCCCCTTTGTATGGTAAGGGATTACATGCCATGAACTCTTTGTACGTGCATCTCCGTTTGCTTTTCTTCACTTGCAATTCACTAATCATTTCCTTCAATTCTTCCACCTTAGATGTTACCGAGGTATTAACTACCTCCAATACTTGTCCCTCGACTTCTTGAGCTAGTCGGGGTATACTAGCTCAATTGCTTTCTTCACTTCTTCCACAACCATAGTTCTTATTTCATTTCGGCGTGTTTCATCGTCATCACTCACGTTCACCATATCAGCCATCTACATAAAACATTCATTACATTCATTAGGTTTCATTTCATACTTTCCAACATCATATTTCAACATCATTTTATCATGACACTTTCCATTCATTATTCGTACTTCATGCCTTGTCGTCGTTGACAATCGTATCGTGTCGTTCTTATCTTAGACATTCATTCATTCTTTCTATCATAACAAGTTTTTCTTCTCAACATTCACATGTACTTTCCCTCGAGTCTAAATCACCTAACACGTTTAATTTCATGCATTCTTATTGTATATCAAGCTATCCTTGTGACTTGATAAGAATTACTAGGGTTTGAGGGGTTAAATTAAAGTTTTCGTTACTACCTGCGGTCACCGTAAGCTTTGGTTACCCTTCCGTAGCTTAAGGTACAAGAAAAGAAAACTTTATATCTGGGCGCCACCGTAAGCTACGGTGGCCACCGTAGCTTACGGTGGAAGAAAAAAGGTTACGGTGATGACCTGCTGTCTTACGGCAGAAATTTGCAGTCGCACGGTCGTGCGTCCAGTTGCACGACCGTGCAAAACCTAAAACGTTGGGAGCTCTGGCAGTGTACAAGCCAGTGCACTGTCTTACTCGGAAACGCACGTCCGTGCGACCAGTGCACGACCGTGCACCGTGCCCAGTGTTGTTGGCTGAATTATTCCCTCTTTGACCCGTTCTAACCCCAAACTGAAACGATTCATTCCACATTTTTCCACAACATTCCATAACATTCTAAAACTAATTATTCATACTACAAAAAGAAAAATTTTCAACTTTTAAAATACTTACTTGCTTTGCGCCGTGAAACGAACACACACTTCCTCACGAGCCGTCAGTTTGAGTTCAAGCACTTGATGCTTAAATCCCTCAAACCTAGGCTCTGATACCAACTTGGAACGCCCACTTTCCGATAATCAATAATTAACATAAACTTCTTACAAAATTTTTTTTTTTGAATTTTCAAAATTTTGACATGACCCATTCGTAAAGAAGACGATTCCCTGTTTTTATACGAAATAAATCAAAACACATTCAACGACATTTACAAAGATGTTAAATTTTAAGCTTTACGCTTTTCACCCAAAACATTAAAACCAAATTATTCAAAACAAAGTTTAACTTCAAACTACTACCATCATCCTAGTAACTAGTTTAACATTTACTACACAAATGGACGTTTCGACCCATTCAAAAGAAACAACTTGAACCGGAAGCGTGCAAAAGGTCGACATTGTGTGTTCGGTCCGAGTGCGCCACGATCAAGCATGAGATTTACCTAACATTCATAACGACAACATTTGTTAGTTCATAACACATAACAATTAAAATCCTTTAATTCCATATTCTTTTTCAACCCGTTAACATAACATATTACCCTACTAACCTCATTACTTTCTTTCGGAACATTCATCATTCCACTTCCCGATTCATTTGTGATGAATCGCCACATAGCATATTCTTCAATATACTTACCCCATTTGACCCGTATGGCAAGTCAAATTCCTAAACATTTCAACTATCATTCTACTTAACACTCCAATCCTATTAGACGGATCTTTTTAACTTTACCACAATTGGTCTTTCGGACATTTCTCCATACGAACTCTTTGCATTTATTCAATCATGATTCATAAAGGGAAAATATACCAATATCGTAGTACTAAATGGGATCATTCGTAAATCTACAAATAGAGTACGTAAAGTTCATATGAACTTACCGCGATCTTGTGATAATTGTGCCTTTGAGTGACTTGCGCCTTCTTCCTTCTTTGTGCCTATATGTCATAATCTCGTACTTTAGCTTTCTTTCAACATTAATTTCACAATTCTTATAGTATGTTATGGCGTTTACTAGTCACATACATCATTATCATGAGAAAGTTGCATCATCTTAACAAGTATTCATGCAAAAGCCATAACTAAACTCACTTAGGCATTTTGTCAAACACATGGTGTGCATATCACTAGACTAGCATAATGTACAAGCATTTTAAGCACAACTTCCATTGTTCACTCCTTGAGTAACATAAACATCCTTCTATGTTAGAATCTATCATTCCAATCAAGAGCATACAGTTCTAAATCAATATTCATAACAATTTCATAATTCAACCATCAAATTAACATACAAAACTTCACAATTTTTAGACATTACTTGACATGCAAGTGGGTTTTGCCCTAACCTTGTTCATATTCGAATTTTAGCATCTAATGATATCTAGACCTTCCTAACAACCATTAATCTTACACAATTTTGTATTGCATTCACGAATTACTCAAGACCCACTAAATCAAACATCATCAAATTGCAAAATTCGACTTACTTGATGTAGGAAATAATTAGGTGATCACCATCCTTAGTTCATGCATTCAACTAGCCTTCATTTTCCCTTTTAATTTGATGGATTTGTGAAGTTAGGGTTAGATGAGGAGGGGCTCTTCCTGGTTCCTTATTTACGATCGCACACACCCACATACAACATACTGGGCATTTTTTTTTGAGTTGGGTGTTTTAATTTAACATTTTCATTTTAACCCCCTCATCTATTAAAAACATAACACTTTCCCTTTTTGTTTATTTACATATTATTCTAGTAACATATATGCATACATAAGGCTATTAGGTTTATTAGTATTTATAAAACCTTAATGATGATAAAGATTATATTTACCATCTCTTTACATAAAATTTATGTGGTTAAAATATTAGAACGTGTCACACGGAATTCGGGGTGTTACAAGAGCGTGGACCACTGCAATGGTCCTTTCCATGACAGAGGTATAAGGACAGTCCTTGATTGATCATCCGCTTGGACAAGAGAAAATTTGGGGTAACTGTGCAAGAAAATTTATTCATAATAACGACTTGTAGTGCATAGAAATCCTGGTGGACTCTGCGGGCCAAGCTAACGATCACTACACAAAAATAAACTCTAGGTGTTCACACCTTCATATGGTAGAACAATACCTAGACCAGTGATTTAGCACTTTATAAAGTAAGAAACCTGTCTTGCCTACTTCATGTCTACCTGTGTACGAGACATTTGAGAAACGATATTTAAGCAAGAGAAGAGGAATAACATTCAGAAAGATTCAGTGATGTTACACTCTACCACTTTATGAAACTTGTATGACCAGGGCGATGTACCCTCGAGTACATTATTACAAACAATAATCCAAGTCACCAAGCCTATGTGAAGGCTCAGTAATTGTTTCCTCGCTCATACAATGATGATTATATATATACATGTGATATCGGGTGATTACCTGTTTACAAATGGTACTATGTACCTCATGGACAATTATGGAATATTGTCTAACCCACCTCATACCTTTTGACAGAAAAGGAATGCTGCCTAGACGCGACACAGACACCAGTATGTTACCAAGGACAGAAGCCGAGCTTCAAGAACGTATCGCACATGACATGAAGCCCTCCGCTCTGAACACAGCGGTGGCACTTCTGGAAATAACCCACCAATTGGCTGAACCTATAAGCAATTCCTGGACTGCAAGCCATTGAATTTTGATGGCACAGGAGGTGCCGTTGCATTTGTCCGTTGGGCAGAAAAGACTGACTCTGTTCTAAGAATGAGTAACTGTTCACCCCAGCAGAGAGTTACCTTTCTCTCAGGGTTATTTTTAGATGGCGCACTCTCCTGGTGGAACCTTCAGGTTCAGACCCTTGGTGCAGATGCTGCTTACGCACTGAGCTGGGACGAGCTCAAAGAAATGATGGAAAAGAAATACTATTCTAGGGCTGAAATCCAGAAGCTTGAGGTGGAGTTCTAGAATTTGAAAATGGACGGACCGAAGATTCCTGAATATGTCCAGCGATTTCACGACTTGTCTAGGGTCGTCCCCTACTTAGTCAAACCGGAATTCAAGAGGGTTTAACGATTCATTTGGGGACTTGCACCTCAGATCAGGAGCATGGTTACTACTTCAAAGCCCTCAACCATTGCAGAGGCTATCGATTTGAGTGTCACTCTTACTGAAGAAGCTCTATGCATGGGGAAATTTTCGGAATCTGAGGATAACAAGAAAGAGACTCATGTGGAGTCATCGGGCAACAAGAAAAGGAAGTCTTCAAACCTAAAGATGGGCACCCCAGTCAGCTATGGAAGCTCTAAAGCAAACAAAAGAAAGAAAGTGAATCCGCCGCATGGCAGGAAGGCCGATGGAGCCCCTAATAAGGCTGGTGGTAAAGTTTACTCGGGGACTAAGCCGAGGTGCGGGGAATGCAATTTTCACCACGAAGGTCGATGTCTGAGGCCGAAGTGCGGAAAGTGTGGGAAAGAAGGACACAGCAAGGATGCCTGTTGGGCGAAGGGCCCAAACAAAAGAAATAAAGGTAGAGTACCAGGCTGCTACAAATGTGGTGAAGCAGGGCACTTTAGGAAAGATTGCCCTAGGAAGAAACAAGCAAGGAAGGGTGTTCACGATCGAAACTCGTGAAACACGCCAAGATCCAGATTAACCAATCCTATGCATCTATTTTTAATTAATATTGACATCAACTTTAACCTCGCATGCTTAGAACTTAAGAAACTGCTTGGCCTAGTTTCGAGTAAAATAGACGTCCCGTATTCTTTAGAAATGGGCATATAGAAGGCTAGTTTAAGCAGACGAAGCAATTAAGGATTGTATTTAGGGACTCAGAAGGCCGGAACCTTCTGTTACCATTGACTTGAGAAGTCATAATATGATAGTCAGCAAGGATTATATATCCAAGTATAGAGCCTGAAAACATCCCCGTTATGGAAGAAGTTCCAGAAGCCTTTTTTGAAGACTTGCCAGGAACGCCCCTCCGCAGCGACAAGGGGAGTTTAGGATGAACCTCGTGCAGGGAGCGGCACCAGTGCCGAATGACGCCTTACCGACTAGCTTCGTCCGCGAAGCATGAACCTCCGATATAACTGCAAGAGCTGCTAGACAGAGGAAATTAAGAACATGACGTCCTTAGTTAAGGACACAAGGAGAAAGTTGACAGTTTCCATTTTGCATATATTCCATAGAATTGGATATCAAGGATTGGTATCCTTTGCCAAGGAATCAAATTAAGGATAAGGTGCCCCCAACTGTGAATACAAGAAGGAAATATCCCTAAAACGACCTTTAGGACTCGCTTCGAGCATTACGAGTTCCTTGTCGTACCATTTGGCTTAACACATGCATCGACAATATTCATGGACCTCGTGAATCGAACGTGTAAGCCATACCTGGATAGATCATGATTATATTTATTGACTACGTTCTTATATGGCCAATGACCAAGGAAGGTCGTGAGCAACAACTGCAATTTACCTTGCAACTCTTAGAGAAAGAACAGTTATGTGCTATGATGATGAAAAGCGGATTTCAAATTCGTGAAGTGAGAACTTTAAGATACATGGTGGATAAGAACGAGATTCATGACAACCCTGCAATCAAGAGCTAAGGAGTTAGAGTTGCAATTAGGTGACGCTCCTCGATAAAGTCTCGATTGCACGTCGATGCAACGAGACCACAACAATGCATACTGTTATGATCTGAGTTTGGTTTTGATTGTGTTTTACGTTTGAATTAAGATGAAGACGAATGAGTTGTGCAGCGGAATTATAATGGAAACAAACTTTGTACACAATCAAACAGGAGAATTGCTTTAATCAAACATTTTCAACAAAGAACCGAAAGATTGAATTTATTTCAATAACGATTACAATGCATGAATGAATACAAACTGCCCCGCAGCCTGAGCTCACAGTATTTGTTCGTGCAGGAAGAAGATGGTGAAAGAGCTAATAGAACTGTACAGAGCACTGTTCTATTTAGGCACGAGCAAACTACTGAAGCATCTAAGCTGACGTCACCATGAAAGTGACATCTAACCTCCTAACAAACTCTAACCTCTGATCTATACAACCTCTGCTATGCTAACTACTGATATTACAATACATTACATAAAGTAAACAAAACTACTGCTGCATCCTTCCACTGCTGTGAACCCAGTAGTACTTGTCATGATCAACAGTGCTTGACTCAAGGCAGTAGATTGGGCAGCAGGGCTTTAGTTCTTCATCAGTCTTTGACTAGATCAGCAGTTGTAGGTCAGCAAAATGTATGATCAGTAGATAGGCGGTTAGCAGATGTTGAAATCACTTTCAAGGGGAGAGACTTGTATGCATAACATCTGCTTATTCTGGATCCACTGACCTGATCCAGTTTTGGCTCTAATTATCTGTTCCTCTGATAGGGTTCAATCTCAACAATCTCCCCCTGGAACAGATAATGCCAAAACTCTTCATTATTGTAGATCTTTATTGCCTCATCAGCAGTTCCCTTATTTGCCCTTTGAGTTGAAGTTCAAAGGCTAAGGCATCTGAGTCATCTTCATCCCTGCTAAGTGGAAGATCAAGGAGATCCTGCAAATCTTCAAGACTCAGGCCAAGAGCTTGTTCCCTTGATATATTCTTCACTTCTCCACTAGACTTGAGCAATGTCAGTACGTGGGTCTGTTTGTCAGTTTTCCACTTTAGTACTTTTGAGTCTGGTGGGTTTCTTGGGAGATTTTTATTGGAAGAGGAGTTTGGTGATGCAGGCCTGTTCATGACTGTCTGAGCAGTACTTGCAGATTGTTCCAATCCAAGATCTTCTTTAATCATTATCTTAATGCCCTCTTTTACAAGGTCATCACCAGCCAATAGATCTTGGATTGTTTCAGCACCCAACTGTTTTTGTGGCCTTCTTTTAAAGATGGTTGCACCAGCTGGAGCAGGGGATCTCCTGATTTGCAGCTTTGATGGTCTTTTTGAAACCTCTGCTTCAGGATAGTCAGGCTTTTGTGAAGCAGTAGGATCTGTCTTTCTTAATTTTTCCAAACTTTTGTAGGTAGCCCTGACTTTATCTTCTTTCCATCTCATCACTTGATTCAAAGACCCATAATCTGCAATAGCTAATTCCTCTTTCATTCTTTTCAGCTCTACCTTTTTATCAGGTATATTCTTTTTAAACTTTGCCCAATCTGGAGGAGTATGCTTGACCTTATTCTTGATCATTTCTTGAATCCTGGCTACTTCACTTTCAAGCTCAGGAATGGTCCACTCTTTGTACATGTGTTTTTCTCCTTTGTACTTCTTGGTTGCCATGATGCTTTCAGTGTAGTCTTTTCTTAGAGTTTCATCTGCTCTCTCTGAGATTTGTTAACACACATTTTTTGCAAATTGCTCCAAGGAACTGACTTGTGTGAGCAAGAATTGGTAATTATGCTGAATTTCTCTATCAGATTTTCCTTGAGCATTTCTTTTTGAGATATCCTCTACTTGTTTGGCTTTGACTTTCAAATATTCTTCAATATTGTTTGGCCTTGGATATCCTTCAACTGATGGCAAACTCCTTTTAGCAGGGTCTTCCTCATAATAAAAAGACTTGACTTCTTCTCTGACTGTTATAAGTTCAAGAGGAAATTGAACACCTGCAGGAGGTAAGGGCTTTAGAATTTGAGTTGATGATAGAGGAACAGGCTTGGGTATTGTAACAAGCGATAGAGATTTTGAAGATGTTGGTGGTGATGATGGAGAATCATCATCTAGTATGAGAATCGTTCTCCTTTTTATTATAGGAGAGGCAGATGATGTTTTGGGTGGAGCAGTGGTGATGGTTTGAGTGGCAGTGATTTGTGATTGACTAACAGCTGTTGAAATAACTGGTGTTTCAACCACTGTTTTCATTACAACAGATGTTGTAACATCTACTGTCTTCTGCTTTTTGGCAGGTGGTGATGGTGGAGATGATGTTTTTGGTGGTGATGGTGGTGGTGGTAAGGCAGTTGTTGTGGTGTGTGTTGAAGTGATACCAGATGTTGAAACAACTGAAGTACCAGCAGATGTTGATACAGCAGGAGTTACAACAACTGTTTTGGTGGAGGTTTGATGTTGGAGGCTTTTGGATGGTGGTTTTGGAGTATACTTTGTGAGTCTGGATGGTATGGACTTGGGGTTCCCTTACTTTTCTAGTAGGATTTCTTTTTGGCACATGATTTTGAACATCCTTTAGCCCAGAACAACCCTGTGCATTCAGCTCCATGTAAGCTCTTTTCTCCTCATTCCACCTTGACATATCCTGTGCTGCTTTGTCCCTTTTTACACTTGCTACTCCTTCATCAAGTGCATTTTGGGTAACATCAACCTTTTTGCTACCATCTGGCAAGCGAATGTTTCTGGTCATAGCATCCTTTTCAGGTTCAACATACAACCATCATCTATACCCTTCTTTTTCCACTCCTGAATTTTCTCCCCCTTTTTGGCATTATCTGGGGGTAGTTGATCAATGAATAGAACAGTTGGAGGAGCAGTGCCAGTGGTTGTCAATAGATGGGCCTTTATAGCCTTGATGTCAGCTTGTGTGTTCCTGAACCAAGACTCCATTGTGTTCCTCAGCTCTTGGACATGTGTTTCATGTTGCTGAGCAGCCATTTGTTGTTGTTGTTGGAGAAAAGGTTGGAAGAAGTTCCAGATCTCATCTGCAACAGATGCTTGTGGTGGAGCAGGTGCTTGAGGTGGAACAGCAGTGGATTGCACCTTTTGTACTATTAACAACTGTTGCAGCATTTCTTTGATCTCTGCAACCGAAGTATCCAGTTTTTCAAAACGTTTCGTCAATTCCAGGTACTTTAAACCATCACCCAATTTAATGGGATCATCTGATTTCCCACTAGCAGTGGTTTTATCAGTGGTTGAGGTAGGGAGTGTACTCCAAGCATTAACCACTGATGCCTTTTTTTCTTGGTACTGGGGTCTTCTTCCTTTAATACTTAACAACCTTTTGATGTTGCCAGTGGTCAAAACAAATCCACTGGAGGATGTCAGAGGTGCTATGGAAGGAATTGCCTCCAAGGAAGTCTTATTGATGTAACCACTGTCCAAATGCAAACCAGTGGGTTCAGCACTTGTAGTGGCTGCTTCACTTGGATTACCACCAAGAGTTACTTGTAACTCAAGGGGTGTAACCTCCTCAGGCATTGTTAGTGGGTTAAATATGATTGATACATCAGACCCAGTCATTGGTTGAAGTATATTCTCATTGACAGGTGATTGAGAAGGACTGGTTTGTGCCTGGTTCAAATCAATAGCATCCAACAAAAGTTTAGTTGGTGGGGGAATTGTGGATGTGAGGCTGGGTGTAGAAAGAGAATTTGCCCCGAGCATTGGGCTGTGGATGATGGAAACGAGTGATTCCAGAGCATCATAGAGTGGTGTCCCTTGTTGTACAACCTGTTCTTTTTGAGAAGAAACAGGAGGAGTTTCAGCCATGGTGTGAGATATTTCTACCAACTGCTGTGAGGAAGTAGCAGCAGTGGTTTGTTGTGACTTTTGTGTTGTCACAGGCAGTTGCTCTGGTATCTCATCTTCCAGAGTTGCCTTTTTGGTAGGTTTGGGGGGTTTTTGAGTTTTCTTTTTCTGTGGCTTTTTTGTGATTGTAGGTGTGGGTTTCAAAGTAGTTGTTTTGCCACTTTGATCACCTTGAGCAGTGGGCTCAGCAGCAGATACCTGAGGAGCAGTGGTAGCTGCTAAATTCTGCTCAGGCACCTCTGCTTGTGTTTTGCAAGGTGTTGACATTCTGGTAAAAGTTTCAGCAGTTAAGCTGTGCATTTGAAAATAGTCACCTTGGTTTATTACAGAAATATCATCCTTACTGAATTTCTTTTCAAAATAATAGCTTAGAAATCTTGGAAACAATAAGAATGATTTTGTTTCAATATTTTTAACCATATCATTAAAGATTACCTGGGAATAATTAAAATTTTCTTCTTGAAGAATAGCATACCCCAGGTTTTGAATCTTTAATGGTATTTCATTAAAAGCAGTGGTTTTGTTTGAAACACACATTAGGAGGGTATGGAATAAAAACGTTGTTGCGGGAGGGAAGAAACCTTTTTGTAAGGTATCCCTCTTCATCATAGTGTCTGCATACCCTCTTTCAATAAAGTCAATTTTTAACTCGTTTTTAGAAAAGCAAGTTTTACCTTGTTGATCATCGAGCTGAAAGACATCTGATATGGATTGTGGTGTGATTTGGACTGCTTTTCCCTGTAGAGTAGAGTTAATGGCGATGACACCTTTGCCTTGTTTGTCATGTCACACCCTGGCTTTCCGGAAGCGTGGTTAATTTTGGTGTGACTTCTTAATACCATAGCTTAGTCATAACAAAGCTATATGAATTAAAAACATGCAAGATCATCCATTAAGTTTTGAAAACCAAATACAATACCATTGTTTTAACGGGAATACACCCTAACAACCATAATCTTGTTCAACAAACAAACAAAACATAAACACAGTTTAAGGACTGTGACTTGTCCAGGAAAGAGTCACATTCCCTAAACCCCGGATGACCTCGGAAACTAGTGCAGCGGGAAAACGTGCCATACCGTGCCAGATCCTTTAATTCCCTGAAATACATGTAAGTTGAAAAATCAACAATAATGTTGAGCGAGTTCATGTGTTTAGTATGTGCGCGCGAATAAACCTTTATAACCATTGTAAGTTGGAATATTTTGTAAACTCTGGTATGAAAGCAAATAAGGAAACATATCAGTTAATGTGTAACCACATGGTCCAACCTGCGGGCGCATGGGAGGGGATAGGACAAGGTCACCACATGGTCCAACCTGCGGGCGCATGGGTGGTGTTACGACAAGGTCACCACATGGTCCAACCTGCGGGCGCATGGGTGGTGTTACGACAAGGTCACCACATGGTCCAACCTGCGGGCGCATGGGTGGTGTTAAGACAAAGTCACCACATGGTCCAACCTTAGGGCGCATGGGTGGGGTTTGTTATGCTCAAATAGGCCTATTACTTGTATCCCTCGATCGTACTACGAGGACTAATGTTCTTAAGGTTTCACCTACCCAAATCACATAACCTAACAGTTCCTTCCTTAGCTGACCATACCATGTAAGAAATATTCGTAATCATAGTAACATGTATTTCACCCCCGCAGTTTAGAAAACTGAAAACAGTTAAGAGAAAAGGGGGACATGAACTCACAGTCGGTGCGTCCCTACCAAGTACTCCAAATCGGGCAGCTGTGCAACGACCTACATGTGCTAATTTCTATTAGACGGATGGCCGTGCCTTAGCTTTATAGTTTAAGTTTTTGGGAAATAGTTAGACAACTATTTCGTGTTTATACTTTGCATGTACTTGGTAATTAATCTCCTTCCCAAGGATGGGGGATTTAATACATGGGCGTTCGAATTACACCATTAAGTCTCACTTAATATATTCATTTCCAATTCCAAAATATAAATATTTTTCTCAAAAATATTATATTTTCATTTCACATAATATTCCCCAAAAATAATACGTTGATAAAATATACGTTCATAATTATTTCCGTATAATGCGTAAGTTACGTTTTAGCGATCGTGTGGTAATAATAATTACCGTTGTAACTTATATGTTTATCGTGAAAGCGTTCGTATTATTTTGGATTCGTCAACGTTTGTAAATATTATTTTTACTCTAAAAATAATATTTGTGTACTTTTCACAAAATAATCATAAACAGTGTTGTGAAAATATATTTACCAAATATATATTTATCACGTTTAGTTTTGTGAAAATCCCACCTCCGAATATTTGTAAATAAAGTCGTGGCGAAATATATTTTGAAAACATGTCAAAATAATTCTAACACTTGTAAATAATTCTAAGTGTTAGGTTTTAGAAAATTTCACCAGAGTTTCCCCTGTAACTGGAGGTGGCCACGCTTTCAAGCGTATCATTTTCTTTTACAAAATCATTTCAACAACTTCTTTATTCACTCAACAATTTCCGACACATCAAACTAGTCGACAAGTATGTAAATCGCATAATCACATGAACTTGTAGTTTTTCCGAAACTATAGTGTAAATCCCATTATATTTTGTGGATCTTTATATAAAGTAGCTTAATCTCGTAAAAACCTCGTTTTTAGAATAAATCCATCTTTACAACTTCCCGTCACCTTTTACAAAAACTGTTATTTTGTCGGATCTTTTCATTTCACAAGTGTTTATACACTTGTGGTTTATAAAAATCATACTTGTTAGTGTAATATCCGTCTTTTAGAAGACATGATTTTCTTGACGCTTGGTTCTATGAAAATACCATTTGTACATACGTAGATCCGCCCGTTTTAAACACTATTTTACAAGTAAAAATACTTTTACACAAGTTCATGTTTCTCGTGTGGTAGAGTTTCACCTTTTAACCCTTGTACCATTCAAAACAAGCTTATGTCAAGATCCATGACCTTAACCAAACCGGGTTAAATGGTGATTCGAGCTACCACAACATAGATCAGGCCTAAATAATCACAACTTTCAATTACTACATCATTTACACAACTTATATGCTTTTAACCAACATTATTCATGTTTTAGTAGACTTTTATGCTTCAAAACGCAAGTTTCCGAATTTTAACTGTTACAACACATATTAACCACCTTAGATTAGTTTAAGAGAGTGTTTTAAGCATTATACCTCTAGCTCGAGGCTAGGGAAGAATCTATGCGTAAACGAGGTGGATAAAAGCTAGATAGAGAGGTCCTTCGAGCTCCGAGTGCACCAAGCTTCCTAATACGTGTCCCTTAACACTTGTGTAGCTTGGAACTTGCAAGATCAAAATCGAAAATGGATGGGGGAGAAGAGGGGTGTTCGGCCGTGAGTGATAGAGAGGGAGAGAGAGGAGTTTTGGTGGGTGTTGAAATGTGAAAATGATCTTGTGCAACACTAGCTACTTATAGACAATCTCAACATGAATATCCAATGGACCTTGTGTCTAATTGATTTTAGACAAGTTTGATTATTATATTCTACAAAGTACAAGGGGTGTCCCCCTATATGGGGACGGTTTGTAAAGGGGGGGGGTCCCTAGTTCGATTCCAAGTCTTAGTTGGTGTTTAGTTAGGTTAACCAAGTTAAGTTTAGGGGTTAACATGGTTAGTGGTGTGTTGTGCTTTAATGCGGGTGTTAGGGTGTTCAGGGGCCCTAACTGGCTCAGAAAAAGATCAATATTGTTACTGTCAATATTTTTATGTTCCGGGTATAGTCCGGTTGTTCGGTTGGATAGTAATCCGTTAAAGCGCTTAATAAAGCTTTAGAGTGTCGTTAATAACATTTTTAGTGACACAACTTATTCTTCAAAGTGTCAGGAATATTTCCTCATGTTTTGGCACTTTATTAGCTAACCAGAAGCTGATTTGTTCATTAAAGTGCTGTGTTTTGTGCTCAGTGTACGTTTTAGGCACATCCAGTCATCGTAACTTATTCCTAGAGACGCAGTTCTACAACCCTTGTATCCCTACACTCACTATGGGTGTAGTAAAATATTTCTGGCTCATACAGGCCTTAGAGGCAGTATCTGCCTGATGCTGGCTTTATCAGCATGTTCATTAGGTTATCCGTTCATGGTGCTACTGTGCTTTTGTACATCATGTTTGTCACTAGAGTTCAGTATGTAAATAATGTAGTGACGGTATGTAAAGTATGATGCAGGGATATACAAGTATCAGAAATCAAGTAGCAGTTCATCAGTAATTTCAAGTAAGCACAGTAATTAAGTAGCAATTAATTATTAATTAAATCGTACGGATACCTGGTTTAGTGAGGGTTGTCACATTCTCCCCCCGTTAGAAAAATTTCGTCCCGAAATTTTAAGTTCTGCTTGTAGAAGCAGGGTTTTAGGAAATAAGTGGGGGTATTTCTCTTTCATTCGGTCCTCACGCTCCCAGGTGAATTCAGGACCATGGCGGGCATTCCAACGAACTTTGACGAGCTTGACACTGCTCCGGCGGGTCTTGTTCACTTTCCAATCCGTGACTTTAACGGGTTCTTCAACGAAATGGAGCGTGTCGTCAACATGAATTTCGTCGGTGGGAATGGCAACGGTGACTTGAGTTTGACTCCTCTTCAGATTGGATACATGGAATGTATCGTGAACTCAGTTCAGCGGGTAGGTCCAACTTGTACGCTACTAACCCGATTCTTTCCAAGATCTTCAACGGTCCAATATACCTCGGATTCAACTTTCCACGTTTCTCAAAGCGTGCCACACCCTTCCAGGGTGATACCTTCAACAAAACCATATCTCCTACCTCAAACTCTAGAGGTTTCCTTTTTAGATCCGCGTAGGATTTTTGTCGGTCACGACCCGCACTGATGCGATCTTGGATTTGTGCAATCTCGTCTGTGGTTTCATGGACTACATCAGGACCAACCAACTGTCTATCACAGCGTCAGACCAACAGAGCGGTGATCTGCATCTGCGCCCATATAAAGTTTCGAAAGGTGCGGCACCAATACTGGTGTGGTAGCTGTTGTTGTATGAAAATTCAACCAGAGGCAAATGCTTATCCCAGCTAACGCCCAAATCCATCACACATGCTCTCAGCATATCTTCCAAAGTCTGTATCGTCCGCTCGCTTTGACAGTCGGTCTGCGGGTGAAAAGTAGTGCTCAGATTCAACTTTGAACCAAAAGCTTCCTGGAAGGATTGCCATATCCTCGATACGAACCTTCCGTCTCTATCGGAGATGATTGAGAGAGGTACTCCATGGCGTGTAACAATCTCTCTCATGTAGATTTCAGCCAATTTGCTCGTATTATCCTTTTCTCGGATAGGTAAGAAGTGCGCTGATTTCGTTAATCGATCCACTATCACCCAGATAGTGTCATGGCCTCTTGGCGTTCTTGGCAATTTCGTAATAAAATCCATGGAGATTTGTTCCCACTTCCACTTGGGAATCTCTGGTTGTTGCAGAAGTCCTGAAGGCTTCTGGTATTCCGCTTTAATCTTAGCGCAAGTTAAACATTTGCTCACATAAACAGCAACATCGCCTTTCATCCTAGGCCACCAATAATAATCCTTAAGATCCTGGTACATCTTATCCGCTCCAGGGTGGATAGAGTACCGTGACTTGTGAGCTTCATCGAAAATAACCTTCCTTAAACCTCCAAACAAAGGAACCCAAATCCTTTTCTCAAAACACAACGTTCCTTCCTTGTTTGGTACCAATAACTTCTCCATCCCACGGAGATACTCTTCTTCAAGGTTTCTTTCCTTGAGAGCTTCTTTCTGCGCGGCACGAATGCGCAGAGGAAAATCGGTTCGAACAACCATTTCCAAAGCCCTAACCCTTATGGGTTTGATTCTCTCTTTTCGACTTAGGGCATCGGCGACCATATTCGCCTTCCCTGGATGATACTTTATCTCACAGTCGTAGTCATTCAACAGCTCTACCCATCGTCTTTGTCTCATATTCAACTCCTTTTGGTTGAATATGTGCTGGAGACTCTTGTGATCTGTGAAGATTGTGCACTTCGTACCATAAAGGTAGTGTCTCCAGATCTTTAAAGCAAAACCACTGCGCCAAGTTCCAAATCGTGTGTGGTATAGTTCTTTTCATGTACCTTCAGCTGGCGTGACGCGTAGGCAATAACCTTTTGGCGTTGCATCAACACACAACCCAATCCTTGACGCGATGCGTCGCAGTATACCACAAAATCATTTGTACCTTCCGGTAGGGCTAAGATTGGCGCGTTGCAAAGCTTATCTTTCAATATCTGAAATGCTTCTTCCTGTTTGATTCCCCAATCAAACTTCTTGTCCTTCTGAGTGAGGAGCGTCAATGGTTGAGCGATCTTTGAAAAGTTCTCGATGAACCTTCGGTAATAGCCAGCCAAACCCAAGAATTGCCGTATCTCGGTTGGCGTCTTTGGCGTTTCCCAATCCTTGATCGCCTCGATCTTGGTTGGATCCACGTGGATTCCATCTCCATTTACCACGTGCCCAAGGAATTGCACTTCTCTTAGCCAAAACTCGCACTTAGAGAATTTGACGTATAGCTATTCCTTCTTCAACAGCTCCAAAATGGCTCTTAAATGCTGTCCGTGCTCGGCCTTCGTCTTTGAATAGATCAAGACATCATTGATGAATACAATCACGAACTTATCCAAGTACGGCTTATAAACTCGATTCATCAAATCTATGAACACTGCAGGTGCGTTTGTCAAACCAAACGGCATAACCAAAAACTCGTAGTGCCCATAACGAGTTCTGAAGGCTGTCTTTGGGATACTCTCCTCCTGTGTCCTTAACTGGTGGTAACCAGATCGCAAATCGATCTTCGAATAGAAGCTTGAACCTTGCAGTTGATCAAACAGATCATCAATTATTGGCAGAGGGTATCTATTCTTGATCGTCAGCTTGTTCAGCTTCCGGTAGATGATGTTTATTTGAAAATCATCATCCTTCTTTTTGACGAGTGGTAATGGGGTTACCCCATTGCTAAAACTTCTCTGTCAATCCTTGCATCTCCGAAAATGTAAGTCGCTACGATGCATTGACTACGGGTGCAGTGCCTGGAATTAATCGTTGAGGAGACAATTCCGGCAAGTCTTCGAGGAAGACTTCGGGGTATTCTCCAATCACAGGGATGTCTTCGGGTTTTGGTTCTTCGGCTTTTTTTTTCCACGACATGAGCCAAGAATGCAACACATCCTTTGTGCGAAAATTTTTGTGTCTTCTTTGCCTGATGATCCGTAGGAGCGTATCCTGCTCCATGAATCACCATTATTTCTTCGTTCGTCGTCGGGGTGCGGACGACAATCTCCGCTGGGTTGTTCGACAACCAGTCCATCCCAATTATCACATCGAAGCTTCCGTTAGGCTTGTTCTATCGAGAACTGGGTATCTAGGTTACTTACTACTAAAACAACTATATTTTCTGAAGCTAAAATTTGACAATACTGTCAAATAGAGCGTAACATTGACTATTATGAGACGTACCGATATCCACGCTTGGATTCTATCCCCGCTGTTGAGCTTTCATCCACGTGCCTGAGTGTTCTTAGGGCAATACTTCCTGAAATGCCCCACATCACTGCAATTAAAACATGCTTGGCCACAGCCTTGATCGTCACCATCCCTGCCTTGATAGTTGTCGTCGTCGTTATTTCCTCCATGATTTCCGTTACCATCTTGACCTCTATTTCCATGTTCAGTACCTTGCCGACATGTTTCCTTGACATGTCCCACCTTGCCACAGTTACCACATTTTCCATATCTACACCGCCCGTTATGGTGACGTCGACAGTTGTCGCACTTTGGTAGGATACCCGTGTACTCTTTTCTCTTTTTGGCCTTATCGTCGCTACTCGACTGGGTACCCTGTTTGAAATTCGCCAACTTCCTCTTGTTGTCCCCAGATGACTCTACATGAGTCTCCTTCTTCTCCTCAGAGGCTGAAAATTTGTCCATCCTGATTGCCTCTTCCGTCAGGGCAACACTTAGATTGATAGAGATTGTGGCAGGCTTTGATGCCGTTACCATGCTCATGATTTGGGGTGCCAATCCCCAAATGAAACGCTCAATCCTTTTAAACTCCGGATCTACCATGTAAGGAACGATACGCGATAGAACTTGGAACTTCTCCACATACTCAGCTATTTTTGGACCTTCCATCTTCAAGTTCCAGAACTCAGTTTCTACCTTCTGGCTTTCTGTTCTCGAACAGTACTTTTTATGCATTAGCTCTTTCAGCTCGTCCCATGATAGAGCATACGCAGCAGCCTCGCCCATTGTCTGAACCTGAAGTTTCCACCATGACAGAGCCTCATCTCGGAACAGCCCGGAAATGTACGTGACCTGATCTCTTGGGGCGTATTTGCTCGCACGTAAAACAGTGTCCGTCTTTTCAATCCAGCGTACGAAGGCTACGGCACCCCCAGTGCCGTTGAAATGTAGGGGCTGGCAGCCTAAGAACTGCTTGTAGGTGCAGCCGTTAGATGGGTTATTTCCTGAGGTACCTCCGTTGCGCTCGGAGTGATGGGCCTCGTATTGTGCGATGACTGCAGCAATGATTCCCTGAAGTTCCGCCTCATTGGTGGGTATGCGTACATCCCGTCTTGGAGGCATCTTCCTATGATGATCGTACGGGTTAGGTCATAGTAAGTAAAGTGTACGTAAGTATACAACAATATCAACACATAACATCCCATGTTATAAACAAATCAATCACATAACATCTCATGTTATAGAACATAAACAATAGATTACTGCGATTGCATTGCCACGAATCGAGACCAGAATGTAAGGTTTACAGGTACCCAACTGTATCATATAACATCAATGACTTAGTAGGTGGCGACCCTAGGCAAGTCGTGCGATCGCTGGACAGGTTCAGGAATCTCTGGTTCGTCCATTTTCAAATTCCAGGACTTCATCTCAAACTTCTGTTATTCAAATCTTAGAACCATATTTCTCCTTAATCATTTCCTTGAGCTCGTCCCAGCTCAGTGCATAAGCAGCATCTGTACCAAGGGTCTGAATCTGAAGATCCTATCATGAAAGTGTGCCATCTAGAAATGACCCCGAGGTAAAGGTAACACTCTGTTGGGGTGAACAGTTAGTCATTCTTAGAATGGAGTCAATCTTTTCGGACCAACGACAAATGCAATGGCGCTTCCTGTTTCGACGAAGTTCAAAGGCTTGCAGTTCAGGAACTGCTTATAGGTGCGGTCAGTTTGGGGGGGGGGGGTTACTCCCAGTAGTGCCATCGCTACGCTTAGTGCGGAGTGCTTCATGTCATGCATTTGCATGTGGGATGCGTTTTTGCAGCTCGGCTTCTATCCTTGGCAACATACTGGTGTTTGTGTCACGCCTGGGTGACATTCTCTTCTGTCGAAATGGCATGAAGTGGGTTAGACAACTCCCCAATTGTCTATGAGATACATAGCACCATAAGCCATCATGTACTCACCTAATTTTACACGTAAATATACTCAATGTATGGGTGGGGAAATAAATTACTGGGCCTTCACATAGGCTTGCCAATTTGGCTTGTTGCTTGAAATAGAATGAACTCTAGGCTTCATCGCCTTGGTCATTCGTGTTCGAGTTATTTCCTGCCACATGGGTTTTTATTAGCTTGACCCGCAGAGTCCACCAGGATTTCTGTGCACTACAAGTCGTTATTACGTGGGCCCCCGTAATAATAAATTGTCTTGCACAGTTACCCCAAATTTTCTCTCGTCCAAGCAGATGATCAATCAAGGAGCAACAGCAGGTGCATTGGCATGAACAGGGTCATGCTCTAATGCGGTGTTAGGAGCGACGCCTGGCTCAGGGGCCACGGCTGGCTCTGGATCAATAAACTCCATCTCAAAATCAGCTGGATCAACCATCACAAGGGGGTTACAGGATCCTCCAAGGGCTGGCCTAAGCGTATGAACTCAAGGTCATGGTCTGGATCAAAACCAGATGGAAGAACAGGATCACCCTCAATACTGTGATCAAACTCAAAGCTATGTGCGGGAACCGGTGCAGCCGATGATGCCGTATCAGGGTCGGCGTTGTGTGAATGGTGTTGCACTCCCTGTATATGCGAAAATGCGGATGTCAGCAACTCAAATGAGTCTGGGACAGGGGAATGGGCATGAGTTTCCCCTGCAGGAGCGTCCGCAAGCAGTAGGCTAATACCAGCAGCAATAGGGCCTCGCCCTCGAATGGGTCCTCCTCTAGTAGATCGTTATCGTCGTCAGAGGCCACGTCGGGGGCATATCAACAATGGGATAAGCGGCAAGGGGGCACAGGAGCAGGGATCACCGCGAGTGGCAAATTCCCAACAAGATGGCTATCAGTAGGCTCTGTTACGGCATCAGGCAGCACAAAAGGGCTGACAGTCGTTATCGTCTGTGCCGGTAGTATCGGAAATGTACACCTCGTGCTCCGATGAAACTATGTCGTCTGATACTATGGCCATGGGATTCCTAGTGTCCATCTTTCTAGTACAGGATGAAAGCATGGCGTTTGTAACACAAACACATATACGTATAATAATCAATCATATTATCATATAAACATGTTAGTCAATAAGCAATCAAATAATTCTCCTAGTCCCACTAGCCAAATTCTTCCCAGTCTCTAAGACTGACATTCCTAGTCCCACTAGCCAAATTCCTTCCAGTCTCTAAGACTGCTCTATCATCCACCTCGACCTCTCAGATCGAGCCTCGGCCTCCAAGACCGAGCCTCAGCCTCCAAGACTGAGCCTACTCTCCCTAGGCTTACTAGCCATCTACCTCGACCTCTTAGATCGAGCCTCGGTCTCCAAGACCGAGCCTCAGCCTCCAAGACTGAGCCTACTCTTCCTAGTCTCACTAGCCATCTACCTCGATCTCCTAGATCGAGCCTCGGCCTCCAAGACCGAGCCTCAGCCTCCAAGACTGAGCCTAAAAATAAATAGATAAAATGTGCTCAACATTTGTTTATAAAAAGGTTTTGGATCTGGACTTAAGTGGTATGCAGTAAAAATGTTTTCGTGAGAGCCCTAGTGATCATAGTCTAGACTCGAGAAGGAATCCTAGTTCGCTATGATCAGAGCTCTGATACCAAGCTGTCACACCCTGGCTTTGCGGAAGCGTGGTTAATTTTGGTGTGACTTCTTAATACCATAGCTTAGTCATAACAAAGCTATATGAATTAAAAACATGCAAGATCATCCATTAAGTTTTGAAAACCAAAAACAATACCATTCTTTTAACGGGAATACGCCCTAACAACCATAATCTTGTTCAACAAACAAACAAAACATAAACACAGTTTAAGGACTGTGACTTGTCCAGGAAAGAGTCACATTCCCTAAACCCCGGATGACCTCGGAAACTAGTGCAGCGGGAAAACGTGCCATACCGTGCCAGATCCTTTAATTCCCTGAAATACATGTAAGTTGAAAAATCAACAATAATGTTGAGCGAGTTCATGTGTTTAGTATGTGCGCGCGAATAAACCTTTATAACCATTGTAAGTGTGAATATTTTGTAAACTCTGGTATGAAAGCAAATAAGGAAACATATCAGTTAATGTGTAACCACATGGTCCAACCTGCGGGCGCATGGGAGGGGATAGGACAAGGTCACCACATGGTCCAACCTGCGGGCGCATGGGTGGTGTTACGACAAGGTCACCACATGGTCCAACCTGCGGGCGCATGGGTGGTGTTACGACAAGGTCACCACATGGTCCAACCTGCGGGCGCATGGGTGGTGTTAAGACAAAGTCACCACATGGTCCAACCTTAGGGCGCATGGGTGGGGTTTGTTATGCTCAAATAGGCCTATTACTTGTATCCCTCGATTGTACTACGAGGACTAATATTCTTAAGGTTTCACCTACCCAAATCACATAACCTAACAGTTCCTTCCTTAGCTGACCATACCATGTAAGAAATATTCGTAATCATAGTAACATGTATTTCACCCCGCAGTTTAGAAAACTGAAAACAGTTAAGAGAAAAGGGGGACATGAACTCACAGTCGGTGCGTCTCTACCAAGTACTCCAAATCGGGCAGCTGTGCAACGACCTACATGTGCTAATTTCTATTAGACGGATGGCCGTGCCTTAGCTTTATAGTTTAAGTTTTTGGGAAATAGTTAGACAACTATTTCGTGTTTATACTTTGCATGTACTTGGTAATTAATCTCCTTCCCAAGGATGGGGGATTTAATACATGGGCGTTCGAATTACACCATTAAGTCTCACTTAATATATTCATTTCCAATTCCAAAATATAAATATTTTTCTCAAAAATATTATATTTTCATTTCATATAATATTCCCCAAAAATAATACGTTGATAAAATATACGTTCATAATTATTTCCGTATAATGCGTAAGTTACGTTTTAGCGATCGTGTGGTAATAATAATTACCGTTGTAACTTATATGTTTATCGTGAAAGCGTTCGTATTATTTTGGATTCGTCAACGTTTGTAAATATTATTTTTACTCTAAAAATAATATTTGTGTACTTTTCACAAAATAATCATAAACAGTGTTGTGAAAATATATTTACCAAATATATATTTATCACGTTTAGTTTTGTGAAAATCCCACCTCCGAATATTTGTAAATAAAGTCGTGGCGAAATATATTTTGAAAACATGTCAAAATAATTCTAACACTTGTAAATAATTCTAAGTGTTAGGTTTTAGAAAATTTCGCCAGAGTTTCCCCTGTAACTGGAGGTGGCCACGCTTTCAAGCGTATCATTTTCTTTTACAAAATCATTTCAACAACTTCTTTATTCACTCAACAATTTCCGACACATCAAACTAGTCGACAAGTATGTAAATCGCATAATCACATGAACTTGTAGTTTTTCTGAAACTATAGTGTAAATCCCATTATATTTTGTGGATCTTTATATAAAGTAGCTTAATCTCGTAAAAACCTCGTTTTTAGAATAAATCCATCTTTACAACTTCCCATCACCTTTTACAAAAACTGTTATTTTGTCGGATCTTTTCATTTCACAAGTGTTTATACACTTGTGGTTTATAAAAATCATACTTGTTAGTGTAATATCCGTGTTTTAGAAGACATGATTTTCTTGACGCTTGGTTCTATGAAAATACCATTTGGACATACGTAGATCCGCCCGTTTTAAACACTATTTTACAAGTAAAAATACTTTTACACAAGTTCATGTTTCTCGTGTGGTAGAGTTTCACCTTTTAACCCTTGTACCATTCAAAACAAGCTTATGTCAAGATCCATGACCTTAACCAAACCGGGTTAAATGGTGATTCGAGCTACCACAACATAGATCGGGCCTAAATAATCACAACTTTCAATTACTACATCATTTACACAACTTATATGCTTTTAACCAACATTATTCATGTTTTAGTAGACTTTTATGCTTCAAAACGCAAGTTTCCGAATTTTAACTGTTACAACACATATTAACCACCTTAGATTAGTTTAAGAGAGTGTTTTAAGCATTATACCTCTAGCTCGAGGCTAGGGAAGAATCTATGCGTAAACGAGGTGGATAAAAGCTAGATAGAGAGGTCCTTCGAGCTCCGAGTGCACCAAGCTTCCTAATACGTGTCCCTTAACACTTGTGTAGCTTGGAACTTGCAAGATCAAAATCGAAAATGGATGGGGGAGAAGAGGGGTGTTCGGCCGTGAGTGATAGAGAGGGAGAGAGAGGAGTTTTGGTGGGTGTTGAAATGTGAAAATGATCTTGTGCAACACTAGCTACTTATAGACAATCTCAACATGAATATCCAATGGACCTTGTGTCTAATTGATTTTAGACAAGTTTGATTATTATATTCTACAAAGTACAAGGGGTGTCCCCCTATATGGGGACGGTTTGTAAAGGGGGGGGGGGTCCCTAGTTCGATTCCAAGTCTTAGTTGGTGTTTAGTTAGGTTAACCAAGTTAAGTTTAGGGGTTAACTTGGTTAGTGGTGTGTTGTGCTTTAATGCGGGTGTTAGGGTGTTCAGGGGCCCTAACTGGCTCAGAAAAAGATCAATATTGTTACTGTCAATATTTTTATGTTCCGGGTATAGTCCGGTTGTTTGGTTGGATAGTAATCCGTTAAAGCGCTTAATAAAGCTTTAGAGTGTCGTTAATAACATTTTTAGTGACGCAACTTATTCTTCAAAGTGTCAGGAATATTTCCTCATGTTTTGGCACTTTATTAGCTAACCAGAAGCTGATTTGTTCATTAAAGTGCTGTGTTTTGTGCTCAGTGTACGTTTTAGGCACATCCAGTCATCGTAACTTATTCCTAGAGACGCAGTTCTACAACCCTTGTATCCCTACACTCACTATGGGTGTAGTAAAATATTTCTGGCTCATACAGGCCTTAGAGGCAGTATCTGCCTGATGCTGGCTTTATCAGCATGTTCATTAGGTTATCCGTTCATGGTGCTACTGTGCTTTTGTACATCATGTTTGTCACTAGAGTTCAGTATGTAAATAATGTAGTGACGGTATGTAAAGTATGATGCAGGGATATACAAGTATCAGAAATCAAGTAGCAGTTCATCAGTAATTTCAAGTAAGCACAGTAATTAAGTAGCAATTAATTATTAATTAAATCGTACGGATACCTGGTTTAGTGAGGGTTGTCACATGTCAAGGGTACAATTTTTCCAAAACTCTCTCTGGGTTTGCAGGTAGATGGGAGCATCTGCTGTAAGCAAAGTTTTGTACTTTGACGCAGTGATCATATCGAGGATGGAATTGAAAGCATCTGGGGTGCCGGGTTTTGTAAGAAAACCCAGAAGATTCTGAGAAGGTTTGTGTGGAATTTCTGTGGGTTTAGCCTTTTGAGAGGCTTCTTTGGAAGATGATTTTGTGGTGGATTTGGCTAAAGACTTTGATTTAGTCATTTTGGAGAAGACGATCGAAGAAATTTGTGAAAGGATTTTGATGAAATGTGATGAAAACTACTTTGAGAAGAGAATTTTTAAGAATTCAATTCGACAGTAAAACCCTGTTTGGGGTTTTGAAAGGGGGTTTTATGGAGAAAAAGTGAATGCTGACGTGACAGCGGTTACAAAAGGTCTGACCACTATGTACTGTCCACGTGCCATCCCCTGATGAAGCAAAGGACAGTACTTTGGTGAAAACTACTGATGAAGGCAGTGGTTGCAACGGTAATGAAGACAGTGGATGATTTTTACTATCAGTGGATAGCATATTAGTGGATACAACACTGATTTTGAACAACAGTGCTTATCAAAGGAATATGGGAACAGGGGATGACTTTCAGCAGTGGACAGACTTTTGAAGTAGAGCAGACTTTTGAACTCATCAGTGGTTATGGCAGACTTTTAGGATTTTAATGCAAAATTCATTTTTAGCTATTTTTAAGGATGGATTTTTGATTTTCTGAAAACATTTTAATGCTTTTATTCATAGAAAAACAGGATTTTGCCTGTTATTCCATGTTTAGCATGCCAATCCTAGAGATCAAGCTTTCAAAGGTGGATGTGTCTAATGCTTTGGTTAGCACATCTGCCAGCTGATCCTTAGTTGGAACATGATGCAGAGAAATCAAACCTTTTTCATAGCAATCCCTCACAAAGTGATGTCCGATGTCGATGTGTTTGGTGGTTGAATGAGAAACTGGATTTTTGATGATATTTTCTGCTGCCTGGTTGTCCAACATGACTGGTGTCTTCAAGGCAGTGATACCAAAATCCAGCAACTGATTTTGAAGCAAGAGCAGTTGGGCTGTACAGCTTGCAGCAGCTATATATTCTGCCTCAGCAGTGGATGTGGAAACAGCTGCTTGTTTTTTGCTTTGCCAAGACATTAAGCAATTGCCTAGGAATTGGCACCCTCCTGAAGTGGACTTCCTTGTTTTGTCACATCCAGCAAAGTCACTATCTGAGAAACCTGAAAGCTCAATTTTACCATCAGTTGGATACCAGATACCAAGTGTGGGAGCACCTTTTAGGTATCTAAATATCCTTTTTACAACAATAAGGTTTGACTTTCTAGGGGCTGATTGGGATCTTGCACAGACACATGTTGCAAACATGATATCTGGCCTAGATGCAGTCAGGTATAATAAAGACCCAATCATGCTTCTATATAAGGCCTGATCAACCAAATCATCCTTCTCATCAGACATGACTAATTTATTGGTTGCAATGGGTGTACTGCATGGCTTACAATCATCCATATCAAATTTCTTTAAAAGTTCTTTGTCATATTTGCCTTGATGGATAAAAGTGTCATTTTGCAGTTGTTTTACTTGGAGACCAAGAAAACACTGGAGTTCACCCATTGCACTCATTTCAAACTCAGCTGTCATGAGTTGTCTGAACTCTTCACACATTTTGTTACATGCGCTTCCAAAGATGATGTCATCCACATAAATTTGGACAATCATCAAATCCTTCCCTCTCCATTTTAAAAACAGTGTTTTATCAATTCTGCCTCTGGTGAAACCAATGTAAAGTAGAAAGGTGGAAAGAGTTTCATACCAGGCCCTTGGTGCTTGTTTCAAGTCATAAAAAGCTTTATTTAGCTTGTAGACATGATCTGGATTAAATGGATCCTCAAAGCCTGGAGGTTGACAAACATAAACCTCTTCTTGAATCTTACTATAGAAGAATGCACATTTAATGTCCATTTGATACACCTTGATGTTGTGGTTGACAGCAAAGGCCAGAAATAATCTGATAGCTTCAAGTCTAGCTACAGGGGAAAATGTTTCGTCATAGTCAATGTCCTCTTCTTGTCTGTACCCTTGAACCAGAAGCCTGGCTTTATTCTTGACAACAATGCCCCTTTCATCAGTTTTGTTTTTGAAGACCCACTTTGTGCCAATAGGACTTACATTCTATGGCAGTGGTACAAGCTTCCATACTTGTTGTCTTTTAAACTGTTGGAGCTCCTATTGCATGGCTTCTACCCAGCTATTGTCTTTCAGTGCCTCTTGGTACTTGACTGGCTGATGGAGTGATAGAAAACCAGCAAAAAGACAAATGTTTTGGGTTTGGCTTCTTGTGAGCACCCCTTCATTGATGTTGCCAATGATTTGGTCAGGTGGATGAGATCTCAAGAAGATTAAATCTCCTTGGTATGGGATGATGGCATTTGTTGGTGAAGGCTGCAGATGTGTATCATCTGAGCTAACCACTGCTGGTGACTTTGATGATCCAGCAGTGGCTTCAAAAGGTGGTGGAATAGGAGGTAAAGATGTGGACACATGCTGACTTTGATCCACTGTTTGAGGACTTTTATCAACAGTGTTTGATGATGTGGAAGTAGGGGTTAATGGGCTACTTTGGTCAACAACTGTTGAGGTAGCAGTGGTTGAGCTTTGACAGTTGTTTTGAACACCTGCTGCTCTTCCCATTTTGACAGACTTTTGAGGGATGATGATTTCATACCCATAGTCTGGTGTTGAATCCTCTGATGGACCTACACTGTTAGTCTTGACAACAGTGTTTTCAAAAGTGAATTTATCAAGATCAAACAAATCAGCAGGATTTTCTGGGATTTTCATTGATGAAAGTTCATTGAACTTTACATTCAAAGTCTCCTCCACTGCCTTGGTCTGTGTATTAAACACTTTGTAGGCCTTGGCAGTGGTTGAGTATCCCAGGTGATACCCACAATCTACTTTGGCTGCAAATTTTGAGATGGAATCTTTTAAATTCAAAATAAAACATGGGCAGCCAAATACTTTAAAGTATGAGATCAGTGGTTTGATTTTATATAGAATTTCATAAGCAGTCTTTTTGTGCCTGGGGTTGATTAAAACACTGTTTTGGACATAGCAAGCAGTGTTTACTGCCTCTGCCCAGAAGGTCAAAGGTAAACCTGAGTCAGCAAGCATGGTCCTAGCAGCTTCAATCAGAGTCCTATTCTTTCTTTCAACTACCCCATTTTGCTCTGGTGTTCTAGGGATGCTGTACTGCCTTACAATCCCTTTCTTCACACAGAAGGCATCCAACTCCATATTTTTGAATTCTGTGCCATTATCACTCCTGAAGACTTTTACTGGAAGGTCAAATTGCTTTTCAACCTGTGTCACAAAGTCTTGCAAAATGCCTGCAGTCTCATCTTTTGAGTGTAAAAAGAAAGTCCATGTAAACCTAGAAAAGTCATCAATAATAACCAAACAATATCTCTTCTTTTTGAGACTCGTGACTTGAACTGAGCCAAACAAATCCATGTGCAGCATTTGCAAACACTGGGTTGTTTTGGACTCTTCAATGGACTTAAAAGAGCTTTATGTTGTTTTCCTTTTAAACAGGAAACACAATGCTCAGGACATGAAAACAATTTTTATGGTAAGCCTCTTACTAGGTCATTTTTTGAAACTTCATTGATTGTCTTGAGATTTGTGTGCCCCAGTTTTCTGTGCCAAAGTTCTGTCTCTTTGTTAGAGGCAGTTGAGAACAGACAGGCATCAGTTCTGGGACACTCTTTTGACATATCAACAACATAAACATTGCCACTTCTTTGAGCAACAAGTTTTGTTTTTCCACTTTTTATTATTGCTTCAATCTTTTCAACCATTTCTGGTCCAACAATCCTACAACACTCCTTTGTGAAGAATGACCCATACCCCTTATCACTCATTTGTGAGACACTCAGGAGGTTGAATTTCAGATTGTCTATCAGATTGACATTTTCAAATTTTACATTTCCAGACTGAACTGTACCAGACACCAAAACTTTCCCTTTACTATTATTCCCAAAGGATATATCACCCCCTCCATGGATTTTGAAATCTTTGAGTAGGGCTTTACATCCTGCCATGTGCCTGGAGCCTCCACTATCTACATACCAAAGACTATCCAAGCATGCAAAAGCTCCCTGCACATGAAGTAAAAGGATTAGTTTATCAAGGTCTCCAAAGCTAATAAGGCTTTGGATGGGGTCTCAACAGTGTCTGGGATGGTGGCAGATGCATGGACAGTGGTTAGCTCAGGGGTTTGAACATTTTTGGGAATGTTTTTCTCTAACCACTGTTGGGGGTCTTGGCCAATCACCTGTTGATAACCAAAAGGATGCATGTTCACTCTTGGTTTAGAGGGCTTTTTGTAAGCCTCATAAACATGTGGGATCCTTTGGTATGATGGTTGTCCTTTACCTCTCCTGAATTAATTTGCAGGAGGTGCATCAGTCACTTGAACATCTCTTTGAACAGATGTTTGATTCAGCTGGTTTGTGACAGCTGTTTGGACTGGTACAAACAGTGGTTGTTTCTTGGTGAATTTGACAGATGATGCTGATGAAATTAAGGATGTTTTTGCAATGTACTCATTCTTTTTCTCATCAAAGTTTTTGAGATACACACATTCCTTAGTTTTGTGGTTATTTTTACCACAGATGGTGCAGCTTTCAGCGGGTACAATGACACTTGTTTTGTTTAGATCATGTGCTTTTAGATGAAAACAGTCTTTTGTTAGATGATTCCTTTTTTCACAAAAATCACAAAACAGGTTTTGAACCACTGTTGGGATATCTTTGATAGGAATGATCTTTGCTTTTGGAGCTTTTACACCATCAGTGGTTGTGAAATCCATTGGTTTGAAGTTTTCTAGGATGTCACACTTATCAAACCATGTGGGTTTAAATTGATATTTCTCAATCTCCTCAAAAGTTGAGGATCTCACAGATCTTTCTAGAGTAATTTTATTACCAAGTTTGTCAGTTATTTTAACCTCTTGGCCATTCTTGTTGGTTGGTATTGTTTCAGTTGAACCAACTTGTTTTTCAGCAGTGTTTACAAGATCATCATATTTTCTATGTCCTATACCAAACTTGACATTGCTTTCAAGCTGTTTTGCAAGCATAACCTCATACCCTTTACGAGATTCCACCCATCTTTCACAGGTGATCTGGGTGGACTCCAACTCCTTTTTGCAAACTTGGTATTTTTCTACCATAGTTTGGAGTTGAGTTTTGGTTATGCTCTGCTCTTCTTTGAGACTGCTGATCACTTTATCTTTTTCAGCCAATTTGTTTCTAAGTTCTTTTAATGACTTTTCACATTTGACTTCATCAGACAAGACTTTATCCCTAAGGTTTTCATTTACCTCTTTAATGTTAGCAATTGCAATAATACATTTGTATGAACACAGTTTTTCAAGAACTTGAGGTGTTACCTTGGCAGCAGCCATCATGGCACAATCACATTGATGATCACCTTCTTCATCTACTCTCCCTTCTTCCTCACCAGCTTTCTTCACTTCTTCTTTCTCTTTGTCTTCTTTGGACCAAGGGTCAAATAGCGGTTCAATCAGGGTTTCTGAATTTTCTCCCAGCAGTAGTTCACCAGCAACTGCAGTAACCACTGCTTTAGCAACTTCATCCACTGTTTCAGCACTTAGCTGTTCACCTTCAGTTTCTACCCCTTCTGGTATTGACTCTAATGCCATCAAACAAAATTCATCATCAAAAGTATCATTAGAAGCATAGAGAGCAAAATTTTCATAATCAAGTTCATCAGGCATGCTGCTCCAATCAACAAAGCCTTGTGTGAAAAAGCTTTGCTGATCTGGTTGTGCCACTGTTGGAGCAGCTTGTTGAGGTGCAATAGGTTGCACCTGTGAGGAACAGGGGCCTGAACATACTGAATTTGTGGAACAGTGGTTTGAACATAATGCACAGGCATAAGGGTTGCAGCATAGTGAGCAGTGTTAATGTAGGATCGTTTTCGGCCCTGAATGAGTCGATCAGAAGAATTCTTATCCAAAACAAGAGGCGGAAACTAATGTTTTGGTGCAATCTCAGCCGTATTCACTTTTAACTGTTCTTTTATTGATCAATAACGCGTTTACAATCCTGACAACACTTCGGCAGCACTTCGTGGCAACCGGAATGACTATGACACAACTAACTATTAGATTTCGCTCCAGACAACCTATTTATAGGAGGTCTGATTCCGCTCCAACATGTACAAGCGGAATCACAACCATGAGCGGAATCATGATTTAACATTTCGGGCGAAATCAGGACTTAACACTTCGGGCAGAATCAGCTTGATATGGGGTTTCGCTCCAAATGACAAGATGTCATTTGGAGCGGAATCACCTTCTAATACAATATCTTGGTTTCCGTGCCCTGTTCTATCCTATTCTACGCTAGACTCCATACAAGACGTAGACGACAGACGGATGCACCAACAAACTCCCCCTCGGATGTTGACGGAGTCTTCAGTGTCGAGTCTTCAATTGTCAACCTTCAGTCTTTATCAGTCTTTATCACCAACAAACTCCTCTCCCTCGAATATTCTCCATTCTAAGCATCATCAAATTCTATCTTCTCTCTTCAATATCTCTTGTGCAAATGCAGTTCCAGGATCAGCACTGGCTCTAACTGCTTCTTCAACTTTGCCTTCAGACTCCCCCTCTCAATTTGCTGGGATCGTAGTCTGGAGATCACATATTCAGAATTCATTCCAACATCTTGACTTGGCTCTTTTCCAGCTCAGGTTATCTGCATAATCTCTACCCAACACATAAGTTTCTCAAAGATTAAATCTTTAAAATTTAGAAACTATTGTGGAAAATATTCAAAATGATTTGTTCTATGAAAACCACTTGTAAACATAACATTTTCATACACTCTCTCCCAAACCCGTTCTTCATGTTTAGCACTTGAAATTTCGAAGATCAGCTTTTCGACACCAGTTTGTCGAAAATCTTTTTGGATATTTCAAAATTTTAAAAAATTTATGCTAAAACACACTAAAATCTTTTTGGATTTTTGAATAAAAGAAAATGCAGACATGAAATATTTACAGACAATATTTTTGTGAGTTCGTGCAAGAGGATCATATCAGTTTTTGAGACATATCACTAACACCGTTAAGCTAGATTTCGTTTTAAGTTTTAAACAATTCACCTAGATTGTCAGTATGTTTGTCCTCTTAAATTTTCACACAAATTTCAACTGTTTTGAGATACGCTATTAGTGTCTTAATTACTTAAACTTATTCGTGTGTCCCACCACTTGAATATACTCTTGTATCCAGATCCCAATATTCAGTCTTACAGGTGAGTATACCACAGATGATATCTGTAAAGGGGTTAAATTGCGAGGGCCGTGAGAGCTCAGGTCGATACTTCCGTATACGCAGAGAGATGACGGCTTCGACTTTTGGTGTGTCCCCTTTAGAGGATCTTTTCTTCAACAGCAATGATTATCAATTTTATTGTTTAATAATTTTTGTTGTATTTCAAGCATTTTGCAGAAAGCATTATACGGGGACTAGGTCAGAATTTCCATTCAGCAGAAGTCCCGGTATAATACCCCACATATCACCGAGTATAAAGACCTAGTATCTCAGAATAAGGGACCTTTCAAACAAGATTTCGGGGGTTACCCATATATCCAAGAAGTTGTTCCCAACGAACTAAGCAAGTTTGAATTTTTAGGTTTATATCTCGTCACAATTTACTAAATGTGTAAAAATCTACTGACACATCCACAGTGAGATTGTTTATCACTTTTTAACTTTACATATCTTTAGTATGTTGTGATAGTCCACTGATGTACTATCATTTCCTCTTTTATGCAACAAAAACTCATTTTTGAATTTTTATCATGTTTTTTGCTTTTTCAGATTTTCTAATGTTTCTGGATTTTCTGAAAATTTCTTACTCCCCCTAAAATTCAAAAACATTTAATGAAAATTGAAAACAAACTATACAGAACATGACAACTGATATCGAATTGCCTCAATTCTCCATCCACTTGGCTTAAACAATCAGAACTCCCCCTCACAACAAACTATTTTCCCATTATGATTTCAAAACACTTAAGTTTGTTTTAATCAGAATGGTTTTTCCGGAAAATAAATTTGTTTATCAACCACTTGTAGGTTATGGGGTCATTTCATCACATTGTTTACCAATCTTTTGAATGATAGTTAAATCAAGTTCAACTTAATGACCTAGATTAACCACTTGTAGGATCAACTCTCAACCATTTTCAACCTATTACCATCTGATGGTTGAATTCTCAAGGTGCCGATTCCTACTCCACACTTACCAACCTGGGAGTTCCGGCAATTCACACTTTTCAAAATAAATTTTACAAACATTTTCAAGAAAGATGCCGATTCATGCTCCGCGATTACCAACTTGGGAGCTCCGGCAAGTCAGGTTTCTATTCAACGAAGAATATATCCACCCAAGCCTGACCAGCCTCGGGTGTAACTTTTTTAGTCTCATTAGGGGTTATATCTTTCCTTTTAGCTTGGTAAAACTCTTTTACCCCTTTAGTCTTCCCCTGAATCATTTTACCAAAAATGTTTTTCACAGCAGGGTTAAAGGCTTTTTCAACATCCAATTCTTTCTTTTTAGGAAAGAATTGATTTGAAATTTTAACTTTTCCAATTTTAGATTTGAAGTTTTCAGCACTTAGTAGTGGAAAATTCACATCATCCACTATCGAAACTTTCTTTTCATCTTTCACAGCAACCTTCGGCTCCTCTGTCTTTGTGGAGACAGATTCATCACCAGAACTGTTTCCTGAACCCTTAACAACCCATTTTTGATTTTTCAAATTATCTTTTCTTTTTACGACATTCTTTGAACATTCTCCCACTTCAAAGGTTGAATTTTCAAAGCCTGTAAAATTTTTGGTTGTAAGTTCAGTTTTCTCAACCATTTTCTCTTTCAGTTTACCAGAGACTTCCTGTTTTGGTTTGAATGTTTTAGGACAGTTTCTAGTGATGTGCCCAGTAGTTTTGCACTGAAAACATGTTCTTGTTTCTATCTTCTTCTGAACAACATTCTTCTTCAACTCTTCTTGCTTCTTGGCAAGGAATTCTTGATTCGTCTGCTTCCTGAAAGCTTGCTCTTTCTCAGCCTCCGATGATTTTCCTGAAACAAACACAGTTTTCGGTTTATAAACTTTTTCATTTTTATGATTTTTCGGTTGAATAAATCCAAGACCTTTCTTTTTGATATTACCATTATGGTTTGGTTTCTTTTGGAAACTGTAACCACAATTGTAACCCATTTTCTTGTTAATTCTTTGTTGGTCTCTTGAAGTGTATTTTTTAGGTTTTCCAGTAAGATTTAAATCTTTTATTTCAGAAATATTAATTTCTGTGATTTTGAAAACCTTGTTTATCATTTCAAGTTTAACACTTCTTATTGGAAAAATCTCATCAGAATATAATTTGTCAGAATCTTTCAAAGTGTATGCAACTTTGACCGGTTCGTCATTCAAATTAGATTTTGATAGCAAAAATTTCGTATCATAAACCCGTTTGTCTTTTTTGATTGTTGGCTTTGATGCATCAGACTCAGATTTTGACTCGGGTTTGGACTCCATTTTTGACTCCTCACTGTCATCTTTATCTAACACCTGATCGACCACACTTTTTATCAACTTTGACTCATGATCAGTGTCGGACGACTTGTACGTCACATCAATATTTTCTGGCAAGTTATCTGATGGCCCAGACTCCCATTGTAAGTTAATTGCCTTTTTGACTCTTTCGGAATTTGGATTTCGAGGTGAATATCAATTTTCGACTGGGGGCGGACATCTATTGTAAACCACACTTGGTTTCTTACCAGAAATTTTCACTTCATCTTCGTCTTTTGTCACAAATTTCTTTTCTTCTGAAGTCTTTACTTCTTCAAATGTCTTCAAACTTTCCACAATCGGATAAATCCTGTTAACAACAAAAGTAGAACATGAGTAACTTTCCAATAAATTGTTAACTCTCGCAGTTTCTATTCTTTGTGTTGCCAGCTTCAATTCCAGATCAGCACACTTCTTTGTGTAAAAGTTGACATCATCAAGCTGTCTCATGTAAGCTCCTTTGAGTGTATTCATTGCTACAGCTTGTTCACAGTCTGACTCGGTGTACTTGTTAATTTATCTGTTCATTGTATCATATGATTCTTTTAATCTCTTTATGTTGTGCAACAGTTCATTGTTTTGCTTGATCAAAGAATCACAATTCAAGCACTTTTCAGAAACTTTGACTGCTTCAGTATCAACTTTGATTTCAAACTCTGGAACGTCTTTGACTGTTCTGTTTGATTGGAAAAATTCATTTCTTTTCTTTCTCTCGGCTTCAGCTTCAGCTTTTAACCTTTCTTCTTCTTGTTCCTCTTCTTCAATTTTTCTCCATTTTTCTTCTTCAGCTTCTCTGACTTTTCTGCATTTTTCTGCCCATTTCAGATCATAAGCATTAGCAATAAAGGCTTTAACATTTGACGTCCCTCTTGACATCTCTTTGGCCATGAACTCTTGATCTGGGCAGAAATTGTCCCAACTAAATCCTTCAGCCAACTTTTCATCATCTTGATCTGCCAAACACACTTTGCTGTTTGTTGGAAGATATCTATCCCAGCTGAAACCACCATCCTTGCCCTGATTGACTAGACACGCTCTTTTTGAATCTTCAATCACACTTCTCCCATGTGCAGTTTGTGCCTGATGCGGTGCTTGTTGTTGTTGTTGACACAGCTGTGGTGTGACTTGATGATAAATCGTCTTTTTGTGGTAGTCGTTGTTTCCAAAAGGGTTTTGAGCTCCACTCGCTTCTCGATTTGTGCACTCCCTCTTGAAATGCCCCTTTTCCCTGCAACGAAAACAAGTAACTTTAGACTTATCAAAACCTAAAGTTGACACATGAGCCTCACGAAAATCATCTCTGCCTGTAATTTGTTTGAACTTTTCGGCCCGTCGCAACACACTAGCCATGCACCATTTAATATCCATCAATTCCATTTCCTCGGCATCGATTTGATCGTAATCCTCTTTCGTAAGCATTGGATTACCGATCCTTCATGCAACTAATCCTCCATAGGATTCAAGCACTGTAACCAACAAAGACATGTGGCTTTTAGCAACTTCCTCTGTATAGTTCTGATCATTTTCAAGCTTTTTGTTGTAGTAAACTGAGGATCATATGTTGGAAATAAAGAGAATCCTGTTGTGCTGCTTGATCCCTGAGATGGTTTTTCAGAAGAATCTTTTGCATTATAAGATGTTTCAACCTTTGGAGAAAGATTTGTCTTTTCACTAACACCACTCTTGAAATACAGACTGATGTCTTGTTCTCCATCATAGTTCTTCATCCTGGCGATCTTCCTCTGTTCCATCTCTTGAGCTTCTAGATGTTTGATGAACTCTCCCAATGTTAGCTTTTTATATTCTTTTCTGTTGTTTCTCAGCATCATCAGAAAAGTTCCCCAGATTTCATGTGGTAGCGCATCTGCAAGCTTTTCAATCAATTCATCAGTATCCTTTTTAATACCAAGTTTTGACATATTTCTCACCAAGTTACAATATCTTTCAATAATTTGCTTGGTGTTTTCAGATTTCAAACCCCGAAAAAGATCAAATTCTTTCTTCATGAGTGACATTTTGTTTTTAAGCATATCATCGCTTCCTACAAATTTTGCTTCCAATTCAGTCCAGATCGAATAAGCAGTTCCATCATGTTGAAGCAAAATCAAAATGTCCTCTTTGATTGCTTGCTGAAGCAGACTCACCATCAGTTTTTCATCTCTATATTTCTTTTTCTCTTCAACACTCATTTCTCTAATTGTTTGCTGAATACCATTCCTTGTAGGTCTAACATATGGTTCTTCTGTATGTTCCCACGCATCCAAGTGATAAGCTTCAACCCAATTTCCAAACCGTTCGGACCAAGCATTGTAATCATCAATATCCATGAGCTTAGGCGGTTTCTGAGATGTCCCGGTTTCATTTTCAAGTAAAGTACTCTGAGTAATGTTCATTGGTCCAGCAAAGGCATTATAAAATTCGTTGTCCATTGTTTAATATTTCAAAGTTCACAAATCTCCAAGTTCAGGCGAAATCAGAATAATGTTTCAGGCGAAATCAGATTTGGAGCGAAATCTCCAAGTTATTATTCAAGCGAAATCTAACTCTGGAGCGGAATCACCACAAACTTGTTCAAGCGAAATCCCGTTTCGAGCGGAATTAGATTTTGGAGCGAAACCAGCAATAAACTTTGGAGCGGAATCAATTTTTGGAGCGGAATCAGCTAAAATCTCTGGAGCGGAATTACGTTCTGAGCGGAATCAAGTATGACGTCACTTATCCGAAATGCATTTCAAGCGGAATTAAGTAAAACTCAAATTTTAGCTTGATTTTAATTGTGAAACTTTCAAAGTTTTATCAAAACATGATTGCGAACAATCTGTGAAAATTTAAGCCGATTTTACCGTGAAAAATTTTTCAAATTTGAAGAAGAAGGTGTAGAAAATCAGAAAGCACAGCTGAAATGGCAAGAACTCTTCCTCCTGAGCTCTGATACCACTTGTAGGATCGTTTTCAGCCCTGAATAAGTCGATCAGAAGAATTCTTATCCAAACAAGAGGCAGAAACTAATGTTTTGGTGCAATCTCAGCCGTATTCAATTTTAACTGTTGTTTTATTGATCAATAACGCGTTTACAATCCTGACAACACTTCGGCAGCACTTCGTGGCAACCGGAATGACTATGACACAACTAACTATTTGATTTCGCTCCAGACAACCTATTTATAGGAGGTCTTATTCTGCTCCAACATGTGCAAGCGGAATCACAACCATGAGCGGAATCATGATTTAACATTTCGGGCGAAATCAGGACTTAACACTTCAGGCGGAATCAGCTTGATATGGGGTTTCGCTCCAAATGACAAGATGTCATTTGGAGTGGAATCACCTTCTAATACAATATCTTGGTTTCCGTGCCCTGTTCTATCCTATTCTACGCTAGACTCGATACAAGACGTAGGTGACAGACGGATGCACCAACAGTTAACATGTGCTGCAGGGGTATATTGTGTATAGTGCACAGTGCTTTGTTGTTGTGGTCTAGGGTTTGAGCTGGGATGAGTAATTATTGGACCAGTGGTTTGACTCCTGCATTCCCTAGCAAAATGACCTAGCCTATTACACTTGTAGCACTTAATTTTTGACTTATCCAACCCCACCTTTAAATTCCCATGAAGCCCTGGGAATTTTCTCCCTGTTCTTTTCTAGAATTTGCTTGTTCTAACACTAAGCAAAGCCAATTGATGCAAAATGTCCATCTCTTCTAAGTCAGTGGGATCAAAATGTTGCAAATCATTGAGTTCAAAGCACAAGTTATCTGACATCTGGTTTTCACAGTTTGCAGTGAAAGCATAATTTGCAGAGTGAGAATCAGAGTTGTTAAAATTTCCACCAGCAGTTATGTCTGTAAAATGATCATAACTCTGATCCTTACTACTGCTACCAGATTCTTCCTGACCAAAAAGAGCTGTGCTGCCAAATGAATAATCATCAGCAACTTTACCAGATTCTTGCAACTTCCTTTTCTGGTTTATCTCCCTTTCATAGGTCAGGAGTCTACCATGGAGTTGGGTCAGGGTCAGATCTTTGAACTCAGCTGAATTTCTAGTGACAAAAGCAATTGTGTCCCATTTTTCAGGTAGTGATCTAAGAAACCTGCTATTTTGAGTTGCATTTGGAAATGTAACTTTAACAAACCTTAGTTCACTAATGAGACGGCAAAATGTTCAAACTGTTGGGTTAATGATTCACCCTTGATGTGACAAAATGTTTCATACTGCTGAGTTAGAATTTCTCTGTTGTTTTCAATAACCTCTTCCGTCCACCCAAATTGTTCCTTCAATGCATCCCACAATTCTTTGGCACTGATACAATGTAACAGCCCAGCATAGATTTCATTGGGTAATGCAGATGCTATGATGCTAAATGCTTTGGCATCAAGTTCGAACTTTTGAAAATCAGTTTCAGTATAGTTCAGTTGGTTTAGGTACGAACTTCTTTGTATCCTCAGCACTTGGCACCATAGGAACATGGGGACCAAAAACAACAGACCTCCAACATCCAGTATTCTGTTGAGCAAGGATGTGACCCATCCTTCTCTCCCAGATGTTGTATTCATTACGTTTAAGCATAGGTAGTTTAAAAAGAGAGCGAATGTTATTCTTATCATCTTGCGATTGTGACGTCATCCTGGTTGTTTTACAGGCACTGATTAATCAACTTTGATGGTGATTAAACCTTGCTCTGTTTTTCAACAAAACGAACAAACTATCAGTATCAACGATTGCGAGCTGAACTATTTATGTCAAACTGATTGTTAAATCAAATTTGACTGTCCAAGCTCTGATACCAATTGTTAAGATCTGAGTTTGGTTTTGATTGTGTTTTACGTTTGAATTAAGTTGAAGATGAATGAGTTGTGCAGCGGAATTATAATGGAAACAAACTTTGTACACAATCAAACAGGAGAATTGCTTTAATCAAACATTTTCAACAAAGAACCGAAAGATTGAATTTATTTCAATAACGATTACAATGCATGAATGAATACAAACTCCCCCCCAGCCTGAGCTCACAGTATTTGTTCGTGCAGGAAGAAGATGGTGAAAGAGCTAATAGAACAGTACAGAGCACTGTTCTATTTATAGGCACGAGCAAACTACTGAAGCATCTAAGCTGACGTCACCATGAAAGTGACATCTAACCTCCTAACAAACTCTAACCTCTGATCTATACAACCTCTGCTATGCTAACTACTGATATTACAATACATTACATAAAGTAAACAAAACTACTGCTGCATCCTTCCACTGCTGTGAACCCAACAGTACTTGTCATGATCAGCAGTGCTTGACTCAAGGCAGTAGATTGGGCAGCAGGGCTTTAGTTCTTCATCAGTCTTTGACTAGATCAGCAGTTGTAGGTCAGCAGTTTGTATGATCAGTAGATAGGAGGTCAACAGATGTTGAAATCACTTTCAAGGGGAGAGACTTGTATGCATAACATTTGCTTATTCTGGATCCACTGACCTGATCCAGTTTTGGCTCTAATTATCTGTTCCTCTGATAGGGTTCAATCCCAACACATATGCGGCACATTGATTAAGGAATCATAAGAAGAAACCTTGGTCTAGATACAGTAATTGCGCGTCGCAAATTTGACGTCATTACCTGAAAGAAAACGCTACACGATCTTTACTGATCCCAAAGGGTTGCAGCACACCGTTGATCGTAAGAACTTGAATATTAATATAGATGGACTAAGCTGTTGAACGATGCAGACTGTATGAACATGCTGCGTGCTTGTGTGACAAACTTTGACGAAAAGTTGGAACACTCAATTGACTTGAGTGGAGTTTTCCTACAACAGTATTTATCACACCGCCGTTTAAACCGCTTCGTGTGAAGCTTTAGATAGAACATAATAAATCGATCCCCGTCGTGTTGAACGGAGACCGGAGATAAACAATCTACTGGCCCGAGTTGGCTCAGGAAAAACTAGAGGCAAGACCGTTTAGATATGTGAACATATCAAGGCAGCCCGCGGAATACAGAAAGATTGCACCGATGAGCGGCAGAAATCGCAGGAATTTGAAATAAGAAGTATGACATTAATGGGAGCCTCGCCTAGAGAAGGCGTAGTGTGATTTGGAAAACGAAAAGGTTGGACCCCAATGTAGGGATCGGAACCATTGTTCACAAGATGAAACTTCCAGAAAAAAAATCATTAGTGATCGCGACACATCCCATGTGTCTAGAGGAGTCTGACTCAAGGAACAGTCGTTGTTCCCACAAATAAGATTCACGTCAATGACAAACGAAAAAATTACTATAGAAACCTGTTAAGGTTACGGACCAAGAGTCCACAAGATACAGAAAAGACATAATTGATTTACTTGAGTACGATAGAATTCATATCATGACCCAGAGTACATAGGAACATAAAGACAAATTTCAAACATAAGTGACCACATTTGATTCACAACTCCCATGCGACCGATGGCATCGCTTGAATTTCGGGACAAAATTCTTTTAACGGGGGGAGACTGTGACAACCATCACTTTTCGTACATTCCGTACACTAATTAAACAGTAATCTGTACTTTAATAACTGTGCATGATCTAGTTTACAAGACAAATGAATTTTTTATTACTGTTATATACATACAATGGCATTTCAAGTTGCAAGACTTTTATCGTTGCTACATGCAACACGAGATAGTTCTAATGATACACAAAACAGAATTAGCACCATTACTAGACAAACTAAAAATGCTGACGAAGTTCAGTAGATAGACAGACAGTATTTTGAGGCTCAGTATGAGCCAGAGACCAAGTGATACACTAGTATAGGGTGTAGGGAAGTAAGGACCACAAAACTGCTTTTCTAGGTAATAGATAAAGGGTCGGAAAGTGCCTAAAACCCACACAAAGTGCAGAATTCTGCATATTTCAGCAAAATTCAGCATTTTAACAAGTTTATTACATGCAAAAATATGGCAGAACGGTCATGTATGCTTTCCTAAGTGTCGGGAATTAAAAGTGTCACAAAAGGGTACTTAAAAATCACTAAACGGAATAACTTGGCACTTTAACGAACCGGTATTTAACCGAACAACCGGACATTATCCGGAACACCAAAATATTGCTAGAAGCATTGTTTTTATTTTTCTGAGCTAGTTATGGTTCCCGAACACCTTAACATACTATATAATGCATCCTACCCATAAAATACTAGACTTTACACTTAAATTTCCACTAATTACTTGCATTACCATCAAAGTTACAATTTAACCCCCCCCCCCCCCATATAATTTACGGTCACCAAGGACACCACCCCATAAGATTTCCATAATCGTATGCAATCTTGCAAGATATTTCTTTGATCTCCCTTGGAATTGTAAAGATCATGTATGTACTTTCTCCAACACAAGACCCTTTGGTTAATGATATTGTATGGTTATAAGAACACTAAGCACTTTCATTTTCTCAACACCACGACTCCTCCCTCTCCCCCCCCCCCCCCCCCCAAGGCTACGACCCAACATCCTCTCACCTCCATCAATTTTTCCAAGCCATTCCAAGACTATCCAAGGGTGATCTAAGGTGCAAGGAGCCACATAAGAAGGTTTGGTGGTCTCGGAACTTGAAGGACCTCATCCGTTTACTTTTATCCACTCATTATTCATCTTGTTCTTCCCTAGCTTGAAGCTAGTAGTAAGATTCTTGTTAACTCTTGTTTACTTCATATTTTTTGTGGTTAAAAGATATATTTTGTCAAAATCATAAGAACACTAAAAGACTTGAACTTGAATCTTGAAACATATGATGAAATATGATGATATAAAGATGATATGGTGTTGTCTAGTATATGTATGATGATTGCTTGTTGATTTCTTGAGTTGATGATGTTAATCATCACATAAAGCTTGCTAGATGGTGATTAAACACATAATATAGCAAGTAGGAAGATGATTAAGTAACAACATAAGATAATCATCTTCTAGTGAATACATGAACATGAAAATAAAATGATTCTTGTAAAGTAATAAACAAAGGGAACTAGTAAACTTATAGATCCAAGATTTGTGAATGATTTTTCTAAAAGAACCAAGTTTAAAAAGGTGATTTTTGAAAGATCATGGTTTTTACTAAACTTGCACTATTTTTAGTGATAAAACAAGTGTAGAAATACTTATGAAACAAGATGATGTTATAAATAAACATTTTTGTAAAATGTGTTTACAAGTTGTAAACACTAAATCTTTTCAAGAATGAAGTTTACCAAGAAGTAAATATATTTTGGAAAATAACTAAGGCTACTAAACACTTTACCAAAGTTACTACGCGTTTTTGTGAAAGATCAAGTTCATGTTATATCATAAACGGAATAGTTTTTGCACTTGGTAAGTACAAGATGATTAGTGATTTGTTGTTGATTGTTTGAATGATTTTTGAAAAGAAAATGATATGCTAAATAGCATGGACACTTCCATTTACAAAGGAAACTATGGCGAAATTTTCTAAAAATTCCAACACTTAGAAAATATTTTCTAAACAAGTGTTCACAAGTGTGTTTTAAATTATGATTTATAACATAAATTTTGCCATAAATTTTTGTAACAAAAATACAAGTATTGGAGGTTGGTTTTTGTAAATAAAAAAATGAATAAATATATATTTAGAATATATATTTTATAGTAAGGACACTTGTCTGAATATTTGTATACTTTGTGGAGTAAATATATTATTTTAGGGTAAAATAATATAACTTACAAATACCAAGAATTTACAATCCGAAATAATACCAAAAATCACAAGGAATAAATATATAAGTTACACACTTCATATTGCGAAGTTGAACGCAAAAACATAACTTACAAGATATTCCGGAAACTACATTTGTAAGTATATTTTTGGTAAATATTATTTTGGATACAAGAAATGAAAATATGATTTTCGTTATTATTACAAAGTATGTCATATTTTCAGCAAGAAGAAAATATATTATCTTTGGGAGATAAAACATATATTTTCTTGGAATACACTATTTTTGACAAAACAAGTTTAAATATATTTTCTAAAGTAAGACTTGAAAATATATTATTTCGGAACTACAAATACGAGAATACAAATACACATGTGTGAAATACTCCCATCCTTGGGAAGGAAATACGAGAATAAATACTTGAGAAGTATTATAACTTCGGATAATGTTAAAGACATAAAGGAAACCTAACTCAAAACATGAATACTAAGGCAAGGCACAGCCCGCTCGTCTAATAGACCCTAGCACATTGTAGGTAGTCGTGTTTGCTGACGGGATTTGAGTTACGAGTACTGAAGACGCAAAACAATGAGTTCATGCTCCCCCTTTTCTTTAACTGTTTTTGGTTTTATAACTCTCGGGGGTGAAATACATGTTATGAATACTTGAACGGTATGAAATGCCTATGAAATACTAGATCATGTGAGCATAGACTAGATATTGAAATGCCATTAATACTTAATTAGGGACGAGGGTTAGATCTAACGGGTACGGCCGAACCCCACTCATGGTCACAACTAGTACCTAGTAGTGCTTCGGAGTCCCAGTCGAGGTTAATCGACACAGTCGAGGGTAATCGACACAGTCAAGGTAAATTGACACAGTCGAGGTTAATCGACACAGTCGAGGAAAATCGACAAGGGTATAAGCCATTACGAGTGTTTCCTATGTCCTCACATGCCTTAAAGTCCTTGTAAAACATTCGTGTTCATACACGCTTTTCATACTTGTTTACAAAGGAGTCTCTCAAAGATTTACAAGATTACAGTACTCACACAAAACGCATGAACTCGCTCAACTTTTGTTGATGTTTTCCAAAATTACATGTATTTCAGGTGACAGAATGGATCTTGGGCGCGGGTGTCGTAACTAGAAGTAGACTTCAAGTTTAGATGTCATCCACTTTTGTTGATTTGTAACCTAGTCGAAGGTTGTGTTTTAAAACTTAAATAACCAGTGTTTGTAATACTCAAATTTTATGAATGGATGAACATCGTTTTGATCATGTAGTTGTTTATTACGATTGAATGCAATGATATTAGACCAGTCACACATCATACGCTTTCGCAAAAGTCAGGGTGTGACATAATTATCTATGTAAGTTTATATATATATAGTGGAGAGTTCAAATGAGAAGAAATATTTTATAAGAAGAAAAAACAAGTTTCAACCAATAAGAATGCTTTATTTTACTTCATTTAATATAAGTATTTAATGTTACTATAAGGTACATTGGTAAATCAATATATGTCATTAATTTGTAGTCTTCCTTTTTAATAGCTAACTACATTAATTCTTTTGTAACTTATCTTCAAAATATATATTTTTTCAAAAAATAAAATAAAATAATTTAAAGTGTAGGATAAATTACGAGTTGTGTAGGATAAATTTCAACGTGTAGGATGACTTTCGAAATATGTAAGATAACTTTTGATGTGTGTAGGTAAAAAAAGTGAGTGTGGAGGATACTAGTCTTTATGACTAATTAATTAGTCAAAAATGATAATAAATGAGATAAGTGGAAAAACTATTTAATGTTTTACAAAATTACCCTTTGTTCTTTTTCTTCTCAAATGAATCTTCTCCTATATATATATATATATATATATATATATATATATATATATATATATTTAGGATAAAGATCATATGAGAAGTAGTAGGCTAATTGAGAAACTTGAGAATCATTCTGGACCACATATTTTCCCTAAGCAAAAAATGAAAAAAAAATGTAAAAAAATGCAAAAAAAATTATTATTATTATTATTTTGGAAAAATCGGAGCTTTTTCTTTAAAGTTTTTTTTTAGTGATTTATACACATGTGTATATTGTTAATCTCTTAACTATACATATGTGTATATTGTCAATTATATATACATGTTTAAAATTGAAAAATAAGTGTTATAAACCCTAAACCTAAACCCTAATGCTAAACCCTAATACTAAACACTAAAATTAAACCCTAATGCTAAACCCGAAAGCTAAACCTTAATGTTAAACCCTAATGCAAACCCTAAAGCTAAAGCTAAACCCAAAATCTAAACCATAATGCAAAACCCTAATGCTAAACCATAAATGCTAATGCTAAACCCTAAAGTTAAACCCTAAAGCTAAACCCTAAATACCAATGCTAAACTAAAAAGCTAAACTCTAATGCTAAATCGTATATACTAATGCTAAATCCTAAAGCTAAAACTAAATCATTCACCTCAATCAAAGATGTATAACACTTATTTTTCAATTTTAAACATGTATATACATATATGTATAATTGACAATATACACATATGTATAGTTCAAAGATTAACAATATACACATGTGTACATATCCCTAAAAAAATTTTGCATTTTTTTACATTTTTTTGCTTAGGGAAAATGTGTGGTGCAGAATACTTCTCAAGTTTCTCAATTAGTCTACTACTTCTCACATGATCCTTATCCTATATATATATATATATATATATATATATATATATATATATATATATATATATATATATATGCCATTTTTTTAAAAATATCTAGATAATGTAATCCAATGGCCCAGGTTAGTTCACATAGTTCACTCTCAACCTAGTGTTCACTCTAGAACCCTACCCTACATATATATATATATATATATGGTCAGGATTTAGAGAAAACGGTAGAAAGTGTGAGAACGGTGAGAACGCTTATTGATCGTCTGATCAAAACAATCTATGGACTAGATTGGCGTGGTGACATTTTAGTAAATAACACCAATTTTATTACGTGGATGCGCGTTGTTAAGGGTAAAAAAGTAAAAAACCATTCCTCACATAAAACGCCATTGAAAAATAAAACGCCAAATAAATACAAAACGCCAATTTTATCACTGGTACTTTTTGTTGTGTTTTTATTTAAGCTCTCTGGCTACAAAAACGCCATAAAATATGAAACGCCATTATATATAACGTCAAAGTTTAAATCCGGATAAATGTTAATTACATTTTTTGTTATAAAAATAACATCCCGCCTAACCTACGCGCCAAAAAAATTCTATAAATAGAAACGCCTCACCACCTTCCGTTTATCACACCAAAAAAAACACAAAAAAACACACAGTGGTTGCTAAAAAATTTACAACTCATTGTAAAACGCCAAAAAATACAACGACAGCAAACATCTTTTCTTTGATCCTCAGTAATGTTCTGCATGAAGCTTCATTTAATGATTTGTTACGTGAGTGTAGAAAGATTTTGTTGCATGAGATGGACAAAATTGAAAAAAGAGGGACTAATGACACCCATATGTCATACTGTCATCTTTGTTTCTGAAGAAGGTTTGGATGATAAGAAGAGACCTATACCAGTATAAATGCCACTTTGGCCTCAATGAATATAATGAAGACCACAGGCAGATAGCATCCACCCACAGGGGGTCGCTCTATGTCTCCAACATCCACAAAGACACTTCAATACATGAACAAAGAAAATAAACAAGGCCAAACCCAAAACGCCATTTATTTGTCACATTTCTTGTAGTTTTAAAAGAAAAAAGAGACTGATGACACTGAAGATTTAAAATCATAAATTGCTTCTACTTTGTTTTTTTTTTAATTTTCTTTATCTATTGTTTGTTTTGTAATGTCAGTTAATAAACAACAAAATAATATTAATGCTATAATGAAAAATATAATAAAACGCCAAAATTAGCAAATACGTGTAAAACGCCATAATGCCATAAAAACGCCCCCAAAAAACTACCAAACTATAATAAAATTAATTTGAACAACCAATATTATAAAAAAAGCGTGAAACAATGTGCAAAGAATATAAAACAAATGAAGTCCAATAGTTATCTAACTGCCATTGGAAAACAAACCGCCATAACTACATCCGTCAAAAGATTTGACATGTTACACCATTAAAATAGTTGAGTCTGAAAACAAAACACGGTAAACTGCAAAAAAGAGTAAAATGAAACGACGGAAAACAAAATTACTAACATTTATTATATTAAATTTATTTATCTTTTTCAAAACGCCATAATTACCTGACATACGCAGGAAAAAAAGTCAATATAAAAGAAGACCATATGAACCCAAGCTCAAACACGCCAAAAAAACTAAAACGCCACATATTCTCCAAAACGCCGAAAAAATTTAAAAAATGGCTAAGGTTATTGCATGGGGGTTTGAAAGGAAAGAGAAATGATTCATCATAAAGTTCTCTGACAGGAGAAGGGTAAAGGTAAGAACAATAAAAGCCATGATGGGAATGATTGAAAATGTTCAGAAGGATATCCTGGCCCTTGGGGTTCTAATAGACAACGATTGTGAAAGAACGAGAACTGTAATAAAAAGACTGGAGAGAAAGTTTCCAGTAGAAGATGATGATGATATTGAAGATACTCATATACCAAAACTTAGCAGTTGGTATTGCATGAGGAAGAAGGAACACTTGAAGTGACTTATAAAAACGGGGTGCAATATTCAAGGCCAATGGAAGAAATGTTGAAGACAGGGTTGCTATCTATCATTGAACAACTATGTGATTTAACACCTTCAAACAATCCAAAATCCAAGGATGCAGTGATATTCAAGAATAAGCTGCAGCAAAAAAGAGACGAGCTAATGGCGTTATACGCAAAAATGAAATTTGATGATGAAGAATCTGAAGAAAGTGATGAACAAAGCGATGGGTAATTCTCTGATGTAATCACACCTACGGAAGACGATTAGTTTATTTTGATTTTCGCGTTATTGTAGTTTTATAAAATATTAATCTATGGTAATGAATTATTAACAAAAAGATACAAAACGCCAAAATTGACATGGAAAAAGCCATAACGGCAAAAAATTAACTATGTGACACAAAAAGAATTAATTCAACGAGAAGAAATCTGAAAAAAAACAGTAAAACGCCAAAATAATTAATGAATCTACATAACGCCAAAATTATCTTACACGCAAAAAATAAAGAAGCATGTCAAACGCGAAAATCGTGAAAGGAGAAGAATACTAAAAAGACAAAAAAAAACCCCTCGGACCCTGATCATGCCCCACGCCACGTGTTCGGCCAGGATGCGTTCTCACCGTTCTCACACTTTTTACAGTTTTCTCCTGATCCCGTTTCTATATATATATATATATATATATATATATATATATATATATATATATATATATATATATATATATATAGGAAGCCGCTAAAATAGAAACCATCCCCAGTTGTAAGAACCGCGAGAACCACTCTCAACCAATCAGAATAAAGGGTAATTTGGTCATGTCCTTCAAATGTCCAATCTCTCTCTCTCTCTCTCTCTCTTAATTAATAGTCATCTGGCTTTCTTCTCATCTCTCATATATCATCACTTTCCTCTCTCTCTCTCTCTCTGTGCATTTCAATTTTTGAAAATATCATAGGATCTCTTTGTTCTTCATCTCTGATGAAGATGAAGACCGCGACCCCCAAACACCACCGTCTCCCACCTCCACCCAAACTCTAAAATGTCTGCCACCTACACCCCCTCCTTCTCCGGTGACCCACTCCTTCTCCGGCGACCCTCTGTCTTTCTCCATGGCTGTAATTCAAGCTAATAATTTATTAGAGGATTAGATCCAGCTTGAAAGGCGGTGTAGTGGGTTTTTCTTTAGGGTTTTTCTAGGGGGTTTCTTCAGGTGGTGGTCGGTTTGACGGTGACGGTGGTGGTGGGTTTCGACGGCGACTGTGGTGGTGGGTTTTGACGGCGACGGAGACGGTGGTGGTGAGGATGGACGGATACGGTGGTGGCGGTGGTGGGTTTTGACAGCGACGGTGGTGTTTGGTTAGCTCTATTTCTCTGAGATATTTTTATCAAACAACTTTTTTGTGTGTAACACCTCGAATTTTTGTGTCCAATAATGTGTTAACACGTGTCATTTGATTACACGTGGCATTAATATTAAATAAAGGACTAATTTTTGACAAACCTTGAAAGTATGTAAATTCGAGGGTTATAAATATCAACCAAAGGTAAATATACTGTATAGTAACCCTAAATTATGCTAGTACTTTCAAACGGATAAATCATGGATCGTACGGAAGCGAAACGCGGAAGAAAGTGAGAAATTACGAGCTACAGGGGTTAACCGTGTCAACATGTTTAATTATACCTCTGAGTGACCCTTTAACGTTCCCGAGGCCTTGTAACAGTATAATACACTCACTAGAATACAATATATAAATTTCGCGAAGTTCCGTTTTAAAACGAGAAAGTTATGATCAATTCGTAGGAGAAGGGTTAAAAGCGTCAATAATATAATTTAAGGCTTTCCGGATAATAAATAAATTAACCGGGGGTTTAACGATACGGATAAATAACGCGAGGTCCTTAACTATAATTAATCAAGGGCCATATCGCAAAGTTACCCCTTCAAGCCCGAAAGGTCAGGTTATTAATTACCAAAGATTCGATATTAATTACTAAGATTTAGTAATCATTTCAAAAAGATACAATTTTAACCCCTTACGGACCGTAAAGGGTATGCCTTACGGACCGTAAGGAGGGGAATAATTGATTTTGATCCGCCTATGGCTTACGGACCGCAAGGCCTAAGCCATACGGTCCGTAAGCGATTTGTGATCTATTCAGATCACAAAAGCCTTCAACATTTATTCAATCAGAAGGAGCTAAATATGAAGCAACGCCGTTGGATGGAGACCCTGAATGATTACGATTGTGAGATCAGGTACCATCCCGGCAAAGCGAATGTAGTCGCTGATGCCTTGAGCCGGAAGGAAAGGATGAAACCCATCCGAATCAATGCGAGGAGGATGGAAGTAAAGAATAAGTTGATTGAAAGGATATTAGCTGCACAGCGAGAGGCTGTGTTGGAAGCTAATTATCCTAAAGAGAAGTTGGGAGTAACTGAGGGGCAGTTAACTCTTCACAAGGATGGACTTTTGAGATTGAATGGGCGGATATGGGTTCCTATTTATGGAGGACTACGAGATGTTATCCTCCAGGAAGCCCATAGTTCCAAATATTATGTCCATCCCGGAGCCGACAAAATGTATCATGACTTAAAGGCAAACTATTGGTGGATAGGCTTGAAAAAGTCTGTAGCCGCCCATGTAGCAAAGTGCTTAACTTGTGCTCAAGTCAAAGCCGAGCACCAAAAGCCGTCTGGCTTGCTACAACAGCCTGAACTTCCCGAGTGGAAGTGGGAATGCGTAACTATGGACTTCATAACCAAGTTACCCAAAACAAGGAAAGGAAACGACACAATATGGGTCATAGTCGATAGGCTGACTAAATCAGCTCATTTTCTACCCATCAAGGAGACGTATAGCTCCGATATGTTAGCCCAACTCTATGTTGATAAGATTGTAGCCTTACACGGCATACCTGTGTCTATTATCTCTGACAGAGATACCAGGTACACTTCTCATTTCTGGAAGAGCTTCCAGCAATCTTTGGGCACGCGTTTGAACTTCAGTACGGCTTACCACCCACAGACGGACGGTCAGAGTGAGCGTACTATCCAAACGTTAGAAGACATGCTTCGTGCATGTGCGATCGATTTAGGTGGTAACTGGGATAAGAACCTACCCCTAATCGAATTCTCCTACAATAACAGCTACCATACCAGCATAAAGGCTGCGCCTTTCGAGGCATTATACGGTAGGAAATGTAGATCGCCTGTTTGTTGGGCGGAAGTGGGAGAGGTCCAATTATCAGGACCAGAGATAGTTTTCCAAACAACGGACAAGATTGTCCAGATTCGGGAACGTCTCAAGGCTGCCAGAGATAGGCAGAAAAGTTACGCTGATCCAAAGCGTAAGGATTTTCACTTCGAAGTGGGTGAAAAAGTACTGCTTAAAGTATCACCCTGGAAAGGGGTGATGCGTTTCGGTAAGAAAGGCAAACTGAGCCCGAGATACATAGAACCTTTTGAGGTCATTGAACGTGTCGGATCAGTCGCCTATAAGTTGAACTTGCCTGAAGAGCTCAATGGAATTCACAATGTGTTCCACATCTGCAATCTCAAGAAGTGCTTCGCCGATGAATCATTGGTGATCCCACACACAGATGTGCATATAGATGAGAGCTTAAAATTCGTAGAGAAGCCGTTGTCCATTGAAGAGCGACAGGTGAAAAAGCTTCGACGAAAGCACGTACCGATTGTAAAGGTCAAATGGGATGCCCGTAGAGGTCCCGAATACACGTGGGAAGTCGAAGCCGCAATGAAAGAAAAATACCCTTATTTATTTGAGTAAATCTTGGGTCGAGATTTATTTTAAGGGGTGAGGATGTAACACCTCGAATTTTTGTGTCCAATAATGTGTTAACACGTGTCATTTGATTACACGTGGCATTAATATTAAATAAAGGACTAATTTTTGACAAACCTTGAAAGTATGTAAATTCGAGGGTTATAAATATCAACCAAAGGTAAATATACTGTATAGTAACCCTAAATGATGCTAGTACTTTCAAACGGATAAATCATGGATCGTACGGAAGCGAAACGCGGAAGAAAGTGAGAAATTACGAGCTACAGGGGTTAACCGTGTCAACATGTTTAATTATACCTCTGAGTGACCCTTTAACGTTCCCGAGGCCTTGTAACAGTATAATACACTCACTAGAATACAATATATAAATTTCGCGAAGTTCCGTTTTAAAACGAGAAAGTTATGATCAATTCGTAGGAGAAGGGTTAAAAGCGTCAATAATATAATTTAAGGCTTTCCGGATAATAAATAAATTAACCGGGGGTTTAACGATACGGATAAATAACGCGAGGTCCTTAACTATAATTAATCAAGGGCCATATCGCAAAGTTACCCCTTCAAGCCCGAAAGGTCAGGTTATTAATTACCAAAGATTCGATATTAATTACTAAGATTTAGTAATCATTTCAAAAAGATACAATTTTAACCCCTTACGGACCGTAAAGGGTATGCCTTACGGACCGTAAGGAGGGGAATGATTGATTTTGATCCGCCTATGGCTTACGGACCGCAAGGCCTAAGCCATACGGTCCGTAAGCGATGCCCAGCGACAGAAAGTTGGCTGTTGGCTGTCCAAAGCGGTAAAACACGGAGTAATGGGTTTCTCAAGGTCATGGGTGCCCCCTACTCGACCCATAACTCTCTAGGACACCTGCCATTCATCCATGGTCACTTGTAGAGTGTGTTGTGATGATCTTGGACCTTGTCTTTGACTATAAATAGACTTGCATTGTTCATAAGTCTCATCACAACTCAAAACACTTCTCTGGTCACTTCTAAAGGCTCTCAAGTGTTCTTCTTTGTTCTCTAAGCAAGCCTAAGCCTCTGTAAGTCGTTTAGATCCTTTGTGGTTCAATTTTACTTAGTAATGTAGCTAAAAACCAAACCGTCATAACTACGGTTTGACTTCAAAATGAATCCATAATGGCTCAGTCTTATGACGGATCAAAAGTAGTTATGAGTTGGTATTCATGTGGGTAATAAACCCTTAAAAGGGTTCCCTCTGATCACCACTCTAACTAGCTCAAATGTCGAGTCAAACGAATGCTTAAAAAGTCAACAGAAAGCTATTTTTGCGATTCTTGCATAATCTGTGATATAAATGATATGCAACCTGTTTAGACACTCATAAAACATGATATTAATTATATAAACTTGTTTACGCTCGTTTGAATCGACCATTTGCTATATTGAACTGGTTCGGAGCCGAATGTCGCAAAAGTTTGACTTTTGCTTTGACTTCAGTTCTGACCCGTTTTAGTGAGGTATAGATATGCCTTAGGACTCTCTTAGGACCAGGTTACATGATGGTATAACCCTCTGTGACCGGTTCATTGTTTGTCCGAGTCTTTTACGCATTTCCGTTAATCGCCTAAAAGTTGACCGTAACGCCCTTTTTAAAATAAAATGAGTATTTCGGACACGTGAACGGACCATAACCTTGCTTACTAAATTATAAGCATGTCCTTAAAGTTTCACGTCAATCCGGGGTCTAGAATGGTAGTTATGCTAAATAGCGCAATTAAAGTAAACTTTTGTAACAAACGGCGCAATTAGCATAACGCCTATCTAAACCAAGTTTTCGTCACCAAAACTTTTACCCACTGTTATAAATAATATTTTTGGAATTTTAAAGATTTTTAATAATTTTTACCTTGCTCATAACCTGCGGTTATGGCTACGGTTCGGTAAATACCGAATATGCCCTTTTTGGCCGAAACTTGAGTTCTACAAGGTCTTTTGACCCGATTCCAGTTGCTTCTGATTTTAAAAAAAATTATTAAAGTATTTTAGACTCTATAAACTGTTCGGGAAACTCAGATTTCCTGTAGAACTCGAAAAGCTCTTTAAAAGTCTTTAAAATGACCGAAAAACCCCTACGGGGCGATATATCAACTAAAACTCGTTACGGGCATCACGGAAGGTATCCTACTGATACCACAACCTCTTTAAGGCATATTGATTTAGGAAATAAGCGTATGACTCTCATGGTTAACCGTTCCGCCTAATGCGCGCACGGTTCGGCTTACGAAACTAGTTTTCGTAAATTAGCCGATATGGGTCAAATTATATCAATGTGACCCCAAAATCCAGAGTGTGAACCTTAAACCCATATAAAACAAGTCTCTGAACTTGTTGGGTCAGAATCACACTCCATTCTCGGTTTCCGCCTTTTCACGCGGTTAAACCATATCTATCTTTTGAAACCAACCGGTCTAGGCTACGGCTAATATAAAGACCCGTTAGGATTCTAATAGATTAATTAAAACCTTCGTTCCAGAATAGGAGCCCCAGTAAAAGCTATCTGTGACGTAATCCATTAAGGAATATACTTGCAAAGGTAAATACTTTAACTTATTTTCCCTTATACGGGCTTGGGATACGGTATATTAATACCGCTTGATCGAGCATCATATCTTCCATCGCTTAGGTGGTTAATTGAATAATGTGATCGGCTCATTTAAACAGTCTTGTTACTTAAAAGCCTTTGGTGGGTTAATGACCGTTGTCCCGGATATCCTTGGCATCATTTTACGAAATGGCCACGACCTCGACATCCCGGTGTAGGCGTACACCCGGTATATTATGTCGACATTATTATTATTAAAAGACGTAGCCGTTGGTTTTTACACTACGGTTTTACGCAATGTGGTGTGTCTATTAATCTTTAACCCGGACAGGATCCGGGCTACTGAACGCATAAAAGGACATGTAATTCGTTCACAAGATTTTAATAATTTTCCCAAGTTATAAAAGAGTTTGTGCCTCGTGCATTTAAATCAATTTTAATAAACATTTTTAAATGTGTCAGTTGAACGTATTTACCAGTGTAAACTGACGTATTTTCCCCAAAAGATTAAGTGCAGGTACTACACGAAATTTGGCCGGTAATAGCTTCCTAGCATCACGAATAGTCTCGCAAACTTGATGCTGTATCTGACTGAACAATACTTTATTTTATTTATGATCCCCTGTGGATACAATTCGACTTCTGTAATACACTTGATATTACATTCAAAAGGGTTGAATTATATTTATCTTTATGCTTCCGCTGTGCATTCATATAATTGTGTGGTTTGACTATATTGTTGCCAACTACGTCACGGTAATCCCCCACCGGGCCCACCGGTGATACACGTGGAAATCGGGGTGTGACAGGTTGGTATCAGAGCCAACATTGAGTGAATTAAACACTATCCTAACGTGTTTAATCTCAGTGACACAATTGCACATACTTGAGTCTAGACAAGAACTTAGGACAAATTCGAATTGTTATTCCAATTTTGTCTTTTCTTTTATTATTGGTATTTAAAGTTTTATAAAGCAGGAAATATGCCGCCAGTGATATTCCGAGGAAGAGGAAGGGGGAGAAGAGGCAGAGGAGAGATCGTTACTCATCACGATCACGAAGCCGGGCCTTCAGGTACGCGAGCTCCTTCGATTACAAGGAGTGAAGAACCGCAGAGACGAAGAGACCTTTACGAACCTGCGAGGCATTCCACCTCGCACAGCTCGACGCCATCATACCGGCACTCATTCGGGCCAAATTCAGAGAATGATCCCAACAACCCGCAACCCTCCTTCATCCCTCTACAGCGTTCGGTATCGCACCGAAATTATGACGACCCTACTCCATACTTCATAGGTCAGTTTAATCCAGCTGACTACATACAGGAACCTTCAGGCTTTGTTCCATTAGGGCCACAAGATCACTTCTCCGAAGATCATATGGATGAGGATACTGATCCGACAGAACCTGCTCGTGGTACGCCCACGCATCCAATAGAAGTCTCTGATGGGTCATCCTTCCATGGCACACCTTATCAGGGACCTGATAGCTTTCAAGCGTTGTTCGACCGACATGAGTGGTACTACACGCCACCTCAGCAGACATCACAACAACCGCGACATCCGCAGGATCCCTCCGAGGATTCACGCTTCGTGGCAGTTACGCCCCCACCTCCGCCACCGGTACAGCCAGTAATGCCTGATCCGCCAAGGCGTAGAAGGAGAAATGCTCGTATGTCCACACGAGGAGGAGGAAATTTCCACTTCAGCACCCCTCGACACTCTAGTAGTAGCCACTATCCGCCACTACAAGAAGAAGGACCTTCAAGTCCTATACAGGAGGCGAACTCCGTACCAGCTGCACCAAATTCGCCACCATTTGGGTATGACCAACCCATACCTGCTTACGCGGGTCCAACGGCTTACAACCTGTTCGAACCGTCATCACAAGCACATTACAACTACAATTATGAGCACGACCCATATGTGGTGTCGGCTAGGTATAATGCACGATATCCCGACGGAGCTCATGGGAACATGGGAGCACCAGACTACTCAGCTCATGGGTATCCAATACCTCCCAGACCTCCGGTTCCGCAATCAGCACCTCAACCACGTTTCTCTCCTCCTGAGCATGAAGAGATACTCCACCGATTGGATCGCGTGGAGAGAGAGTTCGAGGAAGAGAAAAAGAGCCACCGAGGATTTCTCAAGGGCTTAGCAAACCTACTAAAGGGCAAGAAGAAGAAACGTGACCATTAGTCCTTATGTATGTTCTAATGTAACGTTTATTTTAAAAAAAAGTCCCTGCATGGACATTTATTGTATTTCGGTCCCTACGTGGACTTATCTTTTAGTCCTTGCATGGACACCTATCTTATATTAGTCCCTGCGTGGACTTGTCTCTTATTTTAAACCCCTATGCAGGTATGTACTATTTAAAAGTCCCGTTTAGGGCAGTGTGTAATCGTATTAAAATTATGGAATGTTATGTCATGAATTTCATTTTGTTATCACTATATATGAAATAAATCAAAACCATTCCTTTTAAATTGATCTGCCAATATAAAGAATCTTAGAGTGAAACCTAGCCAGGTGTCTTTTAAGATCCGGCCAAGATGGTACGACCGAATTAAAAGATTCAGATTCCCTGTTAACCTCTGCAAGCATGTTGACGGTCATGGCAGATGTGATTCGTTAAAATCACACACGTCATTCTTATACAATAATCCTTTAAAGGATTCCAAGGCCCAAATTAATGATATAATAAATCATGGGTCAAATCATCAATAAAGATGATCATTATTAAAACATCCATTTGTGATGTAGTGCCTACGGGCCAACCTTATTAAAGCATCCATTAGTGGTGTAGTGCCTATGGGCCGTAATAATTGTTTATAAAGGACAAAAGACAGTGGTAGTTTATGACTCCCTGTCAGAAAGGGGTAAAATAACTACGGTTCAAACCTCTATGCCTTTGGTTCTCTGAAATCTCGGCTAATATTATAAAACATCCTCGTGATTAGGCTTTACGCCGCCGATATTATTGTTATAGCTAAAATAGGATATATTCAGATCCTAAAACTAAGTGAGTAATAAGTTAGTCAGATATGGTCTCTGTACCATGATTAACAAATTGTCATAAAAGACAATTCCATAATAAGCTTCTAAATAAAATTTTGTTATCTTCTTTAACAGATACAAGTTACAATGGCGGATCCCAACGGAGAAAACAGCCATACAAACGAAGATGACTACGATAATGCGCAAGTGCATCTGACAGGCGCACAGCTAAAGGCTCTGATTGACAACGCTGTTCAGGCAGCTCTTGATCGTCAATACACCGAGTCTCATAGCAGAACCGTATCAAAACCACCCTCCAAACCAAAGTCACAATCCAAACCACTCTCCAAACCCAAGAAAGATGACGATAATCACTCGTCCGCTGAGAATAGTATTCGTCGTGAACGAGAATATACTGATGCGTCCGGTGCCAAGGGCTGCACCTACAAGTACTTCGTGTCTTGTAAGCCCCGGGAATTCACAGGGGAGAAGGGTGCTGTGGATTGTATCACCTGGCTGGATGAGATGGACACTATTGTGGACATCAGTGGGTGTGCGGAGAAGGATGTGGTGAAGTTTGTGTCACAATCATTTAAGGGCGAGGCCCTAGCGTGGTGGAGAGCGTTGGTACAAGCATCGGGTAAGTCTGCTCTATACAAGATGACATGGGAGGAATTTATTGCTCTCATTAAAGAAAACTACTGTCCTCAGCATGAGGTAGAGAAGATCGAGTCTGATTTTGTGTCACTGGTGATGACAAACCTGGACTGCCAGGCCTATTTGACGAGCTTCAATACGATGTCTCGCCTGGTCCCGTACCTTGTGACACCAGAGTCCAGAAGAATCGCCCGTTTCATTGGGGGCTTAGAGCCTTGATGTGCGTGAAGTGTGTTATATTTTTAGATATATATTTAAGCCCTTTTTACACTTTTAGCCAAGTTTTAAATTTATAAAACACGATATTTACTAACACTAAACACACATATGGGCAAGTGCACCCATCGTGGACGTAGTATAGTGTTGGTAAGATACCGAGGTCGTCCAAGGACACAAGAGCTTTTAATACCGGTTTATCCTCAACGTCTAATCAAATCAAAAAAAGTTAGAAAAATGTTTTTAAACTAAGAAAAATAAAAACTAACTAAATGCTGAAAAATAAAATAAAATAAAAACAGATAGACAAGATGAATCACTTGGATCCGACACGTGTATTAGTATAACCTTTGATTATTTTCGCACTTTTGCACTTGTTTAAGAGATTATCTTAGTTATTGTAGTAGGCCCCTCTTTTGAAGGCGACGTTACCCTCAACCCAGTAGTTTGAGTCAGCAAGGATACAATCCTAAAGGGTCGGATTATTGAAAGATAATGAATTAAGTTATTAATGCAAATTATGGTAGGCCCCGCTTTTGGCGGTGACGTTACCCTCGGCTAAGTAGTCTGAGTCAGCAAGGATACAGTCCTAAATAGCCGGGTTATAGTATTAATAGTAGTTGGCTTATGAGGGGGTCAAAGAGTTTGGATCCCCGCCATCCAATACCTATGGGCATTGAAGGAGATCCTACTAAATTTGACCCAGGTCCCAAGCAGGACCTCTAAACGCTGAACAAGGGCAAGACCTTTACCAAACCGTTCCCTTAACCCCCGACCAGGTAGCCAACATACCTCCATATAGACCGTGGAGATATGAATGGTGAAAATCTTTTATTTTATATAGACAGTAAAATAATGCCAAGACACCACGGACAAACGATAAGGAAAGATCACCTTCAACATAAGTAACTAGTTATTAAAGTCATTAATACAAAACCAAATAAAAAGTGCAAAAGATTAAAAATAAAAAGTATTATACTAAACACTTGTCTTCACCAAGTGATGTAAGAGACTTAGGCAAACATGGCCTTGATTGTCAAGAACTCTTACGATCAATCTTGGATCCCGAGACGACTCACACACTCTACGATGGACAATGGATGATGGTGGTGGATGATGGTGTTATGGTGGTGGTGGGTGGTGGATGATGGTGTTATGGTGGTGGTGGGTGGTGGATGAGGTGTGAGAGAGGTGGTGTGCCAAGGGATGAGGGAGAATGAAACCAAGCTCCTCTATTTATAGGCTGGACAGAACGCTGGACACGGCCCCGTGTCCGCTGGACACGGCCCCGTGCCCGTCTGACACTCTCTCTCTTCATTAATTGTAATTGCGAATTACAATTAATGCGCCTGCTGTACTTTCAACACGCCCCCATGCCCGCTGGGCACGGCCCCGTGGTGAGCAATGGAAGCTTCTACTGGTTTGTCTTTTCTGCTGCTTCCTGGGCACGCCCCCGTGTTCGCTGGACACGGGGCGTGTTCAGACTCTGTTTTCTTCTCTTTGTTTTGGGAGGTGCCGTTGAGGGTCCGGGCAGTCCACTTTTGTTCCTTTTCTTGTATTTATGGTAGAATTAGTGGTCTTTTTGCTTCTTTTGTGATTTTGAGCTCATTTCATCCTGAAAATACAAAAGGAAGACAAAAACACTCTTTTTCCAACATTAGTACTTAAAAAGGGTTAGTTTTATGCCTTAATTGATGTGTTTTATATGTTGCATTTTACACACATCAAATACCCCCACACTTGAACTTTTGCTTGTCCTCAAGCAAAACTCTTTTAATGTGGCTTACACTCCCAAATGGAATAGGTAGAAGAGAAGTTTTTTTTTAACTTGTCCTAGAGTGTCGGGAATCCAAGGTTTTTATAGGTTTTATTTTTATTTTATTTACAATCCTATTCGTTATGATTTATTTTGAACTTTTCATAAGATAAACTACTTATTTTGGCATAACATGCCTTATCAAAATTCCATTTATATACAAGTTCACATACCTCACGGGAGATCACTCAACACTCGGCCGAAGGTGTATATTTAAGTGAATCGCTCGAGAGCGGCACGGACTTACGTTTTCTATAGGCTTGCCAAGCGATCAATCCTCCTCCTTTTTAACTTTTTACCTTTGTAAATATCAAGAGGACTTTTGGGGTGAAGGCTTGGGTTTAAAGGTGGGTGGTTGGTTAGTGGTTAGTAAAAAGGGCGAAAATCGTAACAAGTGTCGGTTTTCATAAAATACCTTATTTTTAGTGACATTTATTTTTGAAGTATTTCTCCAAACAAGCTTTTGTAGCTTTTGTTTGTTTTTGACTTCATTATTCATATATTTTTTTTTTTCGTCACGTAGAGGGTATGTTTATGAAAATCCGAGCTTGTTACTAAAATAAGGGTGAAAAAATGAAAAAGGTTTTTGGTGGGTAAAAAAAAATTTGTTTTGGGGGTAATGAAATGAAAGGTTTAGGCTCAAAGGGGTTTTTCTAGGGGGATTTTAGGTAGGTAAAAAAAATGAAAAATAATGGTTTTTGAAAGAAAAATAGTTAGTCCTAATGCCTCCATCATTTACTTACTTGGGTTTAAGTTGGTAAGGACCGGGAATGTATCGTTGTGGCAAGTTCTAGATTTGTAAAGACCGAGCGGCTATTCACACAAGAAACGAAAAATGAGCATTTAATCTAAATATGTATATTTTTATGCTCAATAAAGGCTCAAAACTCACTTTTGTGGAAATGGATTTTTTAATGTGACCAAGCATATATAATCGAATTTTAGCTAGACTTGTTATACCGTTTCATAATTTTCTTATGTTAGCTCTTTTTATCACGACGCTATCGGTTGTAAATTTGTAAAAATATAACCTTTTTAGAACTTGTTATTCCCAACTTAAACTAAGACAAGTAAATAAAAATAAAAAATGAAAAAGTTTTTGAAAAATTTGGGGTGTTTAGCGGTTCCAATAGAGTTTTGTGTAAGGCTTGTTTTAGGATTTTGCAAAATTTCAAGGTTTTAGCATCCCCCCCACACTTAAATTACACATTGTCCTCAATGTGTCCAAAAATAAAGTTTTTGGTTGATTAGAATATGTAAAAGTGTGTTTAAAAACAAAGATTTGTGTTACTGGCACTCTGGACACGGCCCCGTGTTGACCGGGCACGGCCCCGTGGTCAAGTGCCAGTAACAAAAATTATAGAAGTGAAACAGAAGCCTGGACACGGGGGCGTGTCCGCTGAACACGGCCCGTGTCCAGTTACCTGAACTGGGTGATTTCCTGCAGGGGGCTCAGCACGGGGCCGTGTTGGTTGGGCACGGCCCGTGTGGAGCCTTCTGTTATGGAGATTTTTGTCGGTTTGTTCTGTTCTTCTGCATGGTTCCATTTTTCTCGTTCCCTTTTTCATCTATTACCACCACGAGTCCATTTTATTCTGCAAATACTAAAAGATTAAACTAAACTAAGGATAGGTCCGCGGAATGCCTCCGTGGTGCGCCACGTTTATAAGGGTCCTTGGCTAGACCCAATTCCCGGTCACACGTCTTTTGATTGGGGTGCCTTGCCTCCCAAGTTACACCGTCGGAGAGCGGCATCCAAGCTCGAATCAATAACCTTCATGTAGTGGACCGGGTCGTCATCCTCTATACTCTTCCCAACTCCAAATTTTACCTCATCGTCCCCATATCTCAAAGTTAGTGTCCCGTCATTCATGTCCACCACTGCTTGTGCGGTGGCAAGGAAGGGTCTCCCTAGAATAAGGGGGACCTCGGTGTCTTCTTCCATGTCGAGTATGACAAAGTCAACAGGATAAACAAATCTGCTTACCCTTACCAAGACATTTTCGATGACACCTTGCGGGAATTTGACCGATCGATCAGCGAGTTGTATGCTTATTTTTGTGGGGCTCGTGGTTCCCAAGCCAAGCCTTTGGAACATTGAAGAGGGCATGAGGTTAATGCTAGCTCCTAAGTCGGCCAAGGCATTGCGAACGGGTGATTCCCCTATTGAGCATGGAATTGTGAAACTTCCGGGATCGATCTTCTTTTGTGGTAGTTTATTGAGTACGAGGGCAGAGCATTCTTCGCCTAAATTAACTAATTGCAAATTTTCAATTTTCTTTTTATGTGTAAGGAAGTCCCTCATAAATTTAGAGTATTTGGGCATTTGGGTTAGGACTTCGATAAAAGGAATATTGACATGCAATTGTTTTAGCAAACTTTCGAATTTTGCGAATTGCTCATTGGTTTTTTGACGAATTAACCTACCGGGGTACGGAACTCGAGAGGCCTTGGTAGGCTCTGTTGATGGGGGAGTGTCCTTCTCCTGCAGATGTGTTGGCGTTGATTCTTCCGTTGCTGGAGGTACTTCTGCAGGACCTACGGTGCGGTTTCGTAGTGTGATGAGGTGTACTTGCGCCTTTGGGTTGGTTTCGGTATTGCTAGGTAATGCGCCTTGTGGTCTTTCGGAAAAATTTTGAGCTAGTTGATTTATTTGTTTTTCTATGTTTTGAATGCTAGCTTGTTGATTCCTAATATTTGATTCTAATTGTAGGAATCTTTCCGAATTTTTCTTATCAGTGTCAGAGACAAGGCGAGATATGGTATCTTCGAGCCTCTCTCTTCCACTTTGTTGAGTGAAATTTTGCGACTCATTTCTTGATTGCTGAAAGTTTGTTCGTTGTGATTGTTGGTTACTACTATTGCCGGGCTCCCTCCAACCAAGGTTTGGGTGGTTTCGCCATCCTTGGTTGTAGGTCCCCGTTGGAGGACCCGACGGCCTAGGTCTATTATCAATGTAGTTTACCATTTCTTGTTGATCGTCCGTTTCTTTCATGCAACTCCAATTTTCATGTGACCCACCACACCCTTCACAAGCCATGACCGAGACTGTTTTGGTCATTTCTAATTTTTTTATTTTTGAAGAAAGGGCCTCGATTTGGGCTTGTAAAGAGGTGTTTTCGTCTACCTTATGGGCGCCCGGGGCGATAGATTTATTTCCCCGGGGAGTGTGCCACTGAAAATTGGTTTGAGCAATTTCCTCAATCTGATTATATATTTCGTGTGGGCGACGATTACCTAAAAGTCCCCCGGAGCTAGAATCAAGTGTCTGCCTAGTATGTGGCAACAACCCATTGTAGAAAGTGGATACTTGTTGCCATATTGCGAGGCCGTGATGGGGACACTTGCGTAATAGCTCCTTGAACCTTTCCCAAGTTTCATATAAGGATTCCCCGTCCTCTTGTGAGTATGTGTTAATTTCAGCCATTAATTTAGCAGTTTTAGAAGGAGGGAAATACTTATACAGAAATTTTTGGGCTAGTTCATCCCAGGTGTTTACCGATCCAGCTGGGAGGGTGTTGAGCCAAGCTTTCGCTCGGTCTTTTAGTGAGAATGGAAACATACGAAGGCGGATGGCGTCGTTTGATGCTCCATTGATCCGAAAGGTATCACATATTTCTAAGAAATTAGTTATATGTAGATGGGGATCCTCGTCCGCGAGCCCGTGAAAGGTCGCGGAGTTTTGGAGCATTTGTATCAAGTGCGGTCGAAGTTCGAAGTTATTGGCTTCGACATTCGGTGCATTGATAGCGGCGCCTAGATTACCTACGGTGGGCCGTAAGTAATCCATGAGGGTACGTTGGTCCGCCATTGGGGTTGGATCACCCGAAACCTTCTCTTGGTTTTTGGCTTTTAACCGTTTTCTGAGAAAGCGTTCGGGTTCTTCTAATGGCTCCTTTATGTCTTTATTGGAACTGGAGCTCATACACTACGCGAGGTTGGCGTCGGGTTCCAAGTCCTGCAATAAAAACAGAAAAGAATATCGGTCAGAAGGTTCACCACGGCCCCGTGTCGAGCGAACACGGCCCCGTGGTCGTAGTTACAGTGATTGTTTTTCAGATCCCAGTTACTGGAAGTTGGACACGGCCCCGTGTTGCACCGACACGGCCCCGTGTTCAGCCTTCTGTAACTTGAAAAACAAAAAAACTGCCAGTAATGAGGCTGAGCACGGCCCGTGTCCGACCAGGCACGGCCCCGTGCTGAGCTCTGCAGAAGCTGAAAAATCTAAAAAAAATCCTAAAAATTAAAAAAAATAAAAAGATGATTAGGCCGTTGATTCCTAACTTTCTTAAAATCCTTGTGTCCCCGGCAACGGCGCCAAAAACTTGATGTGCGTGAAGTGTGTTATATTTTTAGATATATATTTAAGCCCTTTTTACACTTTTAGCCAAGTTTTAAATTTATAAAACACGATATTTACTAACACTAAACACACATATGGGCAAGTGCACCCATCGTGGACGTAGTATAGTGTTGGTAAGATACCGAGGTCGTCCAAGGACACAAGAGCTTTTAATACCGGTTTATCCTCAACGTCTAATCAAATCAAAAAAAGTTAGAAAAATGTTTTTAAACTAAGAAAAATAAAAACTAACTAAATGCTGAAAAATAAAATAAAATAAAAACAAATAGACAAGATGAATCACTTGGATCCGACACGTGTATTAGTATAACCTTTGATTATTTTCGCACTTTTGCACTTGTTTAAGAGATTATCTTAGTTATTGTAGTAGGCCCCTCTTTTGAAGGCGACGTTACCCTCAACCCAGTAGTTTGAGTCAGCAAGGATACAATCCTAAAGGGTCGGATTATTGAAAGATAATGAATTAAGTTATTAATGCAAATTATGGTAGGCCCCGCTTTTGGCGGTGACGTTACCCTCGGCTAAGTAGTCTGAGTCAGCAGGGATACAGTCCTAAATAGCCGGGTTATAGTATTAATAGTAGTTGGCTTATGAGGGGGTCAAAGAGTTTGGATCCCCGCCATCCAATACCTATGGGCATTGAAGGAGATCCTACTAAATTTGACCCAGGTCCCAAGCAGGACCTCTAAACGCTGAACAAGGGAAAGACCTTTACCAAACCGTTCCCTTAACCCCCGACCAGGTAGCCAACATACCTCCATATAGACCGTGGAGATATGAATGGTGAAAATCTTTTATTTTATATAGACAGTAAAATAATGCCAAGACACCACGGACAAACGATAAGGAAAGATCACCTTCAACATAAGTAACTAGTTATTAAAGTCATTAATACAAAACCAAATAAAAAGTGCAAAAGATTAAAAATAAAAAGTATTATACTAAACACTTGTCTTCACCAAGTGATGTAAGAGACTTAGGCAAACATGGCCTTGATTGTCAAGAACTCTTACGATCAATCTTGGATCCCGAGACGACTCACACACTCTACGATGGACAATGGATGATGGTGGTGGATGATGGTGTTATGGTGGTGGTGGGTGGTGGATGAGGTGTGAGAGAGGTGGTGTGCCAAGGGATGAGGGAGAATGAAACCAAGCTCCTCTATTTATAGGCTGGACAGAACGCTGGACACGGCCCCGTGTCCGCTGGACACGGCCCCGTGCCCGTCTGACACTCTCTCTCTTCATTAATTGTAATTGCGAATTACAATTAATGCGCCTGCTGTACTTTCAACACGCCCCCGTGCCCGCTGGGCACGGCCCCGTGGTGAGCAATGGAAGCTTCTACTGGTTTGTCTTTTCTGCTGCTTCCTGGGCACGCCCCCGTGTTCGCTGGACACGGGGCGTGTTCAGACTCTGTTTTCTTCTCTTTGTTTTGGGAGGTGCCGTTGAGGGTCCGGGCAGTCCACTTTTGTTCCTTTTCTTGTATTTATGGTAGAATTAGTGGTCTTTTTGCTTCTTTTGTGATTTTGAGCTCATTTCATCCTGAAAATACAAAAGGAAGACAAAAACACTCTTTTTCCAACATTAGTACTTAAAAAGGGTTAGTTTTATGCCTTAATTGATGTGTTTTATATGTTGCATTTTACACACATCAAGCCTGCGATAAAGGCTAGTGTGAAGGCCTCTCGGCCGACGACCTTCAGGTCAGTAACTGACCTCTCCTTGTCTCTCACTCTAGATGATGTCCGTCTGAGGACGCTAAGGAGCAAGGAGGCGGAAAAGAGGAAACGTGAGGACGACACCTCACGAAGGTCAGGAAAGAAACACCGTGGAAACGGTGATGGCAAAAGAGGGGCGGAAGCAAAGAAAGATGGGCAAGCTGGGGAAAGGCCCAAATGCAAAATCTGCCAGAAACCCCATTCTGGGAAATGTAGGTTTGGGTCGAATTCACAGTCCCAGCCAAAGTCTTTTGCCTGTGGACTATGCAAGTCCAAGGACTATAAGACAGTGGACTGCAAGAAAATCAAGGATGCAACATGCTATGGTTGCAATGAAAAGGGGCATATCAAGAGTAACTGTCCCAAGAATGCCAGGAAACCAGAAGAGAACAAGAAGACGAATGCGAGAGTCTTCCGTATGGATGCAAAGGAGGCAGTGCTGAACGACAATGTTCTTACAGGTACTTTTCTCGTAAATAATATATTTGCAAGAGTACTTTTCGATTCAGGCACTGATAAATCCTTTGTAGACCAAAAATTTTGCGAACTATTGAATATGCCTATCAAGACCCTAGACGTAAAATACGAGGTAGAGTTAGCAGACGGCACGATAGAAACCTTCTCCACTATCCTAGAGGGATGTGAAATATCCATTAAGAACCATTCTTTCCCTCTATCTCTACTTCCTTTCAAACTAGCGGGTTTCGACATTGTTCTAGGCATGGACTGGTTATCCCGTAATCAGGCCCAAATCATTTGCAACAGAAGGCATATAGTACTAAGGACTCCGAGTGGTGAATCGCTTACCATTCGAGGAGATACACAGTATGGATTACCCGAGGACGTATCTATGCTCAAGGCTTCTAGATGTTTAAAAAGAGGCTGTGTCATTTACATGGCTCAGGTGATAATTGAAGAGCCCAAGCCAAAGATAGAGGAACTTCCTGTTATTTCTGAATATCCCGAGGTTTTCCCCGAAGAACTACCTGGGTTACCCCCAGATAGACAAGTGGAATTCAGAATAGATATCATTCCTGGAGCAGCTCCCATTGCTAGAGCACCCTACAGGCTTGCTCCGACTGAAATGAAGGAATTAAGGACCCAGTTGGATGAACTGTTGGCAAAAGGTTTTATCAGACCTAGTTCGTCTCCCTGGGGAGCACCTGTCCTATTTGTAAAGAAGAAGGACGGATCGATGCGGTTGTGCATCGATTACCGTGAGCTGAACAAAGTTACCATAAAGAATAGATATCCTTTGCCAAGGATCGACGATCGGTTCGATCAGCTGCAAGGAGCGAGCTACTTTTCGAAGATCGACTTAAGGTCGGGCTATCATCAGCTAAAGGTTAGAGATGAAGACGTGCATAAGACAGCATTTAGGACTCGCTACGGTCACTATGAGTTCCTAGTGATGCCTTTTGGGCTCACAAATGCACCGGCTGCGTTCATGGATCTCATGAATCGCGTCTGCAAGCCGTACTTGGACAAATTAGTCATCGTCTTCATCGACGAGATCCTTATATATTCCAAAAGCCAAGCTGACCACGAGAAACACCTCCGTTGTATCCTCGAATTACTACAGCGCGAGAAACTCTATGCCAAATTCTCTAAATGCGAATTCTGGCTACGAGAGGTTCAATTTTTGGGTCACGTTGTAAGTGAAAGAGGTATCTAGGTGGATCCCGCTAAGGTAGAGGCGGTCATGAATTGGCAAGAGCCAAAGAGGCCCACAGAGATCCGTAGTTTCCTAGGATTGGCAGGATACTACCGAAGATTCATTGAGAACTTCTCAAGGATTGTTGCACCCTTAACCTCTCTAACCAAGAAGAAGGAAAACTTTATTTGGGGCCCTAAGCAGCAAGAATCCTTTGATATTTTGAAACAAAGATTGAGCAACGCTCCTGTGTTGACGCTACCGGAAGGTATTGAAGAGTTCGTAGTCTACTGCGACGCGTCACACACCGGCATGGGGTGTGTGCTCATGCAGAAAGGCAAGGTGATTGCCGATGCTTCAAGGCAGTTGAAGGTGCACGAAAAGAATTACACCACCCATGACTTGGAGCTGGGTGCCGTTGTATTCGCACTGAAACTATGGAGACATTATTTATATGGAATCAAATTTGTGATCTATTCAGATCACAAAAGCCTTCAACATTTATTCAATCAGAAGGAGCTAAATATGAGGCAACGCCGTTGGATGGAGACCCTGAATGATTACGATTGTGAGATCAGGTACCATCCCGGCAAAGCGAATGTAGTCGCTGATGCCTTGAGCCGGAAGGAAAGGATGAAACCCATCCGAATCAATGCGATGAGGATGGAAGTAAAGAATAACTTGATTGAAAGGATATTAGCTGCACAGCGAGAGGCTGTGTTGGAAGCTAATTATCCTAAAGAGAAGTTGGGAGTAACTGAGGAGCAGTTAACTCTTCACAAGGATGGACTTTTGAGATTGAATGGGCGGATATGGGTTCCTATTTATGGAGGACTACGAGATGTTATCCTCCAGGAAGCCCATAGTTCCAAATATTATGTCCATCCCGGAGCCGACAAAATGTATCATGACTTAAAGGCAAACTATTGGTGGATAGGCTTGAAAAAGTCTGTAGCCGCCCATGTAGCAAAGTGCTTAACTTGTGCTCAAGTCAAAGCCGAGCACCAAAAGCCGTCTGGCTTGCTACAACAGCCTGAACTTCCCGAGTGGAAGTGGGAATGCGTAACTATGGACTTCATAACCAAGTTACCCAAAACAAGGAAAGGAAACGACACAATATGGGTCATAGTCGATAGGCTGACTAAATCAGCTCATTTTCTACCCATCAAGGAGACGTATAGCTCCGATATGTTAGCCCAACTCTATGTTGATAAGATTGTAGCCTTACACGGCATACCTGTGTCTATTATCTCTGACAGAGATACCAGGTACACTTCTCATTTCTGGAAGAGCTTCCAGCAATCTTTGGGCACGCGTTTGAACTTCAGTACGGCTTACCACCCACAGACGGACGGTCAGAGTGAGCGTACTATCCAAACGTTAGAAGACATGCTTCGTGCATGTGCGATCGATTTAGGTGGTAACTGGGATAAGAACCTACCCCTAATCGAATTCTCCTACAATAACAGCTACCATACCAGCATAAAGGCTGCGCCTTTCGAGGCATTATACGGTAGGAAATGTAGATCGCCTGTTTGTTGGGCGGAAGTGGGAGAGGTCCAATTATCAGGACCAGAGATAGTTTTCCAAACAACGGACAAGATTGTCCAGATTCGGGAACGTCTCAAGGCTGCCAGAGATAGGCAGAAAAGTTACGCTGATCCAAAGCGTAAGGATTTTCACTTCGAAGTGGGTGAAAAAGTACTGCTTAAAGTATCACCCTGGAAAGGGGTGATGCGTTTCGGCAAGAAAGGCAAACTGAGCCCGAGATACATAGGACCTTTTGAGGTCATTGAACGTGTCGGATCAGTCGCCTATAAGTTGAACTTGCCTGAAGAGCTCAATGGAATTCACAATGTGTTCCACATCTGCAATCTCAAGAAGTGCTTCGCCGATGAATCATTGGTGATCCCACACACAGATGTGCATATAGATGAGAGCTTAAAATTCGTAGAGAAGCCGTTGTCCATTGAAGAGCGACAGGTGAAAAAGCTTCGACGAAAGCACGTACCGATTGTAAAGGTCAAATGGGATGCCCGTAGAGGTCCCGAATACACGTGGGAAGTCGAAGCCGCAATGAAAGAAAAATACCCTTATTTATTTGAGTAAATCTCGGGTCGAGATTTATTTTAAGGGGGCGAGGATGTAACACCTCGAATTTTTGTGTCCAATAATGTGTTAACACGTGTCATTTGATTACACGTGGCATTAATATTAAATAAAGGACTAATTTTTGACAAACCTTGAAAGTATGTAAATTCGAGGGTTATAAATATCAACCAAAGGTAAATATACTGTATAGTAACCCTAAATGATGCTAGTACTTTCAAACGGATAAATCATGGATCGTACGGAAGCGAAACGCGGAAGAAAGTGAGAAATTACGAGCTACAGGGGTTAACCGTGTCAACATGTTTAATTATACCTCTGAGTGACCCTTTAACGTTCCCGAGGCCTTGTAACAGTATAATACACTCACTAGAATACAATATATAAATTTCGCGAAGTTCCGTTTTAAAACGAGAAAGTTATGATCAATTCGTAGGAGAAGGGTTAAAAGCGTCAATAATATAATTTAAGGCTTTCCGGATAATAAATAAATTAACCGGGGGTTTAACGATACGGATAAATAACGCGAGGTCCTTAACTATAATTAATCAAGGGCCATATCGCAAAGTTACCCCTTCAAGCCCGAAAGGTCAGGTTATTAATTACCAAAGATTCGATATTAATTACTAAGATTTAGTAATCATTTCAAAAAGATACAATTTTAACCCCTTACGGACCGTAAAGGGTATGCCTTACGGACCGTAAGGAGGGGAATGATTGATTTTGATCCGCCTATGGCTTACGGACCGCAAGGCCTAAGCCATACGGTCCGTAAGCGATGCCCAGCGACAGAAAGTTGGCTGTTGGCTGTCCAAAGCGGTAAAACACGGAGTAATGGGTTTCTCAGGGTCATGGGTGCCCCCTACTCGACCCATAACTCTCTAGGACACCTGCCATTCATCCATGGTCACTTGTAGAGTGTGTTGTGATGATCTTGGACCTTGTCTTTGACTATAAATAGACTTGCATTGTTCATAAGTCTCATCACAACTCAAAACACTTCTTTGGTCACTTCTAAAGGCTCTCAAGTGTTCTTCTTTGTTCTCTAAGCAAGCCTAAGCCTCTGTAAGTCGTTTAGATCCTTTGTGGTTCAATTTTACTTAGTAATGTAGCTAAAAACCAAACCGTCGTAACTACGGTTTGACTTCAAAATGAATCCATAATGGCTCAGTCTTATGACGGATCAAAAGTAGTTATGAGTTGGTATTCATGTGGGTAATAAACCCTTAAAAGGGTTCCCTCTGATCACCACTCTAACTAGCTCAAATGTCGAGTCAAACGAATGCTTAAAAAGTCAACAGAAAGCTATTTTTGCGATTCTTGCATAATCTGTGATATAAATGATATGCAACCTGTTTAGACACTCATAAAACATGATATTAAGTATATAAACTTGTTTACGCTCGTTTGAATCGACCATTTGCTATATTGAACCGGTTCGGAGCCGAATGTCGCAAAAGTTTGACTTTTGCTTTGACTTCAGTTCTGACCCGTTTTAGTGAGGTATAGATATGCCTTAGGACTCTCTTAGGACCAGGTTACATGATGGTATAACCCTCTGTGACCGGTTCATTGTTTGTCCGAGTCTTTTACGCATTTCCGTTAATCGCCTAAAAGTTGACCGTAACGCCCTTTTTAAAATAAAATGAGTATTTCGGACACGTGAACGGACCATAACCTTGCTTACTAAATTATAAGCATGTCCTTAAAGTTTCACATCAATCCGGGGTCTAGAATGGTAGTTATGCTAAATAGCGCAATTAAAGTAAACTTTTGTAATAAACGGCGCAATTAGCATAACGCCTATCTAAACCAAGTTTTTGTCACCAAAACTTTTACCCACTGTTATAAATATTTTTGGAATTTTAAAGATTTTTAATAATTTTTACCTTGCTCATAACCTGCGGTTATGGCTACGGTTCGGTAAATACCGAATATGCCCTTTTTGGCCGAAACTTGAGTTCTACAAGGTCTTTTGACCCGATTCCAGTTGCTACTGATTTTAAATAATAATTAAAGTATTTTAGACTCTATAAACTGTTCGGGAAACTCAGATTTCCTGTAGAACTCGAAAAGCTCTTTAAAAGTCTTTAAAATGACCGAAAAACCCCTACGGGGCGATATATTAACTAAAACTCGTTACAGGCATCACGGAAGGTATCCTACTGATACCACAACCTCTTTAAGGCATATTGATTTAGGAAATAAGCGTAGGACTCTCATGGTTAACCGTTCCGCCTAATGCGCGCACGGTTCGGTTTACGAAACTAGTTTTCGTAAATTAGCCGATATGGGTCAAATTATATCAATGTGACCCCAAAATCCAGAGTGTGAACCTTAAACCCATATAATACAAGTCTCTGAACTTGTTGGGTCAGAATCACACTCCATTCTCGGTTTCCGCCTTTTCACGCGGTTAAACCATATCTATCTTTTGAAACCAACCGGTCTAGGCTACGGCTAATATAAAGACCCGTTAGGATTCTAATAGATTAATTACAACCTTCGTTCCAGAATAGGAGCCCCAGTAAAAGCTATCTGTGACGTAATCCATTAAGGAATATACTTGCAAAGGTAAATACTTTAACTTATTTTCCCTTATACGGGCTTGGGATACGGTATATTAATACCGCTTGATCGAGCATCATATCTTCCATCGCTTAGGTGGTTAATTGAATAATGTGATCGGCTCATTTAAACAGTCTTGTTACTTAAAAGCCTTTGGTGGGTTAATGACCGTTGTCCCGGATATCCTTGGCATCATTTTACGAAATGGCCACGACCTCGACATCCCGGTGTAGGCGTACACCCGGTATATTATATCGACATTATTATTATTAAAAGACGTAGCCGTTGGTTTTTACACTACGGTTTTACGCAATGTGGTGTGTCTATTAATCTTTAACCCGGACAGGATCCGGGCTACTGAACGCATAAAAGGACATGTAATTCGTTCACAAGATTTTAATAATTTTCCCAAGTTATAAAAGAGTTTGTGCCTCGTGCATTTAAATCAATTTTAATAAACATTTTTAAATGTGTCAGTTGAACGTATTTACCAGTGTAAACTGACGTATTTTCCCCAAAAGATTAAGTGCAGGTACTACACGAAATTTGGCCGGTAATAGCTTCCTAGCATCACGAATAGTCTCGCAAACTTGATGCTGTATCTGACTGAACAATACTTTATTTTATTTATGATCCCCTGTGGATACAATTCGACTTCTGTAATACACTTGATATTACATTCAAAAGGGTTGAATTATATTTATCTTTATGCTTCCGCTGTGCATTCATATCATTGTGTGGTTTGACTATATTGTTGCCAACTACATCACGGTAATCCCCCACCGGGCCCACCGGTGATACACGTGGAAATCGGGGTGTGACATTGTGATTTTGGTTTTGCACCTTCATCTTGTTTGGTTAGCTTTTGGTTCTCTGTTTCTCTGAGATATTTCTCTGAAATGGCAGTTTTGAAGGTAGAATACTATTGAAATTTGTTTTTTTGTTTTCCTTGATTTGGGTATTCTTTATGAAAATGGGTGTTGGATGTTTTATTAGAGATGCTTTTTGTGTGCTTCTGTTGGCCGGCTTCGATGTCGACTGCTTTTACAGGTGACCGATTTTGTAAGCGGTGCTGATGGTGCCCCGTGGTGCCCGTTGGTGCCGGTGGTGCCCCGTTGTGCGGATTGAAAAGTTGTCGGATTAGGGAGTGAGTTTTTTTGTGTTGGTTTAGTACTGATAATGCAAAACTTTTTTTCCGACAATTGATATTACGATGGCGTTCTTGGCAGTGATGATACAAAAAAAAACGTAGATTTTGATGACGATGGCGCGACAAGGATGGCGGGGGTAGGTTTTTGAACCTGCAACCCCACTTTGCAGCCTTTTGATTATCGGAAAATTTGAGCCAAACCCCGTTTTTTTCGAGAATCCACACATTGTTATGATGTTGTTTTTTTACATTTTTTTCCCGGTCGATAATGATAACAATCTATCTGAGACACTTACCGAGTTGCGATTTCTGGTTGCGTTCGTTTTTGCGTAAAAAGGTTTTTGTAAAAAAAGTTAGAATCGTAAACTTTTTAACGTAAAACGTAAAGTTTTTAATGTAAAACGTGTAGTTTTTAACGTAAAACGTAAATTTTTTAACGTAAACTTTTAACGTAAAACCTAAACTTTTTAACGTAAAACATAAAAAGTTTAACGTAAAACGTAAAACGTAAAAAGTTTAATATAAAACGTAAAACGTAAAAATTTTAACGTAAAACATAAAAAGTTTAACATAAAACGTAAACTGTAAAAAGTTTAAAGTAAAACGTAAAAAGTTTTACGTAAAACGTAAAAAGTTTAACATAAAACGTAAAAAGTTTAAAAAATCTGAATTTAAAAATGCTTTTAATAAAAAAAATTATGTTTAAAAAATAAAAACTAATATAATAATACGAAAAAATAATAAAAAGACAATAAAGACAAAATGACAAAAAAAAGTAATTTTACTAACCTACACTTTTAGATTAAAATATTAAAGACATAATAAGACAAACTTGCTTATCGTGGGGAACATTTAGTGCCAGTAGGTTGTGACGAAAACTTATACGCGTGTCCCACCACTTGAATATATCGTGCCAGTAGGTTTTTGCACATTCAGTAGATTGTGATGAGATATAAATCTAAATTTCAAACTTGCTTATCGTGGGGAACATTTCTTGGATATATGGGTAACCCCCGAAATCTTGTTTGAAAGGTCTCTCTTTCTGAGATATTAGGTCTTTATGCTCAGTGATATCTGGGGTATTATCCCGGGACTTCTGCTGAATGGAAATTCTGACCTAGTCCCCGTATAATACTTTCTGAAAATGCTTGAAATATAGCGCCGCCCTCAGTACAAAAAATGATTGAAAAATGCTAATCATGTGCTGTTGAAGAAAAGATCCTCTAAAGGGGACACACCTAAAGTCGAGCCATTATCTCTTTGCTGAACGGAAGTTCTGACCTGAGCTCTCACGGTTTCTCATCTACCCCTTTACAGATATCATATGTGGTATACTCACCTGTAAGACTAAATATTGGGATCTGGATATGGGAATATATTCAAGTGGTGGGACACGCGTATAAGTTTAAGTCCTTAAGACATTAATCTCGTATCTCGAAACAGTTGAACTTTGTGTGAAAATTTAAGTGGACCAGCATACTGACAATCTAGGTGAATTGTTTAGAACTTAAAATGAAATGAAGCTTAACGGTGTTGATAATTTGTCTCAGATACTGATATGATCCTCTTACACAAACTCACAAAAAGATTATCTGTAAATATTTCCTTACTGCTTTTCTTTATCAAAAATCCCAAAAAGATTTTAAGTGTGTTTTAGCATAAATTTTGAAAAATTCAAAAAGATTTTCGACAACTGGTGTTGAAGAGCTGATTTTCAAAATCTCAAGTGCTAGACAGAACGAACAGGTTTGGGAAGATTGAGCTTAAAAGGTCTTTAAAATTTATTCTGCAAATGATTCATCAAAATGTGAAGTTGTTCTTACAAGTGATCATCAGAAAATTTATTTTTTGGTAGAAATTTGTGCAGGATAAGAGCTAGGTGATCTTGGGATAAAAGATTGAGAGCTGGGTTAATCGATCCTAAGAAGCTCGTGATTGAAGAGAGCCAGGTTTCGATTCTGAGCAAAGTATGAGCCAGGCAACAATCTTGAACCTGTGAAAGCCAGACTACGATCCGAGCTTACTGAGAGGGGGAGTCTGAATGACAAAGAGCCAGATGATAGAGAAAAAGAGACAGAGATTGAGGATACTTACAACGTCAGATACTTTGAAAAGAAGCCCGAAGACTGATAAAGACTGAAGATGCGAAGACTCGACACTGAAGACTCGTCAACATCCAAGGGGGAGTTTGTTGGTGCATCCGTCTGTCGACTTCGTCTTGTATAGAACTAGTTAGATCAAAGCACGAAAAACGAGAAAGTGTGAATTTGTAGTGATTCCGCTTGAAATGACAACATGTCATGTTCATGCGAAATTATATAAGTTCTAATTCCGCTCGAAGTATACTTGCTGATTTCGCTTGAATTAAACCTGTTAATTCCGCTTGAAACGTGTTCAAGCGGAATCACCATGCCTATATATAGGCTGTTTCAAGGGAAATCATATATAGATTTTCCGGTTTTGCCACGAAGTGCTGCCGAAGTGTCGACTCGCTGTAAAACGTCATCTTATCAATAAAATCGACAGTTTAAGTGATTTGTGTGCTGAATTGACCTCAGTTTGTCTGTTTCCGCTGTTCAAACTGAGCAAAACTCTTCTGATCGACTCGTTCGGGTCTGAAAACGGTCCTACAATATAGGATTAGGTTCAAGAGTGAACACTAGTGTTGCTTGCGAACTGAGTGAACTAATCCTAGCCATACACGTGTGTATATCATTTGCTAGGATTTGATGTTGAAATACACTAGTGTATTTTACGATTTGATGATGAGATCCTGGCCATACACGTGTGTAGATCAATGGCCAGGATTTGTTCACTTAGTTTGCGAATACACTAGTGTTCACTCTAGAACCACTAGTGTTCACTCTAGAACCACTAGGTTATGTGAGAAGTAGTAGGCTAATTGAGAAACTTGAGAAGCATTCTTGACCACACACTTTCTCTAAACAAAAAAATGCAAAAAAATGTAAAAAAATGCATTTTTTTTGGAAAATCGGGGCTTTTTCTTTAAGGTTTTTTAGGGATTTATACACATGTGTATATTGTTAATATTTCAACTATACATATCTGTATATTGTCAATTATACATATATGTATATACATGTTTACAATTGAAAAATAAGTGTTATAAATCTTTGATTAAGGTGAATGTTTTAATTTTAGCTTTAGGATTTAGCATTAGTATTTATGGTTTAGCATTAGAGTTTAGCTTTAAGGTTTAGCATTAATATTTAGGGTTTAGCTTTAGGGTTTAGCATTAGGGTTTTGCATTATGGTTTAGTTTTTGGGTTTAGCATTAGGGTTTAGCTTTTGGGTTTAGCATTAGCTTTAGGGTTTGCATTAGGGTTTAGCTTTTTTTACAACAAAAAAAATAAAATTTGCATTTCTTTTTCATTTTTTGCATTTTTTCCCTTAGGGAAAATGTGTGGTCCAGAATATTTCTCAAGTTTCTCAAATAGGGTGGACTTCTCTTAGGATCCTTACCCTGTATATATATATATATATATATATATATATATATATATATATATATATATATATATATATATATATATATATAGGGAGCCGCTAGAATGAGAACCACCTCGAGTTGTAAGAACCGCGAGAACTACACCCCACGGAGCGCCGTTCGCCATGATTTTTTTTTACAAGTAGATGTGTATATTATAAACACAGCCGTAAAAAATCATGACGAACGGCGCTCCGTGGGGTGTAGTTTTTTACACCACAAGTTTGGTGAAAAAAAAAAGAAAAAAGAAAAAAAAATTAAAAAACACCAAACTTGTGGTGTAAAAAACTACACCCCACGGAGCGCCGTTCGCCATGATTTTTTACGGCTGTGTTTATAATACACACATCTACTTGTAAAAAAAAATCATGGCGAACGGCGCTCCGTGGGGTGTAGTTCTCGCGGTTCTTACAACTCGGGGTGGTTCTCATTCTAGCAGCCCCTTATATATATATATATATATATATATATATATATATATATTATTTGTGTTTGACCATTCACAAGAATATTATATTATATATACAAATATTTATCATCCTGCTTTTACATAAACAAATATCTCATCAAGTTCTTGTTTTCTTACAAACATATGAACTCATCAAGTTAATTTATGAAAATGTTTTTTTGCCACAAACATTTATAATTTATGATAGTATCTTACAAATTATTGATTAACTGAAGTTAAATGCATACAGTATTATCCACAAATATCATAGCAAATAATCATATATGATAAAATCAATAATGTTAGAAATCATACGTACAAATTTATTTAATGATTATTCATAACTAATATAGATTAATTCAAATCTTTCAAATACATCAAATATCTTTTGTATGTATGATATTATAATAATAAGTAATCTATAATATTTAAAATATTTTGTAGGCTTTTATGGTCTAATAAAAAGAATCAACAAATCAATTTGTAAGCTAAAATATATCATGGATAACAGTTTCATCTTCATATGATATTCAAGATTTTGATCTTTCAGTTTTCTCAATGTCACTCTATTTATGAAATTCAATAAATATAAAAACATAACCAAACAATGGTTACCATGAATACAAGTGAAACAAGATTGTTAAGACGATTACAATATATGGAAAAGACGGAAGTTGTTCTTTTATGTACTCTTTTATGATCAACTGCTGGTAGTGTACTAGTTAAATAAAAGAGTCGTCGGCATTTGGCTAACGAACCACCGCCTTTCCAGAACAATAAAAAAAATCTAAAGCCAGTTGATCACACGTCTGTTTTGTTTCTTGTGGGATTTGAGTTTTAGAATATCCAGGTGAGAGGTTCTTAAATAACATATTTATTGTTTTAATCTACATATTAATTGTATATAGGTATGTTACATGTAAAATAAATTCAACTGAGGATCGATTTATTACCTAATTTGCGTATAAGCGAGTAGATCTCAAACATGTAGTGTGTTTGGATGCCTTTCTGTATTCCTTGAAGTTCCGATTCCGGCAAGTTTCGAAGTAACCACAGAGCCACTATTGGACAAGATCCCTATGCACCTTGTCGTCGTTATGTTGAAACCAATCACCATCATACCTAAATCACAAAACGACGACTTTCTTTGCTACTTGAAGATTCGTTACTTCTCGTCGGTACCTTCGGTGCTTGAGAAGTATTGCATAGATTACCTCAGATTAGAAGGGTTTTCGGTACGTGATTTGTGAGCGATACATATAGCGAGGGCACTTTCGTGCTGATAACGTGTTGTGAAACTAGCCTAATAGCACAATTATAAGAGAAGAACAATTGAGAGAAAAGTTATAATATTTCATTGAATGAGATGTTTTACATTGAGATACAATAGGGGTATATATATGATTACAAAACTTGGAGAAGAAGCTAATCTATTTTTGGTGTTGATAACCATAATAATAATATATTTATAACAATAACAAATAAACACAAATTAGCCATTTTTTTTCTTTTTAACTATGGATCAATGGAATGTAACGCATCAGCTGAAAATAATATGTTAATGAGGTCCTGAGTTGTGAATATATTGAGTGGCTTTTGTAGTAGAGTAATTTAATTGAGACCCTACTTAATTATTTATTTGGGCATTTGTATGTTGGGTCGGAGGTGTGTTTTTAATAAAGTTTTCTTTTTAAAAAAAAAACTTAATTATTTATTGACAAAGAATAAAAAAATATAGGAAATTAATGGCACAAGAATCCATATTTTCTTGGTCCATACAGACGGATTTTCCATGTGATTCGGATGAACATTAATGCGCCTGCAATTGTGGATGCCCTCTACATCATCTCGGACGCCCACCACGCCCACCAGTCGGATGCAACGGAGACAGTCTTACCGTTTGTTATGATCGTGGCATCTGCTCTAGTATTTCTAGATCTTGGTTTTTGAAACCGAAATTCCACGTGCTTATCTACTCACTAGATTCTTTGTTGTTGATGGTTTTATTCTTTAGTGTGTAACATCTGATCTTTATTTAGGGATTTTTTTTTTCTGATAACCGAGGGAACCCGCTTACATGGTGAACCCCCGGATCCCCCTCCCCCAATACCCGACTAACCAAGGGGAACAGGTAATGCGCGACGTAAGCACCGGCTCAGTGGCATTTAGAGAGCTGGTGGAAGCAAGTATCGAACTCAAGACCTTTAGGATATTTGAAACACTCTATACCACTCCACCACATCCCTAAAGGTTTTATTTAGGGATTTAGGGGTGTGCATGAAATGAAAGTAACTTAAGTGTTGTTTTTTTTTTAAGAGGTAAAATGTCTGCAGTCTGCGGAGACTTCTAAAATAAACGGGTGGTGGTGTACGGACGGTAGTGCTGGGTGGTGGTGGTGGACGGTGGTCGTGCTGGACAGTGGTGGTAGGTAGTGGACAGTGGGTGGTGGTGGTGATGGTGGGTGGTGGACAGTGCTAATGGTGGTGGTGGTGGTGGTGATGGTGGGTGGTGGACAGTGGTGGTGATGGTGGTGGTGGTGGTGTTTAACCCACTGCAAACCTTAAAAGATCTTAGAAGTGGTTGGGCAAGTCCGCACCAAGAAAAGCTCGCGTAAACGTTTTTTAATAAAACGTCTTCGGAAAAACAAACAGTCTGCAGATGACAATGTCTGCGTTTGGTCTGCACGGCGCAGACATAAAAGATTGCGCAGATCTTTTCTAAAAAAACAAACACCACCTTATAAAATCGAACCAAACTAACCAAATCCAACCTAAAAGTAATGGATTGGTTTTATTTTCTTTTGTAAACCGATATTAAACTGTCCCATACACCTCCATGTCTAGTTTAACTAGTTTGCATCATTCCTTGTGTTAAACCCGTGTTACTTGTCATTGCCTTTACTACTCTTGAATAAGTCATATAATGGATGTTTAAATCGTCACCTCGACTATCACATCATATTCCAAACTTTCTTAAAAAACATCAAATTTTCCCAAAATGCTACATCCTTTTTAAACGCCACAGCATCCCTTATTTGTAAAGTTAATCCATATAGATCAAATTACTTTTACAATATTTTTTTTATATTTCTTATATATTTTACTATATATTAAAACACATTAGCTACAAGAGACTTTTTATGTTTTATTTTTAACACACTTTTTTTGTACTTTTTTGTTTTACCACTAAACTAACATGTTTTCTTTGGTCTCCATTTTGCTTTTAGTTACAATAATGTCATTTACACTCATATATTTAATCTTTTATCTTATCATTTATGTACTTTACTCTTTTTTTTTTTTTTTTTTGACATTTGTAACCATCCTACAAGACATTTTATATCTTTTTTTATGTTTTGGCCACAAAGTTATTAGTTCTTACACGTTGACCCTTTCAAATTATGTTAAAGTTTTTTAAACCAATTTACATTCTTACCCCCTAAGTTTTAATAAATTTATCACATGTCCCATAAACTTTAATAACATTATTTTTTACTCTTTTAAACCCGCATTACACAACAACCCCCGAATTTTAAAAGAATTACCGTTATAAATTTTAATGAATTTTCGTTGTGACGTCATGATTTTTGCTTTCCAAAAAAGATTTGTTCCCCGCCGCAACGCGTATGTAGAAACAACCTAGTTCAAACAATAGAACATACCTTAAAATTAAATTAAAAATAAGAAAATAGAAGTAAAAGTTAAAAATAAAAACATACATAGACTAAAATTAAAAACATACATAAATTAAAATAAAAGCGTACTTAAATTAAAAATAAAAATAAAAATAAAAATGTACATACACTAAAAATAATAAGATATGTTATGCCGTTTTTTATATGTTTACATAACTTCAAGTGCGTCTTCAGTTTCCCATGTGTGTTCGGTCCATCATTAGCATGTTAGTATCTTGATTGCCCTTTGAACACGTCTATGGTTTCCTCTCTTCGATCCATATCTGATTCCATTGGAACACTGAGTTTGTCAACAAGTTTTGGTATCGCCTTGATCTGGTCTTTGCATTTGTCCTTTAAAGATCCAAAAAATGGCCGGATACTGTAAACCACGTTTAGACCTTGACAAGAACTCGAAGATCCGAACCTGCACGCTGAACAAACCGTTAGGCTCGTCGCAGAGGTGGGAGGGCCACTCTGCGACCACCCTCCGGCGTGAGGACAAGTATTTGCTAGAGAGAGAATGTTAGGACGAAGGTTCAGAAAATCGTACTTGTGATGTATTTGGTGGGGGTATTTATATTAGTCAACCTTGATAACGTCATTCGGTTAGGACGCACCTTTTGGAGGTGCCTCTGTTTTGTGGCTGAGGGACGGAGCTTTGAGATATGTGTTCCTTTTGTTTCGGTCCGGCACCTTTTGAAGAAGGTCCGGTCCCGACTATGTATCTTCATCCTTGACTTATTTTTGCCGGTTGGACGAGGAAATTCTTGAAATTCGTCCTCGAGATTGATCCCAAAATCCTCAATTGACGTCGTTGTCTCGTTAGCGCAAAGGTCGGCGCAAACGTGTGTACATCGGAAGCTGATGTGCTAGAGTTGCCGAAGCTTAGTCCTTTTTGGTTGGAAGGAGACCGATTCGAGTCATTTTGGCTCGATTTTTACAACATTCCACACATATTAATGCTTAAAAATTGCTTTCATTTCTTCAATGTACTCTTTTTTAGTAAGAATCATTACTTGACTGTGAGGTTTGCGGTCTAAAAACTCAATAAACTTATTAGTTGGAGTTGCTATCATGTGCCAGTGTGACTTTAAATTGTCGGCGGATTGACATGAAGAACCCAGTTCCATGATAGAAATTCTTATGGACACGAACGTAGATGTCGGTGCATCTTCGGCTGTTGCCATTGTTCGAATCGACAATGATGTGAATAAATGCACGAGCTAGAACTTCTTCGGCTGCAGACCATTTACTTATTGTGACTTTAGGCTTAGAAGATGACGCCACTACTTGTTTCCATCTTTTCTTTCTAACCGATGGAGTCAACATCTCGAAAATTGAGTGTCCGTGCAGGTTGGAAACTGAGTTTACATTGTTCAAAAAATTGTTGAAACCCAGAGTTGGGGTTCTGGAAGGGTTAAAACCTGAGTTGTTGATAATCAATTTCTTCTTTTTTAATAAAAACTTGTTGCACATTTAGTTGGTGAACGTAAATGTCAAATTAATGCCATGTAAGAGACATTTATTCACATTTAGTTGAGGGGTGTTTGTCATAGCTAAAGATGTTTCTCCTCTCACAATCTACATTAATTCACAATTTTGTCACGTTTGGGTTATTTAACAATAAGTTAACTAAACAAAGATATGAAGTTTTTAATGGTACTTGAAAAAAAGCCTCACAAAAAGACTTATGTAAGAGAGAGAGGTTATGAATCAACAATGCTTTTGAACACATCTTTAAAGACATAATTCATTCAACAAACTCTGACACCATACAAAAAGGTAGAAACCAAAATTGATTTTTTTTGTTTTTGTTAGGCACCACCATTTCATGTTTCCATCGGCTCGGGCTTGGCCTCACCTTCAACTTTCTCGACTTGCTTACCTGAAACATAACCCGTTAGACAGGTTGAAAACAGACTCTCATTTGAAAAGTTCACATAACAAGCTGAAATTGTGACGTCTGCTCAAAAATTCATGCCAACTTACCTTTCTTCTTCTTGCCACCGCCTTTCTTTTTGCTCTTTACAGGAAGAGATAACCACGCTTTGATTTCAGGGTGGTCATCAACTGTTTTAGTAGGCTGTAGTTCCTGGAGTCCATGAGACGTTATACGATCAGACCCATTTGGCATCAGAAGAACCGTGAATTTGATATGCGCAACAAAATCACCTGTAAACCACAAACTAAGAGGCTGAATGTTTGAACATAAATTTACAACATAAATTGTAATTTTTTTAATATTAATACCCAATTTTCATGTTCAAGTCTTGTATGGACTCATGTGTCTAGTTCGATTTCAGGGTCTATGTTGGGTTGAACCCGCAATGAACACACCACTACGACAAATGATCCTTGTTCTGCCTTGGTAAATAATATTTACTGGCACCAAAAGTAAATGTCTTACCAGGCTTTTCATGAAGAACAGGGTAGGGCTGCAAAAGCTCATGGTTAACACACTCAACCAATCCTAATCGTGCACGTTTCTCTTCCAAAGCCCTATCACGCCCATTTCCATTTAGAAACTTTATAATAAAATAAAAACTAAAACAAAAACAACACTGAATAAACGAGAGCATACCTAGCTGAAAACGGCATGATTGGAAAATTCTGACAAATGTCACTGTATATAAACCGAGATGCTTTCATTTTCAGGTGATAACTCTTGTCAACTGCTCGTTTGTAAATCGTTGTCTGTTTTTCGTCCAACAATTTTGGCTGCCAAACAGAACCACTAATAAGTTATAACTATTAAGCAATAAACCACAAAAACTAAAAAATTAAATATAAAATAAGTATGCACCTTGCCATCTCCTGTGCTGGTGACGATATCAATTGCATAAACTTCATTTTCCTCGAACTCGGCATCATCGACTCTTGTCTCGGGATTTGAGACGCTCAATACAACTTTGTTCCCGTCAATCACAAATTGTTTCAGCTGATGGCTAAGAACGCCTTCCACAATTTTGCAGTCATACGCAGCAGCAACCTCTTGGATAGCCTTTGTCACATCTTGGTTCTGAAACAAAAAATTAATAATTAGCGGCTCACAGAGACAGGTTGCACGGATCACGATACTGGAACATGATTTTCTATCAGTGTAACTATGACTATTAAGAGCATCATTGGAAAAACTCCATTGCACATATATATATACATCATCATCTAGAAATATCATGTTACATATCACCCAAAAAAGATTTAAAAAAAGAACAAAACTGGAAAAGTGTACATTAAGTTTTAATAAAAAAAAAATCTATCAGAGTAACTATGACAAAAGCAACATTTGGAATGTTCTACCATAGCTTTTGATAAGTATTCATCATTTAAGACACGTGGCACAAATCAAGATGCTTAGAACCAACTATACTGAAACATGATTTTCTATCAGTGTAACTATGACTAATAAGAGCATCACTGGAGCAACTCCATAGCGCAAAAATAACATCATCATTTAGAAAAATCATGTTTTATTAAAAACACATTGACAAAACACAAAACCAGAAAGACTCACAAAACGAGAGGCATGCAAACTGAGATTGTCGTAAATATGACACTTTAAGAGTTAAAGATATGAACTAAAATGATATAATATGCATACAAAAGAACAGACGTTCAAGAATGTAGGCTCACAAGAAGCACACTCAGCCAATTGAGTGGATAGGCGTGCAAAACGCAAGAACAAGCCAAAGTTGATATAGGCAACAGGGAAAAAGAGGAAATCGAGAAACATGTGATCACCTCGGCAAAGTTGCCTCTTTTAAAAAACCTCATATGCAAAACATGAATACTATGAATTGTATCAATCAAACAAGCGTATGAAATGTATTACTAAACCAATTATACAGATACAAACTAATTATAAATTGTATGATCACAAGGAGCATGGTCACCCAACTGAGTAGATGAACACTAAGAAAACCCAAGTGCACGCCAAAGTTGATTTAGGCAACAGGGAAAAAGAGGAAATCAACAAGCAAGTAATCACCTCGGCAAAGTTGCCAGAAATAAGAACTAAAAAAACAAATGTACATACCACATAGTGACTAATTCAAAAAAAACAGATAGCTTTTACCAGAGCGTATACGGGCTTTGCAAAAAAAAGTGTAAGCTCACAAGGCATATGATCAACTAACAGATTAGATGCACTAAAAACCCAAGCTGAGCTGAATCATTATTGGCAACAGGGAAAAAGAGGAAACCAACATACAAGCGATCACCTCGGCAAAGTTGCCTCATCAGAATAAAAATACGGAAGTAGTTTGCATTTACGAAGGAAATTAAAAAAAAAGGAGAAACAAAATCATGATTCCCTTAGCTACATTAGAGTAAATAAATGTCAAAAAATCACCTCATAAAAGGGCCTAAACAAAAAACTCTAAAACATAAATAACATGTAGATCGCAACATGTATATACAAGTTATAAAAAAAACTGTAGACTCAAAAGGCTTACGGTCAACTAACAGATTAGATGCACATATAAAACCTAAGATAAGCCAGGATCACTGTAGGCAACAGGGAAAAAGAGGAAACCAATATACGAATGATCACCTCGGCAAAGTTGCCTCTTAAGAAAAAATAAAAATGCAGTCCACTTTTATGAAAGAGAAAAAAAAGAAAGAGAAGGCAAAATCAACGCTTGATAAATCAAATACTTCTCAAAGAACAACAGAGTTGATCACTGTCATACATCAACATGAATACTTCTTTGCTGAATATATACAAGGCTTGAAAACACCAAAACAAAACCAAAAAACAAAAGCTGGAAAATTTTCATGTTGTTTTTACCCGTTAGCAGTTTATTCTGTAGATACCACGAATTAAGACTCACTTTCATGACAATAAAAAAAGACTATGCAGAACATCTAAAAAGCATCTCAAAATACGTAACATATAGCTAAACAAGAACTGCTAAGCTAAATTACCTTCTTTCCAGGCTTCACAAGTCTTAAAGCAACCTCAGCTGCAGTATTTGCAGCAGCAATGACATCAGCTGCCCGACCCGTTACAGGTCCTTGCTGAAGCATGTGTGTGTGAGCCACCACGGCAATGAAACCATCAATATGACACCCCATATCACTGAAACCACCCAAACCAATCATTATATATTTAGCACAAAACTTTGATAGTTCAGACCACGATAACACTTACATTTTCAAAATGTCACCTTCCTCCAATACTGTTTCATCGCTGGCAAGGGGGGAGAAATGACAGACTGTGTTGTTCACCGACAAACATGTTGGAAATGCAACACCCCTTTCGATCTTCTTCTTAACATTCTTGTACATGTTCCCAGTTTGCCTGCATTTAAAAACAGATGTCACAAAATGATAAAAACCATTACAATAATCTTGCTCAAAACAGTAAACAATTAAAAACTTACTCTCTGATGTATGAATCCCCTTTCTCACATATATCAACAATCTTGGCTTTGGGTTTGCACTCTGACAAAACCAACTGCAATGCCTCTGTACAGTTAAAAATTTAAACGGCCACTATTAGTCATAGTTAACTAGAATTCTAGAAACCAACTACAAAACTCAAATCAGCATTGTCTAACAAAATACGCATAGCACAAAAAGTGATCAACTGACTTCAGCCCCTCTATACACATCATCTAACTTAACTAGAAATGTTCATACTCTGTTGAAAAGTTAACACAACGGACCAAACGTAAACAAATTCACCGGTTCAACCGACAAAATAAACTATTACTTACAAGATTTTTTCTTTTTATGCATAACATGAAAATCATAAACAAAAAAAAAATAACTTTTTTTCCCTAAACTTAGAATAAGCTTAGAGTTGTAGCACATTCAAGTTACCAAAAAAGAAAAGTGGTACATTTTATATGCTTTCATCATGTTCACCAAATATAGCAAAATAAACAAAAATAGTTAATCTTCTGTTTGCACAGTAGTTTAAAGGTTTCTATTTTCTACTATCAAAATAGATTATAAAGCCAAATTCTCTCTGTCACACTGCAAATAATTTCACAATCCAAAAACAACACATTCTGAACAAAACTCTTTAACTTTCTTAACACGTAAGCCACAGAATCACAACAATTAGCACAAAAGAAACAGAAAAAAGAACGATATTAACTGTTAACAATCTCAGCTGCCGATTTGTATTTGGTTACAACTTCTGGTGAAGAAAGATCCAGCTCCTTCTCTTCAACTCGTTCATCGTCCGACATGATTTCTCAACACTACAATCAAATCAAATCAAAATCAAGTGATTAATTGACAGAATACGGAAAACAATTGGCGAGAAGTGAAGGAGAATTGACTTCGGAGTGCTTACAGCAATTGGAGAAAACAACTGAAGGATTGAGAGGGGGTTTACGGATGTGAAAATGGGGGGTGAGGGTGCTAGGGTTTGAGGTCGGCGGTGATAGCGGGTTATATAAAGTTAGTAGTGGTCCGTTACGAAGTAATTAGGGTTTCATCGTTGGATGACACGTTGAATTGCACATCACTAACAATAAAATTCAAGTTTAACCGCAAATGTTACTTTTACTTTGGGCTTGTTTATGTTTTCGAGTTTCAAATAAATGTTACTTTTACTTTGGGCTTGTTTATGTTTTCTGAGTTTTAATGAAAAGTAAAAGAAAAAAAAGAAGAAATCAAACATTTTATGTGTTTTCGAGGGAGGAGGAAAAGAAAAGAAAGTAATAATTTTATCATTATATTCTTTAAACATTTTAATTAGATATGAGGGCAATTTAGTAATTAATAATATTTTCTCTCCTAATCTCTCCAATTTGGGAGGATAAATATATGGACAAATTTTCTTCTATTTTCCCTTCTTTTACATCCCCTCCTATCCTTAAAAAAACTCGAGAACATGGTTTTTTTATATTTTCATCTCTTTTCTTTCACCTCCCCCTGTTAAATGAGACTCGGGAACAGAGTGTTAAGGGTGAACTGGGTGAGTGCGGGGAAGGGTGCAGTGTGCCCTTTCACCGAGCGGCAACACCGCCGCCGACCCTTCCCTCACCATACGGCAACATGGAAATTGGGAAATGTTCACCATTTGTAGGGAAGAGGGGGAAGAGGAGAGAGAGGGGTTCCAACCAATCATGCATTTTTCCTTTTTTTAATGGTTTGAGTGAAACACCCCTTGTGATTAAGTGCTTGAGGGGAGTTGAAGATGGGAGTTGGCATGGACGAATTTCGTTGGCTCCGATGAGGGGAGCACCTCTCCTACCCTAATGGGACTCTTAGATGTTTGTTTTTTAAGAGGTAAAATGTCTACTGTCTACGGACCACATCTGCAGACATCTGTGGAAGAAGAGGTCGACCAAACATTTGCAGTCTGCAAGAAGAATGTTGTTTGTTTTCTAACGTATATAGACTTCTAAAATAAACTGGTGGTGGTGTACGAACGACGGTGGTGGTACTGGACGGTGCTGGTGGTAGACGGTGGTGGTGGATGGTGGACGGTGGTGGTGGTGGTGATGGATGGTAATGGGTGGTGGATGGTGGTGGTGATGGACGGTGGTGGTGGACGGTGGTGGCAGTGGTGATGGACGATGGTGGTGGTGATGGACGGTAGTGGGGGTGGACGGTGGTGGTGGTGATGGGCGGTGGTGGTGAGTGGTGGTGTTTAAGTCTCTGCAGACCTTAGAAGATCTAAGAAGTGGTTGAGCCAAGTCTGCACCAAGAAGAGCTTGCGTAGACATTTTTTAATGAAACGTCTTCGAAAAACAACAGTCTGCACGTGGCAATGTTTGCGTGTGGTCTGCGCGGCGCAGACAGAAGAGCTTGCACAGAGCTTTTTAGAAAGAAAAAAACAACAACAAACAACACCTTAATGGTTCAGACCTCTTACTGATTTAGCACTTGATGGTTCAAACTGTTTGTTTCACGAGTAGATGCCTGAATAGTTTAGACATTTGCCTCTTAATGGTTAAGCATTATACTAAGTCTGAATGGTTAAGACCTATAATCTGAAATGGTCAGACATCTACCTCTAAACAGTTAAACATTATACTAGCTCTTAATAGTTCAGACCTTTTACTGGTTCAACACTTAATGGTTCAAACCTCTTATTGATTCAGCACTTAATCATTCAGAAGTTGCCAAACAGCCCCTTAGTTACACCATTAATCATAACTAATCTCCCTCAACCTGACTTCCCATTTAAGATATATTAGTTTTTCTAACTGCTGCTCATTGCGCCAGTGCCGTATGCAAAATGATAACGTACAAACTACAATCGACCAGACTCGTTTCCAAACTAATTTACGTCAAAACGTATGATAACTCAAATCTATACCGTCGAATCAAAACGTATACATTTGACCCGCTTTGTCTTCAAACAAAATATACGTCAAAACGTACATAAAAAATCAATATATAATTGACCCGACTCGTTTTCAAACAAAAAAAACGAACTCTAATTTATACTGACACGTCCATAAAAATAAAAACGTAAGAAATCAGTTTTAGGGTAAGCTCGAAACTTTAGAAACTTGAGGGGGTTAAAGTGACATTTACAAAGTTAGAGGGTTACCTTAGGCATGATAGCAAAGTTTGGGGGTAGAATGAGTTACATATCAAAAGTTTGAGGGTTAAAGAGAAGTTAGAAAGTATGGGTGTCTTTTTTTATCATGTTAGAAAGTAGGAGAGTCATTTTTGTCAAGTTAGAAAGTTAGTTTTTGTCAAAAATTATAAATTTGAGGGGTGAATTTTGTCATTTAGAAAAGTTTGGAATGATTTTTTGTCAAATAAAAAAGGTGGTCGGCACCGACCTTTCAATTTAAGTTATATATATAATATGTCTATCTAATATGCGTCAAATGCAACATATAAATTATATCAAAAAGGTATAAAACAACCTTTTTTAGTACTAATGTTGGAAAAATGTGTTTCTTTGTATACTTTTGATTTTCAGAATTAAAAGAGCTTAAATGTACAAAAGGACCAAATTAATGGCAAAAGCCAGAACAAATACAAAAGAAAGGAAGTTGATACAATATTCCAACCCTCCAAGCTTCACCCCAAGTGTCACAACCCCCGCCCCCTAATTGCCTGGTAACGGGAGGCCGCGAACTCACTATTGGTGGTATCGATATTTATCAATTTGGCAGCGGAAATTACATCAGGACCGTATGTCACACCCCAACCGATGGCGGAATCATCGAGGCATGGTACTGCGCGAAACAGATTGTTCAGAAGTTTCCACAACAACTATTCATAAAATCCAGTTATAGATACGTCCCATACCGTATCCCGAATAAACAAATGCATTATTACAGGTAACATCCAAACAAGTAATTCTGTTCCGACAACTCAGATTTAACATAAATAAATATTGTTCAATGCTTCTAAGACCCAGCCTGACAAGATCTACAGACAACTATGCCCTAGTTGCTTGTTCCTGATAGACAACTATTTGTTGGGGGGCTCTAAAGCTTTATTCTAGCTTCACTTCCCTAGCAAGCAAATATCTTAAACACCTGTCACATACGTTAAAATAAAGTCAATACATAAAATGTAAAGGTGAGCATACAAGTTTAATAATAGCATATAGAGTTCGAATAGTTTACGCATAACCAGCACGTACACAGAGGGAAATGATGCATGTTAATTATCGACATGGATCTATCGATACCGACGACTGCGGGTTGACTGTCCGAGACAGTTCGCAATACATGATTACCACCGTAATCCATGCAAGTAATTGTCCTTAACAACCCCCGTGAGAACGGGTGCTGAGTCCAAACTATAGTACTACGTTGCTAAGGCAGGTAGACAGCATTCCACGTGCAAACATAACAACAAGCATACATTTAGTCACGTAATACATGCGATCGGTTAGCGTTCAAATAGTTTGAATAGTGTGTTCGATTGTGATTTTGATAAGTAACGTATGTAACACCCAAAAGTGCTAAAGCAAAAAGGGATTCGAGTATACTCACAGTGGTTGAAAAAACGATTGAAGGGAGCGCTGAGATTAGGGTTAGCATGGATAGTTTGATAGCATAACGATGAGTAACGCGGAAATGCAAACAAGTGTAAATGGATCGAATAGCCTGGTCGATCGAACAGCAGGTTCGATCGAACGGGCTGTTCGTTCGGTTTGAAAGTTCGTTTGAACAGTCCTGTTCGATCGGCCGGTAGGCTCGATCGGCTGGAGCATTCGAGTGGGTTGTTTCTTCCTTTGAGAAGGATGTGTTTGTGTATGATGGTTTGAACTTTTGAAGTTTTCCTTGTAGCATTTGAGAACACTGAAGTGTTCTTACCTTTCAGGTCGATCGATCGAACGGCCTGTTCGATCGGCCGGCTTAACCGATCGGTCATACACTTCGATAGTGGTTTCTCAGTTGGATGTCGCTCGATCGAGTAGCAGGCTCGATCGGGTGGCACCCCATACTACGAACGAGTTGTAGAATCGATTAAGTGCTGAAGCATAGTATCTCATGATTCGAAGAGTAATGTTTACCAATCGATTAGCATATTCGATCGAACATCACTTCGTCAATAGCATACTTCATGAAGTTTGAAAAGTGTGGGACCATGTGCTAGCCGATCGACTGGCCCGGTCGATCGGCTGGTAGGTCCGATCGGCTGGGCTGTTCGTTCGGACAGCCTAGCCGTTCGGCCAGCAATCCTGACCTGGTCGGCCTTTCGTCTACCTCTTGGCTGTTTGATTGTTTTGATATGATTTTGAGGTATTTTGACAACGAATTGAACCATAGAACGTGGGTCCTTACTTGCTTCACTGGTTCGGACAGGAATCACCCAAGTCCGGCCGGTGAACTTGTTCGGATCGGTAGTTTAGCCTTTAACCCGAAATCGGTGAACCTCGTAGATAAAATCCGAATCTTGAACCTCTTGACTGTTAGAATGATTAGTTAGTTGGTTCGAGCTCCGGTTCTATCGGTTTTAAGGTTTTAAGGTTTTGAGTGTAAAAGAGTTGAAAGAAAGTTGGAAATCCTTCCATGAAAATGTTAAGATTCTTACAAATCCTAGTTTGTTTATGTGGAAATCGATCAGATCTAAGCTATTCACGGTTGAATGAGGCCAAAGTATGATGTTCTTCAAGAACACCATGATGACATCACCCAAGAACACTTAGATCTTGGTGATTTCACGGTTAGAAATCAAGTTTTGAAAGATAGAAAGGTGTAGAATCGTGTAATGATAAAAAACGTACAAGAATTAGAGTGAAAACTTACCGGAGTTGAGAGAAATCTGAGAAAAGGTGAAGAACAAGGGCTGGTTCGGTTAGAGCTTTCCAAAAGTAGAAAGAGTGACAATGACAGGGCTATTTATAGGCCTCCCAAAGAGGAAAGTGTCAACCGATCGGCCAGGATCTCCGATCAAATGGCCTGCTCGATCGAACAGCCTGTTTGATCGGCTGGCCTGTTCGATCAGGATGCTTCCTGTTCGATCAGCAACCCTTTTCGAGTGTTTCACGACGGTTTTCGATATTTCGATTTCGATGGACGATGATACGAATACGGTAGAGTTCCTAGTCAAATTACTTTCAGTCCCAACTACTATATCTAACATACAATCATCTATAATTCACGTTTCGACGTCGGTTTCGATTGAGTTTGATTGCTTTTCGAGTTTTGATTCGAGTTTCGATTGATTCGATTTGAATACCACACATAACATAAAGTAAACACGCACAAGTAACACATAAGGCACACACACGTATAACCACACCAAAATTCGTGTAATTCGAGTTCGATGATAGTTAGATCGGTTTGATTACTGATTAGTTAACTTTATCGCATTGTTACTTCCTACTATTCACAGTCGTAAATCGGTCGCATTGATTAAACATTCGATCATTTTATTTAGACAACACCTACTCCACATAATACAAAAGCAAAAAGAACTATTATCAGTCAAAGAAGTCGAAGTTGACTTTGACTTTGACTTTGACATTCAAAAACACGGGGTGTTACAACCTCCCCTTGTTTAGGGAATTTCGTCCCGAAATTAGGCTCGGAGCTGCACATCATCGTGAGTCGTTTACCAATTTGACGTTTCAGATCTTTATTCAAACAGTTGCGGGTACTTGGCCTTCATGTCGCTTTCGAGTTCCCAAGTGAACTCCGCGCCTCGTTTGCCTTCCCATCGGACTTTCACGACAGGGATGTGTGAGCGCCTGAGTTGCTTGGTTTGGCGATCCATGATTTCGACAGGCTTTTCCACGAAGTGTAAGGTTTCGTTGACCTGAAGATCGTCGAGAGGTACGATTAGATCATGATCAGCTAGGCACTTTCGGAGGTTAGAGACGTGGAAAGTCGGGTGGACGTTACTGAGTTCCTCCGGTAGTTCGAGTCTGTAGGTGACTTTTCCGATCCTTTCCAGAATCTTAAAAGGTCCCACATATCGAGGCGCTAGTTTCCCTTTCTTGCCAAATCTGACTACACCCTTCCAAGGGGATACCTTTAGGAGTACGTAGTCGTCAACGTCAAATTCAAGGGGCTTGCGTCTTCTATCGACGTAACTTTTCTGCCTACTTCGAGCTTTTACCAAGTTGTCTCTAATCTGGAGGATTTTGTCAGTCGTTTCTTGTAGTACCTCGGGACCGGTTAATTGTGAATGACCGATCTCGTGCCACACAATAGGCGATCGACATCTCCTTTCATACAAAGCCTCGGAGGGTGCCATTTGGATGTTGGCATGGTAACTATTGTTGTACGAGAATTCGACTAGCGGCAGGTGTTTGTTCCAACTACCACCAAAATCTATGACACACGCCCGGAGTATGTCTTCAAAAGTACGGATCGTTCTTTCAGTCTGTCCGTCGGTTTGTGGATGGAATGCGGTACTCAGATTAAGCGACGTGCCAAGCGCTGCTTGAAAAGTTTCCCACAATCGAGAAGTAAACCGAGCATAACGGTCCAAGATGATGTCGCGAGGCGTACCATCATTACAAATGATCTCGTCGGTGTAGATTTGGGCTAGTCGTTCCACCTTGTAGTCTTCTCGTATTGGCAAGAAGTGGGCTGATTTTGTTAGACGATCAACTATAACCCAAATACTGTCGTGACCTGATGGCGTGGGTGGGAGTTTCGTTATGAAATCCATAGCTATACTCTCCCACTTCCATATAGGTATCGTCGGTTGTTCGAGTAAGCCAGAAGGTCTTTGATGTTTAGCCTTGACTCTTGCGCAAGTTAAGCAACCTCCAACGTAAAGAACGATATCCTGTTTCATGCCTGACCACCAGTACTTATAACGCAGGTCCTGGTACATCTTATCAGCACCAGGATGAATAGAATATCGGGATTTGTGGGCTTCATTCATGATAATCCTTCGCAGATCAGTTCGTTTAGGAATCCAAATTCGATCCAGATAATAGAATATCCCATCTGCCTTGCTTACAAGCTGAGCTCCATCGTGATAAATCCTTTCTTCTTCAAGGTGCGTTCATTAAAACACGCATGCTGGGCTTCGCGGATGAGGGCTTCGAGATTATGCTGGGCTTGAACGTTTCAGATACTGAGCACATAACTCTTTCTGCTGAGCGCGTCGGCAACCACATTCGCCTTGCCTGGGTGATAACGAATCTCACAGTCGTAATCGTTGAGGAGTTCTACCCATCGGCGTTGACGCATATTAAGTTCCCTCTGATTGAAGATATGTTGTAAACTCCTGTGATCAGTGTAGATCGTACACTTGGTACCGTACAGGTAGTGTCGCCAAATCTTTAATGCAAAGACAACTGCGCCTAGCTCGAGGTCATGGGTTGTATAGTTCTTCTCGTGGATCTTGAGCTGACGAGATGCGTAAGCTATAACCTTGTCTCGCTGCATGAGAACACAACCAAGACCAAGGTTGGAAGCATCACAGTAGACAATGAAATCGTCGTTTCCGTCGGGCAACATGAGAATAGGGGCGTTGCAAAGCATCCGCTTGAGGGCTTGAAAGGCAGACTCCTGTGCGTTTCCCTACACAAAAGACTTGTCTTTATGAGTAAGAACGGTAAGCGGCACAGCGATCTTGGAGAATCCTTCAATAAATTGTCGATAATAGCCCGTTAGTCCGAGAAAAGAACGAACTTCAGACGGGTTCTTAGGCGTAATCCAACTTTTGACGGCTTCAGTCTTCGCGGGATCGACGTGTATTCCCTGACTATTCACGATGTGACCCAGAAACTGAACCTCATCTAACGAGAATTCACACTTGGAGAACTTGGCATAGAGTTGATTCCCCTGAAGTAACTCGAGAACTAAACATAGATGTTGCGCGTGTTCGGCTTTCGATTTGGAATAGATCAAGACATCGTCGATAAACACGATGACGAAACGGTCTAGGAACGGCTTACACACGCGATTCATCAGATCCATAAAGACCGCGGGTGCGTTAGTTAGACCAAAAGGCATAACAACGAATCCGTAATGGCCATATCGGGTTCGAAAAGCGGTTTTGGGGATGTCTTCCTCTTCAATCCGCAATTGATGGTAGCCTGAACGCAGATCGATCTTCGAGAAACATTGGGCACCTTGCAGCTGGTCAAATAAATCGTCGATTCGGGGCAAAGGATATCGGTTCTTAATGGTTAGCTTATTCAACTCCCGATAGTCGCTGCACATCCGGAACGATCCGTCCTTCTTTTTGACGAAAAGGACTGGCGCGCCCCAAGGAGAGGTGCTCGGGCGAATAAAGCCTTTTTCGAGTAATTCCTGGAGTTGGTTTGAGAGTTCCCGCATTTCGGATGGAGTGAGTCGATAAGGAGCTTTGGCAACGGGGTTAGCTCCAGGAATGAGGTCAATACGAAAGTCGATATCATGACTTGGCGGTAGTCCAGGAAGTTCATCAGGGAACACCTGAGGAAACTCATGGACCATTGGGACGTCTTTGACTTTGACTTTCTTTTTCTTTTCCTTCTCTGCTACTACAATGTTGGCCAAGAAGGCTCGGTATTCCTTGCGGAGATACTTGCTGGCTTGGATACACGACATAAGCTTGAGACCTTTCGAAGCTGTTTCACCGTACACACATAATAGATCACCATTCGCGAGTGACAATCAAATCATCTTTTCAAAGCACACAACTTCAGCATGGTTTTCGCGAAGAAAGTCCATGCCTACTATGACGTCGAAACTTCCGAGTTACATCGGAATAAGGTCGATTGGAAAGGTGTGATTGTTGAGCTCTAGAGTACAATCACGGAGAACAGAATTAACGGCGACAGTTCTTCCAGTAGCGACTTCAACTTCGAATGACGAGGACAGATAAGAGCGCTTACGACTAAGGAGCTTCTCGAATTCAAACGACACAAAGCAGTTATCGGCTTCGGTATCAAACAAACACGATGCATAAATACCATTCATAAGGAACGTACCATTAACCACGTTGTTATCCGCCTGAGCCTGACGGGCATTGATGTTGAAGGTTCGAGCATGGGTTGCTTGCTGCTGTTGCTGAGGCTGCTGTTGTTGCTGCTGGGGCTGCTGGGGCTCTTGCTTAACCACCCTGTTCGGGCACCTGTTTGCAAAGTGGTTAGGATCACCACATGCAAAGCAGACTCAAGCATTGACTGCAGGTGCTTGAGCTGCTTGTTGGCCTTGAGGGGCAGGGAGCAGAGCTTGGTTGACAGTAGCTTGCACTGGGGCTTGACGGGGACCAAAACGACAGTTCGCAGTGAAATGACCGTAAAGGTTGCAGTGAGCGCAAAAATGACAGGCTAGACCCACTGGGTGATGATACGAGCATGTTGGGCAGAGCGGGTGAGGGCCTGTGTATGCACGCTTTGCTGGCGGTGCATTGATCATTGGAGCTGAGCGGTGGTGCTGTTGCTGCTGAGCTGGTACAGCTTGTAGAGGAGCAGCAGTTGTTGCGGCAGCACAGCTCTTGTTGCTGGAGCTGTTGTTGTTGTGCTTCTTCTTTCTTCTTGATGACTTGGAGGATTGAGCAGTGGCGGTGTCGGTGGATGCTGCGGTGGTGGCTTGGTGCAGAGACTTGGTGTGCTTATCCCAGAAACCAGACTTCACTCGCTTGTCATTGATCTCAGCGGCGAGTAGGTAAGTCTCTTCAATTGTTGCTGGCTTGGCAGCGTGAACAAAGTCGGCTACACAATCGGGCAGAGCTCGAATGTATTTCTTGATGGTCTGATCTGGAGTCTTAACCTGATCGGGACATATGATGCTAAGCTGCTTAAAGCGAGCAGTGAGAGCAGCGTTGTCTCCATCCTTCTGCTTGATGGTCCAAAACTCGTCCTCCAGCTTTTGGCGTTCATGAGGAGGGCAGAATTCGTCGATCATAATTGCCTTCAACTCCTCCCATGTTAGCTCGTAAGCTACATCATTTCCGCGCTTGTTTCGTTCGGCCGTCCACCAGTCTAGAGCACGGGACTGGAAGACGCCTGTAGCATTGAGAGTGCGGAGATTTTCAGGACATCCGCTTTGGCGCAGAGTGACTTCGACTGAGTCGAACCAATGAAACATGGCGGTAGGGCCATCTTCTCCGGTGAACTCTTTGGGTCCGCATGCTTTGAACTGCTTGAAGCTGAAAGCAGCCTTGTTTGCATCTTTGGGAGCGTCTGTTAGCGATTCTTCAGACGACTTGCTGGCGTTTTCATAGACGTTGCTCACAGCCTTTGCTACACTTTTGGCGATGATAGCGGCGAGACGCTTATCTCTCTTCTCCTGACGAGTCAGGTGGTGTCGGGATCCAGACGACGACATGGTCTGCAACAGACATCATCACAGGACTTAACACAACGAAATCGAATTTCACCTCACACGCCTAGACTACTAAAGCTTAGAAACACGTCGAATCACGCAATAAACACGTAGGCATATAACCACAGGTTCACGTAATCACAGAAGCACATAGGCACGTAGAGCACAGAGTCACATAAACACAGAAGCACACATAGGCATTTAATCACAGAGGCAGTCAGAATACAGAAACCTATCATTCAAAGCTCGCGAGTTGTTCGTATATAGTGATCGCGTGTCGTACATCGAATAGCATCGTATAATCGTAAAGTATATCGAGTATAGTATAGCGTAATCTTAGCATAATATCGTCTAGAATTGCAACGACTTGTTAGCGTTTTGAGATAGAAGAGCAATGCGAATCATGTGTGTCGATCAAAATGGTAGCAAAAATCGAATAGGTACCAAAATTAAACACATAAACAGATAATCACACATAAAGCACATAAAATCGACGAATCATCAGAGTCGGCAGTTGCGGGCTCAGAATCGAAACACATAAAATCGAGGGATAGATTGTCTACGGCTACTAGACATCGACTAACCCAAAGCAAATCGACTATTCACAGTAGACTTGTCGTCACCTTCGACGTTCGGGACCGTGTTTCTGCCTCGATTCTTGGGCATTCCACACGCATTCCCTAGGTCCCACTTGTGAGTTCAGGTCGTTGGAGTCCATCGAAGCTTTGGTGAGATGAAAAGTGTCCAGAATAAATTGCCAAGGTTAGGGTTTCACCCCTGGCTTAGCAATTTCTTCCTTGTTTTTAGGAAACTTGAGGAAATTATTCATCAAAATATGGATTTCATTCCTATTTCGGTATAATTCTCCTCATTTTTGTTGAAAAGTCATTGATAAATTGATAAAAATCAATATCAGTTAGGCAATTTAGTCGGGAATTTGCGGTTTTCACACCTAATCCTGACCAAATCGCTTATCTTTAATTGAAAATTTCAGTGCAGTGATAGAGAATAATTGCAGAATAGAGCATAAACTGGGTCTGTTGGTTCCTAATTATAGTCTAGGTCTCTAAGACAGCGACCCGGACTAGGTCGTGTCTTGCCTAATTCCCTATAGTTATTGCTCTGATACCAATCTGTCACACCCCAATTGATGGCGGAATCATCGGGGCATGGCACTAAGCGAAACAGATTGTTCAGAAGTTTCCACAACAACTATTCATAAAATCCAGTTATAGATACGTCCCACACCGTATCCTGAATAAACAAATGCATTATTACAGGTAACATCCAAACAAGTAATTCTGTTCCGACAACTCAGATTTAACATAAATAAATATTGTTCAATGCTTCTAAGACCCAGCCTGACAAGATCTATAGACAACTATGCCCTAGTTGCTTGTTCCTGACAGACAACTATTTATTGGGGGCCTCTAAAGCTTTCTTCTAGCTTCACTTCCCTAGCAAGCAAATATCTTAAACACCTGTCACATACGTTAAAATAAAGTCAATACATAAAATGTAAAGGTGAGCATACAAGTTTAATAATAGCATACATAGTTCGAATAGTTTACGCATAACCAGCACGTACACAGAGGGAAATGATGCATGTTAATTATCGACATGGATCTATCGATACCAACGACTGCGGGTTGACTGTCCGAGACAGTTCGCAATACATAATTACCACTGCAATCCATGCAAGTAATTGTCCTTAACAACCCCCGTGAGAACGGGTGCTGAATCCAAACTATAGTACTACGTTGCAGGTAGACAACATTCCACGTGTAAACATAACAACAAGCATACATTTAGTCACGTAATACATGTGATCGGTTAGCGTTCAAATAGTTTGAATAGTGTGTTCGATTGTGATTTTGATAAGTAACGTATGTAACACCCAAAAGTGCTAAAGCAAAAAGGGATTCGAGTATACTCACAGTGGTTGATTATGGATTGAAGGGAGCGCTGAGAGTAGGGTTAGCCTGGATAGTTCGATAGCATAACGATGAGTAATGCGGAAATGCAAACAAGTGTAAATGGATCGAATAGCCTGGTCGATCGAACAGCAGGTTCGATCGAACGGGCTGTTCGTTCGGTTTGAAAGTCCGTTTGAACAGTCCTGTTCGATCGGCCGGTAGGCTCGATCGGCTGGAGCATTCGAGTGGATTGTTTCTTCCTTTGAGAAGGATGTGTTTGTGTATGATGGTTTGAACTTTTGAAGTTTTCGTTGTAGCATTTGAGAACACTAAAGTGTTCTTACCTTTCAGGTCGATTGATCGAACGGCCTATTCGATCGACCGGCTTAACCGATCGGTCATACACTTCGATAGTGGTTTCTCAGTTGGATGTCGCTCGATCGAGTAGTAGGCTCGATCGGGTGGCACCCCATACTACGAACGAGTTGTAGAATCGATTAAGTGCTGAAGCATAGTATCTCATGATTCGAAGAGTAATGTTTACCAATCGATTAGCATATTCGATCGAACATCACTTCGTCAATAGCATACTTCATGAAGTTTGAAAAGTGTGGGACCATGTGCTAGCCGATCGGCTGGCCCGGTCGATCGGCTGGTATGTCCGATCGGCCGGGTTGTTCGTTCGGACAGCCTAGCCGTTCGGCCAGCAATCCTGACCTGGTCAGCCTTTCGTCTACCACTTGGCTGTTTGATTGTTTTGATATGATTTTGAGGTATTTTGACAACGAATTGAACCATAGAACATGGGTCCTTACTTGCTTCACTGGTTCGGACAGGAATCACCCAAGTCCGGCCGGTGAACTTGTTCGGATCGGTAGTTTAGCATTTAACCCGAAATCAGTGAACCTCGTAGATAGAATCCGAATCTTGAACCTCTTGACTGTTAGAATGATTAGTTAGTTTGTTTGAGCTCCGTTTCTATCGGTTTTAAGGTTTTGAGTGTAAAGAGTTAAAAGAAAGTTGGAAATCCTTCCATGAAAATGTTATGATTCTTACAAATCCTTGTTTGTTTATGTGGAAATTGGTCAGATCTAAGCTATTCACGGTTGAATGAGGCCAAAGTATGATGTTCTTCAAGAACACCATGATGACATCACCCAAGAATACTTAGATCTTGGTGATTTCATGGTTAGAAATCAAGTTTTGAAAGATAGAAAGGTGTAGAATCGTGTAATGATAAAAAACGTACAAGAATTAGAGTGAAAACTTACCGGAGTTGAGAGAAATCTGAGAAAAGGTGAAGAACAAGGGCTAGTTCGGTCAGAGCTTCCAAAAGTAGAAAGAGTGACAATGACAGGGCTATTTATAGGCCTCCCAAAGAGGAAAGTGTCAACCGATCGGCCAGGATCTCCGATCGAATGGCCTGCTCAATCGAACAGCCTGTTCGATCGGCTGGCCTGTTCGATCAGGATGCTTCCTGTTCGATCAGCAACCCTTTTCGAGTGTTTCGCAACGGTTTTCGATATTTCGATTTCGATGGACGATGATACGAATACGGTAGAGTTCCTAGTCAAATTACTTTCAGTCCCAACTACTATATCTAACATACAATCATCTATAATTCATGTTTCGATGTCGGTTCGATTGAGTTTGATTGCTTTTCGAGTTTTGATTCGAGTTTCGATTGATTCGATTTGAATACCACACATAACATAAAGTAAACACGCACAAGTAACACATAAGGCACACACACACGTATAACCACACCAAAATTCGCGTAATTCGAGTTTCGAGTTTGATGATAGCTAGATCGGGTTGATTACTGATTAGTTAACTTTATCGCATTGTTACTTCCTACTATTCACAGTCGTAAATCGGTCGCATTGATTAAACATTCGATCATTTTATTTAGACAACACTTACTCCACATAATACAAAAGCAAAAAGAACTATTATCAATCAAAGAAGTCTAAGTTGACTTGGACTTTGACTTTGAATTTGACATTCGAAAACACGGGGTGTTACACCGTAGTTAGGAAATTATTTTATCAGAGTGAAACACCATATTTTTATATAAATAAACACATGGGGTTAAGACCCAAGTTTTCATTACAAACTGATTTATAGGGATAAATCCCATTTTATTGAAATTAAACGTCTTCTTTATTTAGGTAACTTTTATAGCCACTTTTCCAAGCCTTCAGTGCTGTCCAGTTGGCTTCTAATTGGCTTTCATATTGTGTTACCTGAAACGCGTTTTAAAAACATTTGTCAGTGGGGAATACTGGTGAGTGAATCCCAGTTTAATCAAGAAAAGCGTTATCAATTTAAACAGTATTGAGAGCGGTTACAATGTTTATATCTACACAATTACTCATTCAGTACTGTCAATCCTGACTGGTGGGTCATATTACACATTGGCTAACTCTTCGTCCAATGGTAACGTGTTCCATATTTTGTATACAAAACCCCAACATACCGGCAGTAATCGTAGAATTACAAAGACTCAATCACTGCTAAATTGCATTGTAAACTAGTTAAGGTTTTGTAAAAACTGTTTACAAAAAGGAGATTACTCACATTGCTGTCTTAGATTTTCTGTAAGGGTTTCCTGAGAATTATCTATAATTTACACAAATTCACACGTGTTAGTATAATAACCCATTTTAACATTAGTAATACCCTCCCCGAGACGGCATTCCAACGACTACGTCGGGCAGAACCACGACAGTCGTTACGGATCCCTAGATCAATCGGGCAGAGTATCTAATACGTCTCCAGGGGTTATGATACTATCGGAGCAGAACCTCGCTATTTAGGGGGGTATAATACCCGTATATTATGCCTACACTTCAGAAAATTAAGACTTAGAAAGAAAATGAACGATCAGACTGAAGATCTGATGCCTTCTATTTATAGGGTTTCACTTTGACTTTTACGCGGCCCGCGTAAGGTATAACAAGGGGCTACGCGGCCTGCGTCAACTATGGTCAACGCTGTAGCTGATCCGGGTCATCGACTAGACCTGCCACGATGATGACACGTGTCATCACCGGGCTGCGCCACACCTTTGATCTCTAGCGGCCCGCGTAAGACCCTTAAGAGGTTTACGCTGCTCGCGACAAACCTAAAATCTTGATTTTTAATTATTTTTGATAATATTTAGGGTATTCGGGGTCCGTTTTCGCGTATGGGGTGTTTCTAGGGACATATTGGGATATTTTCAATATTTTTAGGGTATCGGAAAATTATGGGGGTGTCGGTTTACTTTGGGGTTGTTATATCCTCCCCACCTTGTTTTAGAGCTCGTCCTCGAGGTCTACTGGAATAGGTGTGGATATTTCCTTTGCATCTTTGATTCTAGCTCCCATGTATATTCGGGTCCTCTTTTGGAGTCCCACTTCACTTTGACCAAAACTAATCTCTTATGCTTGAGATTCTTAATCTTTCTGTCTTCAATCTGTAGAGGCCTTTCTACAAATTTGAGTTGTTCATTTATGTTGGTGCACTGAATGTCTGTTATCTACGTCTTTATCGAGTCTTAGGTCTAGATAGGTTAGATTGGAGCTCGGAAATGAAAATTGGATTTTAGATTGTAATTTCGCTCCAAATGACATGTATGTCATTAGAAGCGAAATCAGGTTTAATGTCAATTCCGCTCCTGGTGTAATTAGTTGATTTCGCTCCTAGGGTTTCTAGGTGATTTCGCTCCAAAGCTTCATGGTGATTTCGCTCCTGATGAACACATGGTGATTTCGCTCGAACTGTTTGGAGCGAAATCAGCAACACTATATATACCTGAAGTGTAATCTCATTCTGTAACTTTGGAGCGGAATTAGAGTCGAGGTGCTACCAAAATTTTGTCAGAAATCATTGTAATCGACTTGGAAAAGCGTAAATTGAAAGGAAATTAAAAGGATAAAGCTGTGTGACTTCATTTACTTTGATTCCGCCTTTGTAGATGAAGATGAACGGCCTTACACTGACTGTTTAGGGTCACAACACGGTCCAACAAGTGGTATCAGAGCACAGGACGAGGAGTTCATACCATAGCAGCTTGATTCTACTAGATTTTCTCATTTCTACTCTCTTCTTCTCATACTTTTCTGATTTGAACTAGTTCTAACGGTTGAAATGGCCTGAATTTCGAGTATATTGTGTAAAACATAGAATTAACAAACCCTAGAAAGATTCAGGTTAAAATACGGATTAAAAATGGTAAAAATGATCTAAAAACCTGATTTCGCTCGAAAAGGTTCTTCGATAAAAGGTTAATTTCGCTCGAAATTCACTTGGTCATTAGGAGCGAAATAGCTGATTTCGCTCGTAAAGAACTAAAAGTTTGATTCCGTTCGTGAGACACTTTCTGATTTCGCTCGAAATCAGAATTTTTTTTTTATTTCACTCGAAACTCATTCTCTGATTCCGCTCGAAACGGAAATTTTCTGATTTCGCCAGAAACGTGTCATCGAATTTCGCTCGAAATCAAAATATTTTTGATTTCGCTCGAAAGATTGATTTCGCTCCTGATGAACGCATGGGGTTTCGCTCAAACCGTTTGGAGCGAAATCAGCTGTCCTATAAATAGCTGTTGTGTGATTTCATTTCTAGGAGTTTGGAGCGAAATTAGAGTCGAGGTGCTGCCAAAATTTTGTCAGAAATCATTGTAATCGACTTGAAAAGGTGTGAATAGAAAGGAAATTAAGAGGATAAAGCTATGTGACTTCATTTACTTTGATTCCGCCTCTGTATATGAAGATGAACTGCCTTTTACTGACTGTTTAGGGTCATAACACGGTCCAACAATTTACCTCTATATCCTTAAGAGGTACCATCAGGGATTCGTCGGCTAAGCATTTCTTGAGATTTGATACATGAAATACATCATGTATTCCTGCCATTTCCTCTGGCAGTTGTAGCTGATAGGCTATGGGTCCTATTCTTATAATAATTTCAAAAGGTCCAACATACCTGTGACTTAGCTTTCCCCTCTTGATGAATCTTACTACTCCTTTCCAAGGAGAGACTTTTAACAATACTTTATCTCCTACTTGAAATTCAAATGGTTTACGTCGGTTATCAGCATAGCTCTTCTATCGATCACGTGCTGCTTTCAGTCGTTCCTTGAGTTGAATGATCTTGTCAGTTGTTTCCTGCACTATCTCAGGTCCAGATAGTTGCTTTTCCCCAATTTCTGCCCAACAGACTGGGTTCGGCACTTTCGTCCATAAAGTGCTTCGAATGGTGCAGCATTGATACTTGTGTGATAACTATTATTATAGGAAAATTCTATTAATGGTAAGTGATCGTCCCAATTACCTCTGAAATCAATTACACAAGCTCTAAGCATATCTTCCATTGTCTAAATTGTCCTTTCGCTTTGTCCGTCCGTTTGAGGATGATAAGCGGTGCTTAGATTTAGCTTGGTTCCCATTGCTTTTTGGAAACTTGACAAAAAATGAGAGGTAAAACGGCTATCCCTATCAGAAACAATTGATAAAGGAATTCCATGTAATGAAACAATTTCATTTACATACAATTTGGCTAATTTTTCCATACTAAAAGTTTCCTTCATTGGTAGGAAATGAGCTGATTTGGTTAGCCTATCTACAATCACCCAGATTGTATCATTACCTTTTCTCGTTTTGGGTAATTTGGTAACAAAATCCATTGTTATCAATTCCCATTTCCAAACTGGTATTTCTAGCTGTTCTAATAATCCTGCGGGTTTCTGATGTTCCGCTTTGACTTGCGAACAGGTTAAACACTTAGAAACATAAGCTGCTATATCCTTTTTCTTTCCTATCCACCGGAAATTCTTTCTTAAATCCTGATATATTTTATCACTTCCAGGATGCATCGTATACTTAGACTTATGGGCTTCTTCTAATATAAGGTGACGCAGGTTTCCTAATTTAGGTATCCATATTCTTTTCTTATGGAATCTCCAAATTCCTTCTATTCCTTGTTCTAATTCCTTAATCATTCCTTTTAACTTTTCAGTATCTTCCTTGATTACTGATTCTTATGCTTTTCTAATCTGTTCATTTAAATCTACTTGTAGATTTAATTTAAGAGAACGTACCCTTTTTGGTTTTTCGTGATATTTTCGGCTTAAAGCATCAGCCACTACATTGGCCTTTCCTGCATGATACTTGATATCACAATCATAGTCACTAAGAATCTCCATCCAGTGTCTTTGTCTCATATTTAGTTCTTTTTGCCTAAAAACATACCTCAGACTTTTATGATCAGTAAAAATGGTAAACTTACTACCATATAGGTAATGTCTCCAAATCTTAAGGGCAAAAATTATGGCTCCTAATTCCAAATCATGGGTTGAATAATTTTCTTCATGATTCTTAAGTTGTCTAGAAGCTTAAGCTATAACCTTTTGACGTTGCATTAATACACATCCGTAACCTAACTTAGAAGCGTCACAATAGACTTTAAAGTCTTCAATTCCTTCTGGTAATGCTAGTATGGGTGCATGGGTTAGCCTTTGCTTAAGAATTCTAAAGGCTTCTTCTTGTTTTAGTCCCCATTCAAACTTAATGGATTTACAGGTTAACTTAGTTAAAGGAATGACTATTCTAGAAAAATCTCGAATAAATCTTCTATAACAACCGGCCAATCCTAAGAAATTTCTAACCTCGGTTGGTGACTCAGGGGCTTTCCACTTGGTAATTGCCTCGATTTTTGTTGGATCCACATGAATTCCTTCATGATCAACTAAGTGTCCAAGAAACTGTACCTGTTCTAACCAAAATTCGCACTTTGAAAACTTAGCGTAAAGCTTTTCCTTTCTTAATAAACTTAAAAGTGCGTGCAAATGCTCTGCATGATCCTCTTTGCTTTTAGAATAGATGAGAATATCATCAATTAAAACAATTATGAATTTATCCAAATATGGCTTACATATTCGATTCATCATGTCCATAAATGCAGCTGGGGCATTGGTTAAACCAAATGGCATGACAGTAAATTCATAATGACCATACCTTGTTTGGAACGCGGTTTTAAGAATGTCCTCTTCCTGTACCTTTAATTGATGATATCCTGATCTTAAATCGATTTTTGAGAAAAATCGAGCTCCTTAAAGTTGATCGAACAAGTCATCGATTCTTGGTAATGGGTACCCATTCTTAATCGTGACCTTGTTCAATTCACGGTAGTCAATACACATACGCATTGATCCGTCCTTCTTTTTTACGAATAAGATCGGTGCTCCCCATGGCGATGAGCTTGGCTGTATGAATCCTTTTTCTAATAATTCGTCTAACTGTTTCTTCAGTTCCTGCATTTCGGTTGGTGCCAAACGGTAAGGTGCTTTGGCAATCGGTGTTGTCCCTGGTAGCAGATGGATTCTGAATTCAACTTCTCTGTCTGGTGGTAATCCTGACAATTCTTCTGGAAAAGCATCTGAAAACTAAGACACTACTGGAATGTCTTTTAGTTCTTTTCCTTTAGTGTTAGTGATTATAGAGATCAAATACACTATAGATCCTTTCATTATACAACTTGCAGTTTTCATCACAGAGATGAATTTTGTGGATTTAGATGGCTTATCTCCTTTAATTGTGATCTTTTCACCCCTTGGTGAATTTACTTGAATTGACTTTTGATCACATAAAATACTGGCTTTATTGGCTATTAACCAATCCATTCCTAATACAATATCAAATCCTGCCAGATTCATTGGGTAAAGGTTTGCAATAAATTTTTGATTTAAAATTTCTATTCTCGCTCCTTTCAATAATTCAGAAATCCTAACGGTTTCTCCATTTGTGGTCTCTACTAGACATTCTTGTGGGAGTTTAGTTAATGATTGATTTAGAAGTTTGCAAAACGAAGTATTGATAAAACTTTGGTTTGCACCAGAGTCAAATAATACTTTAGCAAAAACGTCATTAACAAAAAACGTACCAGCTATCACATCCGAAATCATCTTGGCTTCATCTGCAGTCAGAACAAATGCTCTAGCATTTTTAGTGTTCTTGTTGTTTGCAGCTGGAGCTAATTTCGGACAGTTTGGCTTAATATGACCTTGTTCTCCACAGTTGTAGCATATCTTGTTGGCTTTCTTTCTGCAGTCTTCTTCCTTGTGTCCCGATATTTTGCAGAAATTGCAATATACGGAGCATCTTCCAGAATGCTTTCTTTTGCAATATCTGCAATATGGTGCAGATGTAGAACCTACACTTTTCCCACGGTTGGAATTTCCAGATCGGAATTCTTGGTTAAGCCTTTGAGCTAGGTTTCTCCTTTGGTCTTCTTCTCTAGTACGGATTAATTCGTTTGTCAAGGTATTTGCTAGTTCTACAGCTTCTTCTATGGTTTGAGGTCTAGCTGCCTTGACTACATGCCTAATCTCTCCAATTAATCCCCAGATATAACGGGAGATTAATACCGGTTCGGGTGATGCAAGGGTTGGTACTATTCTAGCATATTCAAAGAATGTGGTAGTATAGCCCTTACTATCTACCCCGGTCATCCTAAGGTTCAGAAATTTATTCGCTATCTGTTCTTTTTCATTAGGAGGGCAGAATTTCCTTTCTACCATATTTTTAAATTCCTCCCATTCTATGTTGTATACCCTCTCACTTCCTCTTGAATGGAGGAAAGTGTTCCACCATTCTAAGGCTGAGTTTTTAAACAGGTTTGAGGCAAACATTATCTTATCTTCATCAGCGCACTTGCTTATTTTTAAAACAGCCTCAGTCTTTTCTATCCAGCGTAGAGTTGCAATGGGTCCTTCATTGCCCGAGAATTCTATTGGTTTGTAGGACCAGAAATCTTTGTAAGAACAACCATGAGATACGGTTCTTCTTCTTTTGGGAATGGGCGCTTGAAGTACAGGTCCATTGTTCACGCTGTGTTCAGGTTCAGTTGGTCGCTTACAGCTATGTTTACTTTTATTATCAACTTCTTTAACAGTTTGGATAATAAATGGCATTGCATCTATTATTCCTTGTACCACTATGTGTTGGATAGCACTATTATCCACTTGGTTTCCATTGTTATTGTTGTTTGGATTCTCATTATTCGGGTTATCGTCATTCTGGATATTATCGTTCTAGTTTTCCTGATTCACTTCGTTGTCCATCTGAATTTTAAACATTTACCACATATTAATATCACAAAATAATATTTGAATATAGCCAATCACATGTCACACACTTTTGGTCAAAAGCGTCGATCATTGCGACTTTACTCTATTCATATAATATGCATCTATTACATACCAGTACTAAAATTAAAATTACAATACCGATTGAAATTTAAAGTTACACTACTAGTAGTAGGCATCCGTAGTTTTTTTTTCATACCCATACACACATATTTTAATATTATAGTATTATTATTATAACCTTCTTTACCATCACTTTTACGGATATGGATTCATCCAGAAATCCATATTGCGCTCGTCGTACTTCCAGACGAGTCGCTCTCCCACATGTCGCATTCTTTCACTGCTTTCTAAAATTTCCTCACCAAATGTCCTAAGTTCTTGTACATTTTCTGGACTCATTGGGGGTGCAGGTTCTAGAACTGGGTTCGGAATCTGGGGTGCGGTTTCCTGGTACGGGGGTATAGGGGCCTGGTATGGGTAAGGATTCTCTAAAATCTCCCTAATGAATGCATCGTTATCGTAATAGAGATCTAGAGGGTCCAAACCTGGGTAGGCTCCTAGATTGGGCATTGGCAAATCTTCGTGTATCGGGTAGCGTTGCACATAGTCCCTAACGTCATCCCACCAGGGGTCATAATTTGGGTCTAAGGGATTTGGTGCTGGTACCCTAGGTATCTCCTCTGGGTTGAAATCATGCATTTCTACTTGATTTTCAGGGTTTTCTATTTCAATTGGTTGGTCAGGAATTGGTGGTTGTGGTTGAGGTGCTAACAGTTGTTCCAGGTTAGGGTCAGCTACAGTGGTTGCTAAGATATGGAAATTAGCTAGGCTTCTATTAAGCATATCTTGGGTATGGGCATCGGTTTCTCTTTTGGCTGCTGCTAACACTCTCTGGTCTTGCAACTTTTTCGTACGCTTTCTACGCTCGTGTGCTCCCTTACTGAACCATCCCCTATTTTTCTAAGGAAATGGCTCTTCAGATTGAGCCTTAAATACGAATATTCCTTCTTCTGTATCAGCAGAGTACCCCGAGAGGGCAGGCTGAGAAGAGGCACCTTCGCTTCTAGGAGAACCAGATAATTGACGGTATGCGTCAGATGGTCCTTGGTCGCTCATACTGTAAACTAACAAATAGTCAGATAACACATAACAAGAAAATACAATTATGCACGTAGTTCCGTAATTTATTTCCTAACAGATTGAATTTTGGTGTCAGCAGAACACTTTTGTGGCTTAATCAGTGGCTTAGCTCTGATACCACCTCCTGTCACAACCCACGCCCCCTAATTGCCTGGGAACGGGAGGCCGCGAACTCAGTATTTGTGGTATCGGTGTTTATCAATTTGGCAGCGGAAATTACATCAGGACCGTAGTTAGGAAATTATTTTATCAGAGTAAAACACCATATTTTTATATAAATAAACACATGAGGTTTAGACCCAAGTTTTCATTACAAACTGATTTATAGGGATAAATCCCATTTTATTGAAATTAAACGCCTTCTTTATTTAGGTAACTTTTATAGCCATTTTTCCAAGCCTTCAGTGCTGTCCAACTGGCTTCTAATTGGCTTTCACATTGTGTTACCTGAAACGTGTTTTAAAAACATTTGTCACTGGCATGGTTGCAAAAGTCGCTAGGCGCTCCCTAGTCGGTCGACCGGGGAGTTGAGAGTACTCGGTCTAGGCGGAGAGTACTCGGGGAGTACTCGAACATGTTAAATTATAAAGAAATTACCTTTTGGAGATTAAATATATGTCAGATAACATAAATTTACTAATATTTATAATAAAACTAGTATTAAACACCCCCCGCGTTGCGGCGGGGGCGAGCACTAATGCCACACTACTGTCAGTGACCACCGACACTGAAGTTGCGGTGTTAATGCGAAGAAATTAAACCGAAACGTCGAAACGTAAAACATAGAATAAAATAACTATGTTGATCTAGGACTCGCGCGTTACGATGAACCCGCGTCAATTTTTTCTCGTTTGACAGGTTCATCGTAATCTATATATAATATATATCATTACTACTATACAAACAATAATGCATTCAGTACAAAAACCATTGCATCAATATGTTGCAAATTATATTTATACAAGATTTTGGCTAAATTAATTAGATTATTATAAATAATACTAATTTACAAATAAAACAACACAACTTTGAATGGATCAAGCCGAATGAATATGGTAAGATAATGAAACCATTATTTGATTAGGGTATAACCACTTAAGTACACAATTTACAACCATACATGCATACAAAACAGATTGAATTTGGTAAGGTAATGAAACCATTATTATTTGACTAAGATACAACCAATTAATCACAACTTACAACCTATATTTGATTAAGGTACAACTATTTAAGCACAACTTACCACCAAATATGCACACAAATATTTAAAATTAATAGTATATAAATAAACCAAATTGGCTTAAAATACAACCCACAAATGCATTACAAATAACAAAGCATAGTGTACAAGTACAATTTACAACCATACATGCATACAAAACAGATTGAATTTGGTAAGGTAATGAAACCGTTATTATTTGATTAAGATACAACCACTTAAGCACAACTTACAACCTATATTTGATTAAGGTACAACTATTTAAGCACAACTTACCACCAAATATGCACACAAATATTTAAAATTAATAGTATATAAATAAACCAAATTGGCTTAAAATACAACCCACAAATACATTAACAAATAACAAAGCATAGTGTACAACTATCATTGCACAAATATTTTCTAAATTGATAGTATATAAATATGTGAAAATGATATTCATTCCTTAATATGATAGGCATAGAAATTATGTTTTATTATTATTTAAGTAAAACTAAGCCCGAGTTGACCTACTAGATCCAATTCTGGCCAAGGTTGACCGCGTTTGACCGACTCCAAGCAATTAGGCGGAGTCGAAGAAAGTCACCTCGGCAGCCTACCTTGTAGCGACTACTTGGAGAGTACTCGGCCTTGGAAACCTTGTTTTACAACCATGGTCACTGGGAAATATTGGTGAGTGAATCCTAGTTTAATCAAGAAAAGCGTTATAAATTTAAACAGTATTAAGAGCGATTACAATGTTTATATCTACACAATTACTCATTCAGTACTTCCAATCCTGACTGGTGGGTCATATTACACATTGGCTAACTCTTCGTCCAATGGTAACGTGTTCCATATTTTGTATACAAAACCCCAACATACCGGCAGTAATTGTAGAATTACAAAGACTCAATCACTGCTAAATCGCATTGTAAAATAGTTAAGGTTTTGTAAAAACTGTTCACAAAAAGGAGATTACTCACATTGCTGTCTTAGATTTTTTGTAAGGGTTTTCTGAGAATTATCTATAATTTACACAAACGCACACGTGTTAGTATAATAACCTATTTTAACATTAGTAATACCCTCCCCGAGACGGCATTCCAACGACTACGTCGGGCAGAACCACGACAGCCGTTACGGAACCCTAGATCAATCGGGCAGAGTATCTAATACGTCTCCAGGGGTTATGATACTTACATCGGAGCAGAACCTCGCTATTTAGGGGGGGTATAATACCCGTATATTATGCCTATACTTCAGAAATTTGAGATTTAGAAAGAAAATGAACGATCAGACTGAAGATCCGATGCCTTCTATTTATAGGGTTTCACTTTGACTTTTACGCGGCCCGCGTAAGGTATAACAAGGGGCTACGCGGCCCGCGTCAACAATGGTCAACGCTGTAGCTGATCCGGGTCATCGACTAGACCTGCCACGATGATGACACGTGTCATCACCGGGCTGCGCCACACCTTTGATCTCTAGTGGCCCGCGTAAGACCCTTAAGAGGTTTACGCGGCCCGCGACAAACCTAAAATCTTGATTTTTAATTTTTTTGATAATATTTAGGGTATTCGGGGTCTGTTTTCGCGTATGGGGTGTTTCTAGGGACATTTTAGGATATTTTAAATATTTTTAGGGTGTCGGAAAATTATGGGGGTGTCGGTTTACTTTAGGGTTGTTATACTAAGACCAAAAACAATGAATCAGAAGGCAATTGGAAACCGAGGGGTGAGCTTGCGGATTATTGGAAAACAAGTTAAATTGTTAACCCATGTCAAAGCTCGAGTCAACTGGCCAGATTCGAGTAACACGCTTATGAAGAAGGTCATTTCGTGTTGGTGCAAACGAGTCATACGAGTAGGTAACGACATGCGCAAAGTCCACTCATATAGTTTTGTGTATTATTATTTTGTATTAGCAAACGTGTGTAAAACCGAAGACTAGAACCCGACCCAACAAACGAATAAGACTTGTAAAAGTTATGGATATTATACGTGTGACAATCGTGATATGTGGACATACACACAAACATGTATATAATACTGATTAATAAATGTATACAACTTTGTACTGAGACAACAGGTTATTAGTCGGACACGACGCGACATTGAACTATATTGTGTATAATATATGTGTGTTGTAACTTGATCTTTGGGAAACGTACGACAACTTGTGTTGTCGGGTTGTTACAAAAACAGGGGAAACTCCGATTTCATAAGAATCTTTAATATAACTTATGTGTTTAAAAAAAAATAAACGAAACCATGTCGGGATTTGATGTGCTTAAAATACAACATATAACTTATATCAAATACGGTGTAAATGCAACCCTTTTATAGTACTAATGTTGGAAAAAGCTTGGTTTTCTGTTATTTTTTAATTTTCAGGGTCAAAAGAGCTTAAATGTGCAAAAGGAACAAAAAGACAGCAAAAACCAACATAAATACACGAAGGAGGAATTGACGCAACTCACCAAGCCCCGATTCACATCCAAACCACAAAATAGCAGGAGCAGAAGACTTGACACGGGGCCGTGTCCATCAGACATGGGTCGTGTCCGAAGATGGATGTTGTGCAAAAGAAAAAGATAACTGCAAAGGACAAATCTGGCAGCCGACACGGTGTCGTGCTAAGCCAACACTGGGCGTGGTCAACTCAAAGATTTTCAGAATCTGCGATAGTACAACAAGTACTTTGGCCACGGGCCGTGCCATTAACACACGGGGCTGTGTTAGTATAAAATCTGACAAGCAGTTAATGAGGAAGAGAGAGAAAGATGGCCACGGGGCCGTGCCAGGTGGGCACGGGCAATGGTGAAGCTTCTGATTTCAGCTATAAATAGAAGTGCTTGGTTCCACTTTAAACCATCCCTTGGCAAACCACTTCTCTCTCACTTGCCACCACTCCACCACCACTACAACACCATCATCTACCATCCTCATCCATTTTCCATCTTTTAGAGTGTGTGTGTAGTCTCGGGATCCAAGATTGATAGTAAGAGCCTTTGTCAAACAAAGGCCATGCTTGGCTAAACTCTTGTATCACTTGGTGAAGACATATCTTTTATGTATTTCTTTTATGATTTCCAATCTTTGACAACTTTTTAATTGGGTATGTATTAATGACTTTAATAAATAGTTTTTATATTGAAGGCGAATTTATTCAACCATTCTTCATATGTCGTTTATTCACATATTCAAGTCTTTACGGTCTATATAAAGCATGTTGACTACTTGGAAGGGGGTTAGAAGGGTGGTTGGGTAATTCTATGTCTCGTTCATTGAAGAGATCCTGCGAGAACCTGGTTCAAGTTTAGTACTACTCCATGGATTGGCCGGGAATGACTGACCCGAGTGAGAGTAAGAAACCGCTTGAAGCCCTTATTTACAAACTACTATTAAAACTTTAAACCAACCCCTTGAGGACTGTATCCCTGCTGACTCAGACCAACGGGTAGAGGGTGACCGCTGCCTGGAAGGGGGCCCACCACATATTGCATTAATAACTTACTTAATTATATTTCAATATTCCGACCTAGGGGGATTGTATCCTTGCTGACTCAAACCACTAGGTTGAGGGTAACGCCGCCTTCAAAAGAGGGGCCTACTACTATAACTAAGATAATCTCTTAAAATGCTCAAAGTGCGGAAATTATCAAAAGGGTACATGAAAGATAAGTCGGATCCAAGTGATTCTTTCTTGTCTATCTGTTTTTATTTTTATTTTATTTTCTGTTTTTATCTTTCTATTAGTTTAAAAATCTTTTCTCAAAGTTTGGTTCGATTAGACGTTGAGGATAGAACGGTATTAAAAGCTCTTGTGTCCTTGGACGACCTTGGTATCTTGCCATCACTATACTACGTCCGCGATGGGTGCACTTGCCCTAGCATGTGGGTAGAGTGATAGTAGAATATCGTGTTTTATAAATTTAAAACTTGAAATCGGCGAGTAAAAAGGACTAAAAATACAACTAAAAAATATACACATCCGCACGCACGTCAAGTTTTTGGCGTCGTTGCCGGGGACACAAGGATTTTAAGAAAGTTTAAAATTAACGGTCTAATCCTTTTTATCTTTTCTTTTTAGGGTTTTCTTCTTTTACTTTTAATTTTTCACTTTCTGCAGAATTGACACGGGGCCGTGCTGCTTTAACACGGGGTCGTGTCAACTCTCCAGTTTCTTAAAAACTATTTTCTCCCAGATATAGACTGCAACATGGGGCCGTGTCAAACAGTCTAGTTATAAGAAAATAGTGACCGCCTGATTCCAACGGTCTAAAAAAAAGAATGGATTTCTTTGATTATTTCCATCCCCGCCACTCTTACGGTTTATGGTGCGATTATTGTGGGGAGGAGCATGAAGAATCGGAATGTGGCGTTCTAAACTTCACTCCCCACTATTTAGCCCATCGTTTTCCTGTAATGAAAACCTTAAGACAAGCGGGAGTAGAAATAATAATGAAATCCCCCCGCCTGAACTCCATCAAACCTCTTACCTAGATGACCTAGAGGACATAGGTCAAATAGAAGAGAGGATTATCCTAAAGATCAAGGAACTAGAATCCTTCATGAAGGCGCGATATTCCTTAAGGATTCCATCTGCAGGAGAATCGATGGAGGAAAAATCAGGTATATACAACAACACCAAGGTCAACCAACCATCCACCATAGACGACCACGAAAACGAAAGTGACAGTCGTCACTGTTTCGATTCAGCAGTGACGGTCCCCATTACCGAGTGTGAAATTCACACCAACAACATGGACAGGAGTGAATCGACTCACACCTTCTTTAACAAGAACCCGGAAAAGGTAAATAAGGGAAGGTTCCATTTTAACATTTTTAAAGAGGTCTTCTACCTTTCCGATAACCTCTTACGTACCCTTCGCCTAAGTTTGCGGTATATCCGACAGAAAGGTGTTGTTCTAACCAGTAAGGAACCACCTGATTTCGAATAATTCCTTAAAAAAACCTAGACAACCTTCATAAAAACTCTGAACATGGGGTCGTGCCCAACTTTCTTCTAACAACATGGGGCATGCTGAACTAACAAGGGCCCGTGCCCCTCGTATTTTTCGGCACGGGGCCGTGTCAGCAATGACGTAGGCCGTGTTTTACTAACGGACAACATTCTCTGACACATGCATCCGGCACAGGGCCGTGCTGCCCAGGCACGGGGCTGTGCCCGTGTGCTATCACTATCTATAAAGTCAGCCTTTGGGAGAATGTTTGGAAGCATTCCAAAAAGGCAAGATCCCTGAGATTCTTCACGCATACCCCCGAAAGGTATGTTCTTAAAAAGGTCTCATTTGACCTTCTTGTCCTTTCGTATTTTGTGCATTTCCATTTCTTCATTCTTTATGAACTCCATTGAAGCTTGAAGTTTCAAGCTTCAAAAGGAGGGTAATACTCTTGATTCTTAGCTCAAAATTTTGCAAATTAACTGTAGTAAAACATTGTTTCAAGTTATTTACGTTCAGAAAAAATAAAGTCAGTCAAATCTAACTTGAAATAAAATTTTAAGAGCTAAGAATCTGGAGTAGTTGGAGTAGCACGGGGCCGTGCTGCACATTCTGATCTTCCATATCTTGTTAACGGTTGGTCATTTTCTCTCAAGATGTCAAGCCAACAAAGTGGAACGTCGTCAACAAGCTCTAGGAACCAGAGAAGAGGGAGAAGGCTCTCCCTCGATGCCACTCTCGTAAGATATGTGAGTGCCTTGAGAGAGAGTCTCGACGAGATGCCCTTAGTGGAGGAGGTTCTCATAGACCGTGTGAACTATCTTACCATGGGGCTAGAAGATTGTTTCAGAGAAATCAACCTTTTACATCAAAGGTTGAATATCTTAGCTTTGCCTCCTATGGAGCCAATCTTCCCACAAGAAGATTAGAATCTAGCTATAGAGGTCATACAACCTACGAGATAGGAAGTCGAGATTTCGGAACCTCCCCTATGAATGCTACCTTCGAGGTCCCGATAAATCCCGCTCCCCCTCAAGAGGAGGTAGAAGAGGAACCCTTTATCTTCCTACCAAGGGAGATCGAAGAGATGCTTAACGACCTCTAGATTGAGTATTTCCCACAAAAGCTCTAACCTCCATCATCTAGCATTCATAAATCTAGGAATGCAGCTTTAAGGTTGTTCAATAAATGATATCGAAGAGGCATTCTTAAGATCCTATCTATCCATCCATCCATCCATCCATCCATCCATCTTAGTTTTATGTAGGTTTGTAATTTTTAATTTCCTTGTAATGTTTTATTTCAAATGAAATGGATGATTGGATGGTGGTATTTTGAATAAATGTGTTAAAGAAAGTGGAAACAACTGATGGATAATGAAAAATGGAACCCATGCACGTAAATCAGAGGCATCCCGACTCATAAACTACAAAACAGTGGCTTCAGCACGGGGCCGTGCTCACCCAAGACGCCCCAGTGCCCAACTTACTGTTGTCAAAAAGAATTCTATCCAGAAGGTGGCACGGACCGTGCTCAACTAGCATGCCCCCGTGGCCACCCCACTGTAAGTCTTCTGAATTCAATTTGTTACTGGCACTTTGGACACGGGGTCGTGTCCCCATAGCACGCCCCGTGCTGCAAGTAGGGGTGTGAATTTCTGACACGACCCGAAAACCCGACACGAACCTAACATGAAATTCGCGGGTTTAGGTTTAGTCTAAACGGGTTCGGGTTAGTTTCAGGTTGAACCCACGAACCCGTTTAGGTTAATGGGTCGGGTTCGGGTAAACCTGATCGGGTTGGCAGGTTGACCCGTTTAACACATTTATACTATATTATATTTTTTACAATATATTTTATGTCATAAATAAAATGAGATGTGTATTTATGCCATGATTATACCTTAAAAAAGAGAAATTAACATAGATTTTATAATTTAAATATGACATTATTATATACATTTGTGTTTTTAAGTAAAATTTAATTTTCATATATTAATTTTAGAAAAAAATAAAAAAAAATCGGGTTGAACGGGTCGTGTTCGGGTCAACCCATGAAACTTCGGGTCGTGTTCGGGTTCTTATGTATGATACGATTTTTGGGTTCGGGTCAGGTTGAACCCGCTAACCCGCGAACACGACCCGTTTAGCACCCCTAGCTGCAAGTGCCAGTAACCACAAAATTTTGCTATTTCGTATTTTTTACACATTTTACCAAAATAAATCCTATTTGGGACACATTTAGGACAATGTGTAATTTAAGTGTGGGGGAGGATAATAAAAACCTTGAATCGTTTGTCCTAAATCAAGCCTTACACAAAACTCACAATGGAACCGCTAATCACCCCAAATTTTTTTAAAATTTTCTTTTCATTTTTTACTTATCTTGGTTTAATTGGGTAAAACAAGTTCTAAAAATAATGTTTTTACGAATTTACAACTGATAGCGTCGTGATAAAAAGAACCAATTTAGAAAAATTACGAAAACGTGCATGACAAATCTTTGTAAAATTTGATTATATATACATTTTTACACTACAACCCTTTTCCCACAAAAGTGAGTTTTAAGCCATTACCGAGCATACAAATATACATCTATACTAACTGCTCAATTTTCGTTTCTTGTGTGAATAGCCCGTTTGGTTCTCACGAATCTTGAACTTGACAACTCGATGCATTCCAAGTCCTTACCGACAAAAATACAAGTAAGTAAATGATAGAGGCATTAGGACCAACCCATTTTTCAAAAACAAACCTTTATTTTTATTTGCTTTATCCAAAAACGTCTCCCCAGTTAAACCCTTTAAACCTTAAAAAAAAACCTTTTCGTTTCCAAACCCACAAAAAATAAACCTTTTCATTTTTCATCTTTCATTTTTGTAAACCTATCGGTTATAAAATTACGATTACAGCTCAGTTTCAACTTTGGCAAAAAAAATATATCAGAAAAATATGGCAAAGTATTTTTTCTAAGCCACAAAACAATAGAAAAACCAATATTTTACGTTTTTCACCCTTTTTCCAATAAACCTACCAGACCTGAACCACCACCTACCCTTAAAAAGCTCTCTTGATATTTATAAGGATTTAACGTCAAAAGGAGGACGTTTGATCAATTGTCAAGCATATGGTAGGAGTAAGTTCCAAAAACGGGCACGAGCGTTTTCACTTAATACATCATCGGCCGAGTGTTGAGTGAATACTTGTGAGGTGTGTAAATTTGTATATAACTAAATGGAATTTTATAAAGGCATGTTTTTCCCAAAGTAAATAATTTTTCTTAACTTGTGTTTTAAATAAATCATGACGAATAAAATTGTAAATAAAATTAGAACTTGGATTCCCGACACTCTAAACATGAGGCAAAAACCTTCTCTTCTACCTATTCCGTTTGGGTGTGCAAGCCACGTAATAGAGTTTTGCTTGAGGATAAGGAAAAATTCAAGTGTGGGGGTATTTGATGTGCTTAAAATACAACATATAAATTATATCAAATACGGCATAAAAGCAACCTTTCATTAGTACTAATGTTGGAAAAAGCTTGGTGTTCTGTTTCTTTTTAACTTTCAGGGTCAAAAGAGCTTAAAGCAAAAGGAACAAAAAGACAATAAAAACCAACATAAATACAAGAAAGGAGGAATTAATGCAACTCGCCAAGCCCCAATTCACATTCAAACCACAAAATAGCAAGAACAGAAGACTTGACACGGGGTCGTGTCCGAAGATGCATGTTGTGCAGAAGAAAAAGACAACTACAAAGGACAAAACTGGCAGCCGACACAGGGCCATGCTAAGCCAACACGGTGCGTGGTTAACTCAAAGATTTTCAGAATATGCGATAGTACAACAAGTACTTTGGCCAGGGGCCGTGCCATTAATACACGGGGCCGTGTTAGTACAAAATCTGACAAGCAGTTAATGAGGCCGGGTTATTAGTCGGACACGACGAGGCATTAAACTATATTGTGTATAATATATATGTGTTGTAACTTGATTTTTGGGAAACGTACGACAACTTGTGTTGTCGGGTTGTTACAAAAACAGAGGAAACTCCGATTTTCGTAAGAATCTTTTAATATAACTTATGTGTTTTAAAAAAATAAATGAAAGCATGTTGGGATTTGATGTGCTTAAACTACAACATATAAATTATATCAAATTTGGTGTAAAAGCAACCCTGTTATAGTACTAATGTTGGAAAAAAGCTTGGTTTTTTGTTTCTTTTTAATTTTCAGGGTCAAAAGAGCTTAAATGGGAAAAAGGAACAAAAAGACAGCAAAACCAACATAAATACAAGAAAGGAGGAACTAACGCAACTCGCCAAGCCCCGATTCACATCCAAACCACAAAATAGCAAGAACAGAAGACTTGACACGGGGTCGTGTCCATCAGACACGGACCGTGTCCGAAGGTAGATGTTGTGCAAAAGAAAAAGACACTTGCAAAGGACAAAACTGGCAGCCGACACGGGGCCGTGATAAGCCAACACGGGGCGTGGTCAACTCAAAGATTTTCAGAATCTGCGATAGTACAACAAGTACTTTGGCCACGGGCCGTGCCATTAACACACGAGGCCATGCTAGTACAAAATCTGACAAGTAGTTAATGAGGAAGAGAGAGAAAGATGGCCACGGGGCCGTGCAAGGCGGGCACGGGCCATGGTGAAGCTTCTAATTTCAGCTATAAATAGAAGTGCTTGGTTCCACTTCAAACCATCCCTTGGCAAACCACTTCTCTCTCACTTGCCACCACTCCACCACCGCTACAACACCATCATCCACCACCATCATCCATTTTCCATCTTTTAGAGTGTGTGTGTAGTCTTGGGATGCAAGATTGATAGTAAGAGTCTTTATCAAACAAGGGCCATGCTTGGCTAAACTCTTGCATCACTTGGTGAAGACATATCTTTTACGTATTTCTTTTATGATTTCCAATCTTTGGCAACTTTTTAATTTGGTATGTATTAATGACTTTAGTAAATTGTTTTTTGTATTAAAGGAGAATTTATTCAACCATTCTTCATGAGTCGTTTATTCACATATTCATGTCTTTACGGTCTATATAAAGCATGTTAACTACTTGGAAGGGGGTTAGAAGGGTGGTTGGGTAATTCTATGTCTCGTTCAGTGTATAGATCCTGCGAGAACCTGGTTCACGTTTAGTACTACTCCATGAATTGGCCGCGAATGACTGGCCCGACTGAGAGTAAGAAACCACTTGTATCCCTTATTTAAAAACTACTATTAAAACTTTAAACCAACCCTGCGAGGACTGTATCCCTGCTGACTCAGACCAATGGGTTGAGGGTGACCGCTGCCTGGAAGGGGGCCCACCACATTTTGCATTATTAACTTACTTAATTATCTTTCAATATTCCGACCTAGTGGGATTGTATCCTTGCTGACTCAAACCACTAGGTTGAGGGTAACGTCGCCTTCAAAGGAGGGGCCTACTACTATAACTAAGATAATCTCTTAAAATGCCCAATGTGCGGAAATCATCAAAAGAGTACATGAAAGATAAGTCGGATCCAAGTGATTTTTTCTTGTCTATCTGTTTTTATTTTTTTTTATTTTCTGTTTTTATCTTTCTATTAGTTTAAAAATCTTTTCTTCAAGTTTGGTTCGATTAGACGTTGACGATAAGCCGGTATTAAAAGCTCTTGTGCCCTTAGACGACCTCGGTATCTTGCCATCACTATACTACGTCCGCGATGGGTGCACTTGCCCTAGCGTGTGTGTAGAGTGATAGTAGAATATCGTGTTTTATAAATTTAAAACTTGAAATCGACGAGTAAAAATGGCTAAAAATATAACTAAAGAATATACACACCCGCACGCACCTCAGGATTCAAGTAGTTTGGTAAAGATAAATATAAATTATATACTTATTTTGGATGACGTCTTAACGGGATATGAAACATAATAAATGTTTATATTAAACAAACATAAGCATTCGAAACATTATAGTATCAATGGACAACTTAATATAAATATTTGTATAGATTTTTTTTTGACAAATATGAAACAAGATACATGTATATTCCTTGGTGTATTGCTTGGCTACATGTATTCACACTCGAAGTTATAAGGATATATTTTGGTATAAATATATATACGTATCCATACACATTAAATTATATATGTATCCTCGTATAAATATATGTATATTTTTATACACGCCTATGAGGGTATCTTAACTTACTCATGGTAACGAGTATACCATCGGGTCATAGGTTTAGTGTATCGATCGAGCTCGGCCACACGTGAAACAACTTTAACATAGTATTGGTTACCTATGATGTGCTAATATTATTAGGAACCTCTTGGTGCTTATTGGGATGATGTGCAAGTCTGTGTCTCTAACACAAAACACGTTTGGATATAACACGTATCCTAAGGTGAGTTTACGGCCCCTACCTTTTTAAATGTTTTTAAAACACAGGGGGAGAAAGCATGCACTACATTACGGTAAAGTAATGTCATAATGTTACGGTAAAGTAACGTCACAACTTTTAGGGTTTTTATTATATTAGTTATGGTCACAAAGTAGCATTTATCACATAAAGTCCTCACAAACCTTGGACCGTTAATATTGGGTGGATAGCGGGGGAATTTTGAGTAGTACTACTGGGCCAGCCAAGCCCCACTTGAGCTAGTCGCGCTAGCTAGATCGGTAATGGTCAACGAGTGTAGAATTGGCCTGACTTATCGCCATGGTCAGTGATAGACCTGGCAAACAGAGGCAACAACAGCCATCTTCGGTTTTGAACTCTTTCGTGACGTAACTTAGGTTAGTTACCTACAAATAAAACAAGTAACTGCTTAACACTACAACTTACTATTTCGGGTTTGAAACAGTGGAAAACTCTTGAGAAACAACTTATTTTATATATGTAACCTAAAACCTGTGAACTCACTCATCATTATGTGTTGACACTTGTTCTTGCATGTTGTTCTCAGGTTGCTAAGGTAGCACACATCAGGACTAGGATGCATTATGGAGTCGCATTGGTTTCATCAAACAAATAGACTCAGCTTTATTTACTTTACTATTTTTGTTTAGTAACTGATATGCTTTCGCAACTCATTTGTATAACTAGTATTTTCTCATGAATGTGTTCGTTCAGTATGACTAATGACTGTGATCTTGGTTTGTTACGCGCCTCGCGATAGAACTACGTATGTGGAATTTGAGGGTGTAACAATTAATACATACCCAATAAAAAGGTTGACCAAAGATTGGAAATCAAAAGTAATACATAAAAGATTTTGTCTTCACCAAGTAATGTAAGAGATTAGCCAAGCATGGCCATAGTTTGACAAAAGCTCTTACTATCAATCTTGGATCCTGAGATTACTACCCACTCTAACTCTAATGATTGTAGTAGAAGATGGTGGTGTTGTGGTGGTGGAAGTGAGAGAAATGGTTTGCCAAGGGATGAGTTGCAAATGAACCAAGCACCTCTATTTATAGTTGGAAACAGACAATTTACATGGCCACGTGCCTGGTAGGCACGACCCTGTGCCCTTATTCTTCTCTATCTTGAGTGAGGCACGACCCCATTATCCAAACTGGAAACCACATTATCCAAAGAAGATTACAAAGATTGATCTTGTTTCACAAATTCCTGATGTTACCCTAATCGTTAAAGGTCCTCAAGCCATGAAGAATATACCACTGATGAAGCTGGAACAAGATTTTCATGCAGATTTTAAATGGTGGGAGTGTGATCGAGAGACGGGGGAAGTGGTGATTGTATTAAAGTCTGAAGGTATTTGGAGGGTGATAAGGATTCTAAATCTAATGTGGCTGGTGAATCTATTAGAGAAAGATATTGAATGTTGTACTACAATAAGATATGATATGAAATGCAAGACAAAGTACAAGCCATGCAGTATCAAAATGTCATAAGAATCTGTCATTCATATGACATCAATTCCGGAAAGATGTGGGAAACAAAATGTAGAGAGATAGAAAGAAAGGAGTTTCTGAAATATGTAAAGAATGAAGAAAGGACTGCGACAATCATGAAAAAAACATCGATAAGAAGGTTTCAATTCATCAACAAGCTAATTCCTACTGATCAAACTCTGATGTCTTATGCTGAGCTAAAACGTCAACAACCAAGGAAGTATTTCTTCAGACGTTAGAGTTTTTGAAGTTATGAAGATTTTTGAAGACCGATTGAGACTACGACAACATCCAAGGGGGAGTTTGTTGATACAAAATGTCTACTACCTACGTCATCGAGTCGTGTCATGTAATAGGGATAAAATGTTAGATTATGATTTTGAAGTTGTAAGTTACTTTCGTACGGAGGTAACACATCCATGCAAAAGGTAGTTCATTCGCATGGATGTAGGTCACATTCGTACGAAGGAAACACTAGTCCGCACGAAGGTAAACGTGTATAAATAGCTGTGTGAACTGAGTGTTAGATAGGATTTTGCGCAATTGACAGTGAAGCCCTGTCAGATTGTTTTCTGGTTGTAAACGTTGAACAATTAATGAAAACATCAAAAAATTAAGTAATCTTATATTGTCGCCTAACTAAAATGGATTCCGCACAATTTGACTAGGTTATTGTGACATTTGTGCCTTTACAACCGTTATACAATTCTGAACAATTTCAAATCCAATGAAATCTTGTATTTCATTCTCGGGATTTGTATAATTACATATGACAATTACACATTTCAATCCTTGTACGATTTCGAACTCTCAAGAGCTTTTCTGGAAGTTATACATAAACTGTTAAGCAAATGTAATCAGTTTAACGCGACACACACTCTGGAATAGTGACATAAGCTAAACATACCCTAAATACCCTTTACATAACTTAGAAATAAGTTTTGAAGGGTTCGGTATGGCAAAAACGTGCTTATTTGATCACCGGGACTATTTGCGACAAACTACGAAATTCTGCCGATTCACGTATTTCTTAATACGGAACACGTGCGCACATCCAAAAATTTTTTGTAATCATTAAAATCTTGTATTTTAGTTATAGGAATGCAAAAGTATCCTTCGTTGCGTAATTTCCGTCGTTTTCGCGTTCATTAAAGCGTTCATCGTAATTAAGCGAAAAACGCGACCGTACAATCGAATGAACCGACATCCACGACATTTCCGGACATATTCCAAGTCCTTATGCTATAACGTCCTTATAAAGCCTGTATTTTGGGTTTACGAGGGTTATACACGTCAAAAACCATCAAAACATGTGTAGGGACTAAAGCTGCCAATTTCTGAAACTTGGTTGAACTGTCTGGCGAGGCGTGATAGCCTTGGGTTGTTCAGGTCGCGGTGCACAAGCCCCTCTGTTGGGCAGATTATTTCTTTTCAGCAACTAGCTGTTGCACTTTGTTGTGGTTTTGATTGTTTTCATGCTTATTCACCAAGATGAGTACCCTCCAAGCATAGAATCAGATCCTAGACATATGAAATGATCTTGTGAATCCTTGGCCAACACACAATACACTTGGCATGATCCTACACATCCAAGATTACTATAAATAGCCATGCCATTCTTCCTCATTATTTGCTCATTCATTCTATTCTTCATTCCCACATTTTTGGAGCTTGCTTCCATCTTTTGGAGGCCTCCCACCTGAGATCTTAAGTGTTTCCAAACATTTTGACTTACTGTCTGACTTTCGATTTTGACCATGATTTGGTGAAGTCAAAGTTCAATCGAACTTTGCAACGTGATTGTAATCACAATGGTTATAATCCCTTGTAATTATACCTACTGATTACCACGTTTACAAGTCGAAGTGACGAGTCAAAGTTTCAGTAAAAATGCACATTTTGTGCATTTTACGACAGAACTATTTTCGGGTATCAAAACACTAAGTTTTGATAGCAAATCAATTTAGCAACTTAGTTAAACATGTTTTGACATGTTTAACTCGTCACTTATAGTTTAGGGCTTATTTAGGGTCGTAAGTCAAGTGGTTTGACCACCGATTTGACTTTCGAACCCGACCCGTTTGGTCGATCTTAGGATCCGACCAAACACATATCTGTGACCATAGTTGTATAGGGAATAACCTCTTGAGGTTATACCTTATGGTCACGACGTTTGGTTAGGATTATGATAAGTCGTTCATATGCCCTTTAAAAATGACCAAAATGCCCAAAATGCACTTTTTGCGCATAAACTCATTTTAAGCATATGTAACCAACTTTTTGACATATAAACTGATGTAATAACAGTTTCAAACATGTTTGGGCATTTAAGACTTATCATATGACATGTTTAACTATCCGAACACGTATTTACACCAATGACACGTTAAAGTAGCGTAAACTACCTTAACGGGTCATAACGGGTCAAAAGCACTTAGGATTCCAAATCAGAATGTAGACTTTGCTAAACCATTTCATATGAGTTCCAATACTCATTTGGTTTACAAGACCTCATTCTATCCAATTCCCCTGATTATGTACCATTACTCTAACATAGTATCCGACACATTAGGACACGTTCGAAGCTTTGATATTTCACTTGATTCAAGGATACTTTGCAATCCCAAGTGTGTATATAGCTCCCCTCTTTTATGTATTGCTAAATGTTTTGTGGTGATTCATATGTGCTAAATTATTTTCAAGTTTTCATAAACAAAATTGATGGTTTATATAAAACACGATGATTTCAATAATGTGAACGAACTCGTTGGTGCGTTAATTCATAACACGAATGACATTCATTAGCTTTGATTAAGCCGACCAGTAGTATGTTATTGTACCATAGGACTGACAATCTCGTTACTAGGCTATTCACTAGATTTGGTGGGTAGTTTGGGGAACGACAGAAACTGTTTCTGATTAACAAATCATGTGTTGATTTGTTCGTCTTGTTAAAGAGACCTTTCAGGGTATATTAAAGATACCCCATGGGTGGTATAGTCGAGTCACACAGGTTTGAATGTATTCATTAAAGAACGACCAAAAGTTTTCACAATTAAAACACGGGCGATTTACTCATGACACGGACGATTGATTGATGACACGTACAATGGTTTATAACACGTACACTGGTTTATGTCACGTACAATGGATGACTGGTTTATAACAAGGACGATTGGTTTTTGAACAATGTCACGAAATGATTTTCACTTAAAGATATAAACCATACGAAGTTTTCTTTCAAAGATGATTTACTACTTAGTTTTACACGAAACAAATATTTTTGGTCAAGATTCATGGCTACGCAGTTTTGTTTTACTTATATCAACTTGTAAAGTTGATAAAATATATTGCAGTATCAAACACTTTTGATTTCAAAGTTCATACTCGTTTACTCTCGAAGTCGAACGAGGTATTGCAATATAAATTTCAAAGCCATGAATTTGACATACAAAACCTATGTACTCGCCAACTTTCTTTGCTAACTGTTTTTCACATATGTTTTAGGATCTGTTGTTTGATTATATGAATGCTCGCTTCAACATAGGATGGACGCGCGCCTTAGTGACTTTAAAACTTGAAAGACAATTGTTTGTACTTGATTGGTTTGTAACAAAACAATAAATCTATAAATAGAATAAAACAAAACTTCAAATATCATGTGTTGTGAAACAATTCCTGTAACGTGACTCCCCGATGTTTCTGCTGCGGTTTGTTGTATTACGCGATCAGGGTGTTACAGTTACAGATATTACCTAAGCTATATGTGTATGGAAAACGGTCCTTACAATGGTTGAGGTTAAAAATGGGACAATGATGAAGATGAAGGATAGAGACAAAATAAATGTATTTTAACTATTAAATGTGTAGGTGACGAAGATAAAGATTTGATACAATTAAAAATAGGATAGTTTAACTACTACCCATATTTATTTTGCTAATATTGGTTTTTTAAAGGCTACTTTATTTTAAGAGTAAACTTCCGTTTTGCTCCCTGTGGTTTGGTCACTTTAACGGTTTTGCCCCAAAGCTTTAAAAATAGCCATTTTACTCCCTGATGTTTTGGTTTTGTTGCCAGTTTGCTCCCTGCGGGGAGCAAAATGGAAAAACAAACAATTTGGATGGAGTTAGAGACAGGGAGCAAATTGGCAAAAAAACCGAAACATCAGGGAGTAAAATGGCTATTTTTAAAGGTTTGGAGCAAAACCGTTAAAGTGACCAAACCACAGGGAGCAAAACGGAAGTTTACTCTTATTGTAATTATCAAATTTATAACAAAATTAGAATTACTTAATTGTTTAAAAATAATTAAAAAAAGAAGGGTTAGGGGATTACCATAAAATAGGTTTAGGGATTGAGAGGAAAGGCGGAAGAGATGGTTATGTGGCGATGTCGAGACAGTTAGAGAAGACGGGGATAGTACCACATGGCCATAAAATAGGTTTGGAGATTGAGGGGAAAGACGGAAGAGATGGTGATGCGGCGATGACGAGACAATTAAAGATAAAGGGGATAGTCACACATAGCCTAATAATGTCCATCAATTTCATGAACTATTGTTTGTATGGAATGAAGAATCTTAACAAGCTTATCCCAATCAAAACGGAGCACACATTAAGGATAAACGAACCATGACTTTTTCCATCCCAATCTAACCCACTATATCCGGTTCATGTTTTCCAATACGCTTATAGTGAATATAAGTTGACTTAGATCAATTCAGAGCATAACTAAAATGTTCAAAATTTCCTAAGGTTGAATCTTTGGGTTAGGATTGCCCAGAGTAGGTACTTGTATAATAGCAATCACACCAAGAAATATATATAAGTTCATAAATCTCAACTCACAAATCTATAAGTTCACATCATTTTTTATCATAAACTTCTCTTAAACTGTCAAAACATTAGCAACGCTCATTTCAATTATTCTAGATTTTTTTTAAATAAAAAAAATTCAACAAAATAAAATAACTAAATTATAAGTTCATAAAAAATAAAAATATAATTTTACTTAGAAATAACATAAGATTAATAAAATACATAAAATTTGAATAAAAGAAATTATCTCCATTGCGGATGAGTTCTCACAATCTTCTAAGCCTTAAGGTGAGAATCAAATTCATAGGGCTCGTACATCCATTAATTCTCAAGAAGGGTAACCTGAATGGCGTCCTTGTTTTGCATCTGTTGGTTGCTCATCGCCTCTTTGAGCAGTGCATCAAACTTGGACCATTAACTAGGAAAATATGCCACCCGTTCATGAGCTCATATACTTTACATGTTTTGTTACCAATTTTTTCATGAAATACGTCTAGCATTTGAAGCCATATTCCACAAGACCCTCGAACCTTGTTCACGGTGAGAGTAACCCAAGCCCTCGCCAACATGATTTCTTCGTTTTCGATCCATTTGGCCATTTGAATGATAGGAGATTATGTAGTGTTTGTGAAAGAAAAGAGTACGTAAAGTGTGGTGTAGTGTTTGTGAAAGAAAGGAGTTGTGTTTATAGGGTATTTATTTTAAAAACCATTTAACCCCAACGGTCATAAGACTGTTCAACCCACCCACAGCCTACTCGTATGGATGACGGCGATGTACCCGACGAGATTACCAACCTTCCAGCCATTTGCGGGATGCGTCCCCTCCATCCTTGTATTGTTAAGGAAGAAACACAAATTTTAAGTGAAATTAAGATATCTCTTTACATATTTCAGCGGCCCATGTCTCATCGTCTCACACCCCAACCGATGGCGGAATCATCCGGGCGCGACACTAGGTGAATCAGATTGCTCAAGAGAATCCATAACAACTATTTAGTGACAATATCTTAAGCGTTCATTATCCCATACTAATAAACAATATATCAGTAAACAGTCATACGAATTTTCATGTTCTCTCAAACAATACAAATCCGACAACCTGAATTTATTGTAAGTTTCTAGAATTCCTAGCTTGATTTCGAGATAGCCTGCGATTATCCTGCAACATACGTTAAAGCGACGTCAATACAAAAGTATTGGTGAGTATACAGGTTTGACATGGTAAATAAAGTAGATAAAAGTGCTGCGAATTTCCTCATACATAAACGAGATACACAACATATACACTACAAAACAAATACTACCAGCTAAGTCACTCGATGCTAGCTAAGGTGGGACGTCGCGAGTAAAAGTCCTAGAACATATGTATAAGGCATCACGTGTAAATATATATGACAGTAATTTGCATGTGATAATAGTTTTGATAAGTGCGTTTTAGATGTGAACGTATGTTACACCCCAAAGTGTGCTTAAAGCGTTAAAAGGGGGTCAAGTATACTCACAGTAGGTGTTTAACAAATGAAGACAACTTGATTGGATTGAAGGGAGCACGTGGGAGATTAGCCTGATCACAGAATGATAGTGTAAGCGTTGAACAACGTGTAACAGTGCGTCGAGTGAGATGTGCGATCAGATGGTGGTTCGATCGGATGACCGTCCGGACGGATGACCATTCGGTCGGATGGTCATTCGATTGGAGAGGTGTGTTGTGAAATGTTTGGACTTTTGAAGTTTTCGTTGTAGAATAAATAAAGTCATTCGATCGGATGGTCATCCGGACGGATGGCCGTTCGATCGGATGGCCATTCGATTGAAAAACTGATATCCTTTGAAGTTTTGAGAAATTGTTACAAGAGAGTTTTGTTGGTCAAATAGGATTTTAATTAAATATTTTCAGAAAAATTCCATTTATTCCAAAAAGTTTTAATTAACGTCGATCCCCACATGCCACCTTTCCACGAAAGTTTGTGAATATGGCTAAAACACTTATATATAGGAAGTACCAGCGGGGTATCCACCATGTTTTAACCGTATTGCTTCTGTCTCGTGAAGCAATGTCATGTGTCGATGTGGTATGGATAGATTTGCATTCTCGGTCCGAGCGATTGGTTGGACCAAGTCTGAGAGGGAGATTGAGCAAACTGAGTGACGACACGTTTATGAACTCAGTTTAGCGATACGAGTGTGTGAATGAGTCGGCGATTGAAGCATCGAGGTAGCGATAAGCGGTGAGTGGTAAGCGTTGAGCAATTCGCAGTAAGCGAGACACGATAGATGGCGAGCGTTACGCAGTAAGCGAAAAGCGGTAGGCGATAAGCGAACAACGATACACAATAAGCGACAAGCTTACAGCGAATAGTGACTCACAATAGACGCTAAGCGATAAGCGATACACGAGGAGCGACAGGCGGTAAGCGATAAGCGTCAAAAGCGATAAGCGACTTGCGATAGGCGAGGAGCGACAGGCGGTAAGCGATAAGCGTCAAAAGCGATAAGCGACTTGCGATAGGCGAGTAGCGAATAGTGAAAAGCGATAAACGATACACGTTTAGTGACAGGCGAACAGTGGTAAGCGATACGCGTTAAGCGATGCGCAATGAGCGTTAAGTGATAGGCGATAAGGGAGAAAAACGACGTGAGTATCGAATCGTTGAGATCGAAACATGCGATAAGCGTTTAAGCGTAAAGCGATAGCGAGTGCGAGTTATATTCCAGCGAAGGTGCGATTGCGTGCGAGTAAACTTACGAAAAGTCTGGCGATGACGCGTTGAGTTGCGATGAGATGTTACGCCTTGCGAATGAGTTTCGCGTGTTGAAAATAATCTTAATAGTGTAAGAGGTCTAATAACGTTCAACACTACATGACACTTTCTTCACAAGACTTTGGTTAGCATGGAGAAGTACTTATATATAGGAAGTACTAGCGGCGTATCCCCCACACTTAACCATGTTTTGAACGTTATAGCATCTTTGGAACTTACTACGATCTCCGTGCACTGACCAAAATAATCCCGTGTGCACCCGTGATTAAGTTGTTACTTGCACGTTTATCGTAACTTATTTGAAGGACGCATAGTGAGGGTAAAACACATTATATCGTGGGTGTATATAGTATTAGTATCATGCGGACTTAGACTAAGTGCAAGAACGAGGGAGGAAGAGAGAGAGAGAGAGAGAGTCAGCGTTGCATCAAGTAATAGAATAAGTACACAAGAGTTTTCATCGAGTATAGCATCATTACAACATTAGTCTATGCCTGGTTGGTGTTTGGTGTTGAAAACTCCTACTAGAATTGCGGTTGCAGCTGGGACTGTGGGATGCGTTGACTGCGCGGGGAGTGCTAGCGTTCCTTAAGTTCGTGGCCCTGTGTGGCAGTGATGGGTATGGTGACCGAGACAGTTGCAATTTGCGTAATAGCAGCAGTCGGCTTCTGGCTGGTGATGATAGGTACACTTCAGGCACAGGGGAAGCGTTCCAGTGTAGGCGCGCTTTTGGCGAACTGGAGCTACGCGAAGGGGTTCTGGTTGCAGCAGTTCAGTTGTTGGGGAGTTTGGGCTCGAGGTCTTTCGTTTGCGGCTGGGCTGGGCGTCTTGTGGCGGTGCGGTGTCATCGGAGGATTTATCTGAGGATTCGTTGGAAGAATCGTCGGAGGAATCATCAGAGGAATCGTCGGAGGAGTCGACGACGATTACTTGATTAGCCTTTTTGATAGGATTCTTGGAGAAAAATCCATCCAAGACCCGTTTGTCGTTGATTTCTACGGCTAAGCGATAGGTTTCTTCGATGGTAGCAGGCTTTGCGGCTTCGACAAAATCGCCCACACACTCAGGCAAAGCATGAATGTACTTCTTGATAGCCTTTTTGGGAGTGTCAACTTGGCTTGGGAAGATGATGCTAAGCTGTTTGAACCTTGCTGTGAGGCCTGCGTTGTCACTGTCGATTTGCTTGATTTCCTAGAATTCGTTCTCTAGCTTCTGGACTTCGTGTGGAGGGCAGTACTCTTCCTTCATGAGCTCTTTCAGCTCATTCCAGGAGAGAGCGTAAGCTGCATCGTTTCCACGTTTGTTACGCTTGGTTATCCACCAGTCGAGGGCTCTTGATTGAAATACTCCTCTAGCGCATGTGGTACGAAAATGCTCGGGGCACCCACTCTAACGAAGGGTTACCTCGATGGCATCAAACCACTGGAGTAGCTGATACACCTCCTTCACCTGTGAAGACCATTGGGTCACAGGCCTTAAAGTGTTTTTAAAAGAAGGTAGTCTGCGGCGCGTTGGTCTTAGAGTCTTCTGAGGTTCGAGAGTTGCTGAGAGATTGAACCTGTGCAACGATTTGAGGAATGACCCTGGCCACTTCCTTGGCCACGAGTGAGGCGATCCTCTTATCGGCGCTTCGCCTGGCTCTTCTCTTGGCTGCACGTCTTGAGGTGGAGTCGTTCGAAGACATCTAAACGAAAAGAGATTTGGAGTGAGATTCGATCATAATGATTTTGAGTATGCGATACGATTGAGCGCGTTTCAAACTTGTTGCAGGTAGCATAATAATACGTATTCACATAGGAGCCACATACGAGACACGATATTCCTAAGTTCTCACACATAATCGTATAATATATATTTACATATATGATGCGTGTTAGGTGTTATATATATTAGGTATATATTTTAAGCCCTTTTTACACTTTTTAGTCAAGTTTTAAATTTACAAAACACGATATTTACTAACACTAAACACACATATGGGCAAGTGCACCCATAATGGACGTAGTATAGTGTTGGTAAGATACCGAGGTCGTCCAAGGACACAAGAGTTATTAGTACCGATTTATCCTCAACTTCTAATCAAATCAAAATGTTAGAAAAAGGTTTTAAACTAAGAAAATAAAACTAACTAAAAATGCTGAAAAATAAAATAAAAGTAAAAACAGATAGACAAGATGAATCACTTGGATCCGACTCGTGTGTTAGTGTAACCTTTGATTATTTTGGCACTTTTGCACTTGTTTAAGAGATTATCTTAGTTATTGTAGTAGGCCCCTCTTTTGAAGGCGACGTTACCCTCAACCCAGTAGTTTGAGTCAACAAGGATACAATCCTAAAGGGTCGGATTATTGAAAGATAATTAATTAAGTTATTAAGGCATAATGTGGTAGGCCCCTCTTTTGAAGGCGACGTTACCCTCAGCTAAGTAGTCTGAGTCAGCAGGGATACAGTCCTAAGTAGCTGGGTTAAAGTTTTAATAGTAGTTTAACTTATGAGGGGATCAAAGAGTTTGGACCCCCGCCATCCAATACATGTGGGTATTGAAGGAGATCCTACTAAATTTGACCCAGGTCCTTTGCAGGATCTATACACTGAACAATGGCAAGACCCTTACCGAACCGTTCCCTTAACCCCCGACCAGGTAGCCAACATTCCTCCGTATAGACCGTGGAGATATGAATGGTGAAAGTCTTTTATTTTATATAGACAGTAAAATAATGCCAAGACACCACAGACAAACGATAAGGAAGAATCACCTTCAACATAAGAAACTAGTAATTAAAGTCATTAATACAAAATCAATTAAAAAGTGCAAAAGATTAAAAATAAAAAGTATTACACTAAACACTAGTCTTCACCAAGTGATGTAAGAGACTTAGGCAAATATGGCCTTTGATTGTCAAGAACTCTTACGATCAATCTTGGATCCCGAGACGACTCACACACTCTATGATGGACAATAGATGATGGTGGTGGATGATGGTGTTGTGATGGTGGTGGGTGAAGTGTGAGAGAGGTGGTGTGCCAAGGGATGAGTTGCAAGAGCTCCAAACATTCCTATTTATAGGCTGAACAGAAGCTCGGGCACGGCCCGGTGTCCATCTGACACTCTCTCTCTTCATTAATTGTAATTCGCAATTACAATAAATGCTCCTGCAGCAAGTTGACCACGCCCCTGTGTCCGCTGGGCACGGCCCCGTGGTGGGCAGTAGAAGCTTCTATAGGTTTGTCTTTTCTGCTGCTTCTTGGGCACGGCCTCGTGCTCGCTGAGCACGGTTCAGTCTTCTGTCTTCTTTGTTTTGCTTGGGAAGACGCTGTCGGGGGGTCAGGCTTGTCACTTTTGTTCCTTTTCTTGTATTTATGTTAGATTTTGATGTCTTTTTGCTTCTTTTGTTATTTTGAGCTCATTTAATCCTGAAAATACAAAAGGAAGACAAAAGCACACTTTTTCCAACATTAGTACTAAAAAAGGGTTAGTTTTAAGACATAATTGATGTAATTTATATGTTGCATTTTGTGCACATCAAATACCCCCACACTTGAATCTTTGCTTATCCTCAAGCAAAACTCTTTATAATGTGGCTTTATTCACTCCCAAATGGAATGGATAGAAGAGAAGGTTTTTTGGCTTGTCATAGAGTATCGGGAATTCCAAGATTATTTAGGTTTTATTTTTATTTATTTACAATCCTATTCGTCATGATTTATTAAAAACGTTTCATAAGATAAATTATTTATTAGGGCATAACATACCTCTTTCAAATTCCATTTATATACAAGTTCACATACCTCACGGAGGAATCACTCAACACTCGATCGAAGGTGTATTTTTAGTGAATCACTCGAGAGCGGCATGGAACTTACTCCTACCATAAGCTTGCCAAGCAATCAATCCTCCTCCTTTTTAACTTTATACCTTTGTAAATATCAAGAGGACTTTTTGGGTGAAGGGTTAGGCTTGGGCTAAAGGTGGGTGGTTGGGTTAGTGGTTAGTAAAAGGGGCGAAAAGCGTAACAAACGTCGGTTTTTTTGAAAGACTTTTTATTTTTCACATTTTTATTTTATTTTATTTTGATGAACCACATGTTTCAAACAAAGTTATTTTTGATGAACTTGTTTGTTTGTTTGGTTTCATCAAAATATATAACTTTTTTTTAAGAAGAGTCATTAGAAAACCAAACGTTGTTACTAAAATAAAGGGTTAAAAATAAAAAAGGTTTAGGTGGGTAAAAAGGGTGATGGTTTTTGGGTTAAGAAATGAAAAGGTTTAGGCTCAAAGGGGTTAACTAGGGGGATTTTGGGTAGGTGGTAAAAAAAATGAAAAATAATGGTGTAGAAATAAAAGGGTTAGTCCTAATGCCTCCATCATTTACTTACTCGAGTTTAAGTTTATAAGGACCGGGAATGTATTGTTGTGGCAAGTTCTAGAGTCGTACGAACCAAGCGGCTATTCACACAAGAAACGAAAAATGAGCATTTAGTGTAAAGATATATATTTGTATGCTCGTTAAAGGCTCAAAACTCACTTTTGTGGGAAAGGGGTTTTTATGTGTTCAAGTATAAATAATCAAATTTTAATTAAGTTTGTCATGCCTTTTTGTAATTTTCTTATGTTGGTTCTTTTTATCACGACGCTATCGGTTGTAAACTTGTAAAAATATAACTTTGTTAGAACTTGAATTCCCAACTTAAACTTAGACAAGTAAAAAATGAAAATTTTTGAAAAAAATTTGGGGTGATTAGCGGTTCCAATAGAGTTTTGTGTAAGGCTTGTTATTAGGACTTGCAAGATTCAAGGTTTTAGCATCCCCCACACTTAAATTACACATTGTCCTCAATGTGTCCCAAAAATAGGTTTTTAGGTTGATTGAATGTGTAAAATGGTGTTAAAAGCAAAATTTTATGTTACTGTCATCCTGGACACGGCCCCGTGCTGACCGGGCACGACCCCGTGTTCAAGTGCCAGTGACAAAAATTAAAGAAAAGAAACAGAAGCCTGGACACAGGGTTGTGTTCAGTGAACACGGCCCGTGTCTAGTTACCTGAACTGGGCAATTTTATGCAGGATGTGCAGCACGGGGCCATGTTGGGCGGACACGGCCCGTGCTGAGCTTACTGTAATGAAGAAATTATTGTCGGATGGCCCTGTTTTCGTGCATGGGGCTATGTTTCTCGTTTCCCTTGTTATCCTTGACCATCCCGAGTGTGTTTTATTCCTGCAAATTAAAATTAAACTAAAAGATTAAGCTAAACTAAGGATAGTTCCGCGGAATGCCTCCGTGGTGCGCCACGTTTATAAGGGTCCTTGGCTAGACCCAAGGTGAGGTTATATGTTTTCCGAGTGGGATGTTTTGCATCCCATGTTGCACCGTCGGAGAGCATCATCCAAACTCGAATCAATAACCTTCATGTAATTGACCGGGTCATCGTCCTCTATTCTCTTCACAACCCCGAACTTCACTTCCTTATCCCCATATTTTAGCTTGAGTGTTCCGTTATTCATATCTACCACTGCTTGCGCGGTGGCTAGAAATGGCCTCCCTAGTATGAGGGGGACTTCGGTGTCTTCTTCCATATCTAGTATGACAAAGTCGGCCGGGTAGACTAAATTATCGACTTTGACCAATAGATTTTCGGCGACACCTTGCGGGTATTTGACGGATCTATCGGCAAGTTGTATACTCATCTTGGTAGGGCTCGTTTTTCCTAGGCCGAGTCGTTTGAACATTGATGCGGGCATGAGGTTAATGCTAGCCCCAAGGTCGGCTAGTGCATTACGAATGAGGGAATCCCCGATCGAGCAAGGAATTGTGAAGCTTCCGAGATCAATCTTCTTTTGGGGAAGTTTGTTGAGTACGAGGGCAGAGCATTCTTCACCTAGGTTAACTAATTGCAATGATTCAATTTTCCTTTTATGAGTGAGAAAGTCCCTCATGAATTTGAGTATTTAGGCATTTGAGTTAGGACTTCTATGAAAGGAATATTAACATGCAATTATTTTAGTAGACTTTCGAATTTTGCGAATTACTCATGGTCTTTTGACGAATTAACCTACCTGGGTACGGAACCGGAGGAGCCTTGGTGGGCTCTTGAAGTAGAGGAGAAGCCTTATCTTGTTGGGGCGGGGTTGTGTTTTCCTCGGTTGGTGGCGGCTGTGACAACCGGTGATTTACGGCTCTTAATTACGTGATTAACAGATAATTAACGCGATAATAAATAGTGTTTACAGCGCGAATTAACTTAATTAGGCCTTTGGAGTGCCCAGGAACGTTTGTTCAGCTATACAGTGCGCGAACGATGATTTGCGGAGAAACATGCTAAACGTTAAGCGACAACGGATTGAAACCGAACAAGAATACTGACAACGCCGACAAATAGTAAATTTTTACGATATATTTTAGCTTCGTAATCAAATTTTAGTGACTACAGTCGGAAACAGGTTCGAAAAACAGAGTAAAGACGGCGACGATATAATTTTACGCGCTTTTTACGCAACCGACAACTAAACGCACAAACAGCGACTACCGACCGTATTGTATGTATTTTAATACATAAATTTTATCCTTTAACGTTAAACGGAGTTCGGGTTTTGACAACGGGTCTCGTAGGAATTACGGGCCAATTACGCATGAGATGGGCTTGTGGGCCCTCGACCCAAGCCCAAAACCCGCAAGCCTAAACCTACGGATAATATTTTAGATCTCTACTACAAGATTTTTCTTGTAGATCTATCCAAAAATCCCTTCAAGATCTAAATAAAATCTCTATAGATTAGAAAATCTGTACTAAATCCATACTAAATCTTTACAAAATATTTTCAAATCTATACAAAAGATTTTGTTTCATAGGATATAATATCTAACCTGAATGTAAATAGAATACATAAAAGACAATAAAAAATTTTCATTCTATTAATACACACAAACATAACCCAAATGAAGCAGACAACATAACCAACCACTCTCATCTCTTGGTTCACAACACACACAAACCTCACACTCTCTCTTTCTCTCTCGATTTGAGCAGCAGACAACATAATCATCCCCTCACCCTCTCCTCTCTCTCGATTGCTGCCTACAAACAGACACAGTGAATCAAACACTCACCCCCACTCTTCCTCTCGATAGCCGGCAGCGGATGAAGACACGCCGCCGCTCACGGCGGCGGCGGTGGTGGTGACTCCAAGACGATCCGACAGCCCCCCCCCCCCGTCTGGAGAGCGACGGTCAGGCGAAAGAAGCGAGAGAGAGACGAGAAGGGGAGAGAGAGAACCGATTGTGGCGTGACGACGGAAACAGGCGGCGGAGGTCGGAGACGCGGACCGGTGGTATGTGTCTCGGTCCAGCGGTTTGTGTCATGGACCGGGAGTCCTCGTCCTTATCCGAAGGGTATCTCCATTTTTCCGGTCAGGTTCGATTCAGTTCAGAATTAGGCTACGTATTGGTTTCGGTTTGGTTAATCTCTGGATGTATTGAGTTCATCTTGGGATTTTTGGACCAGGTTTCGGGATCCGTTTCAGCCAGTTTTTGGGTTTTCAGTGTCGGGTTCGGGTCAACCCGGTCGACATCGGAGCAACACGAGTCAGCAGGTTCGGCTCGGTATGAGTCAACTTTGGTCAACGACTCTAGTTTGGTCAAACATCAGCCGTGGTTCGGATCAGAATTGTTTCAAGTGCGGGTTTTGGATCGGTAGGGTCGCGGTTCGTGGTTCGGGTTGACTCGGTCAAACCGAGTCAACTCAGTTCAACCCGGTCAACTCAGTCTCGGTCAACACAGTCAAAGGGTCAAGGACTCGACGCGAGATTTTGGTAAAAATATGCGGCGCGATTGTTTTATTATTTTTATATAATTTTATTTATTTCGTGAACGAGCTCGAACCGATACAAATTAGTGCTTAATTTACATTTGTCGCTTCTACACAAAAATTATACATATTGATATTGGTGACATTGTTGAATCTTGATAAAAATACGACAACTTGGTTTGTCCGGGGCGTCCAAAAACAGTGGAAACTCTGCCCGTTTTTCGAAAAAAAAACCCTTAAACACGACACGTATTATATTTCAAAAACGATGCTTAATGGAATTCGAGTTTATAAAACTTCAAACTTCGATAATTCCAAACGTGTTTACAAATAAATATAATGTTATATTTATTTCGAACATCGTTAATTCGTATAACTTCTATAAAATAAATATAGCTTATATATTTATTTCAAGTATCAAACAACCCGATCTTGTTTTATAAAATAAATATAGATGTATATTTATTTCAAACACACGAATTATTTTACAAAATAGCTACAGTCTATCTATTCAACGACTCGATGAAGTTCTTATAGAATAAATATAATATTTTTTATATTTATTTTAAACGCCTAAACGGCATATACGTATATTTTTGGCAAATATACACAAGACGTGATATATAAAATCCAAGTTATTATATATTATTTTCATACGAATATTCTTCTATACACGTATGACTACTCGAGACGGTTAACACACTCACAACGATATATTTATATTTTTATATAAATATTTATTCATTTTAAGTCTCTCGGAAACTAAGTCTTTTTCAAGACTTATTAAATTGTTACTGACATTAAACGAGACTTAACACGTATAACTTAATCTTTTCTATTAAGTTAACAACTTATCGTTGAATCGTTCGATTAACGATTCGGTAGAGCTCGGTGACACGTAGTGTAGTTACCGCATTTACTTAGAAACTTATTAGATATTCCGTGTTAGGAATATTGTAGAATGCACGCTAGCGAGTCTCATCTTGGAAACGCCATCACGAAGTCGTATTTAGATAGCTTTGCACAAGGAATATTCAGGTGAGTTCATAACCCCTACTTTTTACTGTTTACGTGTTTGTAAATGTTTTCGGGGTGGAAAGACATGCACGTTTTGCAAAAACATACAAAGTTTTGGAACAAACGCAAAACTCGTATTTCTAAATCATATTACGAAGGGATTTCGAGGAACTCAAATGATTTACGAAAGGTTTATACTAAACATACCAGTTTTTACAAAATAAATGCGTATTATCGAAAGGTGAATGATTTTCATGACTAGGGATGGGATCATCCGGTGATAAGATTGAGGAAGGATCAGTCTTAGAGACTGAGGGAGGATTAGTCTTAGAGACTGAGGGAGGATCAGTCTTAGAGACTGGGGTAAAGTACATGTACAATGATTTCAGACACTTACAGACATTTTTATACATGGTATGGTTAGCTTAAGGAGGGTTTACTACTTAGATCATGTGAGCGGGTAGGCGGAAACTTGAGGCCATTAATCCTCAGGGTAGGACCGAGGGACAGGAGCGGTAGATCTATTTGGGTGTAGCGAGCCCAGCCCCAGGCCCAAACAGAACGGACCTCGGGGTGACTTTGTGCCCGACGCATAAATCTGCTAGGTTTGAGTCTTCCTACTTGCACTTCACACATATCAATGGCCTTGCAAACCATTGGTGATCTCTTTATTTCCTTAATTGCTACATACCAGAGATTTTATACTTACGGAAAAATACTTGTTCATACAAATTAAATACCATGTTTTATACAAAATTCAAAGCATAGGATTATGCGGGTATGGAGTCAAAGTCAGGGTGGGTATTGACGGTTATGCGAACATTACAAATACTAGACTTTACAAATACATGGTTTTTATGAACATAATGTGTTACAAACACAACGTTTCTATATAACTTGGCAAGAAAATGACTTTTGATTCGTTTTCTCAATACTATTTCAAAAAAAACCGGTTATTCCAAAGATTTATTTCAAATCTTTCTCAACTCAAAAGGTTTATTTCAAATATTTCACAACTCAAAAGATTTATTTCAAATCTTTTACAAACAAACTATGGACTCGCTCAACTTTATGTTGACTTTTTCGCATGTTCTTTCTCAGGTTGCTTTTCAAAGCCAAGGCACGGTTGGAATAGGAGAACCATGTGGAGTCGAGTACTTAGTGGGCGTTCAATTTCTAGAAAGTCTTAGCTTTTTGCTTCCGCTGTGCAATGAGATACCAGGAGTCACGCCAATGCTCTGATAATTTCGGGGTGTGACAGATTGGTATCAGAGCTATAGGTTACAGCGAATTAGGTTTCTGTTGTGATACCTAGGCTCTAACCTCACCTTTCCCCCTGGGGACTTAGATCATTGAGACATTGAACACATACAGGACGCCTAGTACTCGAATATGGTCTCCAACCGTTGCCGAAAAACGAACAGTCAGAATATTGTTTTCAAACATACGCTATTATGGTGTTTCATACCCGATGCATAAAACGATTACATACAGTACACAACACTCTGAGAGTTTAGGAAACATGCATTTAAGACTTTCGGAAAAGGGAATTCAATCTGAGAGGCTGGGAAGGTAGTCTGAGAGACTAGGAGATTCAGTCTGAGAGGCTGGGAGGATAGTCTAGTGGGACTAGGAGATTCAGTCTGAGAGGCTGGGAGGATAGACTAGTGGGACTAGGGGAATTACTTGATTGCTTATTGGTGACTAACATGCTTATTTGATTATATGATCGATTATTTGTGCATGGTCATCACGTAGGAACCGCGAATATTAACTCGGGTACACACTATTATCCATATTGTCTATGATATTTTAACTTCCCGAGCAGTCAGCCTACGCATAACAAAACGCTAGCGCACGAGAATACATGGAACTCAATTTTTACGTCAACGGATGTCGGGGTACATCACCTTCTACGCGGCACATGAGCTAGTGCACAGATATACGTGAAACTTAAGCCTACATCAACGGAGGTTGAAGCACGTCACATACGACTTTCGAGGCGAGGCCTTTGAAAGGACACGATGGCGCAATTCAATGACGACGCTAGATTCCTGTCAGCAGGAGAACTAACGGCCAGGAAACGGCAACTTTTCACGCGATCCTGCAACGACACGAATCACTCCATAGGAAAGACGTATGTCTCCACATCCCCCTATTTCGGTTAACGACGAATACGATATGTTCGACATTCCATGGTAATGTCGCCTAACAATTGGTCGTCACACGAAACCCCAGGTAAAGTCCTCAAATTTCTTTTGTTGAAATTTCGACATTCACACTTACTGAGTAGATTTTCGTATCTCTACTCCTCTTAATGGTCATTGTGTCACGATCATTTCTTTCAGTATAGCGAACATTAATTGCTTGATTTCTTGGAAAATTTATATGTTACACATGCATCGTTTGTTAGGCATGTGGTTTCGTTTCAAATAAGCGTCTCATTAAAGTTCAAATATTGTCTTCGCTAAAACTAATTATCGATTTGTGATTCGAATGACCCGCGTTATTGTAAATGTTGGCTCCTTTGTTATCAAGTCAACACATTTCTTGAAAACTTCTTTTCTCTTCAAGTTACACACATGGTTCTCGTTGTCACCATGCCGAAATTTCCTTTTTGGAACATATATATTTTGTCGGATTGCGCTAAAACCAAGTTCAGCTGTCTGAACTTGTCCATTACACATGTTCGATTCAAAACACCATATGATGTATTGAAAACATCATATTCAAATTCGTATTAACAAGCGTTTCATTTGTTCTGAGTCGAAGTAAACTTGTTTGGCATTCGACTCCATTAAATTGTTTGTTGATTTCGACACCTTGTAGTGGTATTTTTCATTTATTTGAAGCTTGCGCTAAACTCGTTTAGGCATCCCATGCACGGATTTAAATATTTACTTATTGATTGCTTTAAATCCGCTTTGATTTATCATAACTAAAACAGTCTTAACACAATCGTGTGATAAGACAAGGGTAGATAAATTCATTTCATATTCTGGTGTACCTCCTAACGGTCCTTTCAACATCGATCGAATGTTTTGCGATATTCATTGCTTCTTCATCTTCGATCGAGAACATTATTTCTTTGACGTTTCATTTTCAATTGAAAAAAAAAATTCTATGATGTCATTTGAAACAAACTTTCAGATTCCCTTTACTGCGCATTCATTTGACTTCAAACACGGTGAATTTGTTTGATCACCGCTATTATTGGATTGTTTAAATCACTACGACACCTTGTGGTGTTGGTACAAACTTGTAGCTTGGGCTAATCATGATCGATCATTTCATGCAAAACACAGGTGATACTTGTTCGATCACCGATATTATTGAATTGTTTCATTCATTATGACACCTGGAGGCGTCGGTATAACTTGCAGCTTGTGCTGATCACGATTGAGCGTTTCGTGCAAACTAGTATATTTGAGATTGTTGATTCTAAGTTCATCCAGTGGATGTTATTGCTTCTAGAACTCAATTACACGTTGTAAACGTTCATTCGGAATTCGGTTGGTTGAAGTTCCTGTTCTTTGTTGGATCCCTATTAACTTAGTCACATTAGTGACAGTACCTATACGTCTTGTTTCTTTTGACATCAATTTTTGAAACACATTTCTTTTAAACCGTTGGGTTCTTATTGTTGAGGAATGTCCTTGAATTCACATGACTTGAATAAGTCTTGATCCAATTTCATGGTCATCCACTTTGATACTATTCGTATTTACCAACACATAACTCTAAGGAGTTAACGTAGTCTAAATTTCGAGGACGAAATTTCTGTAACAGGGGGAGAATGTGACAACCGGTGATTTACGGCTCTTAATTACATGATTAACAGATAATTAACGCGATAATAAATAGTGTTTACAGCGCAAATTAACTTAATTAGGCCTTTGGAGTGCCCAGGAACGTTTGTTCAGCTATACAGTGCGCGAACGATGATTTGCGGAGAAACATGCCAAACGTTAAGCAACAACGGATTGAAACCGAACAAGAATACTGACAACACCGACAAATAGTAAATTTTTATGATATATTTTAGCTTCGTAATCAAATTTTAGTGACTACAGTCGGAAACAGGTTCGAAAAACGGAGTAAAGACGGCGACGATATAATTTTACGCGCTTTTTACGCAACCGACAACTAAACGCACAAACAGCGACTACCGACCGTATTGTATGTATTTTAATATATAAATTTTATCCTTTAACGTTAAACGGAGTTCGGGTTTTGACAACGGGTCTCGTAGGAATTACGGGCCAATTACGCATGAGATGGGCTTGTGGGCCCTCGACCCAAGCCCAAAACCCGCAAGCCTAAACCTACGCATAATATTTTAGATCTCTACTACAAGATTTTTCTTGTAGATCTATCCAAAAATCCCTTCAAGATCTAAATAAAATCTCTATAGATTAGAAAATCTGTACTAAATCCATACTAAATCTCTACAAAATATTTTCAAATCTATACAAAAGATTTTGTTTCATAGCATATAATATCTAACCTGAATATAAATAGAATACATAAAAAGACAATAAAAAATTTTCATTCTATTAATACACACAAACATAACCCAAATGAAGCAGAGAACATAACCAACCACTCTCATCTCTTGGTTCACAACACACACAAACCTCACACTCTCTCTTTCTCTCTCGATTTGAGCAGCAGACAACATAATCATCCCCTCACCCTCTCCGATCTCTCGATTGCTGCCTACAAACACACACAGTGAATCAAACACTCACCCTCACTCTTCCTCTCGACAGCCGGCGGCAGATGAAGACACGCCGCCGCTCATGGCGGCGGCGGTGGTGGTGACTCCAAGACGATCCGACAGCCCCCCTCCCCCCCCGTCCGGAGACCGACGGTCAGGCGACAGAAGAGCGAGAGAGAGACGAGAAGGGAGAGATAGAGAACCGATTGTGGCGGTGGCGACGGAAACAGGCGGCGGAGGTCGGAGACTCGGACCGGTGGTATGTGTCTCGGTCCAGCGGTTTGTGTCATGGACCGGGAGTCCTCGTCCTTATCCGAAGGGTATCTCCATTTTTCCGGTCAGGTTCGATTCAGTTCAGAATTAGGCTACGTATCGGCTCAGGTTAGATTTGGTTTCGATTTGGTTAATCTCTGGATGTCTTGAGTTCATCTTGGGATTTTTGGACCAGGTTTCGGGATCCGTTTCAGCCAGTTTTTGGGTTTTCAGTATCGGGTTCGGGTCAACCCGGTCGACACCGGAGCAACACGAGTCAGCAGGTTCGGCTCGGTATGAGTCAACTTTGGTCAACGACTCTAGTTTGGTCAAACATCAGCCGTGGTTCGGATCAGAATTGTTTCAAGTGCGGGTTTTGGATCGGTAGGGTCGCGGTTCGTGGTTCGGGTTGACTCGGTCAAACCGAGTCAACTCAGTTCAACCCGGTCAACTCAGTCTCGGTCAACACAGTCAAAGGGTCAAGGACTTGACGCGAGATTTTGGTAAAAATATGCGGCGCGATTGTTTTATTATTTTTATATAATTTTATTTATTTCGTGAACGAGCTCGAACCGATACAAATTAGTGCTTAATTTACATTTGTCGCTTCTACACAAAAATTATACATATTGATATTGGTGACATTGTTGAATCTTGATAAAATTACGACAACTTGGTTTGTCCGGGGCGTCCAAAAACAGTGGAAACTCTGCCCGTTTTTTCGAAAAAAACCCTTAAACACGACACGTATTATATTTCAAAAACGACGCTTAATGGAATTCGAGTTTATAAAACTTCAAACTTCGATAATTCCAAACGTGTTTACAAATAAATATAATGTTGTATTTATTTCGAACATCGTTAATTCGTATAACTTCTATAAAATAAATATAGCTTATATATTTATTTCAAGTATCAAACAACCCGATCTTGTTTTATAAAATAAATATAGATGTATATTTATTTCAAACACACGAATTATTTTACAAAATAGCTACAGTCTATCTATTCAACGACTCGATGAAGTTCTTATAGAATAAATATAATATTTTTTATATTTATTTTAAACGCCTAAACGGCATATATGTATATTTTTGGCAAATATACACAAGACGTGATATATAAAATCGAAGTTATTATATATTATTTTCATACGAATATTCTTCTATACACGTATGACTACTCGAGACGGTTAACACACTCACAACGATATATTTATATTTTTATATAAATATTTATTCATTTTAAGTCTCTCGGAAACTAAGTCTTTTTCAAGACTTATTAAATTGCTACTGACATTAAACGAGACTTAACACGTATAACTTAATCTTTTCTATTAAGTTAACAACTTATCGTTGAATCGTTCGATTAACGATTCGGTAGAGCTCGGTGACACGTAGTGTAGTTACCGCATTTACTTAGAAACTTATTAGATATTCCATGTTAGGAATATTATAGAATGCACGCTAGCGACTCTCATCTTGGAAACGCCATCACGAAGTCGTATTTAGATAGCTTTGCACAAGGAATATTCAGGTGAGTTCATAACCCCCACTTTTTACTGTTTACGTTTTTGTAAATGTTTTCGGGGTGGAAGACATGCACGTTTTGCAAAAACATACAAAGTTTTGGAACAAACGCAAAACTCGTATTTCTAAATCATATTACGAAGGGATTTCGAGGAACTCAAATGATTTACGAAAGGTTTATACTAAACATACCGGTTTTTACAAAACAAATGCGTATTATCGAAAGGTGAATGATTTTCATGACTAGGGATGGGATCATCCGGTGATAAGATTGAGGAAGGATCAGTCTTAGAGACTGAGGGAGGATTAGTCTTAGAGACTGAGGGAGGATTAGTCTTAGAGACTGGGGTAAAGTACATGTACAATGATTTCAGACACTTACAGACATTTTTATACACGGTATGGTTAGCTTAAGGAGGGTTTACTACTTAGATCATGTGAGTGGGTAGGCGGAAACTTGAGGCCATTAATCCTCAGGGTAGGACCGAGGGACAGGAGTGATAGATCTATTTGGGTGTAGCGAGCCCAGCCCCAGGCCCAAACAGAACGGACCTCGGGGTGACTTTGTGCCCGACGCATAAATCTGCTAGGTTTGAGTCTTCCTACTTGCACTTCACACATATCAATGGCCTTGCAAACCATTGGTGATTTCTTTATTTCCTTAATTGCTACATACCAGGGATTTTATACTTACGGAAAAATACTTGTTCATACAAATTAAATACCATGTTTTATACAAAATTCAAAGCATAGGATTATGCGGGTATGGAGTCAAAGTCAGGGTGGGTATTGACGGTTATGCGAACATTACAAATACAAGACTTTACAAATACATGGTTTTTATGAACATAATGTGTTACAAACACAACGTTTCCATATAACTTGGCAAGAAAATGACTTTTGATTCGTTTTCTCAATACTATTTCAAAAAAACCGGTTATTCCAAAGATTTATTTCAAATCTTTCTCAACTCAAAAGGTTTATTTCAAATCTTTCACAACTCAAAAGATTTATTTCAAATCTTTTACAAACAAACTATGGACTCGCTCAACTTTATGTTGACTTTTTCGCATGTTCTTTCTCAGGTTGCTTTTCAAAGCCAAGGCACGGTTGGAATAGGAGAACCATGTGGAGTCGAGTACTTAGTGGGCGTTCAATTTCTAGAAAGTCTTAGCTTTTTGCTTCCGCTGTGCAATGAAGATACCAGTCCAGTCACGCCAATGCTCTGATAATTTCGGGATGTGACAGCGGCGGAGCTTCTACGGGACCCACGGTATGGTTTCTTAATGTTATGAGATGAACTTGAGATTTCGGGTTCGTTTCGGTATTACTTGGTAACGCGCCTTGTGGTCTCTCAGAGAAATTTTGGGCTAGTTGATTTAATTGTTTTTCAATGTTTTGTATACTAGCTTGTTGATTTCTAAAATTCGATTCCAATTGTTGAAATCGATCCGAGTTTTTCTTTTCAGTGTCGGAGATGAGGCGAGATACGGTATCTTCAAGCCTCTCTCGTCCACCTTGTTGTTGAGGGAAATTTTGTGACTCATTTCTTGGTTGTTGAAAGTTTGTTCGTTGGTTTTGGTTTTGGTTTTGGTTTTGTTGGTTACTACTATTGCCGGGTTCTCTCCAACCAAGGTTAGGGTGGTTACGCCATCCTTGGTTGTAGGTATCCGTTGGAGGACCCGACGGCCTAGGTCTATTATCAATGTAGTTTACCGATTCTGGTTGATCGTCTATTTCTTTCATACAACTCCAATTTTCATGTGGCCCACCACACCCTTCACAGGCCATAACCGAGACCGTTTTTGCCATTTCTAACTTTTTAATTTTTGAAGAAAGGGCCTCGATTGTAAAGAAGTGCTTTCATCAACCTTATGAGCGCCCGGGGCAATAGATTTATTACCTCGGGGAGTGTGCCTCTGAAAATTGTTTTGAGCAATTTCCTCAATTTGATTGTATATTTCATGTGGGCGGCGGTTACCTAAAAGTCCCTCGGAGCTAGAGTCAAGTGTTTGTCTTGTGTGTGGCAACAACCCATTATAGAAAGTGGATACTTGTTGCCATATCGCAAGACCGTGATGAGGACACTTTCGCAAAAGCTCCTTGAACCTTTCCCAAGTTTCATATAAGGATTCCCCATCTTCTTGTGAATATGAATTAATTTCAGTCATTAATTTAGCCGTTTTAGCGGGAGGGAAATACTTATATAGAAATTTTTGGGCTAGTTCATCCCAGGTGTTTACCGATCCAACTGGGAGGGCGTTGAGCCAAGCTTTTGTTCGGTCTTTTAGTGAAAAAGGAAACATTCGGAGGCGGATGGCGTCATTTGATGCTCCATTGATCCGAAAGGTATCACATATTTCTAAGAAATTAGTAATATGTAGATGGGGATCCTCGTCCGCAAGCCCATGGAAGGTTGCGGAGTTTTGAAGCATTTGTATCAAATGTGGCCGAAGTTCGAAGTTATTGGCTTCGACATTCGGTGCATTGATAGCGGCGCCGAGATTACCTACGGTGGGTCGTAGGTAATCCATGAGGGTACGTTGGTCCGCCATTGGAAGTGGTTCCCCCGAAACTTTCTCTTGATTTTTACCTTTAAGTCTTTTTCTGAGAAAGCGTTCGGGTTCTTCTAGAGGTTCTTTTATGTCTTTATTAGAACTCGAGCTCATACACTACGTAGAAGGTTCAGATGTGGCGTTTGGTTCCAAATCCTGCAATAAAAACAGAAAAGAACGTTGGTCAGAAAGTTCACCACGGCCCCGTGCTCAGTGAACACGGCCCGTGGTCAGAGATACAGCGATTGTTTTCCGGATCCCTGTTACTGGAAAGTTGGACACGGCCCCGTGTTGCACCGACACGGCCCCGTGCTCAGCCCTCTGTAACTCGGAAAATAAAAACTGCCAGTGACACTGGTGGGCACGGCCCCTGTCCGACCAGGCACGGCCCGTGCTGAGCTCTGCAGAAGCTTAAAAATTAAGAAAATCCTAAAAAAAATAAAAAAGAAAATAGAAAAAATGATTAGGACGTTGATTCCTAACTTTCTTAAAATCCTTGTGTCCCCGGCAACGGCGCCAAAAACTTGATGCGTGTTAGGTGTTATATATATTAGGTATATATTTTAAGTCATTTTTACACTTTTTAGTCAAGTTTTAAATTTACAAAACACGATATTTACTAACGCTAAACACACATATGGGCAAGTACACCCATCGTGGACGTAGTATAGTGTTGGTAAGATACCGAGGTCGTCCAAGTACACAAGAGCTTTTAGTACCGGTTTATCCTCAACGTCTAATCAAATCAAAATGTTAGAAAGAGGTTTTAAACTAAGAAAATAAAACTAACTAAAAATGCTGAAAAATAAAATAAAAGTAAAAACAGATAGACAAGATGAATCACTTGGATCCGACTCGTGTGTTAGTGTAACCTTTGATTATTTTCGCACTTTTGCACTTGTTTAAGAGATTATCTTAGTTATTGTAGTAGGCCCCTCTTTTGAAGGCGACATTACCCTCAACCTAATAGTTTGAGTCAGTAAGGATACAATCATAAAGGGTCGGATTATTGAAAGATAATTAATTAAGTTATTAATGCATAATGTGCTAGGCCCCTCTTTTGAAGGCGACGTTACCCTCAGCTAAGTAGTCTGAGTCAGCAGGGATACAGTCCTAAGTAGCTGGGTTAAAGTTTTAATAGTAGTTTAACTTATGAGGGGATCAAAGAGTTTGGACCCCCGCCATCCAATACCTGTGGGTATTGAAGGAGATCCTACTAAATTTGACCCAGGTCCTTTGCAGGACCCATACATTGAACAATGGCAAGACTCTTACCGAACCGTTCCCTTAACCCCCGACCAGGTAGCCAACATACCTCCATATAGACCGTGGAGATATGAATGGTGAAAATCTTTTATTTTATATAAACAGTAAAATAATGCCAAGACACCATGGACAAACGATAAGGAAGAATCACCTTCAACATAAGAAACTAGTAATTAAAGTCACTAATACAAAACCAATTAAAAAGTGCAAAAGATTAAAAATAAAAAGTATTACACTAAACACTTGTCTTCACCAAGTAATGTAAAAGACTTAGGCAAACATGGCCTTTGATTGTCAAGAACTCTTACGATCAATCTTGGATCCCGAGACGACTCACACACTCTATGATGGACAATGGATGATGGTGGTGGATGATGGTGTTGTGATAGTGGTGGGTGGTGGGTGAAGTGTGAGAGAGGTGGTGTGCCAAGGGATGAGTTGCAAGAGCTCCAAACATTCCTATTTATAGGCTGAACAGAAGCTCGGGCACGGCCCCGTGTCCATCTCACACTCTCTCTCTTCATTAATTGTAATTCGCAATTACAATAATGCGCCTGCAGCAAGTTGACCACGCCCCCGTGTCCGCTGGGCACGGCCCCGTGGTGGGCAGTAGAAGCTTCTATAGGTTTGTCTTTTCAGCTGCTTCTTGGGCACGGCCCCGTGCTCGCTGAGCACGGGGCGTGTTCAGTCTTCTGTCTTCTTTGTTTTGCTTGGGAAGATGCTGTCGGGGGGTCGGGCTTGTCACTTTTGTTCCTTTTCTTGTATTTATGTTAGATTTTGATGTCTTTTTGCTTCTTTTGTTATTTTGAGCTCATTTAATCCTGAAAATACAAAAGGAAGACAAAAGCACACTTTTTCCAACATTAGTACTAAAAAAGGGTTAGTTTTAAGACACAATTGATGTAATTTATATGTTGCATTTTGTGCACGACAATATATATTTGTGCAGATTGCGCGAGGATGCGATGAAGAGAGAGAGAGCGAGTTATTAGACTTTAGTTTTATTGCGAGCATTCGGATTCTGTTCTAGATTGCGATGGCTGTACGAGTTGTGCATATAAAGCGGGGAGCGAAAAGAGATAAATCGATAAAACGGTAAAGTTGAAAGTTTGATAAAGCGTAAAATTGTAAGCATTAATTTGATGAAGCGTAAAATCGTAAACTCGTAAAATTCGTTGACTCATAAAAATTCGACGATTGCGGCTTTTAATATAGATGGAGTGTCTGGGGTGTTAGACATTGACTACCCAAAGTGATTCAACTATCCCAACAAGTTCGAACACACGCGTTGGCCTGATGGACTATGCTCTCTCCGGGCTGTGGCTACAGCTTCGTCCTCCCAGTTACAACGCGGCTCGAGTTGTTGGTACAGTCGAGACTTTGGTGAGAGCTTTTGAAAACCATTTTAGAGAGTGGAAAGGGTTATTAAGATGCGGGTTTCACCCTTGACTTAACGACTTCGCTCCTAGCTGTGGTTATGCTCATCGAATAAATTCGGGAGTTCCACTAGATAGAAATGGAGATTTCCGCTGAGATATGGATGTCACTCCTAGCTCAACGAAAATTCTCGTGCTTAGAATAATGCGCTGAGTGAACGATCTTATCGAGTTCTTGGTTATCACACCTATTCTCGACTCAATCACTCGTTGGTGTTACGCGAGCATTGTCAAACGTGTGTATTGTGTTAGCCTTACGAAAGGCAAAGTATGTTTTTAGCCTTAGGAAAGGCGTCATCGTATGAAGCTGTATGTGTGGGAGTTCGTACGAGGTTGTAGCTTTCGTGAGTTCGAATGAGAGTATCAAAGTAGGCCCGTACAAACCCTAATGGGTTCGCGCGAGACGGCTTGTTGGTACTTAGACTATAGACTAGGTCAATTTTAAGACATCAAAACCCGGACTAGGTTGTGTCTTTCCTAATTCCCTATAGTTATGGCTCTGATACCAATCTGTCACACCCCAACCGATGGCGGAATCATCGGGGCGCGGCACTAGGCGAATCAGATTGCTCAAGAGAATCCAAAACAACTATTTAGTGACAATATCTTAAGCGTTCATTATCCCATACTAATAAACAATATACCAGTAAACAGTCATACGGATCTTCATGTTCTCTCAAACAATACAAATCCGACAACCTAAATTTGTTGTGAGTTTCTAGACTTCCTACCTTGATTTCGAGATAGCCTCCGATTATCCTGTAACATACGTTACAGCGACGTCAATACAAAAGTATTGCGAGTATACAGGTTTGACATGGTAAATAAAGTAAATAAGAGTGCTGCGAATTTCCTCATACATAAACGAGATACACAACATATACACTACAAAACAAATACTACCAGCTAAGTCACTCGATGCTAGCTAAGGTGGGACGTCGCGAGTAAAAGTCCTAGCACATATGTATCAAGCATCACGTGTAAATATATATGACAATAATTCGCATGTGATATTAGTGTTGATAAGTGCGTTTTAGATGTGAACGTATGTTACACCCTAAAGTGTGCTTAAAGCGTTAAAAGGGGGTCAAGTATACTCACAGTAGGTGTTTAACAAATGAACACAACTTGATTAGATTGAAGGGAGCGCGTGGGAGATTAGCCTGATCACAGAATGATAGTATAAGCGTTGAACAGCGTGCAACAGTGCATCGAGTGAGATGTGCGATCGGATGGTGGTTTGATCAGATGACCGTTCGGTCGGATGGTCATTCGATTAGAGAGATGTGTTGTGAAATGTTTGGACTTTTGAAGTTTTCGTTGTAGTATAAATAAAGTCATTCGATCGGATGGTCATCCGGACGGATGGTCGTTCGATCAGATGGCCATTCGATTGAAAAACTGATATCCTTTGAAGTTTTGAGAAATTGTTTTAAGTATTGAAATTGCAGGTCACCAGGCCGAATAGTCATTCGATCAGATGGCTATTCGTTCGGCGATCTAATGTTTTGCAATTTTTGTAAAATCAGTTTAAGTTGAAATGTTTTGTGGTTTAACCGAGACGGTGTGACGACGTGTCAAACAACGGAAACCACTCCAAGTCCAGCTCAGCCAATCGGGCGTGAATCACCCCATTCGATCAGACTTAGCTGTCCTTGACGGAGTTTCATGTTCAACCCGTGAATCGGTCGTCTCTTCGGTAGAAATCCATCCACAGACCGGTTCTCCACTAGAGAAAGAGTAGAGAACCTGAACGAGTCTAGATTCCATCGGTTTTGCATAGAAGAGTGTAAAAGAGTTGAAATGAAGTTTAAATCAGTTGAAAAGTGTTTAAATTTAGGCGAAATCAGTGTAAGAACATGTAGAAATCCATTAGATCTGAACCGTTCTTGATGAGATGAGGTTACACTTCAATGTTCATAAGAACTCGAGGTGACGTCACCCTAGAACAGCCCGAATCAGGTGATTTCACGGTGAAAATGTAGGATTTGTTGGAGAATATGATGAGAAAGTGTGTGCTGATGATGAAAGTACAAGATTTAGAGTGAAAACTTACAAGAATAACGAGGAATCGAGAGAAAAGAGCCTGAAAGCGTGCTGGTCGGATAAGGCTGTCACACCAACGAACAATTGATGTGACAAGTAGGTATTTATAGGTGAAAGGTGAGAAGGCGGTGTAGGGTACGAGGTTCGGACGACCGTTCGATCGGATGGCCATCCGATCGGATGGTCATCCGGTCGGATGTCCATTCGATCGAATAGTTGTTTGATCGGTTGGCTTGCGCGGGTTCGTTTTCCGACTTTCGTCTCGTTCGACGTGTTTTGTTGCGTTAAGTATTGTGGACACATTAAGCGTTTTAGCGATATAAGTAGCGTCATGTTAAGTGCGATAAATTGAGTTGCGCGTGCCTGCGAGTGCGCGTTTAGATAGTTTCAACACTTTTATTATCATTATTATTATATGTATAATAGGTCATAGCATAAGTAATTGCGTTTGAGTCTGCGTTGGTGTTCCTACGCTTTACGATGATCGATGGGAACCGCTTAAGTACTCACGCGATGTCGTAGTTAACGTGATTGCGTTGCATCACGATGATCGAGGGGAGCAGCTTAACTATTCACGCGATGTCATAGTTAGCGTTAGTGTATGTGTTGTTGATGTGCACAAAATGCAACATATAAATTACATCAATTGTGACATAAAACTAACCCTTTTTTAGTACTAATGTTGGAAAAAGTGTGTTTTTGTCTTCCTTTTGTAATTTCAGGATTAAATGAGCTCAAATAAATAAAAGAAGCAAAAAGGCAGCTAAATCTAACATAAATACAAGAAAAGGAACAAACGTGGCATGCCCGACCCCCCGACAGCATCTTCACAAGAAAAAACAAGAGAACAGAAGGCTGAACACGCCCCGTGCTCAATGAGCACGGGGGCGTGCCCAAGTGTCAGCAGAAAAGACAAAGTTGTAGAAGCTTCTATCGCCCACCACGGAGTCGTGCTCGGCGAACACAGGGCCGTGGTCAACTCTAAGATTCGCAGAATCTAGGGAAATCTTGATAGTACAGATACGCTTCTGCACACAGGATCGTGCTCAGCGGACACGGGGGCATGGTCAACTAATGCAGACAAACTGCAATTAATGAAGATAGAGAAGGATGATGGACACGGGGCCGTGCCCAATGGATACGGGGCCGTGCCCGAGCTGCTGTTCAGGCTATAAATAGGGGTGCTTGGCTCATTTGCAAACCATCCCTTGGCACACCACCTCTCTCACACTTCACCCACCACCCACCACCCACCACCATCACAACACCATCATCCACCACCATCATCCATCATCCATCATAGAGTGTGTGAGTCGTCTCAGGATCCAAGATTGATCGTAAGAGTTCTTGACAATCAAAGGCCATGTTTGCCTAAGTCTCTTACATCACTTGGTGAAGACAAGTGTTTAGTGTAATACTTTTTATTTGTAATCTTTCGCACTTTTTATTTGGTTATATATTAATGACTTTAATAACTAGTTTCTTATGTTGAAGGTGATTCTTCCTTATCGTTTGTCCGTGGTGTCTTGGCATTATTTTACTGTCTATATAAAATAAAAGATTTTCACCATTCATATCTCCACGGTCTATATGGAGATATGTTGGCTACCTGGTCGGGGGTTAAGGGAACGGTTTGGTAAGAGTCTTGCCATTGTTCAGTGTATAGATCCTGCAAAGGACCTGGGTCAAATTTAGTAGGACCTCCTTCAATACCCACCGGTATTAGATGGCGGGGATCCAAACTCTTTGATCCCCTCATAAGTAAGCTACTATTAAAACTTTAACCCGGCTACTTAGGACTGTTTCCCTGCTGACTCAGACTACTTAACCAAAGGTAACGTTACCTTTAAATGAGGGGCCTACCACATTATGCATCAATAACATAATTAATTATCTTTCAATAATCCGACCCTTTAGGATTGTATCCTTACTGACTCAAACTACTGGGTTGAGGGTAACGTCACCTTCAAAAGAGGGGCCTACTACAATAACTAAGATAATCTCTTAAAAAGTGCAAAAGTGCGGAAATAATCAAAGGTTACACTACACACGAGTCGGATCCAAGTGATTCATCTTGTCTATCTGTTTTTACTTTTATTTTATTTTTCAGCATTTTAGTTAGTTTTATTTTTCTAGTTTAAAACCTTTTTTCTAACTTTTTGATTTGATTAGACGTTGAGGATAAACTAGACGTTGAGGATAAACCGGTACTAAAAGCTCTTATGTCCTTGGACGACCTCGGTATCTTACCAACACTATACCACGTCCACGATGGGTGCACTTGCCCATATGTGTGTTTAGTGTTAGTAAATATCGTGTTTTATAAATTTAAAACTTGGCTAAAAAGTGTAAAAGGGCTTAAAATATATATTAAAAGTCTAGCACACTTCACGCACATCAAGTTTTTGGAGCCGTTGCCGGGGACACAAGGATTTTTAGAAAGTTAGGAATCAACGGCCTAATCGGTTTTTCTAATTTTTCTGTTTTTTTAGGATTTTCTTAATTTTTCAGCTTCTGCAGAACTCAGCACGGGCCGTGCCCGCTGAACACGCCCCGTGCCCAATCTTTGGAACTGGCAATCCTGTTTTAAGTCAGACAGTAAGCTGAACATGGGGCCGTGCCCACTCAACACGCCTCGTGCCCAAGTTTCAGTTACTCAAAACAGAACCGTAAGATCTCGTCGGTTGGTAATTTCTAACACAAACATGAGTGATACTGATATTTTTTACTTTCGACACTCTTATGGTACGTGGTGTCAAATATGTGGTGGCTCTCATAAAGAATTAGAATGTTATTTTCTAAATTATAAGCCCCACTATATAGACTCGTTGTTTTCCTGTAGCCTTAAGATGGGCGAAATTAAAATTATCCCTATCTCTCCCTCGAATGCTCTCAACCGGACCTTCTAGGAGAAATGCTTCTTGATGAACTATTTCAATTAGAAGATCTAATTCTTAATTGGTTAAAAGAACTTAAGATGGATTTCATTGTTTCATCTCAAGACAATACCCAAGAAGAATTGTTGGGATCGCATTTGAATAAAAACAACTTCGTTGTTCCCGACATTACCTTCAACTCCAGCGAAGACTTGGATGGTAGTCGTCCCTGTGCCGATTGTGTCGTGAAGGACTCTCCATCGACTTCGTTCGGTGTATACGTAGACCTGAGTGATTCGGCATACACCTTCTTTAACGAGAGCCCAGGAAAGGGTTGGACTTGTCCACCTACATTTAGCATAGGAATCACCCTCACCGACAACCTCTTGCGTTCTCATCTTAATCTAGAGCAATTAAGGTATCTTAGGCACTTTGGGGTTGTTCCATCTAGTTAGGAACCACCAATTCCTTAAAAATAGGAAAACTCCGTAAGACAGCTTCTAGATACGGGGCCGTGTCCAGGTCAACACGCCCCCGTGTCCACCAAAAGATTCCTTTCTGATTTTTATCAGAATACGAACGAAATGTGTCAGGATTCTGTCTGCACACGGGGCCGTGTCCAGCCGACACGGGGCCGTGTGTAGCGTGTTGTCATTTTCTATAAATGCAGCAAGATTCCTGCTCATTTGGACCACTCCAAAGACAAAGATTTGCTGGGATCTTCACTCATACCATCCTAGGTATATTCTAAAGAAGGTTCTCAACAACCATCTTGTCTTTTCCACTTTTGTTCATTGCCTTCTTCTTCAATTTTCACTCAATACCTCCATTAAAGCTTGAAATCTCCATGATTCCAAGCTTTATTGTAATGTTTGTAAGGTTATTATTCAAGGAATCTTGTTTAAAATAAGTCATATAACGTTGTTTTAAATTATTTATGCTTAAAAGTACCTTATAAATTGGAAAAATAATTTAAAACTCAAAGATTCCTTGCTCTAAAAACCTGCAGACAGCTGAACACGAGGCCGTGTTCATTCATTGAGCACGGGGCCGTGTCCGAGGTACTGTTCCATAAAAATTGAACTCTTTTCAGTCTGTTTTCTCAGAATGGCGAGCAGAACTAGTGGAACATCTTCGTCGCAATCAAGGAATAACCAGCAGGGGAGGAGGTCATCAAAGGTAGAGGACTCTCTTGTAAGCTATGTTTACGCTTTAAGAGAGGCTATTGATGAAATGACGGGGGTGGAAGAAGCGTTGGTCGACCGTATCAATCACTTAACGGTGGGACTAGAAGGGTGTCTCCGAGAGGTCAACCTTTTGCACCAAAGGTTGAACATTCTCGCCTCTCCTCCTTTGGTACCTGTCATCACCCAAAGGGCATGGAACGTGGTGCCTGAAGTCATCATACCAGCCGAGTGGTACACCATACACCCGGGACCTCCTCGTGATATTCTACAAGGGGTTCCGGTTGGTGTCACTCCCCCTCCACAAGATGTTGAGGAAAATGAAGCCGCCTTCTTCCTCCCGAGAGAGATAGAAGAATGGCTTTAGCAACATCTAGGGAACACCTCTTGGCTCGAGGTTCTACAAGGCTTTTAGATACCAGGGAATTATTTCCGGAATTTTGGTTCTTAATGTAAAAGTAGAGCTCCTTAGGATGATTTTATGTATCACTTGACCTATCTAGTTTAGGATTTTTATCTTTTATTTTTCTACTTTGTTTTTAATTTTTAGAAATATTATGTAATTCTCTCTATGTTTTAATGAATGACGATTTTAGTTAATTTGGTGTTTGGATGATGTTGTAATGGGAAAAACACACCCGGGATGGTGAAGGATAACAAGGGAAACTTAAACCAGCACCCCATGCACGAAAACAGAGCCATCCGACAAAATTTTCTTCATTACAGCAAGTTCAGCACGGGCCGTGCCCACCCAACACGGTCCCGTGCTGCACAATCTGCAGAAAATGCCCAGTTCAGGTAACTGGACAAGGGGCGTGCTCACTGAACACGCCCCCGTGTCCAGCCTTCTGTTTCTTTTTAACAATTTCTGTTACTGGCGATCTGAACACGGGGCCGTGCCCGGACACCATGGGGCCGTGTCCAGACGCCCAGTAACATAAAATTTTGCTTTTTCATACCTTTTTACACATTCAATCGACCTAAAAACTTATTTTTGGGACACATTGAGGACAATGTGTAATTTAAGTGTGGGGGGATGCTAAAACTTTGAATCTTGCAAGTCCTAAACACAAGCCTTACACAAAACTCTAATGGAACCGCTAAAGCACCCCAATTTTTTTTTCAAAAAATTTTCATTTTTTTTACTTGTCTAGGTTTAATTTGGGAATTTCAAGTTCTAAAAGGTTATATTTTTAAAATTTACAACCGATAGCGTCGTGATAAAATAGAACCAACATAAGAAAATTATGAACCGGCATGACAAGTCTAGTTAAAATTTGATTATATATACTTGATCACATAAAAACCCATTCCCACAAAAAGTGAGTTTTGAGCCTTTATTGAGCATACAAATACATATCTTTAAACTAAATGCTCATTTTTTCGTTTCTTGTGTGAATAGCCGCTTGGTTCTTACGACTCTAGAACTTGCCACGACGATACATTCCCGGTCCTTACCAACTTAAACTCGAGTAAGTAAATGATGGAGGCATTAGGACTAACCCTTTTTATTTCTACACCATTATTTTTTTTTACCACCTACCCAAAATCCCCCTAGTTAACCCCTTTGAGCCTAAACCTTTTCATTTCTTAACCCAAAACAAACACCCTTTACCCACCAAAACCCTTTTTTATTTTAAACCCTTTATTTTAGTAACAAGGCTCGGTTTTTCTTATGACTTGTTTATGAAAAAAAAAATGATGATGAAGCCAAAAGAAATAAACAAACAAGTTTATCAAAAAATTAACTTTGTTTGAAAGAAATGCTTGATAAAAATAGTTATGAAAAATAAAAAGTCTTCCGAAAAAACCGATGCTTTTTACGCCTTTCGCCCTTTTTACTAACCACTAACCCAACCACCCACCTTTAGCCCAAGCCTTAACCTTCACCCCAAAAGTCCTCTTGATATTTACAAAGGTGTATAGTTAAAAAGGAGGAGGATTGATTGCTTGGCAAGCTTATGGTAGGAGTAAGTTCCATGCCGCTCTCGAGTGATTTACTAAAATACATCTTCGGCCGAGTGTTGAGTGATCCCCCGTGAGGTATGTGAACTTGTATATAAATGGAATTTTAAAAAGGCATGTTATGCCCTAATAAGTAATTTATCTTATGTAATGTTTTAAATAAATCATGACGAATAGGATTGTAAATAAATAAAAATAAAAACCTAAAAAAGAATATTGGAAATCCTGATACTCTATGACAAACCCAAAAACCTTCTCTTCTACCCATTCCATTTGGGAGTGTAAAGCCACATTATAAAGAGTTTTGCTTGAGGACAAGCAAAGATTCAAGTGTGGGGGGTATTTGATGTGCACAAAATGCAACATATAAATTACATCAATTGTGGCATAAAACTAACCCTTTTTTAGTTCTAATGTTGGAAAAAGTGTGTTTTTGTCTTCTTTTTGTAATTTCAGGATTAAATGAGCTCAAATAAACAAAAGAAGCAAAAAGGCAGCTAAATCTAACATAAATACAAGAAAAGAAACAAACGTGGCATGCCCGACCCCCCGACAGCATCTTCCCAAGCAAAAACAAGAGAACAGAAGGCTGAACACGCCCCATGCTCAATGAGCACGGGGGCGTGCCCAAGTGTCAGCAGAAAAGACAAAGTTGTAGAAGCATCTATCGCCCACCACAGGGTCGTGCTCAGCGGACACGGGGCCGTGATCAACTCTAAGATTCGCAGAATCTAGGGAAATCTTGATAGTATAGATACGCTTCTGCACACGGGGTCGTGCTCAGTGGACACGGGGGCGTGGTCAACTAATGTAGACAAATTGCAATTAATGAAGAAATAGAAGGAGGATGGACACAGGACCGTGCCCAATGGACACGGGGCCGTGCCCGAGCTGCTCTTCAGGCTATAAATAGGGGTGCTTGGCTCATTTGCAAACCATCCCTTGGCACACCACCTCTCTCACACTTCACCCACCACCCACCACCATCACAACACCATCATCCATCATCCATCATAGGGTATGTGAGTCGTCTCGGGACCCAAGATTGATCGTAAGAGTTCTTGACAATCAAAGGCCATGTTTGCCTAAGTCTCTTACATCACTTGGTGAAGACAAGTGTTTAGTGTAATACTTTTTATTTTTAATCTTTTCGCACTTTTTATTTGGTTATGTATTAATGACTTTAATAACTAGTTTCTTATGTTGAAGGTGATTCTTCCTTATCGTTTGTCCGTGGTGTCTTGGCATTATTTTACTGTCTATATAAAATAAAATATTTTCACCATTCATATCTCCATGGTCTATATGGAGATATGTTGGCTACCTGGTCAGGGGTTAAGGGAACGGTTTGGTAAGAGTCTTGCCATTGTTCAGTGTATAGATCCTGCAAAGGACCTGGGTCAAATTTAGTAGGACCTCCTTCAATACCCACCGGTATTGGGTGGCGGGGGTCCAAACTCTTTGATCCCCTCATAAGTAAGCTACTATTAAAACTTTAACCCAGCTATTTAGGACTGTATCCTTGCTGACTCAGACTACTTAGCCGAGGGTAACGTCACCTTCAAATGAGGGGCCTACCACATTATGCATTAATAACTTAATTAATTATCTTTCAATAATCCGACCCTTTAGGATTGTATCCTTGCTGACTCAAACTACTGGGTTGAGGGTAACGTCACCTTCAAAAGAGGGGCCTACTACAATAACTAAGATAATCTCTTAAAAAGTGCAAAAGTGCGGAAATAATCAAAGGTTACGCTACACACGAGTCGGATCCAAGTGATTCATCTTGTCTATTTGTTTTTACTTTTATTTTTCTTTTCAGCATTTTAGTTAGTTTTATTTGTCTAGTTTAAAACTTTTTTTCTAACTTTTTGATTTGATTAGACGTTGAGGATAAACCGGTACTAAAAGCTCTTGTGTACTTGGACGACCTTGGTATCTTACCAACACTATACTACGTCCACGATTGGTGCACTTGCCCATATGTGTGTTTAGTGTTAGTAAATATCGTGTTTTATAAATTTAAAACTTGGCTAAAAAGTGTAAAAAGGCTTAAAATATACATTAAAAATCTAGCACACTTCACGCACATCTGTTGTGATGTGCGATATAGCGTGTTGAAAGAATGCGAGTATATGCGAAATAGAGTTGTAAGCGATATAGTTACATTATGATCCGAATCTCTAGTGCTAGGCGTAATGAGTGTAACGAGAGTAACAAGCACGAATATGCGGGTTGTTACACATCATGGCATAAAACATGTATTAAATAACATGATCTTTAATACTCGTAATTGTATTAAAAATTGCACAACCACATTTTCTTTCGTACATACCAACCTGGTTGAATTACTTTATCATGAATGTTAGGATTACACAAACCTCTCACTCCTCTAAAAATATTTGCTTTCTAAGTCAAAGGATCACATTCGTATCAATTAGGTTAAGGTTAACATGACACATTCAATAAGGTCTGACATGAATATTTTCAAGTTTAACCTTTGAATGACCGCAAATCATTCAAAACTTACTCTTTGATTAACACAAGTGAAGAATAAGCTTATCTATATGTTTATCACCATTGAAACACATTTTTGGAATCATTTGACTCGATCTAAAAGTCGAATCGAGTTTCAGCTTTTTTTTTAATTAAATGAATGACTTGTTACACGCTAAAGACACTTAAACCTTGAATTATTACCCCTTGAATCCCAACTCCTCAAGGAACACCAAGTGTTGGTGATGGTGTTTCATAATTGAAATCTATAGTTATTGAATCCTTGCAACAATTCCTTTGATTTTTTAATCACTAAAAATGGGTTTACCATATCTTAAAAATTAACTATGAGAAGAGTAGTGTTTAATCTTTTTACAAATAATTCCACCTCATATTTTTCCCTTTTTTCCCCTTGAGACTCTTTCTTATTAACTTGCACTCAAAATAATTAAAATGTTTCACGCGCATTCATGCAATAGCTAATAAAGTTAAGACTTACAAACACATTTTTAGATTTATTCAAGAACATTCAAACAATAACAAATCTTATTATCGAAGAATACTTGTAGGAACTATAAGACAATTATCAATGCTAAAAGCATGAGAGATTTCCCCGGAACTAGAATATAGGTTTATTGATTTGCGTATAGGTCGGTTTCTTGGTTCTGCACGTTTAACAAGCTTGCATTCTCTTCATCAACATGTTGACTCGCCCATGGATGTTGAGTAAACTTACGTAACGCTTCAAGTTCAGTCGCGACTTCTTTCATCGTTGGTCGCTCATCTCCTAATAAGTTAAGGCATCTTTTCACAAGCTTACCAATTTGTTGAAGTTGCTCTAGGGTACCCTCCCTTACAACTCTAGGTTCAAGAATTTGGAACAAACGGTTTTCTTTTAGCGACATAATGAAATAAGTTGCTAAATTTCGTTCTGCTTCACCACGTTCCGCACAAAGTGGTTTTCCCCCAGTTAGAAGCTCAGCAAGCACCACACCAAAACTATAAACATCACTCTTTTCAGTTAACTGACTTGTATTAAAGTACTCTGGATCTAAGTAACCTAATGTCCCTTGAACCAAAGTGGTCACTTGTGTTTGATCTAGTGGGACAAATCTTGAAGCTCCAAAATCCGCCATCTTTGCGGTGTAGTTATCGTCTAATAATATGTTTGCGGATTTCACATCTCTATGGATAACAGGGGTCAATGTAGCCGAATGAAGATACGAAAGTGCACCAGCAACTTCGTTTGCTACTCTTAACCGATTCTCCAATGATAACCAAGTGATGGTTTCTTTACTATGAATATGATTAAAAAGTGTCCCATTAGATACATACTCATATACTAATAATGGAATTGTGGTCTCTAAGCAACATCCCAATAGCTTTACCACGTTCCTGTGGTGAACTCGTGTTAATATAATCACTTCATTGATGAATAACTCGATTTGGGTTTCGTCTATAACTCGTGATTTCTTGATTGCAACTACCCGTTGATCGTTGAGAATGCCTTTGTATACTGTCCCATAACCACCACGACCCAAGATCCGGTCTTCAGCGTAATTGTTGGTGGCTTTTTCTAACTCTTGTGCTGTGAAGACCTTTGTTGAATCAACATTGCCTTCGCTGGTCGTAATATGTTGTTTGAGTAGCAAACCCCCGTTTTGTTGAAACAACTTTCGTCGGAGTTTAACAAGATTCCTTTTCTTGACAACAAAATAAAGCCATGTTGTTCCTACTAAAATGGCCAAGAAACCAAACCCCATACCTACATTTTAGGACATCAAATATAGTTAAATTAGAATCCAAGGTGTCATAATTTTTAAATACCAATAAATGGCTTATAGACCAATGGTATCAGGTGTAGCATTGGTGTCTCACTCCTAAGTAGTGAGAGTTCAAGTCTTATTATAGACAAGTGGTGTAAATTTTAGGAGTTAATGTACTGTGTTATTCTCTCTTTATATATATATATATATATATATATATATATATATATATATATATATTATTTTAAAAAAATTGAACTTTTCTTTTGTACTTAACATTTTGAAAATATTTAATTATAAAATTATTAGTTTTTATTTGTAACTTTTTATTCATAGTTATTTATTTGGATACTTAGTTGTGTAGTAGGATAGATACTTTTATTCCTGCAATACAACCAGATACGTTTTTAGAATGAGAAAACTAATGGAATATGGATAATTACCTAAAGAGAACTTAATAACGGGGAACTCTGAATTTTCCTTTGCACAACCACGTCCGTTTTTCAGGCCGTCTCCGACGTATCCATCTTCGCAACTACACGTATAACTTCCAGGCGTATTCGTGCAAACCGCACCACAAAGATTATTGGGATCTTCACATTCGTTGATGTCTGTCATAATCAAACACAAAATGTGTCTTTTAACTATATAATATACATCTACTTAGGAATAGCCTAGTGGTGTTGGTGAATTAAATAAAGTTTGAAATAGTAGGAGGTCTTAGATTCAATCCCTATGGTGTGCAAGTTTAGCCAATAAAAAAGCTACATAGTATACACTTATTCTAGTTGAGGGTATTGTTTTGGTGTTTGATAATGATCATCTTAATTGGACCTTGAAAAATAATGAAAAATCTAAAGAGATTAATTATAATGAAAAAGATAATGATATAAATAATTAATTATTAATAGTAATAAAAGCTAATAACTAGATGCACTCATCTATCAAAATCTTTCGTATTATGTTTCTTAATTTAAAAAAAAACAAGAATATTTTATCTTAAAATATCATTCTAAAATTTATAAATTCTTATTATTAACTATATAATATTTCATATATTTTATTTATTCAACTTGTGTATTTGTGTATGTAATACCAGGATTTCTAATATAGTTCAATAAATATTAAACAAATTAATTATTAGTCAAATAATAATAATAATAATAATAATAATAATAATAATAATAATAATAATAATAATAATAATAATAATAATAATAATGAGATGATTATACCGTTAGTCCCTATGATTTGTGGAAAGTAACAAACTCATGTACTAATAGTTAACAGTCTAAGGTTTTAACTTTTGATTTTGTAACATCATAGGGCCTTAAGGCTAACAGTTGTTAAATACTATAACTGAAAACTTAGGGTATTTTTGTTATTACAGAACTTAGTACCCAATATTGTTACTTTGAAGAAACCATAAGGACTAATCCCACAATTAACTCTTATAATATTTAAAACATATTTTTTCTCTTTTTATTTAACTAAATAATTTTTAAAATGGTGAAAAAAGTAACGTATTTTAAAACATTTATTATAAGTCCTAATTATTTAAAGCTAGCTTTGATAAAATTTGAATATAAAATACTGTCTAATTGTTGCTTTTTCAACTTAAGATTTTTAGCACAATTAGTATAAATAACGGTTAATTGAACAAAGCTTAAGAATTTCCGCAATTAATATAGTGATACCAAAGCATTTATAATCAACATCACGCAACAACACGTAGGTTAGCGTCAATTCATTAGTATATAAAAATTATCCTGTTCGCTTATACTATATACCAAAAGATGGAAGAATAATACACTAATAAATATATAATAAATAAAAAATATATCTATTTGTTACTTTGTATGATGATTATCTTTACAAAATTGGTTTTAAGGTAGCTTTAATACGTTAATTACATATAAGCTAGTTAATTTATATGTAATCTAATTACGGAAGTGGCTTCAAATTTTAAAACTATAAATTAGAAACATGTTTTTGCTTTATATACTTGTAACATGTGCATTGGGAGCTTTTCAAAAAAGTTTTTGTATTTTTCACTTTCAATCCAATTGTTTTTATCATTTATATTTTAACCCATTTGACTTTTTCAAATTTAACCCAAAGCTTTTAAACTTTTCAATTTAACACCAATACTTTTTTATTTTCAACTTTGGTCTCCCCATACTTTTCATCTTTCGCAAGTTTTCGTTTTACGTTTCGTTCTAAATTTTGCGAGTCAAAACGCAGCAACATGCGTGTGGGGTTCAATGTTTTTTCGCCTGTTTTTCCCGTTTGATAGGCAAGTCGTAACGCGTCTATTTTTCTCCATTTGACAAGTTCGTCGCAATGCCCGGATCCTAGATCGACTTAGTTATTCCTTTCTACGTTTAACGTTTTTGTTTAATTGTTTCGCATTAACACGCCACAACGGGCGTGCGTGGTTCAACGATTTTACGTATGTTTTTGGTTCGGTGTTATGTTTTACTTTTGTATTTAATTTATTTTTACAAGCTCTTCTGATGTTGGTGTTCACTGGCAGTGGTTTGGCATTAGTGCTACTTGGCACAATTTTACGAACGTATTTAACATATTAAGTTTGTTACTAATAATTTGTATATTTTTATGTAAGTACCGGTATAAATTCAATTTGCTCTATGTGGCGACATAAACTTTTTATCGAAACAAGTTAGGTGAATTATAATACGTTTTCGTTTAACATAACATTTTTACGTGCATATTTTTATGTACGTTTCGGTATATATTTAAGTTGGTGTATGTTTCGACGTAAACTTTTTTAGGAAACGAGTCAGGTGATGTTTTGTAAATTTTGTTTTGAACCGAGTGGAGTCAAACTGTGGTTTCTTTTTTACATTTTTTTTCAAAAGCTCTAATTCATCTCTTTTGATTATACGTGCCAGCTTTTCCATTATACCATTACATTTTCTATGTATGACTCGGGTCACATATAGTACGTTATGATTGTACGGTATAAATTTGATTTACTGCATGTTTTATCCAATTGCAATACTTATATAGGTTACATTGAGTTCAATCAGATACGTCGAAACGTATGTTTTCATATGGTTAATGCATCACATAACGTTTGGACTAATCCATTCGATGTTTGCGATGTATCGCACCGCAACGCGCGCGAGTGTTATTGCTAGTTAGCTTTAATTATGTATAACCATTTAAAAATTGTTTACTTAAATAATTAAAAAATTAGTTGAATAATAAGAGAAAAAGAAAAATTGTGTTTTAAATATTACAAGAGTTAATTTTGTGGTTAGTCCTTGTGGTTTCTCTAAAGTTCAAGTTTGGGTATTAAGTTCTGAGTTAGTTTTTAACGATCGTTAGCCTTAAGGCCCTATGATGTTACCAAATCAAAAGTTAGAACCTTAGACTGTTATTTTAAACTATTAGTATCTAAGGTTGTTACTTTCCACAAACCACAGGAACTAACGGTGAAATTAATAAAAATAATAATAATAATAATAATAATAATAATAATAATAATAATAATAATAATAATAATAATAATAATCTTCCTATACTGATAAATAAAATCTTTTTTTGAACACACGTCACTTCAGAGTGATTTCTTATCTTATTTTCCTAGTTATTGATGATATTAAATAATATTTTCCAATTTATCTCTCATATTAAATAATAATAATAATAATAATAATAATAATAATAATAATAATAATAATAATAATAATAATAATAATAATAATAATAATAATAATCTAGTTAGTTATATAATCATAAAGTTATTTCCTAAGTATTATGAGCAGATATACGTAGGGTCAGGATTTAGAGAAAACGTCTAAAAGTGTAAGAACGGTGAGAACGATTTTGGTATTGACATGTGGCGTTGGTGCTAACTTACACTAAGGGTAACATTGTGAAAAAAATTCATGCACATGCCACTTACATGTCAAAGACCATGCACATGCCACTCACATGCATATTCCACCGTCTTTTTTAAAATCTCGTAACTTTTGTATACGTGTTTATTTAAAAAAAATACACCATAAAGTCGAGTGTTTTATTATCTTTCTAACGAGTATACTATTGTTATACTTTTGAAATAAAAAAAATAACATGAACTGGGTGTCCAAATAGAAACCTCATAAAAACACCCAATTCAGAAACGCCATGAAAAATACTCAGTTGAAGACGCCATAAAACACCTAGTTCAGAAAAACATCATAAAAACTCAGTTTAAAATGCCATAAAAACACCCGGTTCAGAAAAATGCCATGAAAAACTCAGTTAAAAACGCCGTAAAAACACTTAGTTGAGAAAACGCCATAAAAAACTGGTTGAAAAATGCCATAAAAACACTCAATTCAGAAAAACGCCACAAAAACCCAGTTGAAAACGCTGTAAAAAACAAAGTTTAAAACGCCATAAAAAACCCACTTCAATTTTTTTTCGAAAAATATGTCAATAGTATACTCGTTGGAAAGATAAAAAACGTTGAATTTTATAGTGTGATTAAAAAAAATAATCGCATATAAAAAAGTTATTGGCGTTTAAATATGATGGGGGAAAATGGCATGTGATTAACATGTGCACCCTTGTTTGGATCTTTATATTTTACCCCTTCTGGTAGTTCTAAGGACCCTAGTATTTACAAAAAACTGTCACCGCATCAATCTCAGCCACAAACCACTAAGATCTTGTGGCTGAGAATCTTTCTCGCCGTTCTCACACTTTGAGGCGTTTTTTTCCTGATCATGTTCCTATATATATATATATATATATATATATATATATATATATATACACTTCGGAGTTCGATGATTAAAATTATGGTAAATTAGGAATCAAAGGTTCTGTTTGATGATTATTGTTTTTTTTCCCACTAGAATTATTGTATTATTGTATTATTTCACTAGAATTAAATAATTATTCTAGGTTCGGTGCATATGCTTCACCATTATAGTCGCACATTTCTTTCAAATATCAAATCTAGACAACTTAACTTCACATTTGTAATGTTAATCATACTATTATAAATCACAAATTGCACAACATTTAGAAAGAACATCATTTTTAAATATAACAATTCTAAACTCCTTTCAAATAGAATTTAATTCTCGATTTTGCTGTATAATTCATAAAAAAGATGAAATATATAAAAACGTGAGGATCGATCTCCACCATTTTATACCGTAAACTCTCTGAAATACAAATTTGAGGCGAATGTTTTATGAATCAAGTAAACAAATAAGCATGAATGTACATAAAACTAACTAAAATCAGTGTATGTCATATTTTGAATGTATCATAAAAACAAAATTCAACCCCATGTAATATATGTGTTTTTGACCAAATAATAAATAAAAAATAGAGTAAAATGTTATAATAAGTAAATAGTACATCAAAGTTCATTTTAAAAAAATAAATCTCGACGATTGTATGTATTATTAACATATGATATTATAATTTTATTTAACACGTGCAATACACGAGTTTTTTAAAAATATATCTTTTTTATTATTTATTATATAAAATTACATTTATACAACCTGTGTATTATACGGGGTTCTAACCTAACAATAATATTAATACGGGGTTCTAACCTAGCAATAATATTAATAATAGTATAATAAACTCTAATAACAATCACAAAACTAACCTTGGCAACCTGGTTCAAGATAAGGCTGACCCTGATACCCACTATTGCAAATGCATCTATATCCCGGAACTCCAGTATCCGAATCAACACACTCGCTATTCGCTTGACAAGCCAACACACCAGCACTCCTAGCCTCACTACAGCTCAAGTTCCCGACTACCCAATCGACCAACATAGGAACACTAGCCCTGGTCCGGTTCTTGAAATCGGGGTCCATAAAATCCGACACCCCATGAAATATAAACCGGTCTTGCTCACCCAAAAACGAGAACATACAAGGATTAAACGACCATATGTGAGTGTGGTTATTATTAGACATACTATAAACATTAGTGTAGTAAGACTTGAGTGCCTTTGGGATTGATGTTTGACAGCACCCGACACCCGAACACGACCCGTTAACCACCTCCTCGGGTTTTGAACACAGTGCTATGCAACCAATGGTAAAGTTTGTTACTAGCATAGGGTCTGAAAACAAGGTGAAATCATCACACCCGAGTAAAGTAAACTGGTTTTTTTTGTGAAAATGAAAAGGGTGATAACCATCCAACACTTGTGAGGGCTGGAGTGTCTTCGGTGATGTTTCCGAATGGATCGTAACATTTGCTTGCCACTTTATTGAGCACTCGGAAAGTGTAATCCGTGAATTCGAGGATTGGTAGAGTGCCGATCTGGGTTCTGGGAGGATTAACACTCGTGTTGCACGTGGTTTCGAACCATTCGCTTAGAAAGCAGCCCGGACCGATGCCAAACGGGTATGGAATGGTTACATTTCCGCATTGGCTTTGGCAGCCGGGTTTGGCTACGTTTGCGGCTTTTGTGAGGGTGATCACATCGCTGGTGGTGTTTGATTGAGACGTAGAATGTGTGACTGCAAACGTAAAACAGAAGAGAAATAGTTGAATGTTTGTTGTGAAATTCATAGTGGTTGATGGGGATCGAGGATGATGTTTGTGCAGCGGACGTTGATTTAAAGTGATATATTGGGTGTTTCGTTTTCAACTTCTAGTTTTGTTTTTATTCTAGTTTTCAACTTCAAATGTCAACTTTTTCTTCTGCGTTTACTTTGAATAATCTACTATAAAATAGTTTTAATTAGCAGAGGCCTCCGGGGTCGTTTTCGTCAAGGGTCAACTGAGAAAACGTTCTACTCTAAACCTTATGAGCTTGCTTTATTTATTTTGTCAATTATATTTTTATATTAATATTTTCAGGGTATACTAATGAATTTTGTTATTGTATATAGAGAGAAAAATGTCTGGATAGTCTGGTTTGTTTATTTTTCACCTTTAGTCAACAATTTTTTAAAATTACAGTTATAGTTCTCAACTTTTGCAAATTTTATTCCTGGATAGTCTCTGGCACGGATAGAGGTTAGTTTTTGATGTTAGGTGAGTGATGTGTGCAAAATGCAACATATAAATTTCATCAAATGTGGCATAAAACTAATCATTTTTTAGTACTAATATTGGAAAAAGTGTGTTTTTGTCTTCCTTTTGTATTTTCAGGAATAAATGAGCTCAAATGAACAAAAGAAGCAAAAAGACAGCTAAATCTAACATAAATACAAGAAAAGGAACAAACGTGGCATGCCCGACCCCCCGGCAGCATCTTCCCAAGCAAAACAAGAGAACAGAAGGCTGAACACGCCCCGTACTCAATGAGCACGGGGGCGTGCCCAAGTGTCTGTAGAAAAAACAAAGTTCTAGAAGCTTCTATCACCCACCACGGGGGCGTGCCCAGCGGACACGGGGCCGTGGTCAACTCTAAGATTCGCAGAATCTGAGGAAATCTTGATAGTACAGATATGCTTCTGCACACGGGGTCGTGCCCAGCGGACATGGGAGCGTGGTCAACTAATGCAGACAAACTGCATTTAATGAAGAAAGAGAAGATGGGTGGACACGGAGCCGTGTCCGGGCTTCTATGCAGGCTATAAATAGGGGTGCTTAGCTCATTTGCAAACCATCACTTGGCACACCACCTCTCTCACACTTCACCCACACTCCACCACCACCACAACACCATCATCCACCACCATCATCCATCAAAGAGTGTGTGAGTAGTCTCGGGATCCAATATTGACCGTAAGAGTTCTTGACAATCAAAGGCCATGTTTGCCTAAGTCTCTTATATCACTTGGTGAATACAAGTGTCTAGTGTAATACTTTTTATTTTAAATCTTTTCGCACTTTTTATTTGGTTATGTATTAATGACTTTAATAACTAGTTTCTTATGTTGAAGGTGAATCTTCCTTATCATTTGTTCGTGATATCTTGGCGTTACTTTACTGTCTATATAAAATAAAAAATTTTCACCATTCATATCTCCACGGTCTATATGGAGATATGTTGGCCACATGGTTGGGGGTTAACGGAATAGTTTGGTAAGAGTCTTGCCTTGTTCAGTGTATAGATCCTTCAAGGACCTGAGTCAAATTTAGTAGGACCTCCTTCAATGCCCATCGGTATTGGATAGCGGGGGTCCAAACTCTTTGATCCCCTCATATGTAAGCTACTATTAAAACTTTAACCCGACTACTTAGGACTGTATCCCTGCTGACTCAGACTACTTAGCCGAGGGTAACGTCACCTTCAAAAGAGGGGCCTACCACATTACGCATTAGTAACTTAATTAATTATCTTTCAATAATCCGACCCTTTAGGATTGTATCCTTGCTGACTCAAACTACTGGGTTGAGGGTAACGTCACCTTCAAAAGAGGGGCCTACTACAATAACTAAGATAATCTCTTAAAAAGTGCAAAAGTGGGGAAATAATCAAAGGTTACACTAAACACGAGTCGGATCCAAGTGATTCATCTTGTCTATCTGTTTTTATTTTATTTTTATTTTCAGCATTTTTAGTTTTTATTTTCTAGTTTAAAACCTTTTTCTAACTTTTGATTTGATTAGACGTTGAGGAAACCGGTACTAAAAGCTCTTGTGTCCTTGGACGACCTCGATATCTTACCAACACTATATTACGCTCACGATGGGTGCACTTGCCCATATGTGTGTCTAGTGTTAGTAAATATCGTGTTTTATAAATTTAAAACTTGGCTAAAAAGTGTTAAAGGGCTTAAAATATACATTAAAATCTATACGACACTTCACACGCATCAAGTTTTTGGCGCCGCTGCCGGGGCATAAAGATTTTAAGAAAGTTAGGAATCAACGGCCTAATCGTTTTTCTTATTTTTTTTTATTTTTTTAGGATTTTTCTTAGATTTTTCAGCTTCTGCAGAACTCAGCACGGGCCGTGCCCGCTGAACACGCCCCGTGCCCAATCTTTGGTACTGACAATCCTGTTTTAAGTCAGACAGTAGCTGAACACGGGGCTGTGCCCACTCAACACGCCCCTTGCCCAAGTATCAGTTACTGAAAACAGAACCGTAAAATCCCGACGGTTGGTAAATTCTGACACAAACATGAGTGATAATGATATTTTTTACTTTCGGCACTCTTATGGTACGTGGTGTCAAATATGTGGTGGCCCCCATAAAGATTTAGAATATTATTTTCTAAATTATAAGCCCCATTATATAGATCCATTGTTTTCCTGTAACCTTAAGAGGGGCTAAAGTAAAAATAATCCCTATCTCTCCCTCGAATGCTCTCAATCGGACCTCCTAGGAGAAATGCTTCTTGATGAATTATTTCAACTAGGCGATTTAATACTTAATTGGTTAAAAGTACTTGAGTTGGACTTTCCATCTCAAGACGATACCCAAGAAGAATTGTTGGGATCGCATTCGAATAAAAAAAACTTCGTTGTTCCCGATATTACCTCTAACTCTAGTGAAGACTTGAGCGATAGTCGTCCCTGTGTCGATTGGGCCGTGAAGGATTCCCCATCGACTTCGTTTGATGCATACATAGACCTGAGCGATTCGGCATACACCTTCTTTAACGAGAGCCCGGGAAAGGGTTGGACTTGTCCACCTACATTTAGCATAGGAATCACCCTCACCGACAACCTCTTGCGTTCTCATCTTAATCTTGAGCAATTAAGGTATCTCAGGCACTTTGGGGTTGTTCCATCCAGTAAGGAACCGCCCGATCCGGATAAATTCCTTAAAAATAGACGAAACTTCATAAACAGCCAGGTCAACACGCCCCCGTGTCCACTAAAAGATTCCTTTCTGACTTCTTTGTTAGAATACGGACAAAATGTGTCAGGGTCCTGCCTGCACACGGGGTCGTGTCCAGCCGACACGGGGCCGTGTACAGCATGCTGTCGTTTTCTATAAATGCAGCCAAGAATCCTGCTCATTTCGACCATCCCAGGGACAGAGATTTGGTGAGATCTTCACACATACCATCCTAGGTATTTTCTAAAAGAAGATTCTCAACAACCATCTTGTCCTTTCCTCTCTTGTCCATTCCCTTCTTCTTCATTTTTCTTACCTCAACACCTCCATTAGAGCTTGAGATCACCATAATTCCAAGCTTTATTGAGATGTTTGTTAGGTTTTTGTACAAGTAATCTTGTTAAAAATAAGTTTTATAACATGGTTTTAATTTATTTCTGCTCAGAAACGTTTCTTAAGTTGGAAAAATAATTTGAAACTCCAAGATTCCTTGCTCCAAAACCAGCAGAAAGTTGAACACGAGGCCATGCTCATTGAGCACGAGGCCGTGTCCGAGGTTACTATTTCTCTAAATGAACTCTTTTCGGTTTATTTTCGTAGAATGTCGAGCCAAAACAGTGGAACTTCGTCGGCACATTCCAGAAACAGTCGAAGGGAACTGAGGTCCTCAATCGAAGCAACTCTCATATGCTACGTGATGGCATTACGTGAAGCTCTTGATGAGATGACATCGGTAGAGGAGGTCCTCATAGACCGTATAAATTATCTTACGATGGGGTTGGAAAACAGTTTTCAAGAAATCAACCTCTTGCACCAGAGGTTGAACATTCTTGTGACACCTCCCATGGAGCCAATCGTCCCTCAAGAGGATTGAAACCTAGCACTTGGAGTCAACAATCCCACCGGATGGGATGACATTCCAGCGGAGCCTCCTCTTGACGAATTGCAAGAAGTCCCGGTGGAGGTTGAACCCCCTCAAACTGATGCCAACGAGCCCGCCTTTCTTCTCCCAAGGGAGATAGAGGAATGGCTTGCCGACGTGTGAGGAACCCATGTCCGGAGGAAGAAGTTCTTCGAGCCGCATCCAACCGAGAGAACTATCTTTTCGGAAATTTTGCTAATAGAATAAAATTTAGGCTAGAACTTCTTGGTTTAGACTTCTTGTGTTTCTTTTGACCTATTTTAACTTATTAGGATTATTATGTAATTCTCTCTATTTGAATGAATGATGGTTTTAATTAGTTTCGTGTTTGGATGATGTTCTAATGGTTAAAACACACTCGGGATGGTGAAGGGTACCAAGGAAAATGTTGGTGCATATGTCTGTCGACTTCATCTTGTATCGAGTCTTTTATTAGAACAAATAGATCAGGGCACGAAATACGAGAAAAGTATGTTTATGTGCATTTCGCACGAAATGTGATGTGGGTCATTTCGCACGAAATGACTTAGTCATTTCGTACGAAATGAGCAAGTCATTTCGTGTGGACCATTCCGTGCAAAAAACCCACTACTATAAATAGGAAATGAGCAAGTCATTTCGTGTGGACCATTCCGTGAGAAATACCCACTACTATAAATAGGTGATGTGCCAAGTCATTTGAAAAGGTTCTATGATTCCGGTACTGAGGTGCTGCCGATGTGTCATTCGATCTGTAAAGCTTTCATATCAATAAACAAGACAATTAAAGAGTGAATCAAGCTGTTTCAATGTCTATATCATTGTTTCCGCCTTTGATATGGACTAGAACTCTTCTGATAGACTCGTTCAGGTCGATTCCCGATCCTACAAGTGGTATCAGAGCTCAGGAGGAAGAGTTCTTGCCAAAACAGCTCAATTTCATCAAAATTTCTGTTTTCTACACATTCTTTTCAAAATTAAACAAGATTTTACGGTTAAAATGGATTGATTTTCTCACATTATAAGCGAAACATTGTTTTAATGGATCCTTGGAAGAATCAGACTTAAAATCGACCTAATTCGTGATCAATTTGACAAAAATATGATCGACATGATGATGTCAGCATTGTTTCGTACGGAATAGACCTTGTTTTCGCACGAAATCACCTGCTTGAACCTCATTTCGCACGAAATCAATCATTCGAACCTTATTTCGCACGAAATCAACAGTTCAAACCTCATTTCACACGAAATCAACTGTTTGAACCTCATTTCGCACGAAATCACCATTCATTTCGTACCAAGGTGTATTTCGCACCAAAAAGTCATTTCGCACCAAAATTCATTTCGTGTGAACTTATATTTCGTTTAAAAATTGTGATTTTGAGAATTTGTGAAATTTGATTAACCGAAACATGGAAGAAGAGTTTTACAATGCGTTTGCTACACCAGTTGCTCCAGTTACAGCTGCTGAAACTGTTTACAGTGAGAATGAAACGGGAACTTACCAGAAACCACCAAAGCTTATGTACATTGAAGATTTTAAAGGATGGAAAAATCGGTTTGAAAACTGGGTGCAAGCCTATAGATTTGATGCATGGTGTTCGCTAGATGTAGATTACGTTAAACCGAAAAATGAGCGTGGGATTGAAAAAGCTTTCAGTGATTATTCAGTTGGTAAGAAATTGAAATACACCGGTGAAAAAATGATGATTAGTCTTCTCCAGCAATCCGTAAAAGAAGATATTTTTGTGTTACTTCAACATGAAGGAACTGCTAGATCAATTTGGTTGGCGTTGATTAACAAGTTTAAAGGAAGTGTTGACATGATAAAGAACAAACAAGCTTTACTAAAGAAATTATTTGATATGTTTGTAGCTTTTGAAGGTGAAACAACAAAAATGACAATTGATAGATATTGTCATCTGGTTCTGGAAATGGGAAGATTGGATATAAAGAAAGATGACGATGAATGGGTTGATAAGCTAGCTGATGCATTACCACAGAATAAATGGGGTACATATTTGCTGATCTTAAAACATATGAGAAAATCAGAAAGTATGAATTTGGCAAAGTTCATTCAGAAGATTGAAGAACATGAATTGGATATTCAGAAAACTGCTATCATGACAAATCCAAATGCTCAACAAGATGTCAGTCTATACTACAGAGGAAACAAATTTGATACTACTCCGAGTCCAAAGATTAAAACTGCTTTCAGTGCTGATAGTTCTTCCGGAACTAATTGTAGTACTGTCACCCAGAGTGGAGGATTTTCATCATCATATTCAAGTTTTGATCCGAATTTCACAACACCAAGTCCTCAACGACTGAAATCAACAAATATGCAATGCAATGTTACCTTGAACATTCAAAATGGTCAAAATCTTTCTCTAGAAGTGGCTAAGCAACACATGACATCATTTGTTGCTATGTTAGAATCATATGAAAGCCTAGTTGCTGGACGAATTGGAAATCCGATGCTCACCAAAGAAGATTATGATCAGATTGATGCTTAGGAACTTGAGTTGATGGACATCAAGTGGTGTTTAGCCAGTGCTGTAAGTAGAGCATAAAAATTCACACAAATCACCAGAAGAGATGATTTTCGTGAAATGGGTGCATCTCTGATAGGGTTTGACAAATCAAAGGTTACGTGTTTTTGATGCAAAGAAAAGGGACAGTTTAAAAGAGAATGTAAGAATAAAGAAGCAAATGGAAGAAAAGACCAGTCTGGAAAGAATGATTACTATCAAAAATCAAATTTTCATCAAATTGATCAACAACCATCATCATCTCGTGCCATTGAAGTTGAAAAGAAAAAAAGCTTATCTTGTCAATCAAGATAATGAAAAGGTTGCAGAGGGTTTTAGTTGGGATAAATACATTCCGCCCGGTTCAGGTCTTGTTGCTCAAATTTTGGAAGAAAAAGCTAAATCTAAGCCAAAAAGAACAAAGATTTTCAAATCATCAAAAAGTGATGAAGATACTGATGATGAGGAAGAATACATTAATAATGCTAGAAAAAGTTTAGACTCATTCAGTTTTAATTTGTTTTTTGCAGATTAGATCGAGATGTTAAAAGAAAAAAGGGCTGCTCGTCTGAAGAAAGAATTGGAAGAATTGGAAGCAAGGAAAATTGCTGAAGAAAACGAAAAAATGGAAGCTGAGAAAGTAGAAGCTGAAGAAAATTCAACTGAAACAGTTGAAGTTGAAGGATGGGAAGCAGAAATAGAATTTGATAAAGTACCAATGATTGAGAGGGTAGTGGAAAAAATTGTTGAAGCGGAGAAAATAGTTGAAAAACTTGTTGAAGTTGAGAAAATTGTTGAAGTTGACAAGATCATCGAAGTTGAAAAGATTATTGAGGTTGAGAAGATTGTTGAAGTCGTGAAACCTTGTCTAAAATGTTTGGAATCTTGCAACCAGCGTGAAGAAAAAGACAAGAAGATTAGTGAACTTGAAGAGTTGAAAGAAAAATTGTTGTTTCATGTGAAATATGTGAAAGAGTCGTATGATGTTTTGAACAGAACGGTTGATGGTTTGAACAAAACAAATTGAGAAGTAGATGCTGCTATGACAATGATGAGTTCAACATTAATGACAAAGCAAAAGGTCATCAATGAGTATATTGAAGATTGTGCAAAGCTGAAGCAGGATTTGGAACTTGAAAAGATAGAAAGTGAAAGAATCAAACGTTTGCTGTTGAGTTATACAACTTGTGATTATTTGATTGATCGAGTTTATCCTTCTGTTGCAGGTCTTGAAGCTTTTCAAGATAAACATACAGAAGATACGGATACTTGTAAGAAACAAAGTGTCAAATATAACAAGTGTCCGCCTCCAATCTATGAGAGTTATTCTCCTAGAAAGCCTAATGAGGAACGTTTAAAAAAGGCAGTCAACATCAAATTAAAGTCTGAAACCATTGATGAGTTACCAGATAACATTGATGTCACATTCACAGCGTCTGACACTGATCATGAGTCTGAGTTATTAAAGAAAGTGGTCGATCAGGTGTTGGATATGGATGAAGAGTCAAAGTCGGAGTCTAAATATGAAAGTCCGAGTTTGTCTGACAAGAGTCCGAATTCGCCGGTTAAAAGGGTTTATAATAAAGAATTCTTGTTATCAAAGAATAATTTGAATGACGAAACGTTTAAAGTAGCATATACTTTGAATGATTCAGACAAATTATTTTCTGATGAGGAATTTCCAATAAGAAGTGTCAAAACTGAACAGATCAAATAGGATTTCAAATTAACAGAAATTAATATTTCTGAAATAAAAGATGTAAATCTTAATGAAAAACCTAAAAAGTACACTTCAAGAGTTCAACAGAGATTAAACAAGAAAAAAGGTTACAATTCTGGTTATGGTTTTCAAAAGAGACCAAACCATAATGGTAATTACAAAAATAAGGGTTTGGGTTTCATTTTCCCAGAAAATTATAAAAAGGAGAAAAATTATAAACCAAAATCTAAATTTGTTTCAGGTACAAGTTCAGAGTAAGAGAAGGAAAAACTGTTCAGGAAACAGTCAAATCAAGAGTTTATTGTTGATAAGAAAATGAATATGATGATGAGATCTGAACAGAAGGTTGAAAGAAGAAAGTGTTTTAAATGTCAAGAAGTTGGACACATTGCTTGGAATTGTCCGAAGTCAAACAATACAAAATAGGGAGTTATTTCTAACTTAAATTTGAAAAAGAAATGTGTTATTAAAGATTCGACTTTCAAAATTGATGAAAGTTCGAAACGTTTTTACAAAAGAAAAGCTGATTTGAACAGACAGAAGTGGGTTGTTAAATCAGAAGGTAATTCTGACAATGAATCTGACTCGTCAAAGTCAGAGGAGTCATTTGTTGAGAAAAGAAATGAGAATTCTGTTCCAGAAATGAACAATGAAAACTTTCCGTCATTGTCAAAAGAAAATCTGAAGTTGAAAGTTGGTAAGATTGAAATTTCAGATCAATTCTTCGCTGGTAAAGAAGAATTTGATGCTGAAAAGGCTTTTAATGGGAAAGTCAAACATATTTTTGAAAAGATGGTTGACGGGAAGGTTAAAAGTGTGAAAGATTTTTACAATTCAAAAAGATGGTGGGATAAAGATGGTTTACAATCACCCAGGCTGGTCAGGCTTGGGTGACAACATTTTCTACCTAAATTCCTGAGTTGCCGGAACTCCCAGGTTGGTAATTGTGGAGTAGGAATCGGCATCTTTCTTGAGAAATTCACAGATTGGTAACTGTGATATTTCGACATACATGTGGTATTAGTTCTCTTAAAATTGTTATATTTCATCTTACAAGTGGTTAGGCTGACAAGTGAGTCTACAAGTGGTGAGAAGAGATTTTAACTTTCAAGTGGTTATTCAAGGTTATTAAGTTGAACTTGATTTAACTCTCATTTAAGAGGTTGAGAAAACAAAGTGATGATCATAACCCCAATTTTACAAATGGTAAAATCAACAAAACTAATTTTCCGGAAAAACCATTTTGATTAAAACAAACTTAAGTGTTTTGAGATCATTATGGGAAAATAGTTTGTTGTAAGGGGGAGTTTTGATTGTTTAAGCCAAATGGATGGCGAATTTGAAGCAATTCGATATCAGCTTGTCAATTTGTTTGTACAGTCTGTTTTCAAAATTTTCTTTAAATAATTTTGAATTTTAGGGGGAGTAAGAAATTTTAGAAAATCCAAAAACAATAGAAAATTTGAAAAAGTCAAAAACATGATAAAATCAAAAAAATGAGTTTTGTTGTAAAAAAGAGGAAATAATAGTACATCAGTGGACTATCACAGCATGCTAAAAAATTGGAAAGTCAAAATGTGATAAACGATCTCACTGCGGATATGCCAGTAGGTTTCTATACATTTAGTAGATTGTGTTCGAGATATAAACCTAAAAAATCAAACTTACTTATTTCGTGGGGAACATCTCTCGGATATATAGGTAACCCCTGAAATCTTGTTTGAAAGGCTTTCTATTTCTGACATACTAGGTCTTTGTGCGTGATGATATCTGGGGTATTATACCTGGACTTCTGATTTTGCGGAAGCAATAGCCTAGTCCTCGTATAATGCTTTGCATTGCTTTAATCTTAAGGCTCTCCCTCAGTATAAAAAATGATGAAACATTGAAAAATGCTAATCATGTGTTGTTGAAGAAAAGATCCCCAAATGGGACACACCAAAAGTCGAGCCATCATGTAAGATCGGTGTCGTGACCCGGACGAGTCGTTCAGAGGAGTTATAATCTATTTCAAAGGCGGAAATAGAGAAATAGACTTTGAAACAGCTTGCAAATCACTTTAAACTACTTTCTGATTGATTTAACACTGATTACAATCATTGGACAAACCGGCAGCACCTCGGTATCCAAATCATGAACTATTACATATGATTTCGCTTGAAGCCCTTTACATAGACTTGATATTCCGCTTGAAAGTGTCCAGGAGCATTTCAAGCGGAATCAACTATGTTGATTTCGCTTGAAACTGCACATTACACATTCAAGCGAAATCAACTCTTTCAAGCGGAATCAATCCTATTTTACACTTAAATCTTCTATTTTCTCGAACAACGTGCCCTGATGTAACAAACTAGTACAAGACTCGATACAAGACGAAGTAGACAGATGTATGCACCAACAGACTCCCCCTCAGATGTTGACGAGTCTTCAGTGTCGAGCCTTTACAATGTTCAGTCTTGATCAGTCTTTGGGCTTTACTCTTTCTATCAGCAGCTACATGCTCCCTTCGAACTAATCTTTCTCTCGGATGACTTCAGACTCCCCCTTTCAATGTGCTGGGATTCCTTAAGTTCATCAGCATCATCAGCTCCAGGATCATAATCTGGCTCTCATTCTACTTAGGTATTGGAAACTGGCTTTCCTACACATTCTCTTCCACACAATAAATTTTAACAATTTAATATTAAGATGTATGCAATAACTCATCATCTCTTTGTCTGAACGGAAGTTCTAACCTGAGCTCTCATGGTTTCGCATTACCCATTTACAGATATCATTAGTGTACACTCACCTGTAAGACTGAATATTGGAGTCTGGATACACGAGTATATTCTGAGGTGGGACACTCGAATAAATTTAAGTGCTTAAAACATTAATCTCGTATCTTGAAACAGTTGAAGTTTGTGTGAAAAATTAAGTGGATCAGCATACTGACAATCTAAGTGAATCGTTTAAAACTTAAAATGTTAAAAGCTTAACGGTGTTAGTGATTTGTCTCATAGACAGATATGATCCTCTTACATAAGCTCTCAAAAATATTGTCTGTAAATATTTTTTTTCTGCATTTCATTATCAACAATTCCAAAAAGATTTTGAGTGTGTTTTAGCATAAATTTTGAAAAATGCAAAAAGATTTTCGACAACTGATGTTGAAGAGCTGATTTTCAAAATTCCGAGTGCTAAACTTGACGAACAGGTTTGGGATAAGTTTATTCGAAAATGATGTTTTCCTACATGTGGTCATCAGAGTTTTTTAAATGTTAAATCATTTTAGAGTTTGTTTCTACAAGTGGTAAAGCAAAGAATAAAATTTGTCAAATTGTTAAATTTGTAAATCTTATTTTGAGGTAGAGGATGTGCAGGATAGCCAGGATTTTGATTCTGAATAGAGAGCCAGGTCACGATCATGACCCTGTGAAGGCCAGACTATAATCCCGTTACTATTCAAGGGGGAGTCTACTAGTAAAAGGAGAGTCTGAAGATGCAAAAGCCAGATTCGATTCCTGATGATTGAAGATCTTAAGGAATCAAGAGATCTGATCAAGAGAATGTGAAGAGCCAGACTGATATTCTGAGGAAAGAATAAGAGATCAACATCCAAGAGGGAGATTAGTTAATGAAAGAAGAAGAGATAGAGATTGAGGATGCCTACACTGTTAGATACTTCGGACAAAGCACGAAGACTGATAAAGACTGAAGATTGTGAAGACTCGACACTGAAGACTTCGTCAACATCCAAGGGGGAGTCTTTTGGTGCATATGTCTGTAGACTTCGTCTTGTATAGAGTCTTTTATTAGAACAAATAGATCAGGGCATGAAATACGAGAAAAGTATGTTTGTGTGCATTTCGCACGAAATGTGATGTGGGTAATTTCGCACGAAATGACTTAGTCATTTCGTACGAAATGAGCAAGTCATTTCGTGTGGACCATTCCATGCGAAATACCCACTACTATAAATAGGTGATGTGCCAAGTCATTTGAAAAGGTTCTTTGATTCCGGTACCGAAGTGCTGCCGACGTGTCATTTGATCTGTAAAGCTTTCATATCAATAAACAAGACAATTAAAGAGTGAATCAAGCTGTTTCAAAGTCTATATCATTGTTTCCGCCTTTGATATGGATTAGAACTCTTCTGATAGAATCGTTCAGGTCGATTCCCGATCCTACAGAAAAATTGAACCAGCACCCCATGCACAAAAACAGGGCCAACCGAAAATTTTTCTTCATTACAGCAAGTTCAGCACGGGGCCATGCTCAACCAACACGCCCCGTGCCCAACCATCTGCAGAAAATGCCCAGTTCAGGTAACTGGACACGGGGCGTGCTCACTGAACACGCCCCCGTGCCCAGCCTTCTGTTTCTTTACTTTATTTTCTGTTACTGGCAATCTGAACACGGGACCGTGCCCGGACACCACGGGGCCGTGTCCAGACGCCCAGTAACATAAATTTTTGCTTTTTCACATCTTTTTACACATTCAATCAACCTAAAAACTTATTTTTGGGACACATTGAGGACAATGTGTAATTTAAGTGTAGGGGGGATGCTAAAACCTTGAATTTTGCAACTCCTAATTACAAGTCTTACACAAAACTCTATTGGAACCGCTAATCACCCCAAATTTTTAAAATTTTTTTTTACTTGTCTAGGTTTAATTTGGGAATTTCATGTTCTAAAAAGGTTATATTTTTACAAATTTACAACCGATAGCGTCGTGATAAAAAGAACCAACATAAGAAAATTATGAAACGGCATGACAAATCTAGTTAAAATTTGATTATATATACTTAATCACATAAAAACCCAATCCCACAAAAAGTGAGTTTTGAGCCTTTATTGAGCATACAAATACACATCTTTAAACTAAATGCTCATTTTTCGTTTCTTGTGTGAATAGCCGCCTGGTTCTTACGACTCTAGAACTTGCCACGACAATACATTCCCGGTCCTTACCAACTTAAACCCGAGTAAGTAAATGATAGAGGAATTAGGACTAACCCTTTTTATTTCTACACCATTATTTTTTTTTACCACCTACCCAAAATCCCCCTAGTTAACCCATTTCAGCCTAAACCTTTTCATTTCTTAACCCAAAACAAACACCCTTTTAACCACCAAAACCCTTTTTCATTTTAAACCCTTTATTTTAGTAACAAAGCTCGGTTTTCATGTGACTTCCTTATAAAAAAAAAAGAAGAGAGAGAATTTTGATAAAGAAAAAAAGAAAAATAAAGTTAGCAATAAACAAACAAAGCTCCTCAAAAGGCTTGTTTGAATAATGCTTCATTGGAATAAAAAGTCACAAAAATGTTTTGCGAAAACTGACGCTTTTTACGCCTTTCGCCCTTTTCTACTAACCACTAACCCAACCACCTACCTTTAACCCAAGCCTAACCCTTCCCCCAAAAGTCCTCTTGATATTTACAAAGGTATATAGTTAAAAAGGAGGAGGATTGATTGCTTAGCAAGCTTATGGTAGGAGTAAGTTCCATGCTGCTCTCGAGTGTTTCACTAAAATACATTTTCGGCCGAGTGTTGAGTGATCCCCCGTGAGGTATGTGAACTTGTATATAAATGGAATTTTAAAAAGGCATGTTATGCCCTAATAAGTAATTTATCTTATGTAATATTTTAAATAAATCATGACGAATAGGATTGTAAATAAATAAAAAAATAAAACTAAATAAAGAATCTTGGAAATCCCGACACTCCATGACAAGCCCAAAACCTTCTCTTCTACCCGTTCCATTTGGGAGTGTAAAACCACATTATAAAGAGTTTTGCTTGAGGAGAAGCAAAGATTCAAGTGTGGGGGTATTTGATGTGTGCAAAATGCAACATACAAATTTCATCAAATGTGGCATAAAACTAACCCTTTTTAGTACTAATGTTGGAAAAAGTGTGTTTTTGTCTTCCTTTTGTATTTTCAGGAATAAATGAGCTCAAATGAACAAAAGAAGCAAAAAGGCAGCTAAATCTAACATAAATACAAGAAAAGGAACAAACGTGGCATGCCCGACCCCCCGACAACATCTTCCCAAGCAAAACAAGAGAACAGAAGGCTGAACACGCCCCATGCTCAATGAGCACGGGGGCATGCCCAAGTGTCTGCAGAAAAGACAAAGTTGTAGAAGCTTCTATCACCCACCACGGGGGTGTGCCCAGCGGACACGGGACCGTGGTCAACTCTAAGATTTGCAGAATCTGAGGAAACCTTGATAGTACAGATATGCTTCTGCACACGGGGTCGTGCCCAGCGGACATGGGGGCGTGGTCAACTAATGCAGACAAACTGCATTTAATGAAGAAAGAGAAGATGGGCGGACACGGGGTCGTGTCTGGGCTTCTGTGCAGGCTATAAATAAGGGTGCTTGGCTCATTTGCAAACCATCCCTTGGCACATCACCTCTCTCACACTTCACCCACACTCCACTACCACCACAACACCATCATCCACCACTATCATCCATCATCCATCATAGAGTGTGTGAGTTGTCTCGGGATCCAAGATTGATCGTAAGAGTTCTTGACAATCAAAGGCCATGTTTGCCTAAGTCTCTTACATCACTTGGTGAAGACAAGTGTCTAGTCTGATACTTTTTATTTTTAATCTTTTTGCACTTTTTATTTGGTTATGTATTAATGACTTTAATAACTAGTTTCTTATGTTGAAGGTGAATCTTCCTTATCATTTGTCCGTGGTGTCTTGGCTTTAATTTACTGTCTGTATAAAATAAAAGATTTTCACCATTCATATCTCCACGGTCTATATGGAGATATGTTGGCTACCTGGTCGGGGGTTAAGGGAATGGTTTGGTAAGAGTCTTTCCTTGTTCAGTGTATAGATCCTATAAAGACCTAGGTCAAATTTAGTAGGACCTCATTCAATACCCATCGGTATTGGATAGCGGGGGTCCAAACTCTTTGATCCCCTCATATGTAAGCTACTATTAAAACTTTAACCCGGCTACTTAGGACTGTATTCCTGCTGACTCAGACTACTTAGCCGAGGGTAACGTCACCTTCAAAAGAGGGGCCTACCACATTACGCATTAATAAGTTAATTAATTATCTTTCAATAATCCAACCCTTTAGGATTGTATCCTTGCTGACTCAAACTACTGGGTTGAGGGTAACGTCACCTTCAAAAGAGGGCCTACTACAATAACTAAGATAATCTCTTAAAAAGTGCAAAAGTGCGGAAATAATCAAAGGTTACACTAAACATGAGTCAGATCCAAGTGATTCATCTTGTCTATCTGTTTTTATTTTATTTTTATTTTTAGCATTTTTAGTTTTTATTTTCTAGTTTAAAACCTCTTTCTAAGTTTTGATTTGATTAGACGTTGAGGATAAACCGGTACTAAAAGCTCTTGTGTCCTTGGACGACCTCGGTATCTTACCAACACTATACTACGCTCACGAGGGTGCACTTGCCCATATGTGTGTCTACTGTTAGTAAATATCGTGTTTTATAAATTTAAAACTTGGCTAAAAAGTGTTAAAGGGCTTAAAATATACATTAAAAACTATACGACACTTCACACGCATCAGTGAGTGTGAATTTACTAAAATATCCTTGCTATTAATGGACTAATAAATAAAACTTAACAAAAATAGGACCCACTGTCTACAACCCTATCCCACCCCACCCGCACTGTTGCGATCTGTTAGTGGATCAAACTCAAGAACGAAGGAAGTGAAAGGATATGAAGTGGGACAATTTTCTCTATATTTTTCATTACTTGAAAAGAAAGAAACTACTTCCACAATTCATGTAGGGGATCATGGAAGGATACTGGACAAAAACTAATGCATGGAAGAAAGGAAACATGTGCTCTTAAAAATGGAAGTTTGTTGATTATTTTCTTGCAGGTTACTCTTGGAATCGAATGGGCTTCTTTATGTCTCTTTTGGCCGGCCCACTCCAGCTGGATCAGTAGCTTTTGCATCTTCTTGGGCCTGGTCTTGCTGGACCGTAACAACTCCCGGGTCTCGAAAAGCTACCTCGTCCTCAAGGTTAAGTGGAAACAAGGGAAATTGCAGTGTAAACGCATTCATATCTTCCCACTTTGCTTTAGCTAAATCTTGGTCTTTCCATTGAACTAAAAGTTGGTCCCTCCCTTGGTCATTGATGCAGTGATTCAAAATAGTAACTGGTTGAGGAAGCTTGTCTTATGCAATTTTTACCTCAGTCGCTGGAACTTCAGAAGATGCTTCAGTAGACGCGCTCGACTTAAGCAAGGAAATGTGAAAGACCGGGTGGATTTTGGCACCAACCGGGAGGTCAAGTTTATATGCCATAGAACCAATTCGTTCTAGTACACGATAAGGACCAAAATAACGCTTTGAGAGTTTATGCTTGCTGCTGCGATCAACAGTGAGTTGCTGGTACTTTTGAAGCTTGAGATAGACAAAGTCACAAACTTGAAATTCCTTGTCGAGTCTGTGGTGGTTTGCTTGTGTGGTCATAGCGACTTTATACTGTTCCAATGCGATTTTAAGAATGTCTAAGAGACGATGATGTTCTACCAAAGATGACTCGATGGAAGCTGTGTTATTTGTGGGCAGGATGTCACCATGAATGGCGGTAGCTTCACGTCCGAAGACGGCTCGATACGGTGTCATTTTTATTGCTGAATGATGTGAAGTGTTGTACCAAAATTCGGTAAGGTAGAGATACTGAAACCATTTCTTTGGTTCGTTATGAACAAATACACGTAAATAATCCTCGAGACATTGGTTAAAAACTTCTGATTGGCCATCACTTTCTGGATGTTAAGCACTTGAATGGTGAAGTTTTGTACCCAACTGTTCAAATAGTTGCTTCTAAAATTTGTTTAGAAACAATGGATCCCGATCGGAAACAATAGACTTTGGTAACCCATGAAGCTTATAGAATTCCCTCAAAAAATGGTGGCCATGGTTGTGGCAGTCAAGTTTGGTGGTAAGGCGATGAAACGAGCGACTTTTGTGAGTCGGTCAACGATGACCCAAATAGCGGTTTTTCCATGAGACGGTGGTAATTGGGTAATAAAGTCCATGGAAATCTCTTCCCACGTATTGGAAGGAATCGGAAGTGGTTAGAGCATCCCATATGGTTTGTGGTTTTGTGCTTTTGTAGTTTGACAAACAACACAGTTGCGTATGAAGTGGTGTACATCTTTTTTTAAGTAGGTCCAAGAAAAAAATTGAGATAATCTTCTAGTAGTGACCTCGATTCACGAGTGGCATCCCAAAGGTGTGGAATGAAATCCTCCAATAAATAAGTACATAAAGTGTGGCGTTTTGGGATATAAAGTTTACCATGAAGAAACAGGAGGCCATCTTTAATTCTGTGATGTGGAAAACCCGTAGGGTCTGTCACACCCCGACCACGTTAAAACAACAAAACGTGGTGGAAACGTCGGGGAGTGTTGTAACAGAATCATTGTTTCACAACCATGGATTAAACATTTTTGGTTTATTGAATTAAATGTATTACATTACATTGGAATTAGAAACAAGACATGAACAAATAAACTTTTATTGTTATTAAGTCACTAAGGCCTCGTCCATTCCTATGTGAGCATACACAAGTATCATCATCAAACATCATCAACTATAGTACCTGAAACACATGTGAAAATACGTCAGCATAAAAATGCCGGCGAGTACATAGGTTTTATGTGAGTGTCAGATTCATGGGTCGTTTTACATGTTGCAATACTTATTTAAAAACCTTATTTTGAAAAGTATAGTATTGCGACATAATTAACCAACTCAAATCAAGTTGGATATAATTTATAAAATCTCGTAGCCATGATTCTTAACTCCAAAACATTTGTTTTATTAAATCAAATTGTAAAACATCTCGTAGAAACTCGTTAATAAAACTCGTATGGTTTATATTATTCAGAAAACATCATTGTGTGACATCGTTTCAAAATCGTTTACCCAAGTGATTTAGATAACGCAACGATATATAATGTGTTAAATGCACTTATATATAGGAAGTACCAGCGGCGTATCCACCATGCTTTTAACACCTTACACCCGCCCCGTTACCTATTCACTTCCCTAATCCAATGGTTCAGACAGTTACAAATGGTTCACATATATCAAATGGTTACAAATGGTTCACATGCATCCAACGATTACAAGTGGCTCTTATACATCCAACGATTACAAATGGTTCTTATACATCCCATGATTACAAATGGTTCCCATACATCGAATGGTTACAAATGGTTCACATCATTGAGTGGTTACAAATGGTTCTCATAAATCAAAGGTTACAAATGGTTCAAACAGTTCAAAATGTAAAACAATGGGCTAGCATGTTAAGTGAACATACATAGCAAAACATAATGAAATCATGTACTAATAGTGTACTAATGAACATAGTAAGTATATGATATGAAAACATGGAAAGCATGAAAGTAATAAGTAGGCACATGTGTTTCACCCCAAAACGTTTGAAAAACAGTAAAAGAGGGGACTATGTACTCCCTTGAGGGTGCTTAGAAGTCTTGAACAACAACCAAGCAAAGCTAGAGGGATCACAAAATCAAACGGCACCTAATATAGGTAACTATGTTAATAAACGGACCTAATCGGAGGATCGGGTAGCATGAGGGTTCGTAAACCAAATGAGTGTAAGAACTCATGCAATATGGTTTAACAAAGCCTACATACTAAAACTAAAACTATGCTAAGTGCTTATGACCCATTACGACTAGTTGAGATAGCTTACACTACTTTAACGCGTTGTTCGCGTAAAACGCGTTCGGAACGCCTAACTAGTCCTATGACAAGTATTATATGCCTTAACATGTCTAATAATGTTACCTAATCAGTTTAGATGTCAAAATTTAGGTTACATATGCTTAAAATGAATTTATGCGCAAAAAGGGCATTTTGGTAATTTTCCTAAGGCATATAAATTACCTATCATATCACTAACTAAACGAACTGACCATAAGGCATAACCTCGGAAGGTTATTCCCTATACAACTATGGTCACTAAACATGTTTGGTTGGATCCTAATGATCGACCAAACGGGTCTAGTTCGAAAGTCTAAGCGGTTATTTAGACCGCTTGACTTACGACTCTACATAAGCATTAAACCTAAAGTGACGAGCTAAACATGTTAAAACATGTTTAACGAAGTTAGAAAACAGGTTTGGTATCAAAATAAATGGTTGTGATACGTAAAAGTAGTTTGGTTACAAAATACGCAAGAATACACATTTTGGCTGAAACTACGACTCGCCACTATGCCTAGATAACGTGGTAATCAGTAGGTATAGTCATAAGTGACTAAAACCATCGTGATTACGCTCACGTTATGAAGTCAAAACGAACTTCGTATTGACCATAAACTGGTCAATGCAGAAAGTCAAACAAAGTTTGACTTTCACGCTAAAAATGCATAAAAGAACGAAAGAGGACTTACAAAAGGTCCAAGGAGGTTTGATCCAATTTATTCTCAGGTATGAAGTGCAAGACTTCAACTTAGAGAATGAAAATCAGATCAAATGTGAGTTTGAGGGCAAATGGGGTGGGGTTTATATAGTTTTTGCACAACCGTTAAGATTGTTCATCGTAAAACGAGCTTCGATCTCATCCGTACACATATGCCCATGGTTTTGTGAAACCATGGGAGCCCCTAGTTTCATTAAAAACATGTGCAAATGAGGGGAATAGCTGGAACAAGCTGGAATTTAGATTTTTCATTTTGGTCCCTTCCTAAGATAACTATGGCAGAATGTCAATTTTGGTCCCTGAATGTGCAAAACATGGTTTTTGATGCATTTTTGACATGTTTAAGCCCTGTTAATCCCATTTCAAGGCTCTAAAATGAATTTAAAGTATAGGGAACATGAAACATGCTAAAAAATATCTCGGATGTCGGTTCGTTTGGTCGTACGGTTGCGTTGTTCGGTTAATTACGACGAAACACGAACGAATGCGAAAAACGATCCAAATTACGCGACGAATGGAATTTTATCATGACAATCACTAAAATAAAATATTTTAATGATTACATAAAGTTTTGGATGTCCGGATGTATTCAGAACGTAAGATATGCGCGAAAATGCAAACTTATGCACTTTTTGACGCTTTTAGTCCCTGAATGAGCAAAAAGTTTATTTTAGCACACCGAACCCCTCAAAGCCTATTTCTAAGCTATGTAAAGGATATTTAGGGTATGTTTAACTTATGGTCATGTTCCGGAATGTTCGTTACAGTACAAATCGGCATACTTTCATAGTTTGTCAAAATTAGTCCCTGTAAGCGAATAAACTTGATTTCGCCACATCAAACCCTCAACTTATTTCTAAGTTATGTAAAGGTTATTTAAGGTATGTTAAGCCTATTTCAGTATTCCAGAGTGTTCGTTGCATTAAACTAGTTATATTTGCGCATCAGTGCGCGTATAACCTTCCAGAAAGCGATTTAAAGCTTGAAATCGAACAAGAATTGATATGTGCAAAAGATACACATATTTATACAAATCCCAAGTATGAAATACAGTATTTCATTGGTTTGGTATTTGTTTGATGGTCGCAGAGGCACAGGTGTCACAGGGTCGGCCTGCACCGTAGCTAGAAGTTGTTTCCCATCATCATTTTCACAGTAATATTATCAGATAACTTCTACCCATGTTGCCGTTGGTGTTGAAAGCGCTAAAAAGATTGGTTGCTCGATGCGGCTCAATGCATCGGTGACACGGTTGACTTTTCCCGGTTTGAAGTGCACTTCAAATTCGTAACCCATCAACTTTGAAATCCATTTCTGTTGTTCCAAAATGTGGATTGATTGGGTGAGCATGCTCTTAAGGCTATGATGGTCTGTAAAAATCTGAAACTTGCGCCCAAGTAGGTATTGCTTCCACTTTTTGATAGCCTCTGTAATGGCATAGAGTTCCTCGTTATATGTCGATTGAGTTTGCAAACGAGAACATAGTTTCTTGCTGAACAATCCGATAGGTTTATCGTTTTGAGCAAGGACGGCGCCAATAGCCGTACTCGAGGCATCGGTGGTGATATCAAAAGGTTGGGAAAAATCAGGTAGAGCGAGGGTGATAAGGTGTACCATGGAGTCTTTGAGTTGTTGAAAAGATGATGATGCTTCAGGTAGTTTGAGGATATCGGTTAATGGTGATGCGATACGAGCGTAATTCTTAACAAAACGTCGGTAATACCCGGTAAGACCCAAAAAGGCTCATAAAGTAGTCATGGATTTCGAGGTCGGCCAAGATTGAATAGCAATTAATTTTTCCGGTTCGGCGCGTACACCTTTTGCCAAAACAAGGTGACCCAAAAAGGGAAGTTCGGCAACTCCAAAAATGCATTTGGATAATTTTGCATGTTACTGATTGTTCCTGAGAGTTTCCAAGACAAACTCCCAACGTTGATAATGGGTTTCCAACGATGGGCTACAGACGAGTATGTCGTCAAAAAACACCAAGACAAAATGTCGCAAAATCGGCTGAAAGAGGTCATTCATGACTGATTAAAAGGTGGACGAAGCGTTTGTAAGGCCAAAAGGCTTTACTAAAAATTCGTAACGTCCATCAATCATACGAAACATGGTCTTACCAATGTCACCGGGTGCAACACGAATTTGATGATAGCCGGCACGTAAGTCGATTTTAGAAAAAAACTGTTGCGCCGTGTAACTCGTCCAAGAGTTCATCAACAGTTGGAATTGGAAAACAATCGCGTATAGTAATTGTATTTAAGGCGTGACAGTCGACACAAAAGCGCCACGACCTGTCTTTCTTTTGGACGAGTAAAACTGGAGAAGAGTATGGGTTGTGGCTTGGTTGGATAATACCCTCTTGTAGCATCTCCTTAATTAAGTATGTCATAACCTGTTTTTGATAATGTGGTGTAACACCTCAAAAATTCAAGTCCAATAATATATCGAGACGTGTCATGGACTTAAAACGTGTAAAGGATCGATTTAGAGGGACTAAAGTTGACAAACGAGGAATCTATGTGCGTAAAAGGATTCAAAGTGTCAACAATGAATAAATATATCTTTCAATAACCCTACATGATGTTTATACCCATAAACGAATAAATCATGGATCATACGAAGCTAATTGTGAAAGAAAGTGAGAGATTACAAACTACAGGGGTTAAAAGTGTCAACATGTTTAAAGTATACCTCTGAGTGACCTTCTAGCAAACCCGAAACTTTGTAATGATTAATTATGCTCACTAGAATGTGTGATAAAAATTTCACAAGGTTTTGATCAAGTATGAGAAAGTTATGACAGTATTCGTATACGAGGGGTTAAAAGCGTCAAACTGCAAAAGTATGTCAATTCATAGGGTATCGGACCTTCCGGAATACGACCATGAGTTAAACATACCCTATTTATCCTTTATATAGCTTAGATATAGTCTTAGAGGTGTTTGGTGCGCAAAAATAAACTTTTACGTCATACATGGACTAAAAGTGTCAAAAAATGCACAAGTTTGCATTTTCGCGCATTTCTTGCATTCTGAATATATCCGGACACCCAAAGATTTATGTAAGCACTAAAATATTTTATTTTAGTGTTGGACTTGATAAAAATTCCATTCGTCGCGTAATTTGGATCGTTTTTCGCGTCCGTCCGTGTTTCGTCGTAATTAGCCGAACAACGTGACCGTACGACCAAATGAACCGACATCCGGCATGTTTTCTGGGCATGTTTCATGTTCCCCATGCTTAGGCATCATTGTAGAGCCTTAAAAATGGTTTAACGGGCCTTAGATGTGTCGGAAATGGCATTTGGAGGTGCAGGGGCCAAAATTGACAATTTTTGAAAGTTGTTGTATGCTGGCATGGTCCTTACGGACTGTATACATACCCTTACGGTCCGTAAAGGTAGCTCAGTATCAGAAAACTAAAAACCAGCTGTGGCTTTGCTTCTTGTCTCACATAATTGATTCAAGGGGCCTTTGATGGTTTTCTAAATCACGGGGCATACTTGTAGGGCTGAGATTGAAGCACGGTTATCGACGAACGATCCTAACGGCTCTCAAAAACCTATAAATACCCCCATGATCATGGCTTCCCTTGCTCACTTGCTTCCAATCTTGCTCTCTAACACTCAAATCTGAGGAGCCTGGTCAAGGGAACCTCCTTATGAGTGATCTTCTGCCCTTAAACCTTTTGTAAGTATTCCTTTATGCTTAGTTTAATTATTTAGCATTTTTTAAACCGAAAACTCAAGCGTTTTCGATAAACGCTTTGACTTTTAAATGGTTGAGCCATGGTTCGCAACAAACATGGCTATGTGACCGTAATTAGATAGGTGTTAAACCCTCAAAAGGGCACCTCCTAATTACCACGCTTACATAGTTAATTGTCGGGTCAAGTAATTAGAATAAAAATTCAAACGGGTTAGTTTTTAAATAAAATTCATAACTAATAATAAAGAAGCTATAAAATCAGTTTTGTCATTTTAATAACTTGGTAAATATTAGTTGAACATGTCTAAGCATGTTCAACCCGACAATTCTAAGTATAGGCTCGGTTCACAACCGAAAGTCGCAAAGTTTGACCTTTGCTTTGACTTGCAGTTCTGACCCGAATTAGCTTGAGTTTATTTATGCCTTAAGGTTCCTTTGTGACCATGTTATATGTTAGTATAACCTTCTGAAGTTATTGATGTGTGTAAAATGCAACATATAAAACACATCAATTAAGGCATAAAACTAACCCTTTTTAAGTACTAATGTTGGAAAAAGAGTGTTTTTGTCTTCCTTTTGTATTTTCAGGATGAAATGAGCTCAAAATCACAAAAGAAGCAAAAAGACCACTAATTCTACCATAAATACAAGAAAAGGAACAAAAGTAGACTGCCCGGACCCTCAACGGCACCTCCCAAAGCAAAAAGGAAGAAACAGTGTCTGAACACGCCCCGTGTCCAGCGAACACGGGGGCGTGCCCAGGAAGCAGCAGAAAAGACAAACCAGTAGAAGCTTCCATTGCCCACCACGGGGCCGTGTCCAGCGAGCACGGGGGCATGGTGAAAGTACAGCAGGCGCATTAATTGTAATTCGCAATTACAATTAATGAAGAGAGAGAGTGTCAGGCGGGCACGGGGCCGTGTCCAGCGGACACGGGGCCGTGTCCAGCCTTCTGTTCAGCCTATAAATAGAGGAGCTTGGATTCATTCTCTCTCATCCCTTGACACACCACCTCTCTCACACCTCATCCACCACCCACCACCACCATAACACCATCATCCACCACCATCATCCATTGTCCATCGTAGAGTGTGTGAGTCGTCTCGGGATCCAAGATTGATCGTAAGAGTTCTTGACAATCAAGGCCATGTTTGCCTAAGTCTCTTACATCACTTGGTGAAGACAAGTGTTTAGTATAATACTTTTTATTTTTAATCTTTTGCACTTTTTATTTGGTTTTGTATTAATGACTTTAATAACTAGTTACTTATGTTGAAGGTGATCTTTCCTTATCGTTTGTCCGTGGTGTCTTGGCATTATGGAGGTATGTTGGCTACCTGGTCGGGGGTTAAGGGAACGGTTTGGTAAGGGTCTTGCCCTTGTTCAGCGTTTAGAGGTCCTGCTTGGGACGTGGGTCAAATTTAGTAGGATCTCCTTCAATGCCCATAGGTATTGGATGGCGGGGATCCAAACTCTTTGACCCCCTCATAAGTTAACTACTATTAATACTATAACCTGGCTATTTAGGACTGTATCCCTGCTGACTCAGACTACTTAGCCGAGGGTAACGTCGCCGCCAAAAGCGGGGCCTACCATAATTTGCATTAATAACTTAATTCATTATCTTTCAATAATCCGACCCTTTAGGATTGTATCCTTGCTGACTCAAACTACTGGGTTGAGGGTAACGTCGCCTTCAAAAGAGGGGCCTACTACAATAACTAAGATAATCTCTTAAACAAGTGCAAAAGTGCGAAAATAATCAAAGGTTATACTAATACACGTGTCGGATCCAAGTGATTCATCTTGTCTATCTGTTTTTATTTTATTTTTATTTTCAGCATTTTAGTTAGTTTTTATTTTTCTTAGTTTAAAACATTTTTCTAACTTTTTGATTCGATTAGACGTTGAGGATAAACCGGTATTAAAAGCTCTTGTGTCCTTGGACGACCTCGGTATCTTACCAACACTATACTACGTCCACGATGGGTGCACTTGCCCATATGTGTGTTTAGTGTTAGTAAATATCGTGTTTTATAAATTTAAAACTTGGCTAAAAGTGTAAAAAGGGCTTAAATATATATCTAAAAACATATATACACTAACACGCATCAAGTTTTTGGCGCCGCTGCCGGGGACACAAGGATTTTAAGAAAGTTAGGAATCAACGGCCTAATCATATTTTTATTTTTCTTTAAATTTTTAGGATTTTTTCTTAGATTTTTAGCTTCTGCAGAGCTCAACACGGGGCCGTGCTTGCTGAACACGCCCCGTGCTCAATCATTGGAACTGGCAATCCTGTTTTAAGTCAGACAGTAGGCTGAACACGGGGCCGTGTCCACTCAACACGCCCCCGTGCCCAAGATTCAGTTGCTGAAAACAGAACCGTTAGATCCCGGCGGTTGGTAATTTCTGATACAAACATGAGTGATAGTAATTCTTTTTACTCTCGGCACTCTTATGGTTTGTGGTGTCGAATATGTGGAGGCGAACATGAGGAATTAAAATGTTTCTTCCTCACTTATAGGCCCCACTATATAGACCCACCGATTCCTTGTAACCTTAAGAGGGGCGAAAGTAAAAGTAAGCACTATTTCTCCCTCGAATGCGCCCAGCCAGATATTCTAGGAGAAATGCTCCTTGACGAGCTATTTCAACTAGAAGAACTACTTCTCAATTGGTCAAAAGAACTTAGGAAGGATTTTTTAGATCCATCCCAAGATGATGACCATGAGGAAATGTTGGAACCGCATTCCGACAACCTCGTTGCTCCCGAAAATACCTTCTTACCTAGACAAGACGCGGACGATAGTCGTCCCTGTGCCGATTGTGCCGTGAAGGACTCCCCATCGACTTCGTTCGGTGCATACATAGACCTGAGCGATTCGGCATACACCTTCTTTAACGAGAGCCCGGGAAAGGGTTGGACTTGTCCACCTAGAATGAAAATAGGAATTACCCTCACCGACAACCTCTTGCGTTCTCGCCTTAGTATAGGACAATTAAGGTATCTTAGGCACTATGGGGTTGTTCCAATAAGTCAAGAGCCACCCGATTTAGATTAGCTCCTTAGTAAAGACAAAACTTCATAAGACAGCTTTCCGACACGGGGCCGTGCCCGGCCAACACGCCCCCGTGTCCACCAAAAGATTCCCTTCTGATCAGAACGTCAGAATACGGACAAACTGTGTCAGAATTTTATCTGCACACGGGGCCGTGTTCAGCGGACACGGGGCCGTGTCCAGCAGGCTGTCGTTTTCTATAAATGCAGCCAAAAATCCTGCACATTTGGACCAACTTGGGGACAGAGATTTGAAGGAATCTTCTCTCAAACAATCCTAGGTAAGTCTAAAAGAAGTTTCCAACAACCCATCTTGTCCTTTCCTCTTCTAGACATTTCCTTCTTCTTCATCTTTCTTCAAGAACTACCATGAGAAGTTTGAATTTTCAATCTTTGTGGTAGGGAACAATGAGTTTTGATCATAGAATCTTGGTGAAAACATGTTATTTAACATTGTTTAAAGTTATTTACTGTCAAAAAGCTTGCATGAACTCAAAAAGTAACTTAAAAACCCAAGATTCCTTGCTCCAAAATTCTGTAGAAAGACGAACACGGGGCCGTGCTCAGTGAGCACGGGGCCGTGCCCAGAAACTGTTTCGTCCTATAAACTATTTTTGGTTTATTTTTCGTAGAATGGCGAGTGAGAACAGCGAAACATCATCCGTTCATTCCTCAAACAGCCGAAGGGGAAGGAGGCCCTCCGTTGAAGCTACACTTGTGCACTACGTGATAGCGCTAAGGGAAGCTCTCGACGAAATGACGTCAGTGGAGGAGGTCCTTATTGACCGTATTAACGATCTTACAATGGGACTTGAAAGCAGCTTCCAAGAAATTAACCTTTTGCACCAAAGGTTAAACATTTTGGTAGCACCCCCTATGGAACCAGTCCTTCCACAACAAGACTGGAACTTGGCACCCGGTGTTAACAACCCTACCGGGTGGGGAGACTTTCCCGCAGAACCTCCTATGGAAAACCCACAAGAAGTTCCGGCAGAAGTTGAAACTCCTCAAACAAATGCAAACGAGCCGTCTTTCCTCCTTCCAAGGGAGGTAGAGGAGTGGCTTGCCGACATATGAGGAGGACCGCACCCGAAAGGTGGAGTTCTACAAAGCCTTATCTAACCAAGATCAGTAAATTCTTGGAAATTTTGCTAAATTAAAATAAAACATAGGGCTAGGACTCCATAAGCTTAATATTTATGTACTTTTTATCTTTATGTAATGTCTCTCTATTAGCAATGTTATGATGGTTTTTATGGTTTATGGACTCATGGTGGTAATGGATGAAAAAGGGAACGAGAAAAAATGGAACCATGCATGAAGAACAGAGCAACCCGACAAAAATCTCCATCACAGAAGGCTCAACACGGGCCGTGCCCAACCAACACGGCCCCGTGCTGAGCCCCTGCAGAAAAATCACCCAGTTCAGGTAACTGGACACGGGCCGTGTTCAGCGGACACGCCCCCGTGTCCAGGCTTCTGTTTCAATTCTGAAATTTTTGTTACTGGCACTTGACCACGGGGCCGTGCCCGGTGAACACGGGGCCGTGTCCAGAGTGCCAGTAACATAAATATTTGCTTTCTAACACACTTTTATACATTTTAATCAACCAAAAATATTGTTTTTGGACACATTGAGGACAATGTGTAATTTAAGTGTGGGGGGGATGCTAAAACCTTGAAATTTTGCAAAATCCTAAACACAAGCCTTACACAAAACTCTATTGGAACCGCTAAACACCCCAAATTTTTTTCAAAAAATTTTTCATTTTTTTTATTTACTTGTCTTAGTTTAAGTTGGGAAGAACAAGTCTAAAAAGGTTATATTTTTACAAGTTTACAACCGATAGCGTCGTGATAAAAAAGGAACCAACATAAGAAAATTATGAAACGGCATAACAAGTCTAGTTTAAAATTCGATTATATATGCTTGGTCACATTAAAAACCCATTCCCACAAAAGTGAGTTTTGAGCCTTTATTGAGCATAAAAATACACATATTTAGATTAAATGCTCATTTTTCGTTTCTTGTGTGAATAGCCGCTCGGTCCTTACAAATCTAGAACTTGCCACGACGATACATTCCCAGTCCTTACCAACTTAAACCCAAGTAAGTAAATGATGGAGGCATTAGGACTAACTATTTTTCTTTCAAAACCATTATTTTTCATTTTTTTTAACCTACCCAAAATCCCCCTAGATAGCCCCTTTGAGCCTAAACCTTTCATTTCATTACCCCAAAAACCATTTTTACCCACCAAAAACCTTTTTCATTTTTTTCACCCTTTATTTTAGTAACAAGCTCGGTTTTTCGTCAACTTGCCCTTTCATGTGACATTAAAAAAAAAAAATGATGAAGTCAAAAAAAAAAAAAAAAAAAAAAACAAACAAAAGCTATAAAAAGCTTGTTTGGAGAAATACTTCAAAAATAATAAGTCACTAAAAACAAGGTATTTTACGAAAACCGACGCTTGCTACGATTTTCGCCTTTTTACTAACCACTAACCAACCATCCACCTTTAAACCCAAGCCTTCACCCAAAAAGTCCTCTTGATATTTACAAAGGTAAAAAGTTAAAAAGGAGGAGGATTGATTGCTTGGCAAGCCTATGGAAAAACGTAAGTTCCGTGCCGCTCTCGAGTGATTCACTAAAATATACACCTTCGGCCGAGTGTTGAGTGATCTCCCGTGAGGTATGTGAACTTGTATATAAATGGAATTTTAATAGAACATGTTATGCCCGAATAAGTAATTTATCTTGTGAAAAGTTCAAAATAAATCATAACGAATAGGATTGTAAATAACTAAAAATAAAACCTATAAAAACCTTGGATTCCCGACACTCTAGGACAAACTAAAAACTTCTCTTCTACCTATTCCATTTGGGAGTGTAAGCCACATTTAAAGAGTTTTGCTTGAGGACAAGCAAAAGTTCAAGTGTGGGGGTATTTGATGTGTGTAAAATGCAACATATAAAACACATCAATTAAGGCATAAAACTAACCCTTTTTAAGTACTAATGTTGGAAAAAGAGTGTTTTTGTCTTCCTTTTGTATTTTCAGGATGAAATGAGCTCAAAATCACAAAAGAAGCAAAAAGACCACTAATTCTACCATAAATACAAGAAAAGGAACAAAAGTAGACTGCCCGGACCCTCAACGGCACCTCCCAAAGCAAAAAGGAAGAAACAGTGTCTGAACACGCCCCGTGTCCAGCGAACACGAGGGCGTGCACAGGAAGCAGCAGAAAAGACAAACCAGTAGAAGCTTCCATTGCCCACCACGGGGCCGTGTCCAGCGAGCACGGGGGCGTGGTGAAAGTACAGCAGGCGCATTAATTGTAATTCGCAATTACAATTAATGAAGAGAGAGAGTGTCAGGCGGGCACGGGGCCGTGTCCAGCGGACACGGGGCCGTGTCCAGCCTTCTGTTCAGCCTATAAATAGAGGAGCTTGGATTCATTCTCTCTCATCCCTTGACACACCACCTCTCTCACACCTCATCCACCACCCACCACCACCATAACACCATCATCCACCACCATCATCCATTGTCCATCGTAGAGTGTGTGAGTCGTCTCGGGATCCAAGATTGATCGTAAGAGTTCTTGACAATCAAGGCCATGTTTGCCTAAGTCTCTTACATCACTTGGTGAAGACAAGTGTTTAGTATAATACTTTTTATTTTTAATCTTTTGCACTTTTTATTTGGTTTTGTATTAATGACTTTAATAACTAGTTACTTATGTTGAAGGTGATCTTTCCTTATCGTTTGTCCGTGGTGTCTTGGCGTTATTTTACTGTCTATATAAAATAAAAGATTTTCACCATTCATATCTCCACGGTCTATATGGAGGTATGTTGGCTACCTGGTCGGGGGTTAAGGGAACGGTTTGGTAAGGGTCTTGCCCTTGTTCAGCGTTTAGAGGTCCTGCTTGGGACCTGGGTCAAATTTAGTAGGATCTCCTTCAATGCCCATAGGTATTGGATGGCGGGGATCCAAACTCTTTGACCCCCTCATAAGTTAACTACTATTAATACTATAACCCGGCTATTTAGGACTGTATCCCTGCTGACTCAGACTACTTAGCCGAGGGTAACGTCGCCGCCAAAAGCGGGGCCTACCATAATTTGCATTAATAACTTAATTCATTATCTTTCAATAATCCGACCCTTTAGGATTGTATCCTTGCTGACTCAAACTACTGGGTTGAGGGTAACGTCGCCTTCAAAAGAGGGGCCTACTACAATAACTAAGATAATCTCTTAAACAAGTGCAAAAGTGCGAAAATAATCAAAGGTTATACTAATACACGTGTCGGATCCAAGTGATTCATCTTGTCTATCTGTTTTTATTTTATTTTTATTTTCAGCATTTTAGTTAGTTTTTATTTTTCTTAGTTTAAAACATTTTTCTAACTTTTTGATTCGATTAGACGTTGAGGATAAACCGGTATTAAAAGCTCTTGTGTCCTTGGACGACCTCGGTATCTTACCAACACTATACTACGTCCACGATGGGTGCACTTGCCCATATGTGTGTTTAGTGTTAGTAAATATCGTGTTTTATAAATTTAAAACTTGGCTAAAAGTGTAAAAAGGGCTTAAATATATATCTAAAAACATATATACACTAACACGCATCAGTTATACTACTTGGTCCTTTAGATTAGAGTTCGTTGCATGTTTCCATAATGCCTAAATGTTGACCATAATGCCCTTTCGATATTAAAACAAGATTTTTGAAAATATAAAAGGACTAAAACCTTTATTACTGATGTATAAACATGTCCATAAAATTTGACATCAATTTGAGGTCTAGATTAGGAGTTATGCTCATTAGCGTAATTAAGAAGCTTTTTAGTAATTAAACCACATAATTAGCGTATAGCCTATCTAAACCCAAATTTTTATACCAAACTTATTACCCATTGATGTAAATAATATTTTGGGATTTTTGGAGATTTTGATTTATTTTTAGGCTGAGTATAACTTAGAATTCTAAGCTTGATTCGGTAATTGCCGATTTTGCCCTTTTGGGCTATAAAATGAGTTTTACAAATCCTTTTGATACCAAACCTTTTTCTACTGATCTAATATGATAAATAAAGTATTTTGAGCCTTCTGGAATAATAAAAATATCAGCTTTCCTTTGAAAACCTGGAAATGGCTCCAAATCGCCTTTTTAAACGTTTTTAACGCATAGTATGTATCAAAACAAGTTTAAAATATATAAGGGTTGATGCCTACTAATATTTTCAGTAAATTTTTATATTTTAACAGTAAGCCAAAGTTTTAAACTCAGATTTCCAGTTTTGACCTTTTAGTCTTATGTGAAATTACCAAAATGCCCCTACAGTGCATAGTATGGTTTTAATTAATAAATTTCACCTATATATGATACACTACTGTTGTAACTTATTAAATTAAGTATATTTACTGATTAAATCAGACCTGTAACTTAGGTTGTTATTTAAACTCTTTTATAGCCTTTAAAATGACAAAAATACCCCTACGGGGCATAAATTGGTTTTAAATTCGTTTTGGACATAATGGAAGATATCCTACTGACATCACAACATATCAAAGGCATATTAACTTGTGGAACATGTTCATGACTCTTATGGTTACCCGTTACGCATGTTTTGCGTTCGGATCGGTATATGTAACTAGTTTACATATATTAGCCGAAACGGGTCAAACCATATCATTTTTTTTTGTCAAAATCCAGAATGTGTTTAAGTTACCCATATTAAACAAGCGTACAAGCTTGTCGGGTCAAAACCACATTCTAAACCGGTCTTCGCTTTATCATGCGTTTGAACCGTGTCTTCCTTTTGAAAACTAACCGGTCTAAGTCTAAGCTTAATTAAAGACCCGTTAGGATTCTAATAGGTTATTAAAAACCTTCGTTTCAGATTAGGAGCCCAGTAAAAGATACGTGCACTTGCTGTATTTGATTTATACTTTGCTCAGGTAAATACTCTTAGCTTATTTTCCCTATACGGGCTTGGATACGGTACTGTAAAAGTACCGCTTGGTCGGGTGTGTGTAGTCATGTAAATCAGATTGTGATTAATGTATTTACATGACCCGTTTGATATGTATTATTTGGTGTATGGCCTTTGGGGGTTAAATGACCATGTCCTGGATATCCTTGGCATCATTCAAAGAAATGGCCACGACCTAAGCATGGGGTGTAGGCGTACACCTGACAGATGCATTATGTAAAAACTGGTAGCCCACTTTGAGGAATCAGCCTTGTGGGTATTGTACCTGTGGCGTGTCAATTAATCTAGACCGGCCCTACAAATCGGCCCTGATGGACGACAAATAAGTAAAACTGTATACAAGATTATATACAAATAATTGTCCCAAGTTATAAAAGATATTTTTGCCGAAGTGCATTCAAATCAATTTCCAAACCTTTTCAAAATGAGTCAGTTAAGTTGTATTTACCAGTATAAACCAACGTATTTTCCAAAAAGGCTAAGTGCAGGTACAATACGTAATAGGCTGGCTACTCCAGGCATCATTAATCAAGTCTCGCAAGCTCTAGATGTCAAAGTCTGTTGAACAGTTTTCCTTTTTATTCGATCCGCCTGTGGATCTATTTCAACTGTTTGTGATACTTAAATATTACAATATTTATTCAGTTGAAATAAATTTATCTTTTGCTTCCGCTGTGCATTTATAGTTTATAGTTTGTGTTGCTTCCACCGGTGACACGTGGTAAAATAGGGGTGTGACAGGTTGAGCCAACACTGAGTGAATTAAACACTAGCCTTTTGTGTTTAATCTCAGTTACACAGTTGCACATTCTCGAGTCTAGGCAAGAACTTAGGACTAATCCTAATTCGTTTTATTTTATCCTTTATTTATTTTCTTGTTATTTTCTGATTAGCCCTTGCATGGGCAAGTCATTCAGTTAGAAGTCCCGTTTAGGGCAACCATGTGCTTGTTTAAATTTAAGGGAACAGTTAGGTTTAAAATAACATTCCTATTATAAGATCTACCATTATAATAAGATGGCAAAATCTAAAAAGGACAAGACCTAGCCATGTGTCACTTTAAGACAGGGCCAAGATGGTAGTTCCTCAATAGATTCAGATCCTTGATAACATCTCAATTTATGAATTCTCTGCGTTTAATATTAAAAAGAATCTTAAAGGTAAAACCTAGCCTAAATGTCATTGCAGACATGGCCAAGATGGTACAACCTATTCAAAAGATTCAAAACCTTGTTAACATCTGAAAGCATATTAACATGCTTGACAAATGTGATTCGATAAAATCACATAAGTCATTTCTAAAATGGGTTATTCTAAATTTCCTTATTTAAAATAATCATCTCTTAAGGATGAAGTGCCCACAGGCTATAATTGACGTCCTCTGGGACTAAAGACAGTGGTAGCCTACAACTCCCTGTCTAGAAAAGGTAATGAACTTTGATTCAAACCTTAGTGCCTCGATTCCATAAAATCTGGGCTTATAAATTAAACTTGTCCACGTGAATAGACTTTTGTGCCATTATTAACTTATAATTTAGGGTTATGATAAAGATCCTGAATAATTAACTAAAATGGGTATTAAAAATCATGGCTAATAAATCGTCGAAAACGATAAAACTGTATAAGCTTCTATATAAACCTTGTCCTTGTTTTCTTTTATGTAGCAATTAAAGCTACATGGCTAGGTCGGAGGAAGTGAATAGTCATCCCCTGGAAAACCATGATGATGATAAGATTAATATAACCAGAGGAGAGCTTCGTACACTGATTGATACAGCTGTATCTAAAGCTGTAAATAAGCAATTCAGGGAGTTTAGTGGGACGCATAGTAGGACCTCTTCGGTACCCCATTCTAAATCCGTCCCTAAAACTCATTCAGAGGCTCACAGCAAGCCACTCTCTAAGAAAGATGAACCTAAGAAAGAGGATGTTCAACATTCCTCAAACCAACACAGCATTCCATCCAAAAGGATAGTGTTTGATGATTAGCCATGTACCAAGTCTTGTACCTAAAAGTATTTTGTTTCCTGCAAACCCCGGGATTTCACTGGGGAGAAAGGGGCAATTGATTGTATCACTTGGTTAGATGAGATGGACACTGTTGTTGATATCAGCGGTTGTGCTGAAAGGGATATAGTGAAGTATGTATCCCAATCGTTCAAGGGAGAGGCACTGGCATGGTGGAAGTCTCTCATTCAAGCTGCTGGGAAGATCCCACTCTACAATATGTCATGGGATCAGTTTGTTGCTCTCATCAAAGAGAATTATTGTCCATAGCATGAGGTGGAAAGGATTGAGTCAGATTTCTTATCACTAGTAATGAGGAATTTAGATTGTCAAGCTTACCTCACCAGTTTCAATACCATGTCCAGACTGGTTCCGTATCTGGTAACCCCGGAACCCAAGAGAATTGCTCTCTTCATTGGGGGTTTAGCCCCAGAAATCAAAGCCAGTGTTAAGGCTTTAAGACCTGCTACTTTTAGATCAGCAGCTGATCTATCTTTATCCCTCACTTTAGATGCGGTCAGGATTAGATCGCTTAAGAACGCTGAAGAGAGTAAGAGGAAGCGTGAGGATGATACCTCACGAAGATCTGGGAAGAAGCACAAGGGTAATACGGACCACAAGAAAGAGTCTGGGTCCAACAAAGATAATCAGCGGTCAGAGGAAAAGCCAAAGTGCACGACTTGCCAAAAACGCCACTTTGGAAAATACAGGCTTGAGACCAAGTCTAAATCAGGACCACCTGCATGTGGGTTATGCAAGTCCAAAGAGCATAAGACTGTTGACTGCAAGAAGATTAAAGATGCCACATGTTATAACTGTAATGAAAAAGGGCACATTAAGACCAACTGCCCTAAATACGCCAAGAAGCCTGAGGAAGCCAAGAAGACCAATGCTAGGGTCTTCCAGATGAACGCACAGGAGGCAATTCAGGACGACAATGTGATCACAGGTACCTTCCTCATAAATGATGTATATGCTAGAGTACTGTTTGATTCAACCACCGATAAGTCATTCGTAGATAATAAGTTTTGTGAATTGTTGAAATTGCCTGTAAAAACCTTTAGTGTGAATTATGAGGTTGAATTAGCTGATGGAACCATAGAAACAGCCTCAACCGTGTTAGAAGGATGTGTTATATCCATTAGGAACCACTCTTTCCCGTTGTCCTTACTTCCCTTTAAGTTAGTCGGATTTGATGTAGTCATAGGCATGGATTGGTTATCGCATAACCAAGCCCAGATCATCTGCAATAAGAAGCAAGTGGTGATCAAGACTCCGTCTGGTGAGCCACTTACCATTTAGGGAGATACCCAACATGGATTGCCTGAGCAGGTGGCTATGCTCAAGGCATCTAGATGCTTGAAGAAGGGTTGTGTCATTTATATGGCACAGATAACGGTTGATGAGCAGAAGCCCAAGATTGAAGATATTCCAGTCATTTCTGATTACCCTGAAGTTTTTCCTGAAGAACTACCTGGTTTACCACCAGATAGGCAAGTAGAATTCAGAATTAACATTATCCCTGGAGCAGCACCTGTCGCCAGAGCACCCTATAGATTGGCACCAACAGAGGTGAAGGAATTGAGGACACAACTAGATGACTTGCTAGCCAAAGGTTTCATTAGACCTAGTTCGTCTCCATGGGGAGCGCCAATCTTGTTTGTCAAAAAGAAGGATGGATCGATGCGTCTGTGCATCGATTACCGTGAGCTTAATAAGGTCACTATCAAGAACAGGTATCCTTTGCCCAGGATCGACGATCTGTTCGATCAATTACAAGGAGCAAGCTACTTTTCTAAGATCGACTTGGGGTCAGGCTATCATCAATTGAAGGTCAAAGAGGAAGATGTACACAAAACTGCGTTTAGGACTCGCTATGGACATTATGAGTTCTTAGTGATGCCTTTTGGGCTCACTAATCCACCTGCCGCATTCATGGATCTCATGAATCGCGTCTGCAAGCCTTACTTGGATAAATTTGTCATCGTCTTCATCGATGACATTCTCATTTACTCGAAGAGTCAAGCTGACCATGAGAAGCATCTCCATTGTATTCTGAAACTGCTTCAACAGGAAAAGCTCTATGCTAAATTTTCAAAGTGTGAATTTTGGCTTCGTGAAGTCCAATTCCTTGGACACGTTGTTAGTGAGCGTGGTATCCAAGTAGATCCCGCTAAGATCGAAGCTATTATGAACTGGCAAGAGCCAAAGACACCCACGGAGATTCACAGTTTCCTAGGACTGGCAGGATACTACAGACGATTTATTGAAAACTTCTCAAGAATTGCAGCAGCCCTGCTCTACTCACTCGCAAGAATAGCAAGTTTGACTGGGGGCCTAAGCAGCAAGAATCCTTCGATATTTTGAAGCAGAAGTTGAGCAACGCTCCAGTACTGACGTTGCCAGATGGAATTGATAAGTTTGTAGTATATTGTGATGCATCACACACTGGTATGGGTTGTGTGTTGATGCAGAAAGGCAAGGTCATTGCCTATGCTTCTCGCCAGTTAAAGGTGCACGAGAAGAATTACACCACCCATGACTTGGAGCTGGGTGCCGTTGTATTCGCACTAAAACTCTGGAGGCATTATGTGTATGGAACTAAGTGTGTGATCTATTCTGATCACAAAAGCCTTCAGCATCTGTTCAATCAGAAGGATTTAAATATGAGGCAGCGATGCTGGAGGGAAACCTTGAATGATTATGACTGTGAAATAAGATACCATCCAGGCAAGGCAAATGTAGTCGCTGATGCCTTAAGTAGAAAAGAAAAAGTGAAGCCGATAAGCATCAATGCCAAGAGTATTGAGATCAAAAATAGTTTGGATGAAAGGTTGTTAGAAGCACAGAAGGAAGCGGTGCTAGAAGCTAACTACCCTGATGAAAAGCTAGGAGTAACTGAAGAACAGTTATCCTATGGCAAGGACGGAATCCTGAGATTAAATGGAAGAATATGGGTTCCTGTTTATGGAGGACTTCGGGATGTCATCCTTCAGGAAGCCCACAATTCCAAATATTCCGTTCATCCTGGAGCTAATAAGATGTACCAGGATTTAAAGGCAAATTATTGGTGGATAGGCTTGAAGAAGTCTATAGCTGCCTATGTAGCTAAATGTTTGACATGCGCACAAGTCAAAGCTGAACATCAAAAGCTGTCAGGTTTGCTACAACAGCCTGAAATCCCCACCTAGAAGTGGGAAATGGTGACAATGGATTTCATCACCAAGTTGCCAAAGACAAAGAAAGGAAATGATTCTATCTGGGTAATAGTTGATAGACTGACTAAGTCAGCACATTTCCTACCCATTAAGGAGACTTATAGCTCCGACATGTTAACCCAATTGTACGTAGATAAGATTGTATCTTTACATTGCGTACCAGTATCTATTATCTCTGACAGGGATACTAGATACACATCTCATTTTTGATAAAGTTTCCAACAGTCTTTGGGCACGCATTTGAATTTTAGTACAGCTTACCATCCTCAAACGGATGGGCAGAGTGAGCGTACTATTCAAACTTTGGAAGACATGCTACGTGCATGTGTAATTGATTTAGGTGGTAGTTGGGATAAGCACCTACCATTGGTCGAGTTCTCCTATAACAATAGCTACCATACAAGCATTCAGGCTGCGCCTTTTGAGGCATTATATGGTAGGAAATGCAGAACGCGTATTTATTGGGCAGAAGTAGGGGAAACTCAATTATCAAGTCCTGACATAGTCTTCGAAACGACGGACAAAATTGTCCAGATTCGTGACCGCCTGAAAGCTGCCAGGGATAGGCAGAAAAGCTATGCGGATAAAAGACGAAAACCTCTCAAGTTTGAGGTTGGTGATAAAGTCCTGCTTAAAGTATCACCTTGGAAAGGGTTGATGCGATTTGGTAAAAAGGGTAAGTTAAGCCCAAGGTATATAGGACCATTCGAGATCATCGAATGTGTAGGAACAGTGGCTTATAAGTTAAACTTACCTGAAGAGCTCAGTGGTATTCACAATGTATTCCACATCTACAATCTGAAGAAATGTCTAGCTGATAAATCACTAGTCATACCACATACAGATGTGCATATATATGAGAGCTTAAAATTTGTGGAAAAACCTTTGTAGATTGAGGATCGACAGGTAAAGAAGCTTCGAAGAAAGCAGGTGCCTATTGTAAAGGTCAAATGGGATGCCCGCAGAGGTCCCGAGTACACGTGGGAGGTAGAGTCCACAATGAAAGAAAAGTACCCTCATTTGTTTCAATAAATCTTGAGGTCGAGATTTCTTTTAAGGGGGTGAGGATGTAACACCTCGAAATTTCAAGTCCAATAATATATCGACACGTGTCATGGACTTAAAACGTGTAAAGGATCGATTTAGAGGGACTAAAGTTGACAAACAAGGAATCTATGTGCGTAAAAGGATTCAAAGTGTCAACAATGAATAAATATATCTTTCAATAACCCTACATGATGTTTATACCCTTAAACGAATAAATCATGTATCATACGAAGCTAATTGTGAAAGAAAGTGAGAGATTACAAACTATAGGGGTTAAAAGTGTCAACATGTTTAAAGTATACCTCTGAGTGACATTATAGCAAACCCGAAGCTTTGTAATGATTAATTATGCTCACTAGAATGTGTGATAAAAATTTCACAAGGTTTCGATTAAGTATGAGAAAGTTATGACAGTATTCGTATACGAGGGGTTAAAAGCGTCAAACTGCAAAAGTATGTCAATTCATAGGGTATCGGACCTTCCGGAATACGACCATGAGTTAAACATACCCTATTTATCCTTTATATAGCTTAGATATAGGCTTAGAGGTGTTTGGTGTGCAAAACTTTTACGTCATACAGGGACTAAAAGTGTCAAAAAGGCACAAGTTTGCATTTTCGCGCATATCTTGCATTCTGAATATATCCGGATACCCAAAAATTTATGTAACCACTAAAATATTTTATTTTAGTGTTTGACTTGATAAAAGTTCCATTCGTCGCGTAATTTGGATCGTTTTTCGCGTTCGTCCGTGTTTCGTCGTAATTAGCCGAACAACGTGACCGTACGACCAAACGAACCGACATCCGGCATGTTTTCTGGGCATGTTTCATGTTCCCCATGCTTAGGCATCATTGTAGAGCCTTAAAAATGGTTTAACGGGCCTTAGATGTGTCGGAAATGGCATTTGGAGGTGCAGGGGCCAAAATTGACAATTTTTGAAAGTTGTTGTATGCTGGCATGGTCCTTACGAACCGTATACATACCCTTACGGTCCGTAAAAGTAGCTCAGTATCAGAAAACTAAAAACCAGCTGTGGCTTTGCTTCTTGTCTCACATAATTGATTCAAGGGGCCTTTGATGGTTTTCTAAATCAGGGGGCATACTTGTAGGGCTGAGATTGAAGCACGGTTATCGATGAACGATCCTAACGGCTCTCAAAAACCTATAAATACCCCCATGATCATGGCTTCCCTTGCTCACTTGCTTCCAATCTTGCTCTCTAACACTCAAATCTGAGGAGCCTGGTCAAGGGAACCTCCTTTTGAGTGATCTTTTGCCCTTAAACCTTTTGTAAGTATTCCTTTATGCTTAGTTTAATTATTTAGCATTTTTTAAACCGAAAAGTCAAGCGTTTCAATAAACGCTTTGACTTTTAAACGGTTGAGCCATGGTTCGCAACAAACATGGCAACGTGACCGTAATTAGATAGGTGTTAAACCCTCAAAAGGGCACCTCCTAATTACCACGCTTACATAGTTAATTGTCGGGTCAAGTAATTAGAATAAAAAGTCAAACGGGTTAGTTTTTAAATAAAATTCATAACTAATAATAAAGAAGCTATAAAATCAGTTTTGTCATTTTAATAACTTGGTAAATATTAGTTGAACATGTCTAAGCATGTTCAACCCGACAATTCTAAGTATAGGCTTGGTTCACAACCGAAAGTCGCAAAGTTTGACTTTTGCTTTGACTTTCAGTTCTGACCCAAATTAGGTTGAGTTTATTTATGCCTTAAGGTTCCTTTGTGACCATGTTATATGTTAGTATAACCTTCTGAAGTTATACTACTTGGTCCTTTAGAATTAGAGTTAACCTTCTGAAGTTATACTACTTGGTCCTTTAGAATTAGAGTTCGTTGCATGTTTCCATAATGCCTAAATGTTGACCATAATGCCCTTTTGATATTAAAACAAGATTTTTGAAAATATGAAAGGACTAAAACCTTTATTACTGATGTATAAACATGTCCATAAAATTTGACATCAATTTGAGGTCTAGATTAGGAGTTATGCTCATTAGCATAATTAAGAAGCTTTTTAGTAATTAAACCACATAATTAGTGTATAGCCTATCTAAACCCAAATTTTTATACCAAAATTATTACCCACTGATGTAAGATAATATTTTGGGATTTTTGGAGATTTTGATTTATTTTTAGGCTGAGTATAACTTAGAATTCTAAGCTTGATTCGGTAATTGCCGATTTTGCCCTTTTGGGCTATAAAATGAGTTTTACAAATCCTTTTGATACCAAACCTTTTTCTACTGATCTAATATGATAAATAAAGTATTTTGAGCCTTCTGGAATAATAAAAATATCAGCTTTCCTTTGAAAACCCGGAAATGGCTCCAAATCGCCTTTTAAAGCGTTTTTAACGCATAGTATGTATCAAAACAAGTTTAAAATATATACGGGTTGATGCCTACTAATATTTTCAGTAAATTTTTATATTTTAACAGTAAGCCAAAGTTTTAAACTCAGATTTCCAGTTTTGACCTTTTAGTCTTATGTGAAATTACCAAAATGCCCTACGGTGCATAGTATGGTTTTAATTAATAAATTTCACCTATATATGATACACTACTGTTATAACTTATTAAATTAAGTATATTTACTGATTAAATCAGACCTGTAACTTAGGTTGTTATTTAAACTCTTTTATAGCCTTTAAAATGACCAAAATACCCCTACGGGGCATAAATTGGTTTTAAATTCGTTTTGGGCATAATGGAAGATATCCTACTGATATCACAACATATCAAAGGCATATTAACTTGTGGAACATGTTCATGACTCTTATGGTTACCCGTTACGCATGTTTCGCGTTCGGATCGGTTTATGTAACTAGTTTGCATATATTAGCCGAAAGGGGTCAAACCATATCATTTTTTTTGTCAAAATCCAGAATGTGTTTAAGTTACCCATATTAAACAAGCATACAAGCTTGTCGGGTCAAAACCACATTCTAAACCGGTCTTCGCTTTGTCATGCGTTTGAACCGTGTCTTCCTTTTGAAAACTAACCGATCTAAGTCTAAGCTTAATTAAAGACCCGTTAGGATTCTAATAGGTTATTAAAAATCTTAGTTCCAGATTAGGAGCCCAGTAAAAGATACGTGCACTTGCTGTATTTGATTTATACTTTGCTCAGGTAAATACTCTTAGCTTATTTTCCCTTGGTCGGGTGTGTGTAGTCATTTAAATCGGATTGTGATTAATGTATTTACATGACCCGTTTGATATGTATTATTTGGTGTATGGCCTTTGGGGGTTAAATGACCATGTCCTGGATATCCTTGGCATCATTCAAAGAAATGGCCACGACCTAAGCACGGGGTGTAGGCGTACATCTGACAGATGCATTATGTAAAAACTGGTAGCCCACTTAGAGGAATCAGCCTTGTGGGTATTATACCTGTGGCGTGTCAATTAATCTAGACCGGCCCTACAAACCGGCCCTGATGGACGACAAATAAGTAAAACTGTATACAAGATTATATACAAATAATTGTCCCAAGTTATAAAAGATATTTTTACCGAAGTGCATTCAAATCAATTTTCAAACCTTTTCAAAATGAGTCAGTTAAGTTGTATTTACCAGTGTAAACTGACGTATTTTCCAAAAAGGCTAAGTGCAGGTACTATACGTAATAGGCTGGCTACTCCAGGCATCATTAATCAAGTCTCGCAAGCTCTAGATGTCAAAGTCTGTTGAACAGTTTTCCTTTTTATTTGATCCGCCTGTGGATCTATTTCAACTGTTTGTGATACTTAAATATTACAATCTTTATTCGGTTGAAATAAATCTATCTTTTGCTTCCGCTGTGCATTTATATTTTGTGTTGTTTGACTATGATGATATCAACTACGTCACGATACCCCCCACCGGGCCCACCGTGTGGCACGTGGTGTCACACCCCGACCACGTTAAAACAACAAACCATGGCGGAAACGTCGGGGAGTGTTGCAACAGAATTATTGTTCCACAACCATGGTAACCAAATGTTTCGTTTTATTGAATTATTATGTAATGTACATTGTTTTTAAACCAAAACAAACAACTACACATTGTTTATAACTGTTTTTAAGTCACTAAGGACTCGTCCAGGTCCTATGTGACACAAATTAGGTATGCGAGGGCCGAGGGATCTCAGGTCGATACTTCCGTATGCGCAGAGAGATATCAGCTTCGACTTTTCAGTATGTCCCCTTTAGAGGATCTTTTAGCTACAACAGCAGCGACTATCAATTTTATTGTTTCATCTGCATGCTGAGGGTTTATGCTATGTTTCAAGCATTTGGTGAAAGTATTAGCCAAGGACTAGGTCAGAACTTCCATTCAGCAGAAGTCCCGGAATAATACCCCAGACATCATTGAGTATAGAAACGTAGTATATTAGAATACGAGACCTTTCAAACGAGATTTCAGGGGTTACCTATATATCCAAGTAGTGTTCCCCACGAATTTCACAAGTTTGAAATTTTAGGTTTATATCCCGAATAAATCTACTAAATGTGCGAAAACCTATCGACACATCATCAGTGAGACTGTTTAACTCATTTAGTCTTTACAAATCTTTAGCATACTGTAATTGTCTAGCCGATGTACTATCATTTTCCCTATATACACAAGCTCTTTTTTAATTTTATCATGTTTTTGTATTTTTGCATTTTTTACTGTTTTTGTATTTTCTGAAAATATATCTATTTACAACTATCTATACTCCCCCTAAATACCAAAACAAGTAAAAAATCGACAAACCATTGCAGATTGTTTCTCGTCTTCATCCGCAACAGTACTCTCATCAACGCTCACAATTCCATCCAACATCGAAAGCAATTTCATACCATTAAGTTTTAACAAATATTGAAACCGATTTTTATCAAAAGCTTTGGTATGTAAATCAGCTTTTTGTTCGTCAGTGTGGATTTTCTCAATTTGTATCAACTTTTTCTCGGAGCAATCGCGAATAAAGTGATGACGAATTTCTATATGTTTAGTTTTAGCGTGATGTACTGGATTCTTAGTTATATTTATTGCGGCCTCATTATCAACAAACAGAGGTGTGTTAAGAAACTGCAAACCATAGTCGCGCATCTGTTGCTGTATCCACCGGATCTGAGAGCAGTAACTGCTAGCAGAAAGGTACTCTGTTTCACATGTAGATAACGCCACAGACGTTTGTTTCTTACACTGCCAGGTAACCAATCTAGGTCCAAAGAACTGGCATCCTGCAGTCGTTGATTTGGTATTGACTTTGCAGCATCCGAAATCCGAATCGGAATACCCTTCGAGCGTAAAATCGCCTTTTCTAGGATACCACAACCCCAATGTGGGTGTTCCTTTCAAGTAGCGTAATATCCTCTTGACAATGATCATGTGCGAAGCTCTCGGGTTAAATTGATATATTGCTGTGAGGCACGTTGGGTACATGATATCAGGACGTGAAGCAGTTAGATACATCAAAGAACCTATCATGGAACGGTAAAACGTTTCATCAGCCCTGTCTCCCGTGATATCTGGGTGAATCCCATGATTTGTTGCAAGTGGGGTAGCAGCTGGAGTAGAACTTGACATTCCAAATTTCTCTAGAATATCATGCACGTACTTCGTCTGGTGAATGAAAATTCCCTCAGGTAGTTGTTCAACTTGTAGACCCAGAAAGAATTTCATCTCCCCCATTGATGACATTTCGAATTTTTGCTTCATCACCTGTTCGAAATCTTTGCACAATTTCTCATTCGTTGACCCAAAAATTATATCGTCTACATAAATCTGAACTATCAGAAGATGTCCGTCGACCTCTTTAGTGAAGAGAGTGGCATCCACTTTTCCACGTATGAAATTGTTAGCGAGTAGGTGTTGAGACAAAGTCTCATACCAGGCTCTCGGTGCCTGATGTAGACCATACAACGCTTTGTCCAGCAGATAAACTTTGTTCTTATGAATTGGATCGGTAAAGCCCGGCGGCTGACCGACATAAACCTCCTATTTGACCTTCCCATAAAGAAACGCCGATTTAACATCCAACTGATAAACTTTGAAGTTCTTCCAAGACGCAAATGCTAGGAAAATTTTGATAGCCTCTAGTCGTGATACAGGAGCATAGACTTCTGTAAAATCAATCCCCTCCTGTTGACTAAAGCCCTGAACAACGAGTCAAGCTTTGTTCCTTACAACCACTCCTCTGTCATCTCTCTTACACTTGAATACCCATTTTGTATTGATTTTCCTTTGACCATCCGGTAAATCCACTAACTTCCACACTCCCAACTTTTCAAACTGACTTAACTCTTCTTGCATTGCTATGACCCAAGAGTCTTCAGTAAGCGCCTCTTTATAAGTTCTCGGTTCGACCTGCGAGATAAAACAACTTAATGAAAATTCAGTTTGTAAAGGTGCTACTGTAGAATAAAAACATGTTAAGCCCTGGTCTATTTGACATCTTGTACGAACGACTGAATGCAGTTCTCCTATGATCAACTCCTCTGGATGATAAGAAAAAGTTCGCGGCATCACTTCGCTTGGAACATCAACATTTCCCTCCAGATTAGTAACATTCTGTTCTGCATCTTGTTCACCAACTTGGTTTGTTTGACTTGAAAACTGGATCTGCTCCCCCCCAGAATCTGAATTACCATGATAAAAAACTGGCATGTTTTCAGCTTCTTGATTATCATTCACATCCGACTGATTACCAGGAGCAACCTCATCATCATGTTCACCAGCATTGCTAGGACCTGCTTCATCATCATTTGAAGTTTCCCGAGGTCTTCTAGAATACTCCGCTGGGAACCTGAGCTGCGACTCATACTCTCGCAAAATATCCAGCTCATCAAAGAAATCTTCATCTTCCTCTGATTCTTCTCTCATGTCAAACGAATCCCAAAGTTTGTCATAATGATATCGCCATGAATCACCAGGATTCTGTGGCGGCATAGTGTAACCTTGACATTCAACATTCGCTGCTTCAATAATCCGCTTCTCACTTGGAACGAAGACACGACGCAATGGATTGGCATAACCAACAAATATTCCCTCAATGCTCTTCGGACCAAACTTTCCATGAGGCTCTATAATTGTACAGGGTGACCCGAACGGTTCTAGATACTTCAAATTCGGTTTGCGATTATTGATTAGCTCAAAGCATGTCTTGTTGAACTTCTTGACAGTAAGAACCCTGTTGAGTGTATAGCATGCGGCGGAAACAGCTTCAGCCCAAAAATTTATCGGTAATTTTGAATCTGCGAGCATAGTTCTAGCCGTCTCGATTAGCGTCCGGTTTTTACGTTCTGCGACTCCATTCTGTTGCGGAGTGTACGGAGCACTAAACTCATGCAGTATACCTCTTTCATTACAAAATTCTTCCATCTTACTATTTTTGAATTCAGTACCATTATCACTTCTAATTCTACTGATAGGCCTTTGGTACAGATTCTCAATTCTCTTAAACAACGCCATTAAACTGTCAAACGTTTCATCTTTCGTTTTCAAGAATGAAACCCACGAAAATCTGGAATAATCATCAGTCACGACCAAACAGTAGTAATCTCTTGTAATACTCTTGACATTCACTGGACCAAACAAATCCATGTGAAGTCTTTCCAAAGGTCTTGAAACTGAATTGACTTGCTTTGTAGGGTGTGACTTTTTCTTCTGTTTGCCTTTGACACAACTAATGCACTCCCCTTCCAGATGAAAACCTTTGACATGAACTCTTGTGACCAAATCATTATGCACCAAATGATTCATTTTTCTAAGATGTATATGCCCCATCTTCCGGTGCCACAATCTTGATTCTTTCTCAGTTGCTCTGGACACAAAACAATGAGCCTGACCCGTGGTTGTAGTAGCTATACTCATGTCCAACACGTACAGATCATTGACTCTTGGTGCCCTCATGATGATCCATTCCTCAGGTATCACAAATCCCGGTTTCAAGATCAAACATTCTTTGTCAGTGAAGTGAGTAGTATACATCCTGTCACAGATCTGGGAGATACTCAGCAGATTGTTCTCCAGCTCAGCGATGTAGTTAACTCTCTCAAACGTTACGATTCCGTTGGATAACGTTCCTTCACCTATAATCTTTCCTCCTTGATTACCCACAAAACCTACGTAACCACCATTAATGTTTCTCACATCATACAATAACGCAGTCTTCCCTGTCATATGTCTCGAAGCTCCACTATCCATGATCCATCTGGATACAAGTTTTGGAAGATCCTGCACATAACAAACTATGACTTAAACAACTTCAAGAAAGATGCCGATTCCTGCTTCGCGATCCAGGAAGCTCCGGCAATTCAAACTGCTTAGTCAAACATGGAGTCCACCCAGGCTTCATCAGCCTTAGGTGTAACCTTGACTCTCGCAATTTGAATTTTGAAATTTTCAGCCTTGAGAGGTGGAAAATTTGCATCATAATCAACCGCAATTGATTCTTCAGCCTTTTTCACCTTAGATGTTGAAATTTTCTTCTCAATTTTTGGCTTCCAAACTTGTTGAGATAATGCAACCCTTTTGTAAAATTTGTCGTTTTTAGTTACCAACTTCTTTACGGGTTCATTTTTCACACTCTTTTTCTCAACAACTGTTGGTGTTTTACCCTTCACAAACTTTCTTCTGTTGAGTCTTCACAGTTTCAGTCTTAGGCTTCACACTGGTACACTTTCATGCAATGTGACCAACTTGATTACATCTAAAGCAAGTTCGAGTATCAGCCACTCGACTTGTGCCTTCAGACTGAGACTGAGAAGCTTTTTTCTCAAAGAACTCTTTGTTTGATTTTGAAAAAATTTCTTTTTCTTCATCAGCAAGTGAACTTGAACTGTTCACAAACTGTTTCATCTTGACAAACCTCTTGTTTGGAACATTTCTTTTCTGATACGGCTTACCCCCTAATAACCATCCGACCAGTTGTTTCTGTTGTTATTATAAACACGTGATGAATTAACAAATTTCTTGTTGTAAACCTTTTCTTTCTCAAACCTCATTTTACTTTTCTTTTGACTCAGATTGTTCACCGCTGACAACTCAACTTTGACCAGTTTGAAAATATTTGTCAATTTGTTCATGTTTACATTCTCAATCAGAAACTCTGAATCCGAAAACAACTTATCTGATCCTGACATCTTGTACATGACAAGAGTAGGTTCATCATTTAAGTTGTTCTTGGACTTTTGTTTCGGAATGTATTTGTCCAAGAAACACCCATCTTCCTCAGTAGTGTCACTATCTGTTTTAAGCACATTTTCAACAACACCTTTTACAATATCATTTTGGACACTATCGTCATTGGAAGATGTGAACGTGACATCAATATTCTCCGGAAGTTTAACTTCACTTTCTTCCTCAAGTTCAACCAACCCAGATTGTTTTTCCGTGTAGTATTCAAGAACAGGTGGTGGAACTCTATGAAAACCCACCCCGGTTCCATCAGAATACACATCATCGCCAGCTTTGTTTTTGCCGATGGGTTTGGGAACAATATGTTGCAAAACAAAGCTTGCGGAGCTATAGCTGTTAAGCTTCAACTGGATTTGCTCGTTTTCAATTTCAGCCTCTTGAACTTTAAGTTTCAAATTACCGATTTCATCCAGTTGCTTGTTGATTGATTCTTCTTTTACTCTCAGCACTGCTTTTAAATGCTCGTTTTCTTTAAAAGTTTTACCATTTCGGTCATCACTATTTTTCACTGTGATTTTGAGTTTTTCAAATTTTTTCAGAAATCTGACGGTTTTCAAGAATTAACTTTTCATTTTTAACTTTTTCATGTTCAATTTTATCAGTTTCAATTTGAGTAGTTAATTCTTTAATCCGTTCAGTTGAAGCTTTAACTGTTTTGTCACGTGCAAGAATCTGATTCTCAACGCTTATGACCTTTGCTGTCAGATCTTTAACTTTCTCACCGTTGAGATACGTGACAGTGTTACAAAATTTGGGTTCTTTGTTGCAATTTTTGCAATCAGCATTTCCTTCGATCTTTTTACCTGACGCATTTGTTGACGAGTTTGGACTGACCTGGCCTTTTGACTCAAACACGGAGTTAGAGTCTACCTCAAGTGCTTTAGCAGCTAGCACTTTGTCAGCCATTTTCCCAGATTCTCTGCAGTCAACTCCTGCGTTGTATCGATAATGCCGGTATCAATCTTCTTTGCTTTCTTGATCTCTTCTTTCTCCTTTCTCTCTTTCTCTTCTTTCTCTTTCTCTTCTTCTTTCATTTTCTCGGTTGGAGTTCCCCACCATTTGTGTTGCCAATACTCATCGTCTTCTTTTATCTCCTTGATGATGGCTTCCAAATCAAGCGTTTTGTCATCAATCGCAATATTACTATACTCATCAAGATAACACTCCCTATCCGGATCCCATCTTCTTGCTCTTCTAGCTTCCAGATAGATACGAGAAATTCTAATGATTCTGTTTTCAGCAATCATTTTCCTATAGCTATACTTCTGTTCTTCAGTACAATCATCTTTCCACGGAATAGGTTCATCGTTTTTCGCCATGAATGCGTAACCAACCGCATCTTGTTCCAGTAAAACCTCTTTGCTCCAATCATACCCCTCATTATCATAAATCACCGCAAGAGCTCTAGATTTGTCTCTGTTATCTTCAGCCTGCTTCAACCTAGGCGGCTTTGATTTATTCTGGTGATAAATCGCCTTCTTGTAGTAATCATCTCTGAAAGGATTTTCCGACTCATCAGCATAAGCGTTTCTGCATTCTCGTTTAAAGTGACCTTTCTGCTTACACTTGAAGCATGTCACCTTCGATTTATCGAACCCCAGCTTAGTAGATGGACCACCAATCGTCTTCCTGCCGGTAATTTCCATAAAACGCTGTGCTCTACGAACATCACTTGCTATAGCCCAACGAATATCGATTAGCTCCATTTCTTCTGGATCTATTTGGTCATAATCTTCCTTTGTCAGGTTGGTATTGCCGATCTTTCCAGCTATTAACCCTTCGTATGATTCCAACACCGACCCCAAGAAGACCATCTGCTGCTTAGCCGACTCCTCGTCAAAATTCTGTGCATTCTTCAAATCTATTGCAATGTTGCACTGAAACTTAGCATCAGAATGACTTGTAGATGATGAAGATCCACCGTGATAACCACTGTGACTTCCATTGCTTTGACTGCTTTGACTTTCTTTGCTTGTTGTCGACACATTCTCAGCAGAAAATGCAGTCTTTGGAGAAGTTGCTTTTGGATAATAAAGATCCAAATTTTGCTGGTAAGATGAGTGATTTACTTTGTACGTCTTCTTCAATTCCAGTTCGTGACTTTCAAGTCTCTCAATCACCAGATCTGGAGTCAACTTTGCAGTTTCAACAGTGTTTTTCAGCATAAGCGCATAATATCTCCAATCCACCTCGTCTGGTAATGAATCGAACAGTTTGTCAACAAGTTCTTCATCAGAATATTTGATTTCATGTCTTGCTAATTCCAACTTCAGATGACCGAACCATTCTATCATTTTACAAACTGACTCATTCTTGAGACAACCAAACATATCAAACTCTTTCCTAAGAAGTTTCTTTTTTACTTTTTACAATTTCAGTACTTCCTGAACATTTCTTTTCTAGCTTTTGCCAAAGATCTTTTGCATTTGAATAATCGATCAAAGAAATTATGTCCTCCCGAACCGACTGAAATAACAAAGCCACACACTTTTACTCGGCTACAAATCCATCAATCTCTTCAGCTGATCTTAACGTTTCACCTTTTTTGTTTCCATTTGCATAACCGTTCTTCAAACTTTTCCAGCTGGGAAATGCGAATGCCATCAGCCAATCTTCAAACTTCCTAGACCACCGACTGTACTCCTCGATAGCCATAAGCTTTGGGGGTTTATTGAATGTTCCGAAGGTACTTTCCGATTCCCAAGCTTCCTTTTTCTTTTCTTTCGGCGGATTCTCATTTTCTTTGCTTGATGAAGTATCATCGTTTTCGGAATTTCCCGTGAATGCGTACATGTCGCTGAACGGGTTCAAGAAAATATCATCCATTTTGAATGTTCCTGCAAAATCAGCAAACACTTAGACAAATTTTCGAAATTTTCGTAAACAGTGACAAATAAGCGAAACCAGCTTGCGTGACAAATAAGCGAAAGCCAATCTGCTCACAAAAGCGGACCAGACTTTGACAGAAAAGCGGAACTACAAATGTCCGAATAAGCGAAAGTATATTGTCCGAATAAGCGGACCAGGTTATGTTCGAATAAGTGGAAGTGAAAAATTGTCCGTTCAAGCGGACCTAATTTGTTCGTTCAAGCGGAACTATCCTGTTCGTACAAGCGAAAGTGTCCGAATGAGCAGATCTAACAATTTATTTCGAGCGGAACTATTGTATTTCAAACGAAAATATGTTATTTCAAGCGAAACCTTCAATCAACACTAGGTCTTTCAAGCGGAACCTTCGATGTCCGTATAAGCGGAACCTAGTTCTAACCAGTTTTCACCATGTTTTAGTCCGAATTTTAACTTGAAACTTTCTAGGGTTTGTTATTACTGTATTTCACACGTTATAGTCAAAATTCAGGCCATTTCAACCATAAGAACCACTTCAAACTGAAAAAGTATGAGAGAAAGTGAGTAGAAATCAGAGAAATCGGTAGAATCAAGCTGTAGTAGTATAAACTCCTCGTCCTGAGCTCTGATACCACTTGTTGGACCGTGTTTCGACCCTGAATAGTCAGTAGAGAACGTTCATCTTCACGTACGAAGGCGGAATCAACGTAGCCATGACTCTTAACCCAAAAACATTTGTTTTAATAAACCAAATCGTATAACATCTCGTAAAAACTCATTAATAAAACTCGTATGGTTTATATCATTTCGAAAACCTCGTTGTGTGACATCGTTTCAAATCGTTTCCCAAGTGAACTAAATAATGATACGCAATGTAATATGATAGAAGCACTTATATATAAGATGTACCAGCGGCGTATCTACCGTGCTTTTATCATGCTACACCCGTCCCATTATTTAATCACTACCCAAAACCAATCGTAATTCGTTTAACTCATTTCAAATCGTTTATCTCGTTTCAAAATCGTATTCGTTTTAATTGTGAAACTACTTTTGGTCATCTTGCTAACAACATTCAAAACTTCGTGACTCGACTACCTCGCTTCTCGTATTAACAAACCACCAAAAGGTAAGTTAACAATTCACAGATTCGGTCGTTACCTACAAAACCCCCACACATTGTGACACCTTTGTCACCGCGACCATCAAACAAATACCAAGCCGATGAAATATTGTATTTCATACTTGGGATCTTGTATAAATATGTGTATGTTTTGCACATATCAATTATTGTTCAATTTCAAACTCTACATTGCTTTCTAGAGCATTATACGCAAACTGGTGCGTAAACGTACTCAGTTTAATGCGACAAATACTCCGGAACATCAACATATACTCAACATACCTTAAATAACCTTTACATAACTTAGAAATAAGTTTTGAAGGCTTGGGTATAGCAAAAACAAGTTAATTCGCTTACAGGGACTAAACTTGACAAACTGCGAAAGTATGCCAATTTGAACTGTAACGAACATTCCGGAACATGTTCATAAGTTAAACATACCCTAAATATCCTCTACATAGCTTAGAAATAGGCTTTGAGGTGTTTGGTATGCTAAAACAAACTTTTGGATCATTCAGGGACTGAAAGTGTCAAAAAGTGCACAAGTTTGCACTTTCGCGCATAACTTACGTTCTGAATACATCCGGACATCCAAAAATTTATGTAAGCATCCTTATATTATGCCTTAGTGTTGGGCATGAGAAAAATCCATTCGTCGCGTCATTTGGATCGTCTTTCGCGCTTATGCGCATTCCGTCGTAATTAAGCGAACATCGCAATCGTACGGCTAAACGTGTCACACCCCCAAAATCCCACCTGCGGAGTACTACCGCTTGGAGGCGTGACTGACCAGGATCCAGCCACCAATCATACTGAACAAGCATATAAACAGTTGTAATAGTTTAACCAATACGATTGGTGTTTCAAAACAAACAAGTTAAGTTGCAAGCGGAAGCATAAGTTTAAAGTTATAACATAAGTTCAAAAGTTTCAAGTTTAACATAGCACGTAGCAATCCGTGTCCCATAACGACCCTCCTCCATGCAAGCTCCAGCTCAGTACCTATGGTCCTGCAAAGCATGTAGTAACGAGTCAACAACTAGTTGAGTGAGTTCACGGTTGGGTGTTCGTTTTTAGTTGTTTCAAAAACAGTTTCCTTTAACTGGCATCCTGCCGTGGGGGTTACCCCAAAGTTTAAAAACGTGACATGTTCATTCCCAGTTACTCCGGCATTCCAGCCGTGGGGGCTACCCCATGTTAGTTATCAGGCATTTCGGCCGTGGGGGCTACCCCATGCGTACACTAGACTCGTTACCATATCGACTGCTGACTGTAGTCATGTTTATGTGCCCTGAAAAACATCAATGTCTATCATCATTGACGTGCCCCAGATCCATTAGTTCACGCCCGTCCTCTGCGGCACGGTGTGAGGCTTGTCAGACCTAAATAGCGCTATCTAACTAATGACCCGCTCGCCATTGGCCCGGCGATTAGTCGATACAAAAAGGAGGGACTTCGTGATAGAGTTTTAGTCTAGTACGTTTTATCCGTCCATCCGGACGAGGAATCACATTCCTGAACCACTGACGTCCTACCCAAGGAGGACGAGGAATCCACGTTCCTTAACCCCGTTCCCAACCCAGGGAATCCCATGCTTTGTAGAGGGTGTGAACTCACCTTGGTTTGCTCGGCAGTTAATCACAGAAAGTCAATCAAGTCGCAAGTAGTCAATAACGTCCTAACACGGATATCACTTATAATCAGATTCGAACCAAGCAGTGCACGTACAAGTAGCAGTTACGGCATACAGTTTCTATCATGGCAGTTTAACAACAGTGCACAGTATCACATTTGACAGTTATATACGAACCCAAGGTCCAAGTGTGAGGCCCAAACAGTTGGGCTCGTGATAACAGGCCCAAACAACACGTATAGAAGCACAGAAGTTCCTAAGTCCGGCCCACTAACCTAGGCCCAAAAGTGTGGTCTCGAGTCGCAACCGGACTCGCAAGCATGGTCTCGAGTCATGCTGTGTGTGCTGATCTCAGGTGGTTGCGAGTCGCAACCGGTGTCGCAACCATGGTTTCGGCTTGTCATGCTAAGGTCTCGAGTCGCAACGGGACTCGTAACCTGTGGTCTCGGCTTGTCCTGATATGGTTGCGAGTCGCAACCGCGTGGTCTCGAGTGGTCACGCTGTGGTTGCGAGTCGCAACTGGGTGATTGCGAGTCGGTATGCTGTCATTTTCACGTTCAGTGTTGATTCAGATATGGTCAGCTTAATGGTACAATGTAATCAGGCCCAAATCAGGAAACAACCAATAGAATTTCACTAACAAGTTTTCCTAATCAGGTTATTAGTCAAAATGGATCAAAATCACAAGGGTTTTCACATCTTCAACCAATATTCAAATTGTTCTTCCTATGTTCAAACACATATTCATCAAGTTCATACAATTTTCACTCAACCATATTATGCATTTTCGGACAAGGGTTAATATTCCAACTAGGTATCAGTACTCATCTTGCTAGCAAAAACAAAATAAGATTTGTCATTAACCTATACTAGTCCGATTTCATGAACATCAACATAAGTGGTTCAAACTTCACAAGACACCAAAATCCATCATGCTATATATATATCCGAAATCAAGACCTATTAGCCGATTATCAACATTATGCACATTAGACATCATATACATCAAGAATCATCATGTAAACCCTAACAATAAACATCATCTCATGCATACATCCATTCAAGCACAAGCATAACAAACATAAGTCAAAACATCATGGATACTAACCGGTTGGTGAGGTGTGTGTGAAGCTTCTAGCCGATTGGGTGTGAGCCGATCCAAACTCCAAAGATCCGAGAATGAGGAGTGTGTTTGTGTTCTAGAGTTTAAGTGGGAGAGAGGATAGAAGAGTGTGTGTGTTGTGATGTTTCAACAAATGGTCAAAATAACTAAGGGTGGTTTATATATACTAGTTCCAAGTGTTGCACCCTTAATGGATTTCGGCTAAGGGTTTTACAGCCCAAATGGCCCAACCGGCCAAAGGTTCTCGGCCCAAGGCCCATTCGGTCACTATTCACTCGAGACCTCACGGTCTCGAGTCGGGTTCTTTGTTTTCGGGTTGGGTTCTCGGTTCACTTATAACACGTATAAATATATACAATGCACATATAACAAGCACATATCACGTAAAAAGGTTCACGTTTATCATTAAGTTTAATCAGTTAATTAATCACATAACGTACAAGTAGGCTACATCAAGACACAACGAAAGGTTCTAGATTTCGAGTTGTCACATCATCCCCAAGTTGAAAGAAATTTCGTCCCGAAATTTGATGGCACTCACTGAGGAAGCTAGTCAAGTTGCATGGTTTTCCTGGTTTTCCTGGGGTGTCACATCCACCCCCCGTTGATCTGGAATTTCGTCCCGAAATTCCGTAGCTTCAACCTCAGTAGCGTTTGTACTGTTCTCAAACAGTTGGGGATACTTTTGTTTCATCCGATCTTCGCGCTCCCAGGTGAACTCTGGGCCGCGACGTGAGTTCCAACGAACTCGAACAAGAGGTATTCTAGTGCTCTTGAGGACCTTAACATCCCGGTCCGTGATTTCGACTGGTTCTTCGACGAATTTCAACTGTTCGTCGATCGTGAGTTCCTTCAGAGGAACTACGTGCGTCTCATCTGACAGACACTTCTTCAGATTTGACACATGGAAAACGTTGTGAACTGCACCGAGTTCTGCTGGTAAGTTCAGTCTGTAGGCCACCTTGCCTATTTTCTCAAGGATTTCGAAAGGTCCAACGTACCGTGGGTTGAGTTTGCCGCGTTTACCAAAACGAACCACACCCTTCCAGGGTGAAACTTTGAGTAGAACCCGCTCCCCAACCTGGAGCTCAAGTGGTTTCCTGCCCTTATCGGCGTAAGCCTTCTGACGGTCACGAGCGGCCGCCATGCGTTGTCGTATTTGAGCAATCCGCTCAGTAGTGTCTACCACATGTTCTGGACCAGTGATTTGACTATCCCCCACCTCTGCCCAACAGAGGGGTGACCGGCATTTACGTCCGTACAATGCCTCAAACGGAGCAGCTTTAATGCTGGTGTGGTAGCTGTTATTGTACGAAAATTCCACAAGTGGCAGATGCCTTTCCCAGCTGTTGCCAAAGTCGATTACACAAGCGCGAAGCATGTCTTCTAATGTCTGAATAGTTCGCTCGGACTGCCCGTCCGTCTGTGGGTGGTACGCCGTGCTCATATCTAGACGTGAGCCAAAAGACTTGTGCATTGCTTGCCACAGTTCCGAAGTAAAACGTGCATCTCGATCAGAGATGATAGAGGTGGGCACCCCGTGCCTCGAAACAACTTCCTTGAGGTATATTTCTGCTAGAGTGGAGAATTTATCTGTTTCTTTAATTGCCAAAAAGTGTGCGGATTTCGTGAGTCGATCCACGATCACCCAGATAGTATCGTTTCCGCGCTGTGATCTAGGTAGGCCAGTAACGAAATCCATGGAAATTTGCTCCCATTTCCATTGTGGTATCTCTGGTTGCTGAAGTAGGCCTGAGGGTTTCTGATATTCCGTCTTGACTCGCGCACAAGTCAAACACTTGCTGACGTAAGTTGCTATGTGGGCCTTCATGCTAGGCCACCAATACGTAGTCTTAATATCGTGGTACATCTTGTCCGAACCAGGGTGTACCGAGTAGCGAGATTTGTGCGCTTCATCCATCACAAGTTCTCGTAAGTCGCCATAGAGTGGGACCCAAATGCGTCCTGTTACATAATAAGCACCGTCTTCCTTCTGTTCTAAGCGTTGCCTTGACCCGCGTAGGGCTTCAGCTCTAACGTTCTCTGGTTTCAGTGCTTCTATCTGAGCAGCTCGTATCTGCGAAGGTAGACTAGAATGGATCGTGAGTTGTAAAGCTCTTACGCGCTTAGGCGTAGTGTCCTTTCGACTCAGGGCGTCGGCCACAACATTGGCCTTGCCCGGGTGATACCTGATAGAGCACTCGTAGTCATTCAGCAGCTCGACCCATCGTCGCTGCCGCATATTCAGTTCCTTCTGCTTGAATATGTGCTCTAAACTCCTGTGGTCAGTGTAGATGGCGCACTTGGTTCCGTATAGGTAATGCCGCCATAGCTTAAGTGCGAAAACAACAGCTCCCAGCTCTAAATCATGCGTAGTGTAGTTCTTCTCGTGAACTTTGAGTTGTCGTGAGGCGTAGGCTATGACTTTATCTCGTTGCATCAATACACAACCAAGACCTTGAATTGATGCGTCACAGTAAACCACAAAATCTTCTGTGCCCTCTGGCAGTGAAAGGATAGGTGCACTACAAAGTCTATCCTTTAGATGCTGAAAAGCTAACTCTTGTGCATTTCCCCAATGATAAACAACGCCTTTCTGCGTTAGTACGGTGAGAGGCTGCGCGATCTTAGAGAAATCCTTAATGAATCTCCTGTAGTAACCTGCCAATCCCAAGAATTGGCGAATCTCCTTTGGTGTGCGAGGCGCAGGCCAGTTCTTAATAGAGTCCACTTTGGATGGATCAACGTGAATCCCATCCTTGTTCACCACATGTCCTAGGAAATGGACCTCTCGAAGCCAGAAGTCGCATTTCGAGAATTTCGCGTAAAGCTGTTCCTTCCGAAGGAGTTCCAGAATAAGTCGTAGATGCTGTTCGTGCTCCTCCTGACTCTTAGAATAGATCAGGGTGTCGTCGATGAAGACTATAACAAACTTGTCCAGGTACGGCTTGCAAACCCGGTTCATCAAATCCATAAAAACTGCCGGTGCGTTCGTCAGCCCAAACGGCATGACCAGAAACTCATAGTGCCCATATCGAGTCCTAAAGGCCGTCTTAGAGACATCCTCTTCTCGAACTCTCAACTGGTGATATCCCGATCTCAGATCGATCTTTGAATAGTAGCTCGACCCCTGCAACTGGTCGAACAAGTCGTCAATACGCGGTAGAGGATAACGATTCTTCACAGTCACCTTGTTGAGTTCACGATAGTCGATACACATTCTGAAGGTACCATCCTTCTTCTTCACAAAAAGTACTGGGGCTCCCCAAGGCGATGAGCTAGGACGAATGAAACCCTTATCCAAGAGTTCTTGTAGTTGCGTGGAGAGTTCTTCCAATTCTGATGGCGCTAATCGGTAAGGTGCACGGGCTACAGGCGCAGCTCCAGGAGCTAGTTCAATCTGAAACTCGACTTGGCGATGGGGCGGAAGACCAGGTAATTCCTCAGGGAATACCTCAGGATAGTCGCGTACAACGGGAAAATCTTCTAGCTTCTTCTCTTTCTCTGTGGTATCAGTAACTAGAGCCAAAATCGCAGTGTGGCCCTTTCGTAAGCATTTCTGAGCCTTAAGAAGAGAGATGATGTTCTCAACAGCACTTCTCTTGTCGCCACGAATCATGAGAGGTTCACTACCTAAACCAGGAATACGAACGATCTTCTCGTTGCAAAGAATCTCTGCTCGGTGTTGGGATAACCAGTCCATCCCAATGACAACGTCGAAACTACCCAAGACAATAGGAATAAGATTGATAGGGAAGGTCTGGTTAGCGAGAATAAGCTGGCAACCCTTGACTACGTGTGAGGCTTCCAAACTCTTACCATTAGCTAGCTCTACACTGTGCTTGTTGCTCAGGGGTGTAGGAATACGCTTAAGCATCTTACTAACTTCTAGTGACACATAGCTAGTATCGGCACCCGAATCAAATAAGACTGTAACATAAAAGTCGTCAAGAAGGAACTTACCCGTCACCACGTTGGGATCATTCCTTGCTTCACCTTGACCAATCACGAACACTCGTCCCCTAGCACCATTGTTGTTGTTGTTCCCATTGTTACCATTCCCCTGATTGTTGTTGTTGTTCTGATTCAGTTGGGGACAATCTTTCTTGAAGTGGCCTTCAGCTCCACACTGAAAGCACCCTTTGTTGTTACCCTGCTGCTGTCGCTGGTTCTGCTGAGGTTGCTGACGATTCTGATTGGCGGGGTATGCGCTCCTGCAATCCTTTGCAACATGACCAGGCTTGTTGCACCGATGACAGTTGCCCCTGGTGCATGGCCCACTGTGGTGTAGGTTGCAACGATTGCATTTGGGGTGATTTCCTTTGTACCCACCATGACTTTGACCACCAGATGACTGCTGACTGGGGCTCTTGTGATCATCCGTCTTTCTCTGCTGAGACTGAGTTTGCACCGAAGTTGAACCCCTGCTTGAAGTTCCATCCCATTTCCGTTTATCCCCACTAGAAGCACCAGAAGTAGTTGCAGCACCTATACGCTTCGGTAACTTGTTCTGCTCCACCGCCTGATCAGTGAGACGGTGAGCCAACTGTACAACCTGCTGGATAGTGGTCAAGTTTGCTGAAGTCACATGACTTTGGATCTCTGGCACCAGGCCCTTGAGATAGAGTTCAATTCGCTTATACGGAGGATCCACCATAGTAGGACACAACAAGGCTAGCTCATGCGATCTCTTAGTGTATGCCTCAATCTCTGATCCCGACATCTTGAGATTGTTGAACTCATCTTCCAGCTTGTGAATGTCGTCACGACTGCAGTATTCCTCCCTGATCATTTCCTTGAAATTTTCCCATGGGGTGGCGTTGGCAGCAACCAACCCCAACATCTGCACTTGAGCATTCCACCACGTGAGGGCCAAACCCTCGAGAGTACCAGTAGCATACTTCACCCTGCGCGCTCCAGGGCATTCACACATTTCGAACACAGATTCCAGTTTCTCAAACCAGTGTAGGAGACCTACTGCTCCTTCAGTTCCGCTAAAAGTTGTGGGTCGACAGTCCATAAATGTCTTAAAAGTACACACCGGTGCCTGAGCATATTGACCTAAGGTAGGTGAAAGAAAGACAGAGTTTAACACAAAGGTTGGTTCACGAGAGTAGGATCCAAATGATCCTAGAACAATTTCGGACTGCAGGATATACCTCCTGCGTTTGCAGCTGCAAGCGCTGCGGCAACTCGTTCGTTGATCAAAGCCGTCAACTGGGCTTGTGTCATGTTAACGCGTCCAGACATGGTTCTTCATAATAAGAGTAATACGTGTGAGGGAGGTTCGCGAAAGTACGATAGTAGGACAGAGTAAGCACACACGTGTTCAAACAACAGTAGTCATACTAATCAAGCATACCATGAGCAATGTACTACGTAACTAACAAGTAGGCAATATTCGCACATCGTATTACCTAGAACGTCGAGCCTTGCATGAAGAGCGAAGTGTCGTTGTGGACCGTTGAGCACTAAACCGGTTATAGTCTGGTTTTAACAAAAACGTTTCTCCTTTATTAAAACCAAGTTCACTATAACCAATGGCTCTGATACCAATCTGTCACACCCCCAAAATCCCACCTGCGGAGTACTACCGCTTGGAGGCGTGACTGACCAGGATCCAGCCACCAATCATACTGAACAAGCATATAAACAGTTGTAATAGTTTAACCAATACGATTGGTGTTTCAAAACAAACAAGTTAAGTTGCAAGCGGAAGCATAAGTTTAAAGTTATAACATAAGTTCAAAAGTTTCAAGTTTAACATAGCACGTAGCAATCCGTGTCCCATAACGACCCTCCTCCATGCAAGCTCCAGCTCAGTACCTATGGTCCTGCAAAGCATGTAGTAACGAGTCAACAACTAGTTGAGTGAGTTCACGGTTGGGTGTTCGTTTTTAGTTGTTTCAAAAACAGTTTCCTTTAACTGGCATCCTGCCGTGGGGGTTACCCCAAAGTTTAAAAACGTGACATGTTCATTCCCAGTTACTCCGGCATTCCAGCCGTGGGGGCTACCCCATGTTAGTTATCAGGCATTTCGGCCGTGGGGGCTACCCCATGCGTACACTAGACTCGTTACCATATCGACTGCTGACTGTAGTCATGTTTATGTGCCCTGAAAAACATCAATGTCTATCATCATTGACGTGCCCCAGATCCATTAGTTCACGCCCGTCCTCTGCGGCACGGTGTGAGGCTTGTCAGACCTAAATAGCGCTATCTAACTAATGACCCGCTCGCCATTGGCCCGGCGATTAGTCGATACAAAAAGGAGGGACTTCGTGATAGAGTTTTAGTCTAGTACGTTTTATCCGTCCATCCGGACGAGGAATCACATTCCTGAACCACTGACGTCCTACCCAAGGAGGACGAGGAATCCACGTTCCTTAACCCCGTTCCCAACCCAGGGAATCCCATGCTTTGTAGAGGGTGTGAACTCACCTTGGTTTGCTCGGCAGTTAATCACAGAAAGTCAATCAAGTCGCAAGTAGTCAATAACGTCCTAACACGGATATCACTTATAATCAGATTCGAACCAAGCAGTGCACGTACAAGTAGCAGTTACGGCATACAGTTTCTATCATGGCAGTTTAACAACAGTGCACAGTATCACATTTGACAGTTATATACGAACCCAAGGTCCAAGTGTGAGGCCCAAACAGTTGGGCTCGTGATAACAGGCCCAAACAACACGTATAGAAGCACAGAAGTTCCTAAGTCCGGCCCACTAACCTAGGCCCAAAAGTGTGGTCTCGAGTCGCAACCGGACTCGCAAGCATGGTCTCGAGTCATGCTGTGTGTGCTGATCTCAGGTGGTTGCGAGTCGCAACCGGTGTCGCAACCATGGTTTCGGCTTGTCATGCTAAGGTCTCGAGTCGCAACGGGACTCGTAACCTGTGGTCTCGGCTTGTCCTGATATGGTTGCGAGTCGCAACCGCGTGGTCTCGAGTGGTCACGCTGTGGTTGCGAGTCGCAACTGGGTGATTGCGAGTCGGTATGCTGTCATTTTCACGTTCAGTGTTGATTCAGATATGGTCAGCTTAATGGTACAATGTAATCAGGCCCAAATCAGGAAACAACCAATAGAATTTCACTAACAAGTTTTCCTAATCAGGTTATTAGTCAAAATGGATCAAAATCACAAGGGTTTTCACATCTTCAACCAATATTCAAATTGTTCTTCCTATGTTCAAACACATATTCATCAAGTTCATACAATTTTCACTCAACCATATTATGCATTTTCGGACAAGGGTTAATATTCCAACTAGGTATCAGTACTCATCTTGCTAGCAAAAACAAAATAAGATTTGTCATTAACCTATACTAGTCCGATTTCATGAACATCAACATAAGTGGTTCAAACTTCACAAGACACCAAAATCCATCATGCTATATATATATCCGAAATCAAGACCTATTAGCCGATTATCAACATTATGCACATTAGACATCATATACATCAAGAATCATCATGTAAACCCTAACAATAAACATCATCTCATGCATACATCCATTCAAGCACAAGCATAACAAACATAAGTCAAAACATCATGGATACTAACCGGTTGGTGAGGTGTGTGTGAAGCTTCTAGCCGATTGGGTGTGAGCCGATCCAAACTCCAAAGATCCGAGAATGAGGAGTGTGTTTGTGTTCTAGAGTTTAAGTGGGAGAGAGGATAGAAGAGTGTGTGTGTTGTGATGTTTCAACAAATGGTCAAAATAACTAAGGGTGGTTTATATATACTAGTTCCAAGTGTTGCACCCTTAATGGATTTCGGCTAAGGGTTTTACAGCCCAAATGGCCCAACCGGCCAAAGGTTCTCGGCCCAAGGCCCATTCGGTCACTATTCACTCGAGACCTCACGGTCTCGAGTCGGGTTCTTTGTTTTCGGGTTGGGTTCTCGGTTCACTTATAACACGTATAAATATATACAATGCACATATAACAAGCACATATCACGTAAAAAGGTTCACGTTTATCATTAAGTTTAATCAGTTAATTAATCACATAACGTACAAGTAGGCTACATCAAGACACAACGAAAGGTTCTAGATTTCGAGTTGTCACAAAACGAACCGACATCCGGAATATTTTTGAGCATATTTCATGTCCCCTACACTTTAACTTCATCTTAGAGCCTTGAAATGAGGTTAACGGGGCTTAAACGTGCCAAAAATGGGCCAAAATACGTGTTTCTGAAGTGCAGGGACCAAAATTGTAAATTCTGATCTGGGAACCTTAGGCGGGGCGCGTAAGGATTTACCAAATCCTTACGCGGGGCGCGTGAGACTGTCAGACAGAAAAATCTTTGCATTTAATGCAGTTTGGCCTTTCGTTCGATCAAGGGGCAATGCCCTTTCACCCAATCAGGAGCCAAGGGCCAAGTTCTGACTTACCACAAGAATTTGACAAGTGTACGCTCGAGATCGCGGCACGATATTCGATAAACGATCCTAACGGTTCCACTTTTCCTATAAATACCCCCCCCTTTGTTCCAAAAACCCACAAAATCTGATCTTAAGGCTCTAAGTTGGAACCATTGTTCCATACCTGAGCTATTTGATCTAGATTAGCACTCGGGGACCTTCCGTAAGTCTTCTTTCGCTCTTTTATCGCTTTTCGAGTCCGAAAGTCAACATTTTGTTGACTTTCTGCATTGACCAGCTTATGGTCGATGCGAAGTTCATGGAACTTCATAACGTGAGCGTGATCACGATGGTTATGGTCCGTAGTGACCATACCTACTGATTACCACGTTATCTAGGCTCAGTGACGAGTCGTAGTTTTGGCCAAAATGCGCATTCTTGCGTATTTTGTAACCAAACTACTCGTGAGCATCAAAGCCGTTTGTTTTGATGCCAAACCTGTTTTCTAAACTTAGTTAAGCATGTTCTAACATGCTTAGCTCGTCACTTTTAGTTTAGTGCTTATATAGGGTCGTAAGGAAAGCGATCTAAACCATCGCTTATACTTTCGAATCCGACCCATTTGGTCGATCATTAGGATCTGACCAAACACATTAGGTGACCATAGCTATAACCTTCCGAGGTTATACCTTGTAGTCACGATGTTAGGCGTTCCGAACGCGTTCTACGCGAACGACGCGTTAGGGTAGCATAAGCTACCTAAACGGGTCGTGACGGACCGTAAGCACTTAGGTTAAGTTTCATTATAGTATGTAGGCTTTGTTAAACCATATTACACGAGTCTCCATACTCGTTTGGTTTACGAACCCGCGTACTATCCGATCCTTCCGATTTGGTCCGGTATATTAACATAGCTACCTATTAGGTGCCGTTTGATATCCCGTGATCTTTAGCATTATCTGGTTATTATACAAGGAATTCAAAGCAATCTCAGGTGAGTACATTGAACCCCTCTTTTACTGTTTTCCAAACTGTTTTGGGGTGAAACACATGTGCCTACTTGCTACTTTTATGCTTTCCGGTTTTCACATCATATACTACTATGTTCGATAGTACATATATAGTACATGATTTCATTGTGTTTATGCTATGTATGCCCATTGTGTGCGTACTTAGTACATTGCTATACATTTCATGCTACGTACGCCCATTGTGTGCATACGTAGTACATTGTTTCACATTGCATTACTGTTACATATGCTCATCCAGCATATGAACACATTACACTACATTTTGAACCATTGTAACCATTTGACTATGTGAACCGTCTTACCCCTTTGATTTCATGAACCGTCTGTAACCATTGAACCGTGTAAACCAGTTGTATCCATTGACATGATTTACAGTTGACAATAGACATTTGACTATACATAAACATTTCTTCCGTTGTTAAACATTTCATCTTGATGGTTTGGTTTGAGTAAATGATTAAGTAATGAGGCGTGTGTAATATGATACAAGCATGGTGGATACGCCGCTGGTACTTCCTATATATAAGTGTTTGTATGGTATTACATATCGTAGCGTTATTTGAATCATTTCAATTCAAGACATATGACATTTTATACAAACAACACACTTTTCACGAGACATTGTTTTACAAACGACTTATCTTATACAAACGCATTTTTACATGGTTATCCGTTTAACCATACAGTGTTCTCATATTTATACATATCATTTGATCTTACCGTTTTTCAAATGATTTACAAGACAAAGCAAAATACGAGGTTCATGACTAAACATTTTCTCAAACTCAAGTCATGAATTCCGTTTTCACAAAACCAATGTATCTCACAGGCATTTTTATGCTGACGTACCTATTTTCACATGTGTTTTTAGGAGATGATGCATAGGACTTATCAAGACATACTTAGGCGGACCTGTGCCTTAGTGACTTAAAACGAGACAAGAACTAGTTAATTTATGTTATGTACACTTTGATTCTTGTTCAGACAATGTAAACTTTCATGTTTGATTTATAAAACGAAACTTCATTTGCCATGGATTTGAAACAATTGATTCTGTTACAACACTCCCCGACGTTTCCGCCACGTTTTGTATGTTCTACGTGGTCGGGGTGTGACAGAAAAGTTGGTATCAGAGCCAATGGTTATAGGGAATTAGGTTATTAGTAATGCTTTGACCTAGTCTATAACCTTCCTAGGAACCTAACGCGAGTTTACTTGCGTTTAGTCACAAAACAATACCGTCACCTAGCCTTAGGCGACGACCACAACAAGAACATAAATTTCAAAACCGCCTTGAAAGCTAATCATCTGTTCTAGGATGATTGATTACTAGGTTTTGAACCCTCTATTGTAAGGTTTTGAACCCTTTGTTATAAGGTTTTGAACCCCTTTGAATTTTCAAAACTCCCGTCAAAGTTTTGGGTCCTAAATAGTGTGAACACCTGCGAACTGGAAGGGTGAATGCCTGTACCCTGGGTTTTCTGTCTAAGGTTAGAGTGTTCGTACAAATCCGCATAATCGGACCAGTCACTCTTACCTGGGAACTCTTGGGGTGAGTGTCCACTTATAGGCGAGCATGTCTTCGCGATACACTATGAGGATCTATTTGCTTTGATTCAGCCCTGGTGTTGTTTGTTTGCTTCATGATTCAAACAAGTGACCATCAACCGTGATTATGGTCAGTGATTGTAACATCCTATTCTTACCCAATACCATTTTATTTGTTTCCTTTCATGTTTTCCTCTTTTAGAATGCCTCCTCGACGCGAACACCAGATAGCAACTGCCGAGCTGGCAGAAATTATTGCGCAGCAGATGGCTGCTCAATTCCCAAATCTCTTTGCTCAATGGAACCAAGCCAACAACAACAACAATGGTACATGCAATTTCAAGAACTTTAACTCGGCTAAACCACTCCAGTTTAGTGGTTCTGAGGGAGCAACTGGGCTTCTCCAATGGTTCGAGAGCATCGAGAATACCTTTCGCCACGTGCAGTGTCCAGAAAATCGCAAGGTCGAGTTTTCTTCGAGTGTGTTTCAGTAGAGGGCTCTTACATGGTGGAACGGGGTAATGAGAGACCGTGGTGCAGATGTTGCTCTAGCACAAACATGGGCTGAACTGAGAGCTCTTATGATGAGAGAGTTTTGTCCTCGTCATGAACAACGAGCGTTGGAGAAGGAGTTTGATGATTTGAAACAAGATAGTGGCGAACACAGGGCATATACTGATAGGTTTGAGGAGTTGAGTCTACTTTGCCCGACTATGGTCGCCCCACTCGACAAGGCTATCGAAAGGTACATCGACGGCCTGCCTGACTCGGTACAAGACATTGTCACTGGTAGCAACCCTACCACACTCCGTCAGGCCATTGAGCTATCTGCAACCTTGACTGAATCGCAGATCAGAAAGCATAAACTTTTTCGAAAAGGTGACAAGAAATCAGCCGGGGAATCGAACCCAATCGAGGAATCAAAGACCATGGATGAACAGACTGAATCTCCTAAGAAGTCAAGGAAGCGAAAGGCTTCTCAGAACTTCACCGTGGTCGCTCACAATGGTCAAGCCGTCCCCAACCAACCAGCTCAACCCCCTGCTAGAAAACCATACAATGGAACTGCACCCTTGTGCAACCAATGTAGCCTCCATCATCACGCCAATGTACAGTGCCGCAAATGCCAAACTTGTGGACTCATAGGCCATACAACAAGAATCTGCCCAGCTGCAGCTGCACCAAACCAAGCTGGCAACAATCCCGCTCAAGGTCGTTTCCTACCAGGTTCTTGTTTCAACTGTGGCGAGATGGGTCATTTCCGAAGAAATTGCCCAAAGCTTGCTAATGCAAATCCAGCACAAGGATGATCACCCGACTGACTAGAAGACAACATCGTTTAGAAATAATCATGTCTTATGTATTAAGTTTCTTTTGTTGTCAATATCCAAGGAACAGTTGATATCGTTGTTTATAAATAAATCTTTCATTTACGTTGCAATGTATTTCGATGGTTGCATGTATAAACGACATATCCCTTGCAATACCGACAATCAAGGAACCGTATTCCTTGAAGAACAAACTACCCCCAAAATTCTCCCATTCTATAATCGCTTGCGTCTTCCACGGAATTCCTAAGTACCCGTTTATTCTAAGGAAACGAAGTACAAGGCGCAGGTTACAACACAAGACGAATACCCAAGGTACCACTATAAATCCTTAATAGGGTACCTAGGAATTTCCCGTAAGTCTTTAATTGTTGTATACCTTCATTCGAATGTGGTGATTCCTTGTAATCAAAAAATCGAATTTTGGGAGATCTTTCTATCTTCTCAGATAGATTCCAGTGAACATTGAGATCCGTCGACAGGTTTCCATATCCGTATTCAATCGATAACAAGTTAATAACAAATTATGATCAAATTAAACAATTATGTGACTATGTGCTTATGTGTTTCCTTATGTATTGTTGTGTGATCCAAATTATGTTATCCAAATCTTCGTAGAATCTTACATATCCGTGTACAAGAGATTCATAGTAGGATGCCCAAAGGTATTACTTAAAATCCTCAATGGACTTCTATGTTATAGTTAAGTCCCTCGGATTATAAAGTACTACTTCATAATTAGACCCCTTGAGTGGTCTAGCTAAACAGATTCATCCAAAAATCTGGTTAGGGATATCATGTGATGATATAGCTGAAAGGACTCCTTGGTGGCCTAACCAAGAGGATTCCCTGTCGATCTAATTAAAAGGAACCGATGGAAGTCTAGTCACCCTCGTCACAAGTTTGATATCCTTCCCCAAAACATTACAAAACAAACTATGCGGACTGTGCAAGGGATTACGTAATTATGGATGCATACATAATTATGGAATTTAGTGCACAGAAATCACAGCAAGTTCTGTCATGTGTCTAGAGTTAACCCTATTCATTTCCAATTCTGATGAAGCATCCGTTGAGGAAAAATGAACTAGCTATTCATTTTTCACTTCTAAAGAATATCCGTTTATCCTTCATTTCCAAATCTGAAGAATACCCGTCGAGGAAAATGACTCCGTTTGTTCATTTTCGTTCTGAAGATTTATCCGTTGAGGAAATGAATATCCGTTTATCCTTCATTTCCAAATCTGAAGAATACCCGTTGAGGATGACCCCGTTTGTTCATTTTCGTTTCTGAAGATTATCCGTTGAGGAAATGAATATCCGTTGTGTAATCCTTCATTTCCAACTCTGAGGAAGCAACCGTTGAAGATGACTCCGTTAGCTCATTTTCGTTTCTGAAGATTTATCCGTTGAGGAAATGAATATCCGTTGTGTAATCCTTCATTTCCAACTCTGAGGAAGCAACCGTTGAAGATGACTCCGTTAGTTCATTTTCGTTTCTGAAGATTATCCGTTGAGGAAATGAATATCCGTTGTGTAATACTTCATTTCCAACTCTGAGGAAGCAACCGTTGAAGATGACCCCGTTTGTTCATTTTCGTTTCTGAAGATTATCCGTTGAGGAAATGAATATCCGTTGTGTAATCCTTCATTTCCAACTCTGAGGAAGCAACCGTTGAAGATGACCCCGTTTGTTCATTTTCATTTCTGAAGATTATCCGTTGAGGAAATGAATATCCGTTGTGTAATCCTTCATTTCCAACTCTGAGGAAGCAACCGTTGAAGATGACTCCGTTAGTTCATTTTCGTTTCTGAAGATTATCCATTGAGGAAATGAATATCCGTTGTGTAATACTTCATTTCCAACTCTGAGGAAGCAACCGTTGAAGATGACCCCGTTTGTTCATTTTCGTTTCTGAAGATTATCCGTTGAGGAAATGAATATCCGTGGTGTAATCCTTCATTTCCAATTCTGATGAAGCAACCATTGAAAATGACCCGTCTGTTCATTTTCGTTTCGGAAGAATGACCGTTAAGGAAATGTCAAGATATTGCCTTACATATCATTGGTGGTTATTTGGCAAATTCACAAATAGACTCCTACGAATAAATTTCGGGACGAAATTTCCTAAAGTAGGGGAGACTGTGACACCTTTGTCACCGCGACCATCAAACAAATACCAAGCCGATGAAATATTGTATTTCATACTTGGGATCTTGTATAAATATGTGTATGTTTTGCACATATCAATTATTGTTCAATTTCAAACTCTACATTGCTTTCTAGAGCATTATACGCAAACTGGTGCGTAAACGTACTCAGTTTAATGCGACAAATACTCCGGAACATCAACATATACTCAACATACCTTAAATAACCTTTACATAACTTAGAAATAAGTTTTGAAGGCTTGGGTATAGCAAAAACAAGTTAATTCGCTTACAGGGACTAAACTTGACAAACTGCGAAAGTATGCCAATTTGAACTGTAACGAACATTCCGGAACATGTTCATAAGTTAAACATACCCTAAATATCCTCTACATAGCTTAGAAATAGGCTTTGAGGTGTTTGGTATGCTAAAACAAACTTTTGGATCATTCAGGGACTGAAAGTGTCAAAAAGTGCACAAGTTTGCACTTTCGCGCATAACTTACGTTCTGAATACATCCGGACATCCAAAAATTTATGTAAGCATCCTTATATTATGCCTTAGTGTTGGGCATGAGAAAAATCCATTCGTCGCGTCATTTGGATCGTCTTTCGCGCTTATGCGCATTCCGTCGTAATTAAGCGAACATCGCAATCGTACGGCTAAACGAACCGACATCCGGAATATTTTTGAGCATATTTCATGTCCCCTACACTTTAACTTCATCTTAGAGCCTTGAAATGAGGTTAACGGGGCTTAAACGTGCCAAAAATGGGCCAAAATACGTGTTTCTGAAGTGTAGGGACCAAAATTGTAAATTCTGATCTGGGAACCTTAGGCGGGGCGCGTAAGGATTTACCAAATCCTTACGCGGGGCGCGTGAGACTGTCAGACAGAAAAATCTTTGCATCTAATGCAGTTTGGCCTTTCGTTCGATCAAGGGGCAATGCCCTTTCACCCAATCAGGAGCCAAGGGCCAAGTTCTGACTTACCACAAGAATTTGACAAGTGTACGCTCGAGATCGCGGCACGATATTCGATAAACGATCCTAACGGTTCCACTTTTCCTATAAATACCCCCCCTTTGTTCCAAAAACCCACAAAATCTGATCTTAAGGCTCTAAGTTGGAACCATTGTTCCATACCTGAGCTATTTGATCTAGATTAGCACTCGGGGACCTTCCGTAAGTCTTCTTTCGCTCTTTTATCGCTTTTCGAGTCCGAAAGTCAACATTTTGTTGACTTTCTGCATTGACCAGCTTATGGTCGATGCGAAGTTCATGGAACTTCATAACGTGAGCGTGATCACGATGGTTATGGTCCGTAGTGACCATACCTACTGATTACCACGTTATCTAGGCTCAGTGACGAGTCGTAGTTTTGGCCAAAATGCGCATTCTTGCGTATTTTGTAACCAAACTACTCGTGAGCATCAAAGCCGTTTGTTTTGATGCCAAACCTTTTTTCTAAACTTAGTTAAGCATGTTCTAACATGCTTAGCTCGTCACTTTTAGTTTAGTGCTTATATAGGGTCGTAAGGAAAGCGATCTAAACCATCGCTTATACTTTCGAATCCGACCCATTTGGTCGATCATTAGGATCTGACCAAACACATTAGGTGACCATAGCTATAACCTTCCGAGGTTATACCTTGTAGTCACGATGTTAGGCGTTCCGAACGCGTTCTACGCGAACGACGCGTTAGGGTAGCATAAGCTACCTAAACGGGTCGTGACGGACCGTAAGCACTTAGGTTAAGTTTCATTATAGTATGTAGGCTTTGTTAAACCATATTACACGAGTCTCCATACTCGTTTGGTTTACGAACCCGCGTACTATCCGATCCTTCCGATTTGGTCCGGTATATTAACATAGCTACCTATTAGGTGCCGTTTGATATCCCGTGATCTTTAGCATTATCTGGTTATTATACAAGGAATTCAAAGCAATCTCAGGTGAGTACATTGAACCCCTCTTTTACTGTTTTCCAAACTGTTTTGGGGTGAAACACATGTGCCTACTTGCTACTTTTATGCTTTCCGGTTTTCACATCATATACTACTATGTTCGATAGTACATATATAGTACATGATTTCATTGTGTTTATGCTATGTATGCCCATTGTGTGCGTACTTAGTACATTGCTATACATTTCATGCTACGTACGCCCATTGTGTGCATACGTAGTACATTGTTTCACATTGCATTACTGTTGCATATGCTCATCCAGCATATGAACACATTACACTACATTTTGAACCATTGTAACCATTTGACTATGTGAACCGTCTTACCCCTTTGATTTCATGAACCGTCTGTAACCATTGAACCGTGTAAACCAGTTGTATCCATTGACATGATTTACAGTTGACAATAGACATTTGACTATACATAAACATTTCTTCCGTTGTTAAACATTTCATCTTGATGGTTTGGTTTGAGTAAATGATTAAGTAATGAGGCGTGTGTAATATGATACAAGCATGGTGGATACGCCGCTGGTACTTCCTATATATAAGTGTTTGTATGGTATTACATATCGTAGCGTTATTTGAATCATTTCAATTCAAGACATATGACATTTTATACAAACAACACACTTTTCACGAGACATTGTTTTACAAACGACTTATCTTATACAAACGCATTTTTACATGGTTATCCGTTTAACCATACAGTGTTCTCATATTTATACATATCATTTGATCTTACCGTTTTTCAAATGATTTACAAGACAAAGCAAAATACGAGGTTCATGACTAAACATTTTCTCAAACTCAAGTCATGAATTCCGTTTTCACAAAACCAATGTATCTCACAGGCATTTTTATGCTGACGTACCTATTTTCACATGTGTTTTCAGGAGATGATGCATAGGACTTATCAAGACATACTTAGGCGGACCTGTGCCTTAGTGACTTAAAACGAGACAAGAACTAGTTAATTTATGTTATGTACACTTTGATTCTTGTTCAGACAATGTAAACTTTCATGTTTGATTTATAAAACGAAACTTCATTTGCCATGGATTTGAAACAATTGATTCTGTTACAACACTCCCCGACGTTTCCGCCACGTTTTGTATGTTCTACGTGGTCGGGGTGTGACACACATAACCATGGGTGTAGTCTGATAACGGGATTTGTCAGATCCTATGGTACCATAACCTAGTACTGGTCGGTTCGGCCAAAAATAATGAATGTCATTCGTTATGTAACTACAACAAACAAGTTCGTTCACATTATTGAAATCATTATTAGTTTAGTATAAACCATCTTAATCGTTTTTGAAAACATCGTTTAAACCTTGAAATCATTTTGTACATATGAATCACCCAAAACAATTGAAAACAGTAAAATATGGGGAACTATGTACTCACATTGAAGTGCAAAGTATCCTCAATCTAAAGAACTCAACAAGCTCAATCAAACCAAGGAAACTCAAGCAGCACCTAATAATCGAATCACTTAGTCAAACAATAGATGCCTAAATCGGAAGATCGGATAGGATGAGATTTCGTAAACCAAACGAGTGTTGGAACTCATGTGATATGGTTTAACAAAGCCTACATCCGAGGTTGAAACCTAACCTAAGTGCTTTCGACCCATTGCGACCCATTAAGGTAGCTTACGCTACTTTAACGCGTCGTGCGCGCAAATGCGCGTTCGAGACGTTTAACAAGTCCTATGACAAGTATTATATGCCTATACATGTTTAAATAGGTTGCATAATCAGTTTAGGTGACAAAAGTTAGGTTACATATGTTTGAAGTCCAATTATCCATGAAAAGGGCATTTTGGTAATTTACCTAAGGCATATAATCCACCTATCATACAACTACTTAAACTAGGTGACCATAAGGTATAACCTCGGAAGGTTATTCCCTATGCAACTATGGTTACTAACCATGCTTGGTCGGATCCTAAAGATCGACCAAATGGGTCGAGTTCGAAAGTCTAAGCGGTGGTTTAAACCGCTCGACTTACGACTCTAAACAAGCACTAACTAAAAGCGACGAGCTAAACTTGTCAAAGCATGTTTAACCTACTGATTTGGTATCAAAACAAAGTGTTTTGATACCTAATAGTAGTCCTGTTGCAAAATGCATGCTAAAACACATTTTGACCGAAACTTTGACTCGTCACTACACCTAGTTAACGTGGTAATCAGCGGGTATAATCACTAAGGATTATATCCAACGTGATTACAATCACGTTGCAAAGTTCAACCAAACTTTGCGTTGACCAAAGACTGGTCAAATTGAAAGTCAAACTATATTTGACTTTCAAACTAGGAAAACATTAAAAAGAATGAAAGAAAGCTCACTATGGGTCCTTGCTATCTTTTCTACAAGAAAAACAAGTTCCAATCAGTTGAGAGAGCTCCCAAACCAGATTGTAGAGAAGAGAGGAGAGAAATGAGCAATGAACAAATGAAATGGTTGGGCTATATATAATTTTTCGCAAACCGTTAGGATCGTTTCTTGGAGAAGAGGGCATGATCTAGGCCATACAAGTGTTAAGGACTGATTGGGGGACTTGTTCCCCACACAAACCAGCCCCTAGCATTGAAATCCACTGATCAAAACCGTCAAAAATGAGCTAAAAGACCAGATTCAATGTTTCTGTCTGATAGGCTCTCGCGCCCTGCGTAAGGTTTTACTAAGGCTTACGCGCCCCGCCTGAGGAAGTTTGGCAGATTGTCAGTTTTAGTCCCTGCAGCTTAGAAACACGCATTTCGGCCCATTTTTGACACGTTTAAGCCCCGTTAACCTCATTTCAAGGCTCTAAAATGAAGTTAAAGTATTGGGAACTCAAAACATGCTCAAAAACATCTCGGATGTCGGTTCGTTTGGTCGTCTGATCGCGTTGTTCGGTTAATTACGACAGAAGTCGTAACGGACGCGTGTACGATCCAAAATGCGCGACAAATGGCGTTTTTGCGTCCTAATCAGTAAAATAAAATATGTTAATGATTACATAAATTTTTGGATGTCCGTATATATTCAGAACGTAGGATATGTGCGAAAATGCAAACTTGTGCACTTTTTGACGCTTATAGTTCCTGAATGACCAATAAGTTTATTTTAGCATACCGAACCCCTCAAAGCCTATTTCTAAGCTATGTAAAGGATATTTAGGGTATGTTTAACTTATGATCATGTTCCGGAATGTTCATTACTATACAAATCGGTATAGTTTCGCAGTTTGACACAAATAGTCCCTACGATCGAACAAACTTGTTTTTGACACACCAAACCATCCAAAACTTATTTCTAAGTTATGTGAAGGTTATTTAAGGTATGTTAAGCCTATTTCACTATCTCGGAGTGTTTGTCGCGTTAAACTGACTGTGTTCACGCACCAGTTTGCGTATAACTTTCTAGAAAGCGATTTAGAGCTTGAAATCGGATCGAATCGAATTGTAAAATCACCGAACACATAAAACACATATAATAACACCAAAACACATTGTTTTATTGATAATTAAGATTGTTTTGCATTGTTCATCGATTAAAGAGCACAGTTGTCACAGTCTCTCCTACGTTAGCAAATTTCGTCCCGAAATTTTAACTAGAGGAAACTTGTGAGAACAATTGCGGATATTTCTCCTTCATTTGGTCCTCACGTTCCCAAGTAAACGCTGGGCCATGTTTGGATTCCCAATGAACTTTGACTAACTTAATCTGTTTGTTCTTCAACTGTTTGAATGTACGGTCCACTATCTCCACAGATTTCTCGACAAAGTGCATCGTTTCATCGATTTGAATCTCGTCGAGAGGAATGTGAAGATCAGTGTTAGCTAAACACTTTCGCAAATTGGACACGTGAAAAGTCGGATGAATATTTCCAAGCTCTGGAGGTAGCTCTAGTCGATAGGCAACCTTTCCGACTCTTTCAACAATCTTAAATGGTCCAACGTATCGTGGTGCAAGTTTTCCTTTCTTTCCAAATCTCACCACTCCCTTCCAAGGTGACACCTTGAGTAGGACATGGTCTCCGACTTAAAATTCTAGGGGCTTGCGTCGCATATCCGCATAACTCTTTTGACGGCTTCTGGCTGTCACAAGATTATCGCGAATTTTCTTGATTTTGTCTGTTGTTTCCAGAACGAGTTCAGGTCTAGTAAGCTGAGCCTCACCGACCTCATTCCAACAGACAGGTGAACGACATTTTCGACTGTAAAGAGCTTCGATGGTGCCATATTGATGCTAGTATGATAACTATTGTTGTAAGAGAACTCGATCGTTGGTAGATGAGAGTCCCAATTACCACCAAAGTCTATCACGCATGCTCTAAGCATATCCTCCAAAGTTTGAATCATCCTTTCGGATTGTCCATCTGTTTGGGGATGATAAGCAGTGCTTAGATTTAGTTGGGTTCCCATAGCAGATTGCATGGTTCTCCAAAAATGAGATGAAAATCGAGCATCACGATCGGAAATGATGTCCAAAGGAACACCATGTCGAGATACAATCTCATCAACATAAATCTTTGCAAGTTTATCAGCAGATAAATCCTCGCGAATCGCAAGAAAATGAGCTGACTTCGTTAATCGATCGATAACAACCCATATAGCATTATGACCTTTAGATGTACGCGGTTGTTTAGTGATGAGATCCATCGCAAGGCTCTCCCATTTCCAAACCGGTATCTTTGGTTATACAAGCAAACCAGAAGGTCGTTGATGTTCAGCCTTGACTTTGAGACAAGTTAAGCATTTTGATACATACAAGGCAACATCTTTCTTCATACCGGGCCACCAAAACTTAGTACGAAGATCCTTGTACATTTTATCAGCACCAGGATGGATAGAATATCGAGACTTATGAGATTCGTCCATCACTAAAGTGCGAAGATCGTCTTGTTTCGGAACCCACAAACGATCCTTGAAATAAAGCAAACCATCGTCTTTTTCTTTGAGTTTAAACTCAAGCTGACGTGGCAATTCCTCACCTATCAAATTTTGTGAAACACAAAATTGCTGAGCTTGAAGAACACGAGTTTGAATATCAGATAGAGTTTGAACAGAATGAAGCTTGACTCGCTCCTTTTGACTAAGCGCATCAGCTATGACATTCGCTTTACCAGGATGGTAGCGAATCTCGCAATCATAGTCACTCAAGAGTTCGACCCAACGTCGTTGCCTCATGTTTAACTCCTTCTGATTGAGAATATGCTGGAGACTTTTGTGGTCTGTGAAAACCACACACTTCGTGCCATAAAGATAGTGTCTCCAGATTTTGAGAGCAAAGACTACAGCGCCTAACTCAAGATCATGAGTCGTGTAGTTCTTCTCGTGAACTTTCAATTGTCTAGATGCATATGCTATAACTTTACCTCGTTGCATAAGAACACAACCAAGGCCTAAGTTGGACGCATCGCAGTAGACAATGAAATCATCGTTTCCCTCGGGTAAAGATAGAACAGGAGCATCACAAAGTCTCTGTTTCAGCGTTTGGAACGCTTCTTCTTGCTTGGGTCCCCACTCAAAAGGCTTATTCTTTTGTGTCAAAGCAGTGAGTGGAACCGCAATCTTTGAGAAGTTTGCAATAAAACGACGATAATACCCAGCAAGTCCAAGAAAGGAACGAACTTCTGTGGGTGTCGTAGGTGTATTCCAATCCTTAATCGCAGCAATTTTGCAAGGATCCTCATGAATACCCTGCTCATTGACTATATGTCCCAAAAACTGAACTTCTTTAAGTCAAAATTCACACTTGGAGAATTTAGCAAAAAGTTGTTCCTTCTTCAGGAGTTCTAATGTCAAACGAAGATGCTGCTCGTGATCGGTTCGAGACTTTGAATAAACAAGAATATCGTCGATGAACAAAATGATGAACTTGTCTAAATAAGGTCTACAGACCCTATTCATTAAGTCCATGAAGATGGCTGGAGCATTCGTCAGACCAAAAGGCATGACAGTGAACTCATACTGTCCATATCTCGTACGGAAGGCAGTTTTGGGAATATCTTCTTCGAATACACGAAGCTGATGATACCTAGAACGCAGATCGATCTTGGAAAAACAAGTAGCACCTCGCAGCTGATCGAAGAGATCATCGATTCGAGGTAGGGGATATCGATTCTTGATGGTAAACTTATTAAGCTCACGATAATCGATACACATTCGAAAAGATCCATCTTTCTTTTTCAGGAAGAGGACAGGAGCTCCCCAAGGTGAATAACTCGGTCGGATGAATCCTTTATCAGATAACTCTTGAAGCTATTTCGATAACTCTTGCATCTCGAAAGGTGCAAGACGAAAAGGTGCTTTCGCAATCGGGTTAGCATTGGGTACAAGGTCAATATGAAACTCGACTTGACGAACTGGAGGCAAACCAGGTAGTTCATCAGGAAACACCTCTGGATAATCCCGAACAATCGGAATATCCTGAATACTCTTGCTCTTGCCTTTCTCCTCAGTGACATGTGCCAGGAAAGCAACATATCCTTTTCGTAGATAGCTTTGAGCTTTCATACATGACATGAGTTTTAACCGACCAAATGGTTTCTCGCCACGAACCTCAAGGACATCACCAGAGGAAATCGAAATACGAACGATCTTGTCGAAACAAAAAACCTCGGCATGATGTTTGGTTAACCAATCCATCCCAACGATAATGTCAAAACTCCCAAGTTGCATTGGTACGAGGTCGATAGGGAAAAGATGACTATCGAGGTTCAATTGATAACCACGAAGAACAGAATCGAGTACGAGTGGTTTACCAGTGGCAACTTCGACAGATTAGGGCTTCCTCAGTTTAGTTCTAGGTATCGCAAGTAAAGGCTCAAAGGATAACGAAACAAAACTCCTATCGGCACCAGAATCGAAAAGAACAGACGCAAGTTGATTGTTAACAAGGAACATACCGTTAACAACTTCATTGTCCGCCCTCGCCTCATTCGCGTTCAGATTGAATGCTTATCCACGAGCGGGATTTACATTCGCGATCGCGTTACCATTCGGATTGACATTCGCATTCGCATTCGCGTTTACCAATCTCGGGAAATTGTTGTGGAAATGTCCCATTTCTCCGCAATTAAAACACGAACCAGGTGGGAATCTCGCAGCATTCCCTTGAGCTTGTGCTGGAACCTGAGCAGCCTGATTTTGACCAAAACGACAAATGTTGGCCAAATGCCCAAGTCTACCACACGTAGCACACTGTTTACAGGCCTGTTGAGCAACATGGTGACCATTACATCGAGCACAGTGAGGTGCGGTACCAGCATATGCTTTCTTCGTAGGAGGTTGAGTCGGTGGGTTCTGAGGATTCTGATTGGTGACAGCAAAATTTTGAGCAGCCTTTCACTTCCTCGACTTCTTCGACGACTCACCCTGCTTCTTACCCTTTCCCTTACCCTTTTCCTTATCAGAATTGGTTGACTTCTTTTTATCACCCTTGCGGGTAAGTTTACCCTTCCTGACTTGAGACTCAGTCAGGGTAGCAAACAACTCGATTACTTGACGAAGGGTAGTAGGATTAACACCAGTCACAATGTCCTGAATGGAATCGGGTAAGCCATCGATATACCTCTCGATTGCTTTATCAAGTGGGGTAACCATAGCGGGGCATAACAAACTGAGCTCCTCAAATCGATCCGTATAAGCACGGTGTTCTCCCCCGTCTTGTTTCAAATCATCGAATTCCCGTTCCAAAGCTCGAATCTCGTGACGGGGACAGAACTCTCTCATCATGAGAGCTCGGAGCTCTTCCCAAGTTTGTGCTAGTGCCACTTCGGTACCCCTATCACGCATCACTCCGTTCCACCAGGTAAGAGCTCGCTTCTCGAACACACTAGATGCAAACTCAACCTTACGCTCATTCGGGCACTGCACGTGTCTGAATGTGCTCTCGATACTTTCAAACCATTGTAGGAGCGCAGTTGCTCCTTGCGATCTAGAAAACCTAAGAGGCTTCGCAGAATTGAAATTCTTGAAATTACACGGTGCATTATTGTTGTTATTATTGTTGTTGTTGTATACTTCGTGGATTTGGGTCACAATGCCTGGAAGTACAGCAGCCATTTGCTGAGAGACAAGGGCTGTGACTTCCTCAGCAGTAAAAGTTCGAGCATCGGTTTGAGTATTGCGTCGAGGAGGCATTGTCTAACAAGGAAACATGAGAAACGAGTGAGGTCGACAATTGGAGAAACAAAAGAGGCATTGAAAAACATCGACAAAACATAAGTAAGGCGATCATTTGTTTGTTACCTCGAACAGACAAATGACACGCAGTGACTAAACAAAGTAAATGGGTCAATATAATGTATCGCGAAGACATGCTCGCCTATAAGTGAACACTCACCCCAAGAGTTCCCAGGTGAGAGTGACTGGTCCGATACTGCGGATTTGTATGAACACTCTAGCCTTAGACAGAAAACTCAGGGTACAGGCATTCACTCTTTCAGTTTGCACGTGTTCACATTATTTAGACCCAAACTTTGACGAGATTTTGAAAACTCAAAAGGCACAAAGCCAAAGATGAATCAAACTGGAAGGGTTCAAAACCATATAACAGAGGGTTCAAAACCTAGTAATCAATCATCCAAGGATAGATGATTAATTTTCGAAGCGGATTCGTTATAGTGTTCTCGTTGTGGTTATCACCTAAGGATAGGTGACAGTATTGTTTTAAAAATCTAAACACAAGTAAACTTGTGTTAGGTTCCTAGAAAGTTATAGTCTAGGTCAAAGCAATGCTAATAACCTAATTCCCTATAACCATTGGCTCTGATACCAACTCTTCTGTCACACCCCGACCACGTTAAAACAACAAACCGTGGTGGAAACGTCAGGGAGTGTTGCAACAGAATTATTGTTCCACAACCATGGTAACCAAATGTTTCGTTTTATTGAATTATTATGTAATGTACATTGTCTTTAAACCAAAACAAACAACTACACATTGTTTATAACTGTTTTTAAGTCACTAAGGCCTCGTCCAGGTCCTATGTGACACAAGCTCCCTAGCAAGCAACATCAAGCAATACCACCTGAAACATATGTAAAAAAATAAAGTCAGCAAAGAAATGCTGGCGAGTACATAGGTTTTGTGGGAGTATCAGATTCATGGCTCGTTTATATGTTGCAGTACCTCGTTAGACTACAAGAGTCAAAAGTACAAATCTCGTTTTGAAAAGTGTATTGCAACATAATTAACCAACACAAATTGAATTGGTTATAGTTTATAAAATCTCATAGCCATGACTCTTAACCCAAAAACATTTGTTTTAATAAACCAAATCGTATAACATCTCGTAAAAACTCGTTAATAAAACTCGTATGGTTTATATCATTTCGAAAACCTCGTTGTGTGACATCGTTTCAAATCGTTTCCCAAGTGAACTAAATAATGATACGCAATGTAATATGATAGAAGCACTTATATATAAGATGTACCAGCGGCGTATCTACCATGCTTTTATCATGCTACATCCGTCCCATTATCTAATCACTACCCAAAACCAATCATTTAAATCGTTTAACTCGTTTCAAATCGTTTATCTCGTTTCAAAATCGTATTCGTTTTAATAGTGAAACGACTTTTGGACATCTTGCTAACAACATTCAAACCTTCGTGACTCGACTACCTCGCTTCTCGTATTAACAAACCACCAAAGGGTAAGTTAACAATTCACAGATTCGGTCGTTACCTACATAACCCCCACACATAACCATGGGTGTAGTCTGATAAAGGGATTTGTCAGATCCTATGGTACCATAACCTAGTACTGGTCGGTTCAGCCAAAATTAATGAATGTCATTCGTTATGTAACTACAACCAACAAGTTCGTTCACATTATTAAAATCGTTATTAGTTTAGTATAAACCATCTTAATCATTTTTGAAAACATCGTTTAAACCTTGAAATCATTTTGTACATATGAATCACCCCAAAACAATTGAAAACAGTAAAACAGGGGAACTATGTACCCACATTGAAGTGCAAAGTATCCTCAATCCAAAGAACTCAACAAGCTCAATCAAACCAAGGAAACTCAAGCAGCACCTAATAATCGAATCACTTAGTCAAACAATAGATGCCTAAATCAGAAGATCGGATAGGATGAGATTTCGTAAATCAAACGAGTGTTGGAACTCATGTGATATGGTTTAACAAAGCCTACAACCTAGGTTGAAACCTAACCTAAGTGCTTTCGACCCATTGCGACCCATTAAGGTAGCTTACGCTACTTTAACGCGTCGTGCGCGCAAATGCGCGTTCGAGACGTCTAACTAGTCCTCTGACAAGTATTATATGTCTATGCATGTTTAAATAGGTTGCATAATCAGTTTAGGTGACAAAAGTTAAGTTACATATGTTTAAAGTCCAATTATGCATGAAAAGGGTATTTTGGTAATTTACCTAAGGCATATAATCCACCTATCATACAACTACTTAAACTAGGTGACCATAAGGTATAACCTCGGAAGGTTATTCCCTATGCAACTATGGTCACTAACCATGCTTGGTCGGATCCTAAAGATCGACCAAACGGGTCGAGTTCGAAAGTCTAAGCGGTGGTTTAGACCGCTCGACTTACGACTCTAAACAAGCACTAACTAAAGGCGACGACCTAAACTTGTCAAAGCATGTTTAACCTACTGATTTGGTATCAAAACAAAGTGTTTTGATACCTAATAGTAGTCCCGTTGTAAAATGCGTGCTAAAATGCATTTTGACCGAAGCTTTGACTCGTCACTACACCTAGTGAACGTGGTAATCAGCGGGTATAATCACTAAGGATTATAACCAACGTGATTACAATCACGTTGCAAAGTTCAACCGAACTTTGCATTGACCAAAGACTGGTCAAACTGAAAGTCAAACTATATTTGACTTTCAAACTAGGAAAACATTAAAAAGAATGAAAGAAAGCTCACTATGGGTCCTTCTATCTTTTCTACAAGAAAAACATGTTCCAATCAGTTGAGAGAGCTCCCAAACCAGATTGTAGAGAAGAGAGGAGAGAAATGAGCAATGAACAAATGAAATGGTTGGGCTATATATAGTTTTTCGCAAACCGTTAGGATCGTTTCTTGTAGAAGAGGGCATGATCTAGGCCATACAAGTATTAAGGACTGATTGGGGGACTTGTTCCCCACACAAACCAGCCCCTAGCATTGAAATCCACTGATCAAAACCATCAAAAATGAGCTAAAAGACCAGATTCAATGTTTATGTCTGATAGGCTCTCGCGCCCTGCGTAAGGTTTTACTAAGGCTTACGCGCCCCGCCTGAGGAAGTTTGGCAGATTGTCAGTTTTAGTCCCTGCAGCTTAGAAACATGCATTTCGGCCCATTTTTGACACGTTTAAGCCCCGTTAACCTCATTTCAAGGCTCTAAAATGAAGTTAAAGTATTGGGAACTCAAAACATGCTCAAAAACATCTCGGATGTCGGTTCGTTTGGTCGTACGATCATGTTGTTCGGTTAATTACGACGGAAGTCGTAACGGACGCGTGTACGATCCAAAATGCGCGACAAATGGCGTTTTTGCGTCCCAATCACTAAAATAAAATATTATAATGATTACATAAATTTTTGGATGTCCGGATATATTCAGAACGTAAGATATGCGCGAAAATGCAAACTTGTGCACTTTTTGACGCTTTTAGTCCCTGAATGACCAATAAGTTTATTTTAGCATACCGAACCCCTCAAAGCCTATTTCTAAGCTATGTAAAGGATATTTTGGGTATGTTTAACTTATGATCATATTCCGGAATGTTCGTTACTATACAAATCGGTATAGTTTCACAGTCTGACACAAATAGTCCCTGCGATCGAACAAACTTGTTTTCGACACACCAAACCATCCAAAATTTATTTCGAAGTTATGTGAAGGTTATTTAAGGTATGTTAAGCCTATTTCACTATCTCGGAGTGTTTGTCATGTTAAACTGACTGCGTTCACGCACCAGTTTGCGTATAAGTTTCTAGAAAGCGATTTAGAGCTTGAAATCGGATCGAATCGAATTGTAAAATCACCGAACACATAAAACACATATAATAACACCAAAACACATTGCTTTGTTGATAATTAACATTGTTTTGCATTGTTCATAGATTAAAGAGCACAGTTGTCACACGTGGTAAAATAGGGGTGTGACATGTGGGTACCGATATGGGCGGACATTAACTGGTTTTGCATCCGGGTGAGTAGGGATAAAATGGTCATGCAGTCGGGGTGGCAAGCCGTGTGGATGGTTAAATAAAGGTTGGAATTTACTGAGGATAAGTTGGATAGTGGGGTCACGGTGAGTAACATCAGGCGTAGGGGAAACAGTAGGTGGTTGGTGGTGAAAGACCATGGTATGTAAGGAAGCAATAGATGTATGCTTCACAAGTGAGGATAACGAACTAGGGGAAACCAATGAATTTAATGATTCACCTTTCAAAATACATTAGTCGCCATCTTTTTGAAATGCAAGTGACGGAACGGAAAAATCAGCAATGACGGGTCCAAGTGAAGGAAGCCATTCCATGTCTAATACTAAATCGGCACCTTCAATGGGAAGTAGATAAAACAGTATGTGAAACATACATTTGGAAAGTGTTAATGGAACAGTGGGCAAGAACCCGATACAGTTTAAGTGATCACCGTTACCGACCATAACGGAAAATGGTGTGATGGGTTTGGTAGATAATGCCAAAAGGGAAGCAATGCGAGGTTGAAAGATATTATGGGTGCTACTGGAGTCGACTAGAACCGTAACTTTGTGATCGTTGATAAAGCCGGTAAGACGTAAAGTCCTAGGCAATGACAGACCATAGAAAGTGGCCATGGAAAGTGTAAAGAAATCGTTGGCGGCCGAAGATGTAGCATCAGTGGTTGGTATAATGGTGTCTTCCGGAAGTGGGCCGTCGCTAGGTTCCTCGTTGTCGGCGATCAACAAAAATTGAGGGGATTGCATTTATGGGTAGTAGTGTTCTGGACATCGAAAACACAAGCCTTCGGCTATCCTTTTTTGAAGGGCTTCAGGTGATAGTTTGGTCATGGTAGGGGTTGGGTGTTGGTTTGGATGGTAGGTTTTGTGGGTGGTGGTAGCAAGGGTGGTTTAGATATAGCAGTGGTTGGCGGGTGAGTTTTAATAGGTGGAGTGGAATTAAAGTTGGGTGGTCGTGGGTTGTATGTAGTGGTGGCGGGTAGTTTATCTTCTATTGATCGAGCTAGACCAAATGTTTGATGGAGCGTGGTTGGTTTATGGATGGCAATTTCCGATTTAATAGGGTTTTCAGGCCAGAAATAAAGCAATTTATGAGAGTCTCAGTTGGTAAGTTCATGACAAAGTTGTTGAGTCGTTCGAACTCGGTTTGGGAGGCTTAAACGGACGTGGTTTAGTGGAGCTTAAACAATGTCGCTTGGTGGTTTTCATAGTCGGATGGACCGAAGCGTAATTCGAGGGCTCGGGTAAACGTGGCTTAGGTACCCAAGGACTTGTTGTTAGCCAGCTGTTTATACCAACTGATCGCTTCACCTGTGAAGTAGAAGCTAGCGATTTCAATCTGTTCTTTTGGTGGAATTGAATGATAACCAAAAAAATCATCTGCCTGAAAAATCCAGTCCAGCGGATTGGTGGTACCATCAAAAGAAGAAAGAAGAAGCTTAGGTGGTTGAGGTTATTGCAAGAGGACGATCCGGCGAAGGTGGTGATGGGTTTAGCAGGTTCAGGAAGGGTCTTGAGGGTTTCGGTGAGGGTGGAAACAAGGGTGGTAAGGTTTTGTTGCAGGGATTCGAATTGTGCAGTGTTTTGAGCGGCGGTGGCGTCATGGTTGAGAAGGACGCGGTCCAGGCATTCAATCATGGAGGCAATGAGATCATCCATGGCTGTAACGTCTTTGCGAGGGGGCATGAAAACAAGAATTAAAGCACCATATGTTGCGATCCGTCAGTGGATCAAACTCAAGAACGAAGGAAGGGAAAAGATACGAACTGGGACAATTTTCTCTATATTTTTCATTAAGCAAAAACAAGTATTTAAAACAAGGAATTACTTGAAAAGAAAGAAGCTACTTCCACAATTCATATAGGAGATCATGGAAGGATACTGGACAAAAACTAATGCATGGAAGAAAGGAAACATGTGCTCTTAAAAACGGAAGTTTGTTGATTATTTTCTTGCAAGTTACTCTTGGAATCGAACGAGCTTCTTTATGTCTCTTTTGGGCCGGCCCACTCCAGTTGGATCAGTAGCTTTTGCATCTTCTTGAGCCTGGTCTTGTTGGATCGTAACACCCACCATTTTTCTAGCAATTCAGATCTTTCCTTCTTTCCCTATATTTCTTCCACCATTATCTTCTTCTTCTTCTTCTTCTTCTTCTTCTTCTTCTTCAATGTCAATATCAATATCAACAATAACAACAATCTCCACCATTGTAATCCATTTGGAACCATGATGTCAAAAGGTAACCATTGTGCTCTAGTTGCAGAGATGAATGTAATTACACCAAAACTACCGTTGACTCCCACCTCTGCAACCCGCCTCTCTAAGATGGGGTGGGCTCTTTTCCTGATAGAAATCTGGCTACAGAAACGACTCCGGTGGTCCGACTTCTATTTCGGCGGCACATGTACTTGTCAATAAAGTTTTGTTCTATTTTTTTTTGGTTTCCAGTTTTAGATCTACAAGGTGGAAGGTAAATTCATGGTTGTGGTTCTTGGTGGTTTTAGGATAAGAAAGCTTGATGGTGAAGACGAAGTTGCAGGTTGTATTTTAGCCGGAAAAACGAACTGATGGTGGCCGAAGTTTTAGTTTTGGCCGCAATTTTAGGTGTTTGGCCGAAGAGAGATGCCAGAGTTTTAGGTTTGTGGAAGATGAAATAGGTGGGGTGGGTGGTGGGTCCAACATAAATATTTAAATATTAAGTATAATTAGTATTAATTTAATTGTAAGGGTATCTGGGTCATTTCACAGCCACTTAACACCGAAAACTAATCCCCACCCGCACCAGGGACTATTCGGGAACGAAATTGTAAAAGTTGGAAACTATTGCTGTAATTTTAGAAAGTTAGGGACTAAAGGTGAAAAATAGACAAACCATAGGGACTATTCAGACATTTTTCTCGTATATAAACTAGTAAGATTACCCACGTTACGCGGTAGGTTTCGGTCGATATATATTTTAGTTTAGTTAGCAACCGAAAGAAATATGCTCAAAACGTAAATCAACTTGAATTTATACCGACTTGTACATAAATATAAACACGTAAGATTCAATTATAAAGTTTGAGGTGATACCTTAGAAGCAACGAATTAACTTGATCCTCACTGATTATAAGAACAAGATCAGTTCTCCGAAGAACACAAGATCTGCGTATGACATGGTTTTTACGTGCGGAATCCATAAAAGGAAGCATAATTGATACACAAACATAAATAACAACTATTTATTATGATCCTGACGATAACCAGACAGAGTTTCGATGCCTACGGCACACAATCACCTATCCTAGATCGAATCCGTATGAAGAACTTGAAGTTATCAGCTTGAACGAATGTGTCTAGCTTTGCATGGATGTAGTTGAATCCTATTTATAGCAGAAGACCTCCGTAATAAAGTGATTTTCTTAATTCGTACGTATGTATGGCTTCTTTCGTACGTATATATGATATATCCATTCATTCAAGTCCCATGCATGCATACATTTAACAGCTATTGACATTCCTTGCAATTGATAAGAAGATGACCTCATGCTTTTGTAGACTTGTGATGTCATCACATAAATGCGATGAAATCATTCCCGATCACGCCCGCTCTCTTCATATCATTTCGTACCGAATCCTAACTTATTCTAACGAAACCTAGCAAAACCTCTGTCCAGTATAATACAGACTCAAGACTCTTGACATTACATGTACAGTTAGATTTCTACTATGGCCATACAAATAGTGCACTAAGGCTTTCAGCAGACTCACCAATAACTTTTGGGATTTCTTCATCCATCCTTCTTGCATACTCTTGGTCGCCAACAAATGTTTGACGAAGGCTTTCAGCAGACTCACCAGTACCTCCTTCACCAATAGTTGTTTGAACTGGATCTTCTTCACCCGAAACATGCTCAAAAGCCATAAAACAAAAGTTTTCATGTTCATCACAATCTTTTGCTATTAATTCAGCTGGTGTAGGAGCAAGAGCAGCTTGTGGTGCTTGAACATGTGAAATAGGCATTTGGACATACTAAACCTGAGGGACTTATGGTGCATGAACATAGTGCACTGGAATAGGATTTAAGTTTTGTGCAAAGTGGGCTATGTTTTGCACATTTGGTCCAGGGGTATTTTGGGGATAAAACTGTTGTTGTGTATTAGGTTGAGACTTTTATTATGGTATGTGTTCATTGGTGTAGAGTTTCTTGTTTGATTGTGGCATTCTCTAACAAAGTGTCCTAACCTATTACACTCAAAACATTTAATCTTAGATTTATCCAACCCCATTTTCGACCTCCCACTTAATCCTGGGTAAGTCCTACCAGTCCTCTTGTAAAAATTGTTAGCGCTTAGACTGAGTAGGGCTATCTGGTGCAATATGTCCATCTCCTCTAGGTCAGTTAGGTCTATGTTCCTAAGATCATCGATCATCTAGTACAGACAATAGATTATCAGTGACATGAGTATCATCATTTGCTGTGAAAGCATAACTTGTGGAATGTTGATTAGAGTTAATTCCAGTAGATATATTTATAAAATAATCAAAACTCTGATCATTTTCCATTCCAACTGATGATCCTTCTTGACTCAAAAGTGTTCTGTTACCAAAAACATAACTCTTAGACACCTTTCCAGTTTCCTAGAACATTTTCTTTTGAACAAGCTTCCTCTCAAATGTTAGGAGCTTTCCATGTAGCTAAGTCAGGCTCATGCCTTGAAATTTGGGGATGTTCTCATCACTATAGCAATAGTGTCCCATTTTCAGGCAAAGATCATAGAGATATGTTACTTAAAGTTGTTTTAATAAATTCTTTGTTAACCAACTTTAGTTCACTGATTAAACATGCAAAAATGTTCAAACTGCTGAGTCAAGGTCTCCCCTTTGACATGAGTGAAGATTTCATATTGCTAATTAAGGATTTATCGAGCATTCTCGGTGACAACATCCATTCCACCAAATTGTTCCTTCAGCGTATCCCACAACTCTTTGCTGAGCAAGTATATGCCCCATCCTATGTTGCCAGATGTTAAGTTCGGATTTAACAAGTATATGTAGTTTATTACTGAAGCCACTATTGTGGGGATCATCTTGTGCCATTTTCTCTTGTTCTTTATCAGAAAAACAAAGTATGTGAAAGACACTAATTTGTTCTCCGCTATACAACTCTGAGCTACGAACAATATTGGATCTTTATAGAGCTGATCTTTGTAAGTACTTTCGGACTGTATGTTTATTGAACTTTTTGACGATCGTACTTTGTAATATAAATTTATAATCCTAAGAGTTCCGCTCAGCTATATGTTAATATTTGATATCAATCATCACACATAAACCCCAAGTCCGGGCCCATCGGGAAATCAAGGTGTGACAGGTTGGTATCAGAGCCAACGTTTGAGCGGACTAGACACTAGCCTTTTGTGTCTAAGCTCAAATATCACAATAGCATACTCCTTATACTTTTTTGAGTCTAGGCATTAACCTAAGACTACTCATATCTATTTAGTTATTGATTTTAATATTTAACAGGTAAACTATGCCACCCAGAAGATGTGGAACGAGAAAAGGTCCCACGTAGGGAGGACCGTCACGACTACTACATCACTCGAAACCTTCCCAACATTCGAGTGAATCATATTTATCACAACCGTTAGACACTCAATCTCACATCACTCTTCTCATCTACACCATTCCCATCATTCCCGCTGCCACTCATACCATGATTCATTTAATCCATCCCTTTTCATAAATTCACCGCATCCTAGCCAAAGTCAACTCGATAACGACTCTGAGCTGGAGATGCCGCCATCTAGGACAAATCTTCATCCAATAGAGCTATCTAGCGACACTGCATCATATGTAGGTTCACCTTATCAAGGTCCTGATGAAGGGGACCAATATTTCAACCAATTTACTTTCTACCATACCCCTGAGCATCAACCCCAAACACCTTGTAGGATCGTTTACTGACCCGAACGAGTCGTTCAGAGGTTGTCTCTTGCGTTTCAGATGCGGAATAATAAGAAATGCAAGTAGATATAGCTTGTTCTTCCTCCCAACTGCTTGTTTTATTGATTTGAAACGTTTTACAGTGCAATCGTCACACCGGCAGAGCTTCGGCGTGGAATCCGACAACTACTCTTCTGATTCGCTCATGGCTACATATATATAGGCAGTTGGATCCGCTTATGTGTCACATGACCATAAAAGCGGACCAGTCAAGTCCACATAAGCGGACCAGCCTGACAAATAAGCGAACCTAGTACTCTATGTCCCTATGAGCGAACCTAGCATATAAAACCTATACAGACTCCTGTTTTCTCGTAAAACGTGCCCTATGCTATACAATACGACATAAGACCTGATCCTAGACACCTAGACGCAATCAACAGATGTAATGCACTAACAGACTCCCCATCAGATGTTGATGGAGTCGCCAATACACCCTGACTCCAAAACTGTGTTTTCATATCTTCAGTCTAGATCAGTCTCTGGGCTTTATCTTCTATCAATCTTCAGACTCCCCCTCTCGATTTACTGGTATTCTTTTGTTCTTCAGTAACATCTTCAGGATCGATGTCTGGCTTTAAAAACACTCTAATTCTCTTGATCAGATCTCTTGATTCCTTAAGTTCATCAGCATCCACGGTTGAAGTAAACTTCAGGATCAGAAACTGACTTTGCTCATGCTTTCAGGATTGATTTTCAGGATCGAAACTTGACTCTCTTCCATCAAAGATCTTCAGGAATCGAAACCTAGCTACCTGCACAATCTCAACCCCGAAATAAAACTTCTTTCATACCAACACTTGACTCCTCTCATATGCACTAAACAAACATATAATTTCAACAACTCAGATTCTCTCAAAACTCTATAATGAACCACTTTGAAGAAAGTTAGATTCAACGAAAACAGTTAGATTTACACAAACACTCCCCCCTCAAATGCTGCTCATCATGTTTAGCACTCAGAATTTTGAAAATTAGTTCTCCAACATCAGCTGTCGAAAATCTTTTTGATTTTTTCAAAATTTATGCTAAAACACACATAAAATCTTTTTGGATTTAGAAAAGTTGATCAATTCTCATCTTCAGAAAATTATAAATTTGGAAAAAGAAGGTGAATGTGCTAAAAAGAAAATCAAAGAGTTGGAGAAAGAGCTTGAAAGCAAAAAGAAATCTTCAGAAGATGAGGATTTCTGGATTAAACTAGAAATAAAGAATCCTGAAATGCAAAGAATGAAATATTTACAAAACATATTTTTGTGAGTTCGTGTAAGAGGATCATATCAGTTTATGAGACAAATCACCAACACCGTTAAGCTTGATTTCTTTTTAAGCTTTAAACAATTTACCTAGATTGTCAGTATGTTTGTCCACTTAAATTCTCACACAGATTTCAATTGATTAGAGATACGAGATTAATGTTTTAGAGACTTAAACTTGATTGTGTATCACTCCACTTGAATATACTCCTGTATCCAGATCCCAAATATTCAGTCTTACAGGTGAGTATACCACAGCTGATATCTGTAAGGGGTTAGGTGCGAAACCGTGAGAGCTCAGGTCAGAACTTCCGTTCAGCAGAGAGATGACGGCTCGACTTTTGGTGGGTTCCCTTTAGAGGATCTTTTTTACAACAACAATGACTATCAATTTTATTGTTTAATCAGATTGCTGAGGGCGGCGCTTTTTCAAGCATTTGCAGAAAGTATTATCCGGGGACTAGGTCAGTACTTCCATACAGCAGAAGTCCTGGGATAATACCCCAGATATCACTGAGTATAAAGACCTAGTATCTCAGAATATGGGACCTTTCGAACAAGATTTCGGGGGTTACCCATATATCCAAGAATAGTTACCCACGAATCAAGCAAGTTTGAATTTAGGTTTATATCTCGTTTCAACTTACTAAATGTGTGAAAATCTACTGACACATCCGCAGTAAGATTGTTTATCACATTTTTACTTTACATTTCTTTAGCGTGCCGTGATAGTCCACTGATGTACTATCATTTCCTCTTTTCACAACGGAACTCATTTTTGAATTTTACCATGTTTTTGGCTTTTTCAAATTTTCAAATGTTTTTGGATTTTCTAAAATTTCCCTATACTCCCCCTAAAATTCAAACACATTTCAAAGAAAATTTGAAAACTACTAGACTCTTGACCCACTTGAAAACATAGAAAACAACACAAACTGTACAGAAACTTGACAACTGACATCGAATCACCTCAAATCGCCATTCACTCAGCACAAACCATCAGAACTCCCCCTATCACAAACCATTTTCTCATTTAGATTTCAAAGCACTTAAGTTTGTTTTAATCGAAATGACTTTTCCGGAAAATGAGTTTGTGTTGATAAAAATCACTTGTAGATTTATCAATTTTAAGAACGGGGATGTGGTTCATCATCTTGTCTATCTTTTGCCATGAATAGTAAATCAAGTACAAATTAATGTCCCTGATTTACCATTTGCATTTTGGAACCTTCTGTACCACTTGTAAAAATACAAACATCTCAAAATATAACCACAAATACCACTTGTAAGATCAAAGTTACCACTTGTAGGAATGTTACGTCTACATCACCATTTTACCAATCAGGATGCCGATTCCTGCTTCGCAATTACCAACCTGGAAGCTCCGGCGTAGTCCTTTCACCTGCAAAATCCAAAACACTATTCAAATTCTTTGAAACAAACTATTCAAACACCAGAAAGATGCCGATTCCTGATCCACGATATAAACTTGGGATCTCCGGCATAGTCCTTTGACTATCATGGGAAACAAACTTCCATCCAAGTCTTCTCAGACTTGATGGCCTTCAGTTCTTGAGCAGTAGGGTTGTATGTTGCTTTTTTAGTCGCGTAAAAATCTTTAACCCCTTTAGCTCTCCCACTTAACATTTTCCCAAAAATCTTTTTAACATTCCCGTTGAATGTTTTCTCGACATCAAAATCGTTCTTTTCTTTGTAGAACTGATTCGAAATCTCAGTTTTTCCAACTTTCTTTTTCACTTCTTCAAACTTCAATGATGGAAACTCTTCATCATTCACTGAAATTTTCTCCTCAACCTGTGGCTCTTCTGGCTTTGTGGAACCAGATTCATCGCCGACATTCACTTCACCTTTCTTCGCAACCCACACCTGGTTGTCTTTTCCTTTCTTCTCATATTTATTCTTCTTTGAACACTCACCAACCTCGAATTTTGAATTCTCAAAAAATTTAGGTCTATTGGTTGGTGTGTCAACATCAACAACTTTCTCTTTCAACTTCTGAGAAACTTCCTGTTTTGAGTTGGCACTTTTTGAGCAATTCCATGCAATATGACCAGCTTCATTGCATCTATAACAGGTTCTAGTCTCTCTTTGATAACAAATATCAGCTCCATTCTTCTTTCTCTCAGCAAGAAACTCTTTATTAGACTGCCTCCAGAACGGTTTCTGCTGTTCCTCCTCAGCACTTCCTCCTGACACAAATTCAGATTTTGTTTTAGAATTTTTCATATTTTTATCATTTTCTGATGGAACAAATCCAAGACCTTTCTTTTTGTAGCTACGATTCTGGTTAGATTTCTTTTGAAAACCCGACCCAGAATTGTTGCCCTTTTTCTTATTTAAACGTTGCTGAACTGTAGAAGTATATTTTTTACATTTTTCAAAACTTTTCAAAACTTTTAATTCTGGAATATTAACTTCTATAAGTTTGAAAGTTTTGTTTATTAGTTCCGTTTTAATACTCATTATTGGGAACTCTTTATTGTAATATAATTTGTCCGAACCATTCAAAGTATACACAACTTCGAATGTTTCATCATTCAAATCTGCCTTTGACAATAAAAATTCTTTACTGTAAGACCGTTTATCCGACGCATTTTGACTGTTGACTGACGACTTTGACTTTCCAGACCCAGATTTCGACTCAGACTCCTCATCAGTATCCAACACCTGATCGACCACCTTTTTGATTAATTCAGACTCATGATCAGTATCGGACGAGGTATACGTGACATCAATATTATCTGGTAAAACGTCAGTTGTGTCGGTTTTAAGCTTTATATTGACTGCTTTTTCCAATTGCTCCTCATTTGGTCTCCTAGGTGAATAACCATCCCAAATCGGAGGCGGACATTTGTTGTAACTAACAGTCGATTTCTTACCACAGTCTTTCTTGTCTTTTAGATTTTCATCTTTGAAAGCTTCCATTCCTGCAACAGTTGGGTAAATACGATCAATGAGATAATCAGAACTAGAATAACTTTGCAATAAACGTCTAATTCTCTCATTCTCTATTTTTTCCGTCTCCAACTCTTGCTTCCACTTAGCACTCTCTTCGATGTAGAAATTTATTGCTTTTTGTTTTGTCATTAAAACTGCATTCAACATCGTCAATGCTTGTTCTCTCTCTGAGTTTGTCTTTTGAAGACCAGTTACTGTTTTTTTCAAGACATCGTATGATTTTTTCACATAATTAAAATTGAACAGTAACTGCTCCTTTTTCTTCTCGTACTCAGCTATGATGTCGTCTTTGGCTGCACAATTCTTGCAAGCTTCCAAGCACTTCTTACATGGCTTAACAACTTCAACAATCTTCTCAACTTCGATTATTTTAACAACTTCTACCATCTTTTCTACTTCAATCACCTTTTCTTCTTCTTTCACAACCTCAGTAATCTTCTCAGCAACATTCTCAGCGTTTTGAATATCACTTTCAGATTCGGATTGTAGTTCTTTAGCAGCTCGTTTCTCCTTCAGTTTCTTCATTCTTTCTGCAAAATAGAAATGAAAACTTTAAGGAGAAAGATGAGTTTTTGCAATATTTATGTGTTTTTCTTCCTCATCATCACTGCTGCTGTGATTAGGTGATTGATCAAATTTTACAGATTTATCAGAATCATCATCTGATACATCCGAAACAATCGGTGTTTTATCAAAAACAACTTCCTTTTCTTGAACATTTTCATTTTGTACATTTTTATTAGAACTCTGTAAATCTTCATCTGAACCCTGTAAACCTTCATCTGAACTTTCTGAAACTTCCCCAGAATGTTCTGAAAGTTTATCAGTACTATCTGAACTTTCAGATGACACAGATTTTTCATCTTCACTTTTCACAGTCTCTCCAATAGATTTCATCCAAGTAGCAAACAAATCTGGCTCTCGGACGATCTTGGCAATGAAAGCTTTAAACTCTCCCTTTTCATCCACAAACATATCCCAGTTGAAACCTTCTGGTAGTTTCTCATCATCTTGATCAATAATGCGTGCTGCTGTAGCTTCAGATGATATGTAATTACTCCAGCTGAAATCTACCAAACATGCTCTCTTCGGATCTTCAATCTTTCTTCCGTGAGCTGTCTGCGGTTCTTGGGATTGACCAACTTGCTAATAGATAGCTTTGCGATAGTAATCATCTTTCCCGAATGGATTCTGTGCTCCGCTAGCTTCTCTTCCTTTGCACTCCCGCTTGAAATGGCCTTTCTCCCTGCATTGAAAACAAGTAACTTTAGATTTATCAAAACCTAAAGTAGAGACATGTGCATCAAGAAAGTCATTTCTCCCGGTAATGGTTTTGAATTTCTCAGCTCGTCGAAGAACACTAGCAAGACACCATTTAATATCCATGAGTTCCATTTCTTCGGCGTCTATCTGATCGTAATCCTCTTTGGTAAGCATAGGATTTCCGATCCAACCAGCAACAAGACCTTCATAGGATAACAGAACTGAACCCAGAAGTGCCATGTGGTCTTTAGTAGTGTCTTCAGAGAAACTTCGACCTTCTGGAAGGTTGAGAGCTATGTTGCATTGAATCACATATCCGTTTCCTGTTTTTGTACTCTGAGACTGAAAACTTGTGTTAGTCTCTTTCGGATTCACACTCGGAAACGATGAAAACCCGCTGCTGCTCTTGTTCAAACTTTGATCGGCTTTTTCAGATGAATCACCAGAACGCAGTTTGTATTTTTGGACTTCTATCAGACTCAGTGACTGGAACACTACCCCGGTAGTACATCTTTACATCCTGTTGACCACTTGGACTATTCATCCTCGCGATCTTCTGCTGCTCAAGATCCTGACTCTCAATTTTCTCAATAAACTGTGAAATTGTCAGTCCGTCATACACACCAGTATTCTTTAAAATCATCAAATACGTTCCCCACTCTTTTTGAGGTAACGCGTCAGCCAATTTATCCACCCATTACTCACGACCTTTCTCAACTCCCAACATCGATAACGATCGCACCAAGTGACAGTATCTCTCGATTAGCTTTTTAGTATCCTCTCCCGGCAAGCTGCTAAACAAATAGAACTCTTTCTTTAACAATGCTTTCTTGCTTTTGATCATGTTTTCACTTCCCTCGAATTTAACCCTAAGAGCATCCCATATCGACTTAGCAGTCTTGTCGTGCTGTAACAAGATGAATATATCTTCCTTAATCGCCTGCTGCAACAAACTGATCATCATTTTCTCGGCTCTATACATTGCTCGTTCTTGATCAGTAAACTCGGATATCTCTTTAATAACTTGCAAATCTGTTCGAGGCAATGTGTACTTCTTCAATATACACTCCCATGATCTGAGATGATTGGCTTGAACCCAGTTTTCAAACCGATCCTTCCACCCATAATACTCCTCAATGCTCATCAATCTAGGGGGCTTTTGAGTCGTTCCCGTCTCGTTTTCTAAATTCATTGCTTGAGCAATTGCGGCTGGAGTAGTCGATGTAGCAAAAGCGTTGTAAAATTCGGAATCCATACTGACTTATAAGCGAGCTAACCAAATGTCAGAAAAGCGATCCAACTCTGATCAGATAAGCGAACCAGAAAGATACACACAAGCGAACCAGACAACGTCCTTTGGAGCGAACCCTTAAAAGCGAATCGGACAAATGAGCGAACCAGCTTACTAAAACTGGATCTAAGAGTGATCCTTGGGTCCGATTATGTGTCACATGACCATAAAAGCGGACCAGTCAAGTCCACATAAGCGGACCAGCCTGACAAATAAGCGAACCTAGTACTCTATGTCCCTATGAGCGAACCTAGCTGTCACACCCCGACCACGTGGTACAACAAAACGTGGCGGAAACGTCGGGGAGTGTTTTAACAGAATCATTGTTTCATAACACATGGAAATTTAAATATTGTTTTATTGATTAAATGAACTCGTTGTTCTATTACAATCACATAAGTACAACTATGATCTTCCAAGTTTTAAAGTTGCTAAGGCACGAGTCCATCCTAAATGTAGCATGCATCAACAATCATCTCAAGACAGCACCTGAAACATGTGTAAAAATAGGTACGTCAGCATAAAAATTCCTGTGAGATACATAGGTTTTGTGAAAACGGAGTTCATGACTTATGTTTGAGAAAATGTTTAGTCATGAACTTTGTAAATTTGCTTTGTCTTGTAAATCATTTGAAAAACGATAGGATCAGATGATATGTATAAATAAGAGAATAATGTAGGGTTAACTGAATAACCATGTAAAATGAGTTTGTATAAGTTAAGTTGTTTGAAAAACAATGTTTTAATAAAACGTTTATGGTATATATAAAATATACCTTGGTTTTAAGAAAGTTGAATAAGTAATATATTAAAATATATTTCAGTTCCAATATTGTTAACTCAAGTGTGCTAAATAACGCCACGGTATGTAATGCAATGAAAACACTTATATATAAGATGTACCAGCGGCGTATCTACCATGTTTTCATCACATTACACTCGTTCCGTTATCTAAACACTAACCAAAACCAAATCGTTTGATAGATAGTATATTAAATATACTTTAGTTGTTCAAAATAATAGTTTTCAGTAGTATATTACAAGTATACCTTGGATTTATAAATAACATATTAAACCATGTTTTAGTTTTGTAACGAACATATCAGTATATGCTTTGGATGTGATAAATAACATATTAAACTATGTTTTAGTTATGTAAGTAACATATCACAATATGCTTTGGATGATTACAAAATATATGTTGGTTCTGTACAACACCACACATGAGAGTATATCAAACTATACTTTTTGGGAGTATATCAAAATATACCTTAAAGGTGCGATTTAAGAATTCATTCAGACCTGGTGCATCAAACTACACCTTTGAGACTATAGGGATACCACAAAGGAAATCCCTATTTGGATGGAGAAACGAATTGGTTTCAGACATTCCATGACAACAGGAATGGGGTGTCTAGTCCTATAGCGCTATATCATACTACCAATCGATCTGGTGAACAAAATAAGTACTATTCCAACAATTACTTTTGTAGTTTTTGAGAAATCAGTGTTTAAACCATAGATAGTCATTTAGTTTGTCAAAAGATAAATACTATCATGTATAATCAATTATACTTTGAAATCATGAAAATAACAGATAGGTACACATGCTTCACCCCAAAACAGTTCAGAAAACAGTAAAAGAGGGGTTCAATGTACTCACCTGAGATTGCTTTGAGTTCCTTGTATAACAACCAGATAATGCTAAAGATCACGGGATATCAAACGGCACCTAATAGGTAGCTATGTTAATATACCGGACCAAATCGGAAGGAATAGGTAGCTATGTTAATATACCAGACCAAATCGGAAGGATCGGACAGTACGCGGGTTCGTAAACCAAACGAGTATGGAGACTCGTGTGATATGGCTTAGCAAAGCCTACATACTAAAATGAAACCTAATCTAAGTGCTTACGGTCCATCACGACCCGTTTAGGTAGCTTATGCTACCCTAACGCGTCGTTCGCGTAGAACGCGTTCGGGACGCCTAACATTGCGACCACACGGTATAACCTCGGAAGGTTATAGCTATGGTCACCTAATGTGTTTGGTCGGGTCCTAATGACCGACCAAATGGGTCGGGTTCGAAAGTATAAGCGATGGTTTAAATCGCTTACCTTACGACCCTATATAAGCACTAAACTAAAAGTGACGAGCTAAGCATGTTAGAACATGCTTAACTAAGTTTAGAAACAGGTTTGGCATCAAAACAAACGGCTTTGATGCCCACGAGTAGTTTGGTTACAAAATACGCAAGAATGCGCATTTTGGCCGAAACTACGACTCGTCACTGGGCCTAGTTAACGTGGTGATCAGTAGGTATAGTCACTACGGACTATAACCATCGTGATCACGCTCACGTTATGAAGTTCCATGAACTTCGCATCGACCATAAGCTGGTCAATGCAGAAAGTCAACAAAACGTTGAATGACATTTTTTACAAATAACACACTTTTCATGAGACATTGTTTTACAAACTCATTTTACATGGTTATCCGTTTAACCATACAGTGTTCTCTTATTTATACATATCATCTGATCTTATCGTTTTTCAAATGATTTACAAGACAAAGCAAATTACAAGGTTCATGACTAAACATTTTCTCAAACATAAGTCATGAATCCCGTTTTCACAAAACCAATGTATCTCACAGGCATTTTTATGCTGACGTACCTACTTTCACATGTGTTTTCAGGAGATGATGCATAGGACTTATCAAGACATACTTAGGAGGACCTGTGCCTTAGTGCCTGTTTTGGTCAAAAATCACTTAAAGATAATGCAACCAAACTTTATGTAAACGGGGAATGATGCTTGGTATGATGAACAAAGTGAAGGATCACTCAAATGTAAAATGCACAAGTGACACAAGGATTTATACGAGGAAAAAGCCCTTGATCAATGAATGATCTCCGGCATAAAAAACCTCGGGTGATGGAAACCACCGATCACCAAACTTTAATATAACAAATAATGGTTACAACTTCGGATGGTAACGAGCTAGGTACAAGGATCACTATAGTATCGTATGCTAAAGCGTGTGAGAAGTGTGTTGTGTCTTCCGCATGTTCAAGAGTGCCATTTATACAAGTGTGTGTGGTTCTATTTTAGGCAAATCACCTAACTACTAGCTCGTTACCCCTTTAGAAATAGAAGTAAATTTAGCCTAAATAATCGCCCTTGAATTGTGCTGAGTTTCCATATTTGCCATAACGTCCATCTTTGATTATGCATGTGCGAGATTATCGTGACAGATTCCTTGTTTACGTTGCTAAGACCGGATCCAACTCGTAATTCCTGCAAGATAATATTAAGTCCAAAGAGAACAGTCGTTAGTATGAGGATCCTTGGAATGATCCGTGATCCTGATCCTGGAGCTCGTCTGAGGATCACTATCTGCCAAAGAAACAAGGATCACTTGTTAGGATCACATGTTAGGATCATATGTAAGGATCATATGTAAGGATCATAGGTCATAAAAATCCAGCCCTAACAATTGCCCCCAAAATATAAGGAGTATTTATGTAATATTAATGAGTTATATTTTGCGGGATCTTATCCATAACTAACTCAACGGATATATAGCCGTTAAGGTGGAACTATCCGTTGCGATCTGACGTCATGGAGGTGACAGCCCTGCACAATCATGATTATAAATAGAAATAGGGATAGGATCGAATGCATTTAAATTCAAAGCAACTCCCTTTATAACCGTATTCATAAGATCAACCAGGTATTCTCCTTTTCATATTCTTCTCTCTTGCTCTGTTTTTCTTCTTCTTTCCATTCTTCTGTAAAGATGTTGCTCCGGAACTCCCCCTGCAAGGATCCTAAGAAGAACAGCCCCTTAAAGGGTCAAGGGATCATCAAAGATTCCCCCTCCGAGAGGTGTTGCTTCACCGACCCTCAAATCGATAAAATCCGTCATTGTTTCCCGGCGGAAACCCTTTTCAAGTCTTTTAGTCCTACCGCTTTGAGTGATTTCATCTCTGAGACTTGGGTAGCTTTCCCGGTCACCCCTTTCTTGATAGGATAGTCGTATCCTTTTCCTCAATTCACCCAATCTTTTTTCTCCCTTACCGGCATCTGCTATATCCAGGCTATGCCGATGATCTGGAGGGTGTTATACACCCTTGAAAGGATCATTGAGCAAGAGGGTATTGACCTCGATATGGCGGAGTTGGGTGAGATGTATGATCTCACAACTTTTGGATCCCACCGATATTTGTTCAAGCGAAAAGCTGGAGAGGATCACCCTGTTTTCAAAGTGACCAAAAATGACACGAACTGGAAGCGACGATTCTTTTTTGTTAGGAGAGATTCCATCCCTAATGGGAAGGATTTGCCCATGGAGTGGGCTACCCATGGTAGGATAGAGGATCCTGGAAGGATCATCATAGAACTTGTTCCTTAGGATAAGGATCACTAACATTTTCTTGTTTATTGTGCAGCTATATCCGTTGCTCATCTTAGGTTGACTCCTGCTGCAAAGGAGAGACTCTTGGCCTTTAAGAAGCTTGATCAGGAGACAAGAACTTTCCAGGTTGCCACCCAGGATTCTCAAGAAGTATCCTCTGCCTCTGTCACAATGTCAAGTAAGTATCCTCATTTAAAAACTAATTCTGTGTAGGATTTTCAAGTTTAATTAGAATACTTATCTTATTTTGGTTGTGTAGGTGCTGGAAAATCCTCTAAGTCTGCTTCAAAGTTCGGCATCGATGATCTTACTAATGTCAAATCTGCAAGGAAGAAGACTCCTGCTGCTAGCCCAACTGCTTCAGCCCCTAAAGCACCAATCAGGGGAAAAGGAAGCAAGAAGAGAAAGGCCTCTGAGGATTTGCAAGGTCTGCCCCTGCTTCGCCAACAGTGTCTGGATTACATCAGCGAGGTAAGGATCACTGTCCCGTTTGTGTATCCTGCTAGTCTAAGGATTACTTGGTTTCTGACATTATTCCTTGTCTTCCTTGTAGAAATTTGCTGAAGTAGAGACATATGTCGGCCATGTTGAGGATCAGGATCGCCAGATTGCTGACCTTCAACAGGTTGGGGTGTTGAAGGATCTCAAGATAGCCGATCTTCAGAAGGAGCTCCAGGCCACCAAGAATGATGCTGCCAAGATGCTGATCAACTTTGACTATGAGAAGCACGAGATCACCCAGGATGCCAAGGTTTCTGCCGCGATAACTATGTACAAGATCCAGCTGCAGATGGCTGCGGAGGCTCAGGATCCTGCTTTTGACAAGAGCACCTGGGATGTCGAAGGCTGGAAGGCTAGGCTGGCTGAACTGGAGGATGATGAGGAGGCTGAGGAGATTTCGATGCTTGAGGGTGGAGACATTGGCAAGGATCAGGGTGGAGAGGCAAGTGGAGCCGGTGGTGATGGTGCAGCGAAGGATTGAGCTGCAGGATTGGGCGATGAAGGAAACTTCTAGACATAGCCGGAGCCCAATTTTTTGCTTGGTGGTTGTTGATTTTTTTTTTTAAACAATTATGGTCTGTAATTCGAACAATAGTTTTAGGGTTAAGGATCCAGGATCCTTCAGACAATAGGTGGGATTACAAATGGTGGAGGGATCCTCTGTTTGGGGGATGAAGCCATTGTGATCCTGCCGCCTTTTAATTTCATGCATGAGAAAATAAGGTGTAGAAGTAAGAAGAAACGATGAGAAACAGCTACAATCTGCAGAAAACCTCCTCACAAGCTCTGATACCACTTGTAGGATCGTTTACTGACCCGAACGAGTCATTCAGAGGTTGTCTCTTGCGTTTCAGATGCGGAATAATAAGAAATGCAAGTAGATATAGCTTGTTCTTCCTCCTAACTGCTTGTTTTATTGATTTGAAACGTTTTACAGTGCAATCGTCACACCGGCAGAGCTTTGGCATGGAATCCGACAACTACTCTTCTGATTCGCTCATGGCTACATATATATAGGCAGTTGGGTCCGATTATGTGTCACATGACCATAAAAGCGGACCAGTCAAGTCCACATAAGCGGACCAGCCTGACAAATAAGCGAACCTAGTACTCTATGTCCCTATGAGCGAACCTAGCTGTCACACCCCGACCACGTGGTACAACAAAACGTGGCGGAAACGTCGGGGAGTGTTGTAACAGAATCATTGTTTCATAACACATGGAAATTTAAATATTGTTTTATTGATTAAATGAACTCGTTGTTCTATTACAATCACATAAGTACAACTATGATCTTCCAAGTTTTAAAGTTGCTAAGGCACGAGTCCATCCTAAATGTAGCATGCATCAACAATCATCTCAAGACAGCACCTGAAACATGTGTAAAAATAGGTACGTCAGCATAAAAATGCCTGTGAGATACATAGGTTTTGTGAAAACGGAGTTCATGACTTATGTTTGAGAAAATGTTTAGTCATGAACTTTGTAAATTTGCTTTGTCTTGTAAATCATTTGAAAAACGATAGGATCAGATGATATGTATAAATAAGAGAATAATGTAGGGTTAACTGAATAACCATGTAAAATGAGTTTGTATAAGTTAAGTTGTTTGAAAAACAATGTTTTAATAAAACGTTTATGGTATATATAAAATATACCTTGGTTTTAAGAAAGTTGAATAAGTAATATATTAAAATATATTTCAGTTCCAATATTGTTAACTCAAGTGTGCTAAATAACGCCACGGTATGTAATGCAATGAAAACACTTATATATAAGATGTACCAGCGGCGTATCTACCATGTTTTCATCACATTACACTCGTTCCGTTATCTAAACACTAACCAAAACCAAATCGTTTGATAGATAGTATATTAAATATACTTTAGTTGTTCAAAATAATAGTTTTCAGTAGTATATTACAAGTATACCTTGGATTTATAAATAACATATTAAACCATGTTTTAGTTTTGTAACGAACATATCAGTATATGCTTTGGATGTGATAAATAACATATTAAACTATGTTTTAGTTATGTAAGTAACATATCACAATATGCTTTGGATGATTACAAAATATATGTTGGTTCTGTACAACACCACACATGAGAGTATATCAAACTATACTTTTTGGGAGTATATCAAAATATACCTTAAAGGTGCGATTTAAGAATTCATTCAGACCTGGTGCATCAAACTACACCTTTGAGACTATAGGGATACCACAAAGGAAATCCCTATTTGGATGGAGAAACGAATTGGTTTCAGACATTCCATGACAACAGGAATGGGGTGTCTAGTCCTATAGCGCTATATCATACTACCAATCGATCTGGTGAACAAAATAAGTACTATTCCAACAATTACTTTTGTAGTTTTTGAGAAATCAGTGTTTAAACCATAGATAGTCATTTAGTTTGTCAAAAGATAAATACTATCATGTATAATCAATTATACTTTGAAATCATGAAAATAACAGATAGGTACACATGCTTCACCCCAAAACAGTTCAGAAAACAGTAAAAGAGGGGTTCAATGTACTCACCTGAGATTGCTTTGAGTTCCTTGTATAACAACCAGATAATGCTAAAGATCACGGGATATCAAACGGCACCTAATAGGTAGCTATGTTAATATACCGGACCAAATCGGAAGGAATAGGTAGCTATGTTAATATACCGGACCAAATCGGAAGGATCGGACAGTACGCGGGTTCGTAAACCAAACGAGTATGGAGACTCGTGTGATATGGCTTAGCAAAGCCTACATACTAAAATGAAACCTAATCTAAGTGCTTACGGTCCATCACGACCCGTTTAGGTAGCTTATGCTACCCTAACGCGTCGTTCGCGTAGAACGCGTTCGGGACGCCTAACATTGCGACCACACGGTATAACCTCGGAAGGTTATAGCTATGGTCACCTAATGTGTTTGGTCGGGTCCTAATGACCGACCAAATGGGTCGGGTTCGAAAGTATAAGCGATGGTTTAAATCGCTTACCTTACGACCCTATATAAGCACTAAACTAAAAGTGACGAGCTAAGCATGTTAGAACATGCTTAACTAAGTTTAGAAACAGGTTTGGCATCAAAACAAACGGCTTTGATGCCCACGAGTAGTTTGGTTACAAAATACGCAAGAATGCGCATTTTGGCCGAAACTACGACTCGTCACTGGGCCTAGTTAACGTGGTGATCAGTAGGTATAGTCACTACGGATTATAACCATCGTGATCACGCTCACGTTATGAAGTTCCATGAACTTCGCATCGACCATAAGCTGGTCAATGCAGAAAGTCAACAAAACGTTGACTTTCGGACTCGAAAAGCGAATAAAAGAGCGAAAGAAGACTTACGGAGGGTCCCCGAGTGCTAATCAAGACCAAATAGCTCAGGTATGAAACAATGGTTTCAACTTAGAGCTTTAAGATCTGATTTTGTGATTTTTACACAAAAGGGGGGGGGGTATTTATAGGAAAAGTGGAACCGTTAGGATCGTTTTATCGAATATCGTGCCTTGATCTCGTGCGTACATGTGTCCAGTGGATAAGTTCAGTGAACTTGACCCTTGGCTCTTCATTGGGTGAAAAGGCATCGCCCCTTGATCGAACGAAAGGCCAGATTCTGCATTAAATGCAAAAATCTTTCTGTCAGACATGTTCACGCGGCCCGCCTAAGGATTTGGCAAATCCTTACGCGCCCCGCCTAAGGTTCCCAGACCAGAATTTTCAATTTTGGTCCCTGCACTTCAGAAACACGTATTTTGGCCCATTTTTGGCACGTTTAAGCCCCGTTAACCTCATTTCAAGGCTCTAAGATGAAGTTAAAGTGTAGGGGACTTGAAATATGCTCAAAAATATTCCGGATGTCGGTTCGTTTGGCCGTACGATCGCGATGTTCGCTTAATTACGACGGAATGCACATAAGCGTGAAAGACGATCCAAATGACGCGACGAATGGATTTTTCTCATGCCAAACACTAAGGCATAATATAAGGATGTTTACATAAATTTTTGGATGTCCGGATGTATTCAGAACGTAAGTTATGCGCGAAAGTGCAAACTTATGCACTTTTTGACACTTTTAGTCCCTGAATGATCCAAAAGTTTGTTTTAGCATACCAAACCCCTCAAAGCCTATTTCTAAGCTATGTAAAGGATATATAAGGTATGTTTAACTTATGGACATGTTCCAGAATGTTCGTTACAGTTCAAATTGGCATACTTTCGCAGTTTGTCAAGTTTAGTCCCTGTAAGCGAATTAACTTGTTTTTGCCATACCAAAGCCTTCAAAACTTATTTCCAAGTTATGTAAAGGTTATTTAAGGTATGTTAAGTGTATGATGGTCTCCCGGAGTATTTGTCGCATTAAACTGAGTACGTTTATGCACCAGTTTGCGTATAATTCTCCAGAAAGCGTTGTAGAGTATGAAATTGAACAAGGATTGATATGTGCAAAGCATATACATATTTATACAAATCCCAAGTATGAAATACAATATTTCCTTGGTTTGGCATTTGTTTGATGGTTGAAGTGACACAGGTGTCACACTAGCATATAAAACCTATACAGACTCCTGTTTTCTCGTAAAACGTGCCCTATGTTATACAATACGACATAAGACCTGATCCTAGACACCTAGACGCAATCAACAGATGTAGTGCACTAACACACCTCCTTATCCACCTCCGCAAACTCTACCACCTCCATAAGAGGATGTGCAAATGGAGAAGTAATAACCACCACCGCAACCGAGGAAGCCTCATACTGGCGCATGGATGTCGATGCATGCTGGACAATGGTATGGATCACTTCCATAACTACCCCTAATTTATCCAACCATACCAGAGGATCTCCAAATGGGTGGACCCTCCAATCCTACTCCTAATACTGAACCACCTACAGGTTATGGTAAGCCTTTTCCAACATATCCGAGTATGACTGGATATGATAATAATTATACGGCAGCTTCTACTGATTATAACTACCTGGCTCCGTCATATGACCCCTATATTCAAGCGGTCATTCAAAATGCGTTATACCCACCTCCATTCCCCCCATTTACTAAAACCCAGGATATCCAAACCATAGATATTCATACTCGGTTTTTGCGTAACCTCAACTACCGCAAAAACAATTACCAATTGAAGCTATCAACCAGGCATTGGAACGAGTAGAGCAAATCCAATGATAAGAAAAAAGAATGAATGAAGAATGAACAAAATATTCAAGAAGCTATCGGAAATAGTTAAAGGAAGAAGAGATGATTGAAGACTGTAAAATTTTATCTTTCATTGTAATTTTATTTCCAAAAGTCCTTTATGGACATTGTATTGTGATCTATTTCCTAAAGTCCATATTTGGGAATGTATTGTAATTTTTTTAGGAAATTACGATTTTTATTTTAAATTTCCTTCACAATTATTCAAATATTCATCTCGATATTTAAAATTTGATCTTTTATTGATCTGCCACATATCGATAAATCTTCTTGATGATTTGAAGACAAAAAAATATGGCAATCCTAAATTATTTGCAATTAATAATGGCGGTTGTGACAATGTGATGAACACCGAACGAAAAGGTGGAGGAGATATCTCCAAGCCTTATAACCCTCGAGGTCGAATGAGACCATGGCTAATATTATCATTTATGAAAAATCAAATCATCAAGAAAAAATTTAATATCAATTCCTCATTTGATATATGTTTAAATGAATTGCACTAAGCAATAAATATTGTTGGCCTGTAGCCTAAATACTAATATAATGGCAAACCGAAATTCCAGTGGTGCTGATGGCGGGCATGACAATATGGAGCATGCTAATCGCGAGGGCGAAGGAGATAGCCTTCGATCCCTGATTGCTGCAGAAGTCAGCAAGGCAATGGCCGATTTTATGGCCAATTTTAAAGGGCCAGGTCCACTACACTCTAAATCCCCATCTATCCATCCATCTTCCACACATAAAACACAAAGTTCACATTATTCCTTGAGTGTGAGGAGTGAACCAAAGCATGTTGCCAAGAGGGAACCCTGAAATGCTAAAGAAAGTTGTTCTTATAAGTACTTTGTCTCATGCAAGCGTCGTGACTTCACGGGGGAGAAAGAGCAATAGATACCATGAAGTGGCTGGATGAGATGGAAATAGTGGTAGATATCAGCAGTTGTGCTGAGAAGAACATTATCAAGTATGTATCCCAGTCCTTTAAGGACGATGCTTTGACATGGTGGAAGGCCATGGTTCAGTCAACAGGGAAGGTCTCCCTGTATAGTATGGGATGGTCCAAGTTTGTGGACCTAATCAAGGAGACTTACTGCCCTCCTCATGAGGTTGAAAAGGTAGAGTCTGATTTCATGACTCTCACCATGAGGAACATGGACTGTCGGAAGTATGTTTCTGAATATAACTCAATGTACAGATTGGTTCCATATTTGACTACTCCTGAGCCCAAATGCATTGCGCATTTCATCGGTGGTTTGGAACCCGAGATTAAAGGGATGGTGAAGGCCTCCAAACCCGCTACTTTTAGATCCGTAGTGGATCTATCCCTATCACTTAATCAAGATGAAGTGAGATGGAGGTCAATCAAGATTGAGATTGACAAGAAGAGGAAGCGTGAGGATAACCGCTTCTAAGGCTAAAAAAAGGAAGTTTGGTTCCAATAAGAACAAACAAAGGCATGTGGGAGGCGACATTGGGAATAATGTCGAACTGATCAACAACCGAAACAATGTGAGATCTGCAAAAGGACTGGCCACAAGTCTCATGAGTGTAAAGACTTGAAGAATGCTGTCTGCAACAGGTGTAGTTTAGGGGGTTTGTATTGTGTTTAAAATTGGGGGCATTTAGTGGATTTATTTATAGTTTGTGATTTTTTTACGCACGGTGTTGAGTGTAACTGTTTTATTTTTTTTAAATGTTGAATGTAAACTTCGTTTTGTGAGTTTTGTCTAAGTTTTACGTTTGGTGTAAATTAAAATTGTTTCTTAAAAGTAAATTTGCAGATTTACACTTGTGTACAAATTAGGTTTTAGAAAAAAAAATTGGATGTAAAAATATTTGGGGTTTATACTTTTGTAAAAAAAATTTACATACGGGTGTCGAATGTGAATTTTTTTTGCATACGATGGAGAATTTTTGGGTCGGGTAACACATTTTGTGGCAATGCTAGTTTTTCACAAGTTACGTTTGTGTAAATAAAAATTACAACAGGGGCGTAAAAAAAGTTTACAATCGGGGCATTAAAAAAGTTTAAAATGTTTTAACAGGGATGTAAAAATAGTTTACAACTAGTTTTCGACGAGTTACGTTTGAGATTTGACACCATACGTAAAAAAGTTTTGCGTGTTTATACTTTTGTAAAAAAAAATTTATGCACGTGTGTCGAATGTGAATTTTTTTTGCATATGGTGGAGAATTTTCGGGTCGGGTAACACATTTTGTGGCAATGCTAGTTTTCGACGAGTTACATTTGTGGAAATAAAATTTACAACTGGGCGTAAAAAAAGTTTAAAATGTTTTAACAGGGGCATAAAAATAGTTTACAACTAGTTTTCGACGAGTTACGTTTGAGATTTGACACCATACGTAAAACAACTTTTACGTGTTTATACTTTTGTAAAAAAAAATTACGTACGGGTGTTGATTGTGATTTTTGTTTGCATACGATGGAGAATTTTTGGGTCGGGTAACACATTTTGTGGCAATGCTAGTTTTCGACAAGTTACTCTTGTGTAAATAAAATTTACAACCGGGACGTAAAAAAAGTTTACAACCCAGGGAGTAAAAGAAGTTTATAGTCGGGGGAGTAAAAGAAGTTTACAACCGGGGGTGTAAAAAAGTTTACAATATTTTAACAGGGGCGTCAAAAAATTAAAAAAAACATTTAAATTCTACTTCGTGCCTAAAAAATGTTTGACATTCGACACCGGACGTAAAAAACATTTACGTGCGAGTGTAATTCTACACCGTGCGTAAAAAAATGTTTGAAACATTGGACATTGTTTTTAATTCGATTTGTGGAAGCTACGTTTTTTCTTTGATTTCGCAGCTTGTTGGGCTTTGTGGTCTATAACAACCCAATCGCGTAACATGCGGCGGAAATATCGGGGAGTCACGTTACAAATTGCTCAACTAAATCGTTTCAATATTGTTAACATTGTTTTACAAAACATAGAATACATGTATTCGTCTTTTGTTTAAAGAAGTCTAAGGCCCTGATGCAATCCTACGCGTTACATGCTTGAATAATCGTAAACCTGAAACATATGTGAAAATGAGAGTTAGCAATAAAGCTGACGAGTACATAGGTTTTGTTAGCCAAATAAATGGCAAAAGTTTGGTATTGCATTACTTTGACATCTATGAGAGTTGTCAATTCAAAATGAAATCTTGAAGCCAAAGAATGGCAAAAGGTTTAGTATTGCAATGCCTTACTTTGATTGTGAAAACTTGGGACAAAGAGTTTTGTATATGGCAATATGATTATTACTAGGTAATTTTATGCCATTGAAAATTGTACTTTGTAATCACATTGATATCGTCAAAAAACTTGTGAGTGTATTATTAGAAATCCAATCAAGGATTAATAATAACAATATTGAAATCTGTCATAACTTGTGTGAGTATTACTAAAATCAAGTCAATGATTTATAATAATACTTTGGATATCCTTCTAAGAATCTAACATATGAATATATGGAAGATTCTACAAGGATTTGTATACTTGAACATTGAATCAATTGAACACCTAAATCCTAATGTGATTCGGATAACGCTACAAGAGTAATACAATAAGAACACTTATACATAGGAAGTACCAGCGGCGTATCCACCATGTTCTTATGGTATTACACTCATTTCGTTATCTCAATCACAACTAACCACATAAACACATAAATCATCAACTTGTCACCAACTTGTAAACAACATTAAAGTACATAATGAATCCAAACAAGGGCTTTAATTGTACTTTAAACATCCCACGAGTATCTAACTATGAAGATAGATAGATACTACAGGGATCTGGTTTTCGTCACATCGTCTCATCACATACGCATTAAAGTACACAATTAAATCCAATCAAGGACTTCAATATTAGCACTTTAAACATCCTATAAGAATCAATCTATGAAGATAGATGGAAACTATAAGGATTTGGTTTCGTCATATTGTCTTGTCAAATACGCATTTAAAGTACACAATTAAATCCAATCAAGGACTTCAATATTAGTACTTTAAACATCTTACAAGAATCAATCTATGAAGTTAGATAAAAGCTATAAGGATTTGTTTTCGTCACATTGAATCATAACATCCTAAATCCTAATGGTGATTCGGGATAACGCTACAAAGGGTAATACAATAAGCACACACAGGAAGTACCAGCGACGTATCCACCATGTTCATATTGTATTACTCTTGTTTCGTTATCTAAATCACCAATAATCTCTACACATAAACCATAACCATCGTCTTGTAAAGTACTTCTTAAAATTCTCACTATAAAGATAGAAAGATCTAAGATTGTACTTCAAATATCCTATAAGAATCTAACTATGAAGATAGATAGATCCTATAAGGATTTGGATAATCGTCATGTTTGCATAATCGGAATAATACACATAAAAGCACTTAGTAAACACATATATGCCATACATTTGAAAATAAGTCGGTTACACATATGAATCACCCCAAAACATTTGAAAAGTGTAAAAGATGGGAACTATGTACTCACTTGGGATTGTGTATATGTCTTGTTCAAATGATATAACAAAGCTCCAAGGATCAAGAGTTCAAGTGTTGAAGTGGTTCCTAGTGTATCAGATACTATGTTAGTGTAACGGGACATAAGTCGAGGAATCGGATAGAATGAGGTTTTATAAACCAAATGAGTGTTGGAACTCATATGAAATGGTTTACCAAACCTAACATTCTGATTTGGAAACAATCCTAAGTGCTTGTGACCCGTTACAACTCGTTAAGGTAGTTTATGCTACTTTAACATGTCGTTTGTGCAAAATCGCGTTCGGATGGTCAAACTAGTCCTATGATAAGTCTTATATGCCTAAATATGTTTAATAATATTGCAATATCACTTTAAGTGTCAAAATTTAGGTTACATATGTTTAAATTGAATTTATGCGTAAAAGGGCATTTTGGTCATTTTCCTAAGGCGTATAACTACCTATCATACAACTAACCATACAAAGTGACCATAAGGTATAACCTCTGGAGGTTATTCAATATAGAACTATGGTCACAATATGTGTTTGGTCGGATCCTAATGATCGACCAAACGGGTCGGGTTCAAAAGTCTAAGCGGTTGTCAAAACTACTTGATTTACGACCCTAAATAAGCACTAAACTAGAAGTGACGAGTTAAACATGTTAAAACATGTTTAACTAAGTTAGAAAACTGATTTGGTATCAAAACAAAGTGTTTTGATACCCGAAAATAGTTCCTCGTAAAATGCACATAAACGTGCATTTTGACCGAAACTTTGACTTGTCACTATGACTAGTAATCGTGGTAATCAGTAGGTATAATCGCTTGGGATTATAACCATCGTTATTACGATCACGTTGCAAAGTTCAATTGAACTTTGTCTTGACCAATTCATGGTCAAAGCCGAAAGTCAAACACTATTTGACTTTTAGCTTGAAATAGCTAAAAAATAAATAAACAAGACTAGGAAGAACACTTGCAAGTGTTCTAGGATGAAGAAAACTCAATTAGGAAGCCTCCAACAAATTGGAAGAACACTTGCAAGTAGAGCAAGAGATGAAGAAAAGAAAGGAATGAGCAAGTTGTTGATGAAATGGTGCAAGGTATTTATAGTATTCAAGAATCAACAAGATCATGCCAAGTGTTTCTGTGGTCACTAATGAAGAATCATGACCCTACAAGTGTGTGGACAGGAATAAGACCCTTGTGGAACACTTAAAATAGCCCACAAGATAAAAAAAATAGGCTTGAAAACAGCAGGAAACAACTGGGAAGCTGTTTTGAAGGTTCTGTGTCTGAAGTCTCTCACGAGCCGCGACCCAGAAGGCCAAATGGGTCGCCCCAGGCGAGCTAGTTCAAGTCTGACTTTCTGATTTTGGCAGTTTCATTCCCTGCAGCCTCCAAACTTGTTTTTCGACACGTTTAACCCCCGTTAACCCAATTTCAAGGCTCAACAAGGATGTTAAACCGTAGGGGACTTGAAATATGCTTGGAAATATCATGGATGTCGGTTCATTCGGTCGTACGGTCACGTTTTTCAGTTAATTACGACGAACATTCGAACGGATGCGAAAACTATCCAAATTACGCAACGAATGGTATTTTGCATTCCCATCACTAAAATATAACACTTTAATGATTACAAAAATTTTTGGTTGTGCGTATATGGTCTGAATGCAGATTATGCGCAAATTTGCATACTTTCGCAGTTTTGACGCTATTAGTCCCTGAGACCAAATAAGCTTATTTTTCACAAACCGAACCCCTCAAAACTTATTTCTATGTTATGTAAAGGGTATTTAAGGTATGTTTAGCTGATGTCACTGTTCCGAAGTGTATGTCGCTACGAGAATTGGCAGACTTTCATACTTTGTCGGAAATAGTCCTTGTACTTGTATAAACATGTTTTCGTCATCCCTAACCCTTCGAAACCTATTTCTAAGTTATGTAAAGGGTATTTAGAGTATGTGTAGTGGTGCGTGTCAGTGTGTATATATTTTTGATGTATATTTTTAAGCCCTTTTTACACTTTTAGCCAAGTTTTAAATTTATAAAACACGATATTTACTAACACTAAACACACATATGGGCAAGTGCACCCATCGTGGACGTAGTATAGTGTTGGTAAGATACCGAGGTCGTCCAAGGACACAAGAGCTTTTAATACCGGTTTATCCTCAACGTCTAATCAAATCAAAAAGTTAGAAAAATGTTTTAAACTAAGAAAAATAAAAACTAACTAAATGCTGAAAAATAAAATAAAATAAAAACAGATAGACAAGATGAATCACTTGGATCCGACACGTGTATTAGTATAACCTTTGATTATTTTCGCACTTTTGCACTTGTTTAAGAGATTATCTTAGTTATTGTAGTAGGCCCCTTTTTCGGAGGTGACGTTACCCTCAACCCAGTAGTTTGAGTCAGCAAGGATACAATCCTAAAGGGTTGGATTATTGAAAGATAATGAATTAAGTTATTAATGCAAATTATGGTAGGCCCCGCTTTTGGCGGTGACGTTACCCTCGGCTAAGTAGTCTGAGTCAGCAGGGATACAGTCCTAAATAGCCGGGTTATAGTATTAATAGTAGTTAGCTTATGAGGGGGTCAAAGAGTTTGGATCCCCGCCATCCAATACCTATGGGCATTGAAGGAGATCCTACTAAATTTGACCCAGGTCCCAAGCAGGACCTCTAAACGCTGAACAAGGGCAAGACCTTTACCAAACCGTTCCCTTAACCCCCGACCAGGTAGCCAACATACCTCCATATAGACCGTGGAGATATGAATGGTGAAAATCTTTTATTTTATATAGACAGTAAAATAACGCCAAGACACCACGGACAAACGATAAGGAAAGATCACCTTCAACATAAGTAACTAGTTATTAAAGTCATTAATACAAAACCAAATAAAAAGTGCAAAAGATTAAAAATAAAAAGTATTATACTAAACACTTGTCTTCACCAAGTGATGTAAGAGACTTAGGCAAACATGGCCTTGATTGTCAAGAACTCTTACGATCAATCTTGGATCCCGAGACGACTCACACACTCTATGATGGACAATGGATGATGGTGGTGGATGATGGTGTTATGGTGGTGGTGGGTGGTGGATGAAGTGTGAGAGAGGTGGTGTGCCAAGGGATGAGAGAGAATGAAGCCAAGCTCCTCTATTTATAGGCTGAACAGAACGCTGGACACGGCCCCGTGTTCGCTGAACACGGCCCCGTGCCCGTCTGACATTCTCTCTCTTCATTAATTGTAATTGCGAATTACAATTAATGCGCCTGCTGTACTTTCAACACGCCCCCGTGTCCGCTGGGCACGGCCCCGTGGTGAGCAATGGAAGCTTCTACTGGTTTGTCTTTTCTGCTGCTTCCTGGGCACGCCCCCGTGTTCACTGGACACGGGGCGTGTTCAAACTCTGTTTCTCTTCTCTTTGTCTTGGGAGGTGCCGTTGAGGGTCCGGGCAGTTCACTTTTGTTCCTTTTCTTGTATTTATGGTAGATTTAGTAGTCTTTTTGCTTCTTTTGTGATTTTGAGCTCATTTCATCCTGAAAATACAAAAGGAAGACAAAAACACTCTTTTTCCAACATTAGTACTTAAAAAGGGTTAGTTTTATGCCTTAAATGATGTGTTTTATATGTTGCATTTTACACACATCAAATACCCCCACACTTGAACTTTTGCTTGTCCTCAAGCAAAACTCTTTTTAATGTGGCTTACACTCCCAAATGGAATAGGTAGAAGAGAAGTTTTTTTAACTTGTCCTAGAGTGTCGGGAATCCAAGGTTTAGATAGGTTCTATTTTTATTTTATTTACAATCTTATTCGTCATGGTTTATTTTGAACTTTTCATAAGATAAACTACTTAATTTGGCATAGCATGCCTTATTAAAATTCCATTTATATACAAGTTCACATACCTCACGGGAGATCACTCAATCACTCGGCCGAAGGTGTATATTTAAGTGAATCGCTCGAGAGCGGCACGGATTTACATTTTCCATATGCTTGCCAAGCGATCAATCCTCCTCCTTTTTAACTTTTACCTTTGTAAATATCAAGAGGTCTTTTTTGGGGTGAAGGCTTGGGTTTAAAGGTGGGTGGTTGGTTAGTGGTTAGTAAAAAGGGCGAAAATCGTAACAAGTGTCGGTTTTCGTAAAATACCTTATTTATTTTTGAAGTATTTCTCCAAACAAGCTTTTTGTAGCTTATGTTTGTTTTTGACTTCAACATTTTTTTTTTTTTTTTTTTTTTTTTTTTTTTTGATCACGTAAAGGTATGTTTATGAAAAACCGAGTTTGTCACTAAAATAAAGGTGAAAAAAAATGAAAAAGGTTTTTGGTGGGTAGAAAATTGTTTTGGGGGTAATGAAATGAAAGGTTTAGGCTCAAAGGGGTTTTCTAGGGGGATTTTGGGTAGGTAAAAAAAAAATTGAAAAATAATGGTTTTGAAAGAAAAATAGTTAGTCCTAATGCCTCCATCATTTACTTACTTGGGTTTAAGTTGGTAAGGACCGGGAATGTATCGTCGTGGCAAGTTCTAGATTTGTAAAGACCGAGCGGCTATTCACACAAGAAACGAAAAATGAGCATTTAATCTAAGTATGTGTATTTTTATGCTCAATATAGGCTCAAAACTCACTTTTTGTGGGAATGGGTTTTTAATGTGACCAAGCATATATAATCGAATTTTAGCTAGACTTGTTATACCGTTTCATAATTTTCTTATGTTAGTTCTTTTTATCACGACGCTATCAGTTGTAAGTTTGTAAAAATAAAACCTTTTTATAACTTGTTATTCCCAACTTAAACTAAGACAAGTAAATAAGTAAAAAAAATGAAAAAGTTTTTGAAAAAAATTTGGGGTGTTTAGCGGTTCCAATAGAGTTTTGTGTAAGGCTTGTTTTAGGATTTTGCAAAATTCCAAGGTTTTAGCATCCCCCCCACACTTAAATTACACATTGTCCTCAATGTGTCCAAAAATAAAGTTTTTGGTTGATTAGAATATGTAAAAGTGTGTTTAAAAACAAAGATTTGTGTTACTGGCGCTCTGGACACGGCCCCGTGTTCATTGAACACGGCCCCGTGTTGAACTGCCAGTAACGAAAAACTTACAGAGGATGAACACGGGGGCGTGTTGGGTGAACACGGCCACGTGTCCGACAAAAATCTGCAGGTCAGTAGCCAAACAGCAGAACTGGGAGATGGACACGGGGGCGTGTTGGGTGAACACGTCCCCGTGGTGACAGTCTGTTAGCCGAAAAAAATAGGGTTTTCTCCCGGTTTCTTCCTCCTAGGGCTGCGAGTGCTAATATTTAGCATTCTAACCCTTGCATTGCACCTGTTCAAGCATTCAATACCATCCAACCAAGCACCAAACATCCTAATCTTACCATAGTTAAACATTATCCAACATAAAGTAAAAAAAAACAAAGTAAAAATAAAAAGAAAAGAGTTAAGGAAAGTAAATTGTCTTGACAAATGGCACGCAGGCCATGAATTGTTCGATAGGAAAGGGTGATCAAACCTGTGGGCTCATAACCAGCTAGCCCTTTGCTCCTCCCGGCCTCCTACTCCATATCTTCATCACTGTCTTCACCTCCGCCTCCCTGCCTCGCCATGTACTCCCGGATGCTACCGATGTCATCTTGTATGTCGTTGACGCTGCGTTCGATAGCTCCTACCCGGAGGTGTGTGTTGTTGGCGAGGTTGTAGGTGTTCCGGGTGCACATGAGGTTTTCCTGCAAAAGATCATGCAAACTTTGGAAATTAGGAAAACCGCCTCCTTGAGAGGAGGATTGACCCGGATCGCCTTGGGGAGGGTATTGGTAATGTGGAGGTGGTGCGTGAAGAACTAGAGCCTCTTGCGGGTTCCATGCGTAGCCTTGCGTCCTCTGAAAGCTCACCGTCCCGTCCTCCGCTTCATAGAGCAAGTTCATGGCCCGGCAGATATGGTAATCAACCCGTCCCGACCATGGGCTCCTTTCGAAGGACTTCGGGATGTTCGCGAAGTGCTTGAAAAGACGGTACACCCATCCCCCGAAGAAGATTGGTGTAGGGGCAGTGGCAAGGCGGTTTAAGTGCATGTTCCGCAGTAGGAGGTAAGGAACATCGAGAGGCTTCCGGTTGTGGATGCAGTGAAGGACAACCAAATCTCTAACCCCAACAACGCCACTACTGTCATGGCGTTGGTTCAGCGAGTACGTGAGGAGCCTGTGGATGTAGCGATATAACGGGTCTCTCAGTTTGGTACTCTTTGTGCTGCTGGAGTTGTAGATCCCCTCACCGATTTGTGCCCATGCTGCTTGACGTTCACTTGCGTCCAGGTCTCGCAATCCCCCGGTATTCTCCTCGTTTCCCGCTTCTTCGTCTTTGTACAGCCCAATGATTGATCCGAACTGCGCCATGGATGTTCTATAGGTTACACCCCCACATCGAAACTCGACCGCCTCGTGATCAAACGGTTCGCGTCTTGAGTTGAAGATAAACGTGCTATAGAATTCCAATGTGCACTGGTGGACCGACCGAAGTCGGGTAGTCAATGCAACGTGCAGTGGACCCGTCACTATGTTGTTGAAGCGGTCCAGTTGGTTCACCATTGTCAGAAGATCGGTACATGCCCGCCTGGGATACTCTTCGGGCCTTGTTTGTAGGACCTCATAGCGAGCCCTTGCGTCAAGTTCGCTGGCATTGAACCGTGTGAATTTGGACATCTGAAAAGAATACAACAAAAGTTAGTGCGAAACATGGAAATTCGGGTTGAAAACTGCAAACAGTGGGCTGGACACGGCCCCGTGTTCAGTGAACACGGCCCCGTGTTCAGGCGTCTGTAACACCTAATTTTCATTTTTTCGTCCCGGTTTCGAAAACCTGAAAATTTTTAGCCTAATAGCAGCGGTTTCCCCCGAAAATGAAACCCTAAGTGTCATTTTTCCAAAATCAAACCATTTACCCTTTCAATTTTGAGTTTTTCGGTTCAAGAACAAGGGTTTGTGTTTTTAGTTGGAAATCGGACAAATCTATCAACAATATATGTCTATTTACTTCCTACTACTCTATTCTAAACTACTACTAACAATTTTCATCAAAAATTTTGAGTTCGATCCGGATGAACATGAAGAACCCTAGATTTTCCCCCAATTTTTGATGTTTTAACTACATGCAAGTAACTAATCTAACTACTAAGAAGGATAGAATCATACCTTGACGTTGTTAGGTTTGGTGGTAACGTTCGAATTCTGCGGAAAATCGCCTCTAACCAGAGAGTTTTCGGTGAAACGGGGCGTGTGGAATGGTGTAACTGATAGAACAAATGGGTTTTATCCCGACAGTCGCCTCGACACGGCCCCATGTTCAGCGAACACGGCCTCGTGCCGGGTGAAATTTTTGAAAAACTTTTTTTTTTTTTTTTTTTTTTTTTTTTTAACGTGCTTGTGTGCATGCCCCTTATCTCCGAATAATGGTTAGATGATTTTACCAGTTTCGAATGTATACTTACCTGTAACATGTCGGGTATGAGTTTATTCGTTGATCGTTTGAAGTGCGATTTCCTCTTCCTCATCCTCAATGGATCCTCTGTAGAGTTTCAGCCGTTGGCCATTGACTTTAAATGGTATCCCATTTCGAGTTTTAATTTCTACTGCACCGTGTGGAAAAACATGGGTGACTGAAAAAGGTCCCGACCACCTAGATTTTAACTTACCAGGAAACAATCGAAGTCGCGAATTGAACAATAGAACTTGGTCTCCAACCCGAAATTCATTAGATTTAATATATTTATCATGCAAGTTTTTCATTCTTTCTTTATAAATTTCGGAGTTAGAATATGCATAATTCCTAAGTTCTTCTAATTCGTTTATTTGACAAAATCGATTCTTACCGGCAACTTCTAAGTCTAAGTTTACGTTTTTAATTGCCCAGTAGGCTTTGTGAGCAATTTCTACTGGCAAGTGACAACTTTTTCCATAGACTAGTTTATATGGGGTTGTGCCTATAGTGGTTTTATAAGCGGTTCGAAAAGCCCATAAAGCATCATCTAGTTTGTCAGCCCATTCTTTTTTATTTATCCCTACGGTTTTCTCAAGTATTCGTTTTAAACCTCGATTAGTCACTTCGGCTTGCCCATTTGTTTGAGGATGATATGCTGTTGAGACCCGGTGATAGACCCCATATCTTGTTAAGATTTTTTCGAGTTGATGATTACAAAAATGGGTACCTCTATCACTTATTAATGCCTTTGGTGTTCCGAAACGAGAGAACAATTTTTTTAGGAATTTTACTACTACTCTTCCATCATTTGTTGGAAGAGCTTCGGCCTCTGCCCATTTAGACAAGTAATCGACCGCCACAAGTATATATTTGTTTCCTTTTGAAGGTGGGAAAGGTCCCATGAAATCGAGTCCCCACACATCAAAGATTTCACAAACGAGAATGCCATTTTGAGGCATTTCGTTTTTGGAAGAAATATTACCTGATCTTTGGCAGGCATCACATGTCTTTACAAGGTTTTGTGCATCCTTGTAAATGGTTGGCCAGTAAAATCCAGAATCAAATACCTTTCTCGCGGTACTTGAGGCACCATGATGTCCTCCGTATGGACCTTCATGACAATGACAGAGTATTCTTCGTGCTTCATTACCATGGACACACCTTCGGATGAGTTGATCAGCACACATTTTGAAAAGATAGGGGTCTTCCCAAAAGTAATGCTTTACATCAGCAAAGAATTTCTTTCTTTGATGATGTGACCATCCTTTGGTGACTATACCGCTGGCTAAGAAATTAGCGTAGTCGGCATACCATGGTTCTTGTCTGCTTTCCATCATTTCCAGGGACTCCGTGGGAAATTTTTCGTTGATTTGCTCGTCCCTGGTTGTCTCCAAAGCTGGGTCTTCTAAGCGTGAGAGGTGATCTGCAGCAGTGTTTTCTGCTCCTCTTTTGTCCTTGATTTCGATGTCGAATTCTTGGAGGAGTAGAATCCACCTTATCAAACGGGGTTTTGCGTCTTGCTTCTTGAAGAGGTACCTGATGGCTGCATGGTCTGTATAAACTATTGTTTTAGAAAGAACAAGATAAGAACGAAATTTATCAAAAGCAAACACTACCGCTAGTAACTCTTTTTCTGTAGTTGTATAATTTTCTTGTGCATCATTTAGAGTTTTACTAGCATAATAAATTGGGTGGAAATGTTTTTCTTTTCTTTGTCCCAAGACTGCTCCAACAGCAAAGTCGCTTGCATCGCACATGATTTCGAAAGGAAATTTCCAATCTGGCGCTATCATGATAGGTGCATTGACTAGCATTTCCTTGAGGGTCAGAAATGCTTGATTGCATTCCTTGTCAAAGATGAAGGGTGCATCTTTTTCAAGCAATTTTGTTAGAGGTCTTGAAATTTTCGAAAAGTCTTTGATAAACCTTCTATAAAATCCGGCATGCCCTAGGAAACTTCTGATTGCTCGCACGGAGGATGGAGGAGGTAATCGAGATATAGTCTCGATTTTTGCTCGATCAACTTCCATTCCTTCGCTTGAGATTTTATGTCCGAGTACTATTCCCTCTGTTACCATGAAATGGCATTTTTCCCAGTTAAGGGCGAGGTTAGTTTCCTCACATCGGGATAGCATTCGTTCAAGATTATCGAGGCATTGATCATATGAGTCTCCAAAGATGGAAAAGTCATCCATGAAGACTTCCATGGTTTTTTCAATCATATCATGGAAAATGGCGACCATACAACGTTGGAATGTTGCAGGCGCATTACATAGACCGAATGGCATGCGTCGATATGCAAAAGTTCCGTAGGGGCATGTGAAAGTTGTTTTCTCTTGGTCTTCTGGTGCTATCGGTATTTGAAAGTAACCTGAAAAACCATCTAAGAAACAATAAAATTTATGACCGGATAATCTTTCTAACATTTGATCAATGAAGGGCAAAGGAAAGTGGTCTTTCCTTGTTGCTTCATTTAATCTCCTATAGTCTATACAGACTCTCCATCCTGTGACGGTTCTTGTGGGTATTAATTCATTTTTCTCGTTAGTTATTACCGTCATACCTCCTTTCTTCGGGACTACTTGGACGGGACTTACCCACGGGCTATCGGAGATAGGGTAGATTAGTCCGGCGTCAAGCAGTTTGATGACTTCATTTTTAACCACTTCTTGAACATTGGGGTTCACTCTTCGTTGTGGTTGAATCACCGTTTTGTAGTCATCATTCATTAAAATTTTGTGCGTGCACATGGAAGGACTTATTCCCTTAATATCTACAAGCTTCCAAGCGATCGCATTTTTGTGTTTTTTAAGTAGGTTAACTAATTTTTCTTTTTCTAAGCTAGTTAATTTAGACGAAATAATTACAGGTAAACTACCATCTTTGCCTAGAAAAGCATATTCCAAACCTTTAGGGAGTTCTTTGAGCTCGATGGGTGGGTCTTTAGGAGACACCTTATTTTGTGGTTCATCTAGATCAAGAACTTTAAAAGTTTGTTCTATGGCTAACTCTTCGTCGACAAAGTGGTCTTCCTCGTGGTTTGTATCAGGTGGTTCAGCTTCATCTTCAATTAGGGGGTCATTGTTGCCAAAAGGATATTTCATTGAGCGCTCAAGATCTATGCTCCTTTTGAATGCCCCTAATTGAAGAGTTAGAGTGTTGAATTTCCGGTTTTTCAAAGCTTTGTGAGTTTGTACAAAAGGTTTTCCCAAGACTAGGGGGGCATCATCTAAGATGACGAAGTCGGTTGGGATTACCATTTGATTTGTTTGAACCAAAATATCTTCGACTACACCGATTGATTTCATTACTTTTCGGTCGGATAGAAAAATGGGTATTTGAAGTGGAGTAAAATCACTAATACTTAACTTTTCAAAAATGTAGTTGGGCATTATGTTAACACAAAGATCTTTATCAATAGTGACATTACTAATAAACGAATTTTGAAAGAAACATGGAACCGGTGTGATGTTAATTTCAAAAGGATCTTCTTTTATTAGCGAGGTTTGATCATTAGTTAACTTAACACTTACCATTTCTTTGATTTTAGCACTAGTGTTTAACTCTTTTAAAAACTTAGCATGAGGGGTTATTAAACAATGGTTTTCGAAAGTAGGTGACAAGAGAATAACTTCATCTAAATTAGACTCTTCTTGAATTTTAACATTATCGGACTCACCATTTTCGTTGTTTAACTCATGCGTCTGTTTTTCACTTTCTTGTTCTTCCATTTTTACACTTTCAACTATCTCTACGTTATTATTACTTTTTAACTCTTCTCTCGCGCGGGATTCCTCTTCCCTTGCGCGAGATTCTTTCATGCAACGTTCGATAGTTTTAATGTGTTCTAATATCCTATTGGTCACTTCGGTGAGATTGAAAGAATTTGGATCCTCTAAGCTTGAATCCGGTTGTTCGATCCTTGGTTCCTCATAGTACTCATATGAAGTAGATGGTTCACACCATTGTTCTTCATTGTAAGTATATGATGGATAAGGGTCGAAACTTTGTTCTTCATAGTACTCATATGAGGTGGGTTGTTCACGCCATGGTTCCTCATAATAATAGTATGAACGTGGTGGCTCATATGTTGAATCTTCAAAGTATGAGTATGAAGGCTCATACCTTGGTTCATCAAAATACGAGTATGAGGGAGGAGGTTCATACCTTTGGTCTTCATAGGATGTGTATGAAGTTGATGGCTCGTACCTGGGCTCCTCATAATGGTTGTATGAATTGGATGGTTGATATGAAGTATTATATTGAACCGAGTGTGCATTACGACAATTAGTGCAATAATTACCCCTATAATCATCCTCATCATAGGTGTAGTTGTAACCTCTTGAGTATTGATCCATAGGAATCACTCAACAGACTACAACTGAGTCTCGGGACCAGAAAACAAAAATAAGACGGAAACAGAAGCTGGACACGGCCCCGTGTTGAGTGAACACGGCCCCGTGTTCAGGGACTGTATCTGGGCGTTTTAATTAAATTAACTGGTCACGTTGAGCACGGGGGCGTGTTCAGCGAGCACGGCCCCGTGTTTAGACTCTGTATCTGGGTATCTACTCTAAAATATGCAGCACGGGGGCGTGTTCAGCGAGCACGACCCCGTGTTCAGGCTACTGTAAATGCAAAAAAAACTAAACTAAAATGCAGAAAAATGCGCGCGTTTTAAAAATGTTTTGAAAAACTGATTAGGCCGTCGATTTTAAGCTTTCTTAAAATCCTTGTGTCCCCGGCAACGGCGCCAAAAACTTGGTGCGTGTCAGTGTGTATATATTTTTGATGTATATTTTTAAGCCCTTTTTACACTTTTAGCCAAGTTTTAAATTTATAAAACACGATATTTACTAACACTAAACACACATATGGGCAAGTGCACCCATCGTGGACGTAGTATAGTGTTGGTAAGATACCGAGGTCGTCCAAGGACACAAGAGCTTTTAATACCGGTTTATCCTCAACGTCTAATCAAATCAAAAAGTTAGAAAAATGTTTTAAACTAAGAAAAATAAAAACTAACTAAATGCTGAAAAATAAAATAAAATAAAAACAGATAGACAAGATGAATCACTTGGATCCGACACGTGTATTAGTATAACCTTTGATTATTTTCGCACTTTTGCACTTGTTTAAGAGATTATCTTAGTTATTGTAGTAGGCCCCTTTTTCGGAGGTGACGTTACCCTCAACCCAGTAGTTTGAGTCAGCAAGGATACAATCCTAAAGGGTTGGATTATTGAAAGATAATGAATTAAGTTATTAATGCAAATTATGGTAGGCCCCGCTTTTGGCGGTGACGTTACCCTCGGCTAAGTAGTCTGAGTCAGCAGGGATACAGTCCTAAATAGCCGGGTTATAGTATTAATAGTAGTTAGCTTATGAGGGGGTCAAAGAGTTTGGATCCCCGCCATCCAATACCTATGGGCATTGAAGGAGATCCTACTAAATTTGACCCAGGTCCCAAGCAGGACCTCTAAACGCTGAACAAGGGCAAGACCTTTACCAAACCGTTCCCTTAACCCCCGACCAGGTAGCCAACATACCTCCATATAGACCGTGGAGATATGAATGGTGAAAATCTTTTATTTTATATAGACAGTAAAATAACGCCAAGACACCACGGACAAACGATAAGGAAAGATCACCTTCAACATAAGTAACTAGTTATTAAAGTCATTAATACAAAACCAAATAAAAAGTGCAAAAGATTAAAAATAAAAAGTATTATACTAAACACTTGTCTTCACCAAGTGATGTAAGAGACTTAGGCAAACATGGCCTTGATTGTCAAGAACTCTTACGATCAATCTTGGATCCCGAGACGACTCACACACTCTATGATGGACAATGGATGATGGTGGTGGATGATGGTGTTATGGTGGTGGTGGGTGGTGGATGAAGTGTGAGAGAGGTGGTGTGCCAAGGGATGAGAGAGAATGAAGCCAAGCTCCTCTATTTATAGGCTGAACAGAACGCTGGACACGGCCCCGTGTTCGCTGAACACGGCCCCGTGCCCGTCTGACATTCTCTCTCTTCATTAATTGTAATTGCGAATTACAATTAATGCGCCTGCTGTACTTTCAACACGCCCCCGTGTCCGCTGGGCACGGCCCCGTGGTGAGCAATGGAAGCTTCTACTGGTTTGTCTTTTCTGCTGCTTCCTGGGCACGCCCCCGTGTTCACTGGACACGGGGCGTGTTCAAACTCTGTTTCTCTTCTCTTTGTCTTGGGAGGTGCCGTTGAGGGTCCGGGCAGTTCACTTTTGTTCCTTTTCTTGTATTTATGGTAGATTTAGTAGTCTTTTTGCTTCTTTTGTGATTTTGAGCTCATTTCATCCTGAAAATACAAAAGGAAGACAAAAACACTCTTTTTCCAACATTAGTACTTAAAAAGGGTTAGTTTTATGCCTTAAATGATGTGTTTTATATGTTGCATTTTACACACATCAGTAGCTTATGTCCTTGTCCTGGTGTGTAAGTCGCGTTAAACGGATTATGTTTAAGCATCAGTTATCGAATTGCTTTCAAAGAAAAAGTTTTTGAAAGCCCGAAATTTTGCACAAGGGTTACAGTCAAAGACGAGGATAACGCACACCAAATGAAGAATGAGTTGAGTTTTTTTTTTTTTTTTTGTGGAACAATATTGGTGATATTTTCGTAAATGTAAAAATGTGTTTTAAGGATTGATAACGACAAATATCAAGGGACAACGAACTAGTTGATTTTTATAATTTCCCATGTAGTTTTGTATCATAAGCATGTTTTACGTTTGTTGATGTTTTACGTGTATATTTTTTTTTGTGATTTACGTCAATGTAAATATCGTATACACGGAAATAGTATAAGATGACAAGGTACACGACAAAAGTACATACGTCACCATCTGACCAAATTTCGATCGACATGTGTTACTAGGGGTGTGCACGGTTCGGCTCGGTTCGGTTTTTGGGCAAAATCAAAACCGAAACCGAAATGTCAGTTTTCGTGTAACATTCCCAAAATTTTTAAAATTTAAGGTAAAGTATATAAAAACTTATGTTATTAAACGGATAGATAATGGGTAAGTTGACTGTTAGAAATATGAAGTACCTAGATGGGCCTAGGAACCATTTAATAATTAAATTCTAAAAATACAATATATTTGAACCTACTCCGTTTTTAATGAAACATAGTTTAAAATGTAGATAAGTTTGTTCTCGTTCTAATGACATATTCATTGTTTTATAAAACGACATATTTTACAAGTTATGAATGTCAAATAAGTGAAGCAGCTGAATTAATTATATAATAATAATAATAAAATAATAATAACTTAAAATCTAAACATGAAAATTGAAATTTCTAGTTGTGTACGTGTAAGATAAGATGGAAATTGGAATCATAACTTTCTTGTTGGACACGCTTTATATTCAACTATAAATACATGAGTTTTAAGCTTTCCATACTACTCATTCTTTCCTTCTGCTATGGCTCTCGCCAACTTTCTCTGTCTCTAAAATAATCCTATATTGATTTTTCTTTTATTTATAATAATAATAATAATAATAAAGCCATGCCCCGTTTTAAGTGTTTTAACCCTTGATCACTATGTTGATACCTTGTCCGATTGATTTAGGACCCGCCAACGCATGTCAAGGCTCTGCCCGACTAAGTACGTTGGGGTTCTGTCTCAGATGTATTGATAAAGTTGAATTGGGTTACTACACTTAACACGAGTGCATTATATATTTTATTAAATAATATAACCACTCTCCTAAAACACCCCTGACACCCATACACGTCCTGAAATATACCTCGTATACGAAAAATAGGCCCGACATACCTTTATATAAACAAAAATCAAATAAAACAAGAAATAGGGGGCGCTCGCGGGGCGCAACACACTTAAGTGTGTCCGTCGCGGGCCGCAACCCAAGGACACCAGGCCACACCCCATGCTGCCACGTGGCGTGTTACGTGTCGAGGCTAGTTATCGAATCAGCTAAGCTAGGGCCTACCCTAGAAGGCCTCGCGGGCCGTAAAAGAAACCAAGGGGGCCACCGCGGGCCGCGACCCGCTGCCCGATCAAACCTATATATAGGGGCCATTGGCTACAGTTTTTAAATCGTTCAAAACTTCGAATTCTCTCTAAATCTCTCAATTCTCTAAAGCTAAAATTATACTCGGGCTTTATACCCACTAAAATAACGAAGTTCTGCCTCGATGTAAGTATCATAACCACCGGTTACGTATTAGATACGCTGCCTGATTGATCTAGTGCTCCGTAACGGCTGTCGAGGCTCTGCCCGACATAGTCGTTGGAGTTCTGTCTCGGGGAGGGTATACCTAATGTAAAATTTGGGTTATTATACTAACACGTGTGCATTGTTTGTTTAACTAGATTATAACCAGGAAATCACAAAGGAAAAACCTAAAGTACCAATGTGAGTAATCTCCTTTTTGTAAAGCTTTTTGTAAATTGTTTTTACAAAACCTTAAATATTTTACAATGTGATTAGCAGTGATTGAGTATTTGTAATTCTTCAATTACTGCCGATATTGTGACAACTCGAACTTTAGACTCACTTTGTGTAACGATACGTGGTTATGAGAACGTTGTTTATTGAATAATTATGTGATTTTGTTATTACGTGTGTTGTGCATATAATATGTGTATGTATGTAAACGAGCCAAACCGCACAAGGCTACACAACTTGAACCGCACAACACCACTCGCACAAGCCCTTTGGGCCACTCCTTGTTCTCGGGTCCATTAGACAACCGAGTGGGCTCGGCCCACTCCCCACTCGCAACACACACAAAACCAAGTTAGGGGTTTTGTTTTACCACTTTTGCAAATCACAAGCACTCACACACAAACCCTAGAAGCTTTGCTCTCTACCTCTCTCTCTCGGCTGTTTGAACCCGACGGCACCAAGGAGCACTCTTGCCCGGATCACACACCTCACTTGTAATCGGTTAGTGTATTACCCTTGGATTTGTGATTTCTGTTGTGCTATACGTGTTACATGATGTTATCCGGTTGGAATTGTATGATGAACAATAGTGGTTACAAGATAATATGTTAGGAATCGGGTTGAATGTTGATAAATGTAATCGGCTTCATGTTTGTTGTGAATCGGATTATTTAGATGATGATATCAGATTGTACGTGTGCTAATCGACTGATGTGTGTGTTCATATATGGATGTTATGCTAAATTGTTAAGTTAACGTGTATGCTAGTAATCGGACCGGATCATGCGAATTGTTAATGTTGTTCATATGGAATTAATTAGGGTTCTTATGAATTTGTGTTGCAATTATCCTATTTGATCGATATCATGCTAATGATTTGTTGAAAATTATGTTAATTGATCTGGTTACCGAAACTGACCAAACTGTTAGCTGAAATCACGGGATTTAATTGACTAAAAGTATGGAAACCAGTTACACGTTCGGTTGCGACTCGGATTGCGAGTCGGAACCCCACTCGAGACCACAACAGCATGAACCGTAACCACGGTTGCGAGTTCCGTTGCGACTCGCAACCAGCACATGACCACTCGCAACCAAACCATGATGAGCCGAGACCGCTTGTTACGACTCGAGATCCTCGTTGCGACTCGTAACCCCGTTGCGAGTCGAGACCATCGTTTACACGCACACACTGTTGGGCCTTTACTGTTACGGGCCCAACCTATTGAGCCCAACGATTTGAACTGTGGGCTGTTTATTAATGGACTTGTATGTGATTTCTATTTGGGCCGATTGAGAATCGGGATTGTTTTGTTATTGGGCTGCTTATGTCATTGGACCGGGTATTGTTGGACTTAGACAATTGGATCCTCACATGCTATGTCTTATCTGCTTATGTGCGTACATGTTTGCCATGACCATACGTGATTACTATATACGTACTATATACGAACCTGACTCGTATAATAACCATGATAGGACGTGAGTGACCATTTACTTGCTACCTATATTCCTTGTGTATCTGCCGAGCAAAACCAAGGTGAGTTCACACAGCCAAGGCATGGGATTCCCGGGTTGGGAATTGGGTTGGATATGTTGGATATGGAATGATTACTCGTACTTACGCATATACCAGACTATAGACCATCGTCCTCAGGTTAGTCAGGACACGTTACGTAAAGCCTACGTAACCCAGTATATTTTCCATATGTCTCCCGGGTCGGGAGGACACGTTACGTAAAGCCTACGTAACCCAATACCATCTACTGGCTTCCAGGTCGGAAGGCCACGCTGCGTAAAGCCTACGTAGCCCCCACGCGTACCACTGTCCTCGGGGAAGGGCACGTCACGTAAAGCCTACGTGACCCTGTACGTTTTCCTGTTCTCGGTAAAGAAGAACACATGGTCGGAAGTTAGTCTAGTAAGTACCGTTAATGAGAAGCCCTCATTAACCAGGATGAACATGGGAAGCCCCCACCTTTAATACACACTAGTATGGGAAGCCCCCACTAGCTATACTTATGCATGATATTATGAACTTACTTTCTGTGAACTCGCTCAACTAGTTTGTTGATTATTTGCTGCATGCCTTGCAGGACCTTAGGTATACTTGGAGCTTGCACAAGGAAGGAGCAGGTCGTTGTGGGCAGATGGATCATGAACGTTATTAAACTTATAACTTTATTTGGGTTTACTTTACATTGCTTCCGCTACTTAAAACAGTATTTGGTTTTGAACATCAGTCATGTCATGATGATTTACATTAATTACTTTTATATTAAATGCTGTGTCTGATATGATTGATGGCTTGATCCTGGTCAGTCACGCTCCTAAGCGGTGGTACTCCGCGGGTGGATTTTGGGGGTGTGACAGATTGGTATCAGAGCCATTGGTTATAGAGAACTTGGTTTTAATATGGAAAAACGTTTTTATTAAAACCGGACTATAACCAGAACAGTGCTCTCAACGATCCACAACGACGCTTCGCTCCACGTGCAAGACTCGACATACTAGGTAATAAGGTTTATGTTTATTGCCTGTTTGCTAGAACTGCTTAGAACATTGCTCGCATTACGCTTAGATACACATGCTTTGATTACATGAGAACACCTATATGCCTACGCTTTTCTGTCATCGCCCTACTCGCGAACCATTCTTATGTATGCTACTTGTTACTATGAAGATCATGTCTGGAAGAATCAACATGACACAAGCCCAGCTAGAGGCTCTCGTTCAAGCACAAGTTGCTGCGGCAGTCGCCGCAGCTCAAGCAGGTAGTATATCCTGCAGTATAGGCACACACTAGGATCTTTAGATCCTACATTAACTCTCGTATTTAACTTCGTCCTATTCGTACACAATAGGTCAACACACGCAGCAGCCAGTCTGCACCTTCAAGAATTTCATGGACTGTCGTCCAAACTCTTTCAGCGGCACAGAAGGAGCGATTGGACTCCTCCACTGGTTCGAGAAGCTAGAATCAGTATTCGAAATGTGCGAGTGCCCTGAGGCTCGCAAGGTCAAGTTTGCCACCGGTACTTTGGAGGGGATAGCATTGACTTGGTGGAACGCCCAAGTTCAAATCTTAGGGTTGGCAGCTGCTAACGCCACCCCATGGAACGATTTCAAGGAACTCATCAAGCGCGAGTACTGTACACGTGAGGATATTCATAAGTTGGAGGATGAGCTCTATAACTTGAAAATGGTTGGATCGGAAATCGAAGCATACACCAAACGGTCTAACGAGCTGGCCGTTCTGTGTCCAACTATGGTGGACCCTCCATACAAGCGCATTGAGTTGTATCTCAAAGGATTAGCGCCAGAAATTCAAAGCCACGTGACGTCGGCTAACCTCAAAAACATCCAGGAGATCCAGCGTCTCGCTCATCGCATCACTGATCAGGCAGTGGATCAGAATAAACTGCCCAAGCGTGTTAATGCTACTGCTAACGTCACCACCTCAGTTACTCCTGCTACGTCTGGCGACAGTAAAAGAAAATGGGATGGGGATTCCAGCAAAGGTTCAGCATCTGTTCAGCCACAAGCTCAGCAGCAGAAGATCGATCACTATCAGAGTCCCAGTCAGCAATCCTCTAGTGGTCACAGACAGAGGAGATATCAGGGTAGTCAACCCAGGTGCCACAACTGCAACAGGCATCACCACGGCCCATGTAACAAGGGTCGCTGTCAAAGGTGTCTCAAGATGGGTCACGAGGCCAAAGACTGTAGGAGTCCACGGCCTGCGAATCAGAACCAGCAGCCTCAGCAACCAGCTCCACAGAACCAGCAGCAGCAGCAGCAGCCACAGCGTGGAAACCGGGGATGCTTCCAGTGTGGGGCTGAAGGTCACTTCAAACGCGATTGCCCTCAATTGAACCAGAATCGCAACAACAATAACCAGGGCAACGGGAACAACAACGGTGGAAACAACAACAACAACGGCAATGAAGCTCGTGGTCGCGCTTTTGTGCTAGGTCGAGGCGACGCAGTGAACGATCCCAACGTTGTTATGGGTAAGTTTCTCCTCGACAATATTTACGTTACTGTTTTATTTGATTCGGGTGCGGATACAAGCTATATGTCTGTGAAAATGTGTCAACTGCTAAAACGTGCACCAACACTTTTACCCACCAAACATGTAGTAGAGTTAGCTAACGGTAAAAGTCTAGAAGCCACGCACGTAGTTCAGGGTTGTAATCTTATCCTAGCTGGCCAAGCCTTCTCCATTGATCTCATTCCCATAGTTTTGGGTAGTTTCGACGTCGTGATTGGGATGGATTGGTTATCCCAACACCAGGCAGAAATCTTATGCAGCGAAAAGGTTATTCGCATTCCTCGTTCTGGTCAGGAACCTCTAGAAGTTCAAGGCGACAAGAGTGGTTCAGTGGTTGGCATCATCTCTTTCTTGAAGGCTCAGAAGTGCTTACGTAAGGGTCACACAGCCATTTTGGCTCTTGTTTCAGATGCTTCAACAAAGGAAAAGAAATTGGAGGATATTCCAATTGTACGTGATTACCCTCAGGTGTTTCCTGAAGACTTACCTGGCTTACCGCCTCATCGTCAGGTCGAATTTCAGATCGAGCTCGCTCCAGGAGCAGCACCCATAGCTCGCGCACCATATCGCCTAGCTCCATCGGAATTGGAGGAATTGTCAAAGCAATTACAAGAGCTCTTGGAAAAGGGTTTCATTCGCCCAAGCTCTTCGCCTTGGGGAGCTCCAGTGCTTTTCGTGAAGAAGAAAGACGGTACGTTCAGGATGTGCATCGACTACCGCGAACTCAACAAGGTGACGGTGAAGAACCGTTATCCTCTTCCACGCATAGACGACTTATTCGACCAGTTGCAAGGGTCGTGCTACTATTCGAAGATAGACTTGAGGTCTGGTTATCATCAGCTGAGAGTCCGGGATGAGGACGTCTCCAAGACAGCCTTCAGAACTCGTTACGGTCACTACGAGTTTCTCGTCATGCCATTTGGGTTAACGAACGCGCCTGCTGTATTTATGGATCTTATGAACAGGGTGTGCAAACCCTATCTCGACAAGTTCGTCATAGTATTCATCGACGACATTCTGATTTACTCCAAGAGTCAGGAGGAACACGAGCAGCATCTTCGTCTTATTTTGGAACTCCTTCGGAAGGAACAGCTGTACGCCAAGCTTTCTAAATGCGACTTCTGGCTTCGTGAAGTCCACTTCTTAGGCCACGTAGTGAACAAGGATGGGATCCATGTCGATCCATCCAAGGTAGATTCGATCAGGAACTGGCCTGCACCGCGTACACCGACAGAAATACGCCAATTCTTGGGTCTGGCAGGTTACTACAGACGGTTTATTAGAGACTTTTCGAAGATTGCTCAGCCGCTTACGTTACTAACACAGAAGGGTGTTACCTATCGCTGGGGAGAACCCCAGGAGACTGCTTTTCAGCACCTAAAGGATAGACTTTGCAGTGCACCTATCCTTTCTTTGCCAGAGGGCACAGATGACTTCGTGGTTTATTGTGATGCATCCATTCGGGGACTGGGATGTGTGTTAATGCAGCGCGACAAGGTTATCGCTTACGCCTCTCGTCAACTAAAGGTTCATGAACGCAACTACACGACGCACGATTTAGAGCTGGGAGCTGTTGTTTTCGCGCTTAAGATATGGCGACACTACCTGTACGGTACCAGGTGCACGATTTACACCGATCACAGGAGTCTCGAGCATATCCTTAAGCAGAAGGATTTGAATATGCGTCAACGACGATGGGTCGAGTTACTTAATGACTACGAATGCGCTATCAAGTACCATCCAGGCAAAGCCAATGTTGTGGCTGATGCCCTCAGTCGAAAGGACACTTTACCGAAGCGCGTACGAGCGCTACAGCTTACGATTCAGTCTAGCCTTCCAGCACAGATACGAAATGCTCAGGTAGAAGCATTGAAGCCCGAAAACGTCAAGGCGGAAGCCTTACGCGGCTCACGACAGCAAATGGAACAGAAGGCAGACGGCGCTTACTATGTAACGGGCCGGATTTGGGTCCCACTTTACGGCGGTTTACGCGAACTTGTAATGGATGAAGCACACAAGTCTCGCTACTCGGTACATCCAGGGTCGGATAAGATGTACCACGACATCAGCACTACTTATTGGTGGCCTAGTATGAAGGCCCACATCGCTACGTATGTTGGAAAATGCTTGACCTGTGCGAGGGTCAAGGTCGAATATCAGAAACCAGCTGGCCTACTTCAGCAGCCTAAGATACCTCAGTGGAAATGGGAAGAAATTTCCATGGATTTCGTTACAGGCCTACCTAGATCCCAGCGTGGGAACGATACAATATGGGTCATAGTTGATCGACTCACCAAGTCTGCACATTTCCTGCCGATTAAGGAAACGGACAAGTTCTCCACTCTCGCAGACGTATACCTCAAAGAAGTTGTCTCGAGGCACGGGGTGCCCACATCTATCATTTCGGATCGCGATGCACGATTCACGTCAGAACTTTGGCAAGCAATGCATAAATCCTTTGGCTCACGATTAGACATGAGCACAGCATACCACCCTCAGACGGATGGGCAGTCTGAGCGAACGATCCAAACGCTTGAAGACATGCTAAGGGCATGCGTTATTGATTTCGGCAACGGCTGGGAAAAGCATCTCCCTTTGGTGGAGTTCTCGTATAATAATAGTTATCACACCAGCATTCAAGCCGCTCCATTCGAGGCATTGTACGGACGTAAATGCCGGTCACCTCTCTGTTGGGCAGAGGTGGGGGATAGTCAAATCACGGGTCCAGAGATTGTAGTGGACGCCACAGAAAAGATTGCACAGATACGACAACGCATGGCGGCAGCACGCGACCGTCAGAAAGCCTACGCGGATAAGCGTAGAAAGCCATTGGAATTTGAGGTCGGGGACCGGGTTTTATTGAAAGTCTCACCCTGGAAGGGTGTGGTTCGTTTTGGCAAACGGGGTAAATTGAATCCGCGGTACGTCGGACCATTCGAAATCGTAGAAAAGATTGGCAAGGTAGCCTACAAGTTGAAACTACCAGCTGAACTCGGGGCAGTTCACAACGTCTTTCATGTATCGAACCTAAAGAAGTGCCTATCAGACGAAACACTCATCATTCCTTTTAAGGAACTTACTATCGACGAGCGGTTGCAGTTCGTCGAGGAACCAGTAGAAATCACGGACCGGGATGTGAAGGTCCTCAAACACAAGAGAATCCCTCTTGTACGAGTTCGTTGGAACTCCAAACGTGGCCCAGAGTACACCTGGGAACGCGAAGACAGGATGACAGAAAAGTACCCCCAGTTATTCGGGAACAAGGCAACCACTACTGAGGCTGAAGCTACTACTTCGGAATTTCGGGACGAAATTCCAGATCAACGGGGGGAGGATGTGACACCCCAGGAAAATCAGTGAACAGTACAGTTTACCTAGCTTCCTCAGTGAGTGCATACCAAATTTCGGGACGAAATTTCCAATTAGTTGGGGATAATGTGACAACTCGAACTTTAGACTCACTTTGTGTAACGATACGTGGTTATGAGAACGTTGTTTATTGAATAATTATGTGATTTTGTTATTACGTGTGTTGTGCATATAATATGTGTATGTATGTAAACGAGCCAAACCGCACAAGGCTACACAACTTGAACCGCACAACACCACTCGCACAAGCCCTTTGGGCCACTCCTTGTTCTCGGGTCCATTAGACAACCGAGTGGGCTCGGCCCACTCCCCACTCGCAACACACACAAAACCAAGTTAGGGGTTTTGTTTTACCACTTTTGCAAATCACAAGCACTCACACACAAACCCTAGAAGCTTTGCTCTCTACCTCTCTCTCTCGGCTGTTTGAACCCGACGGCACCAAGGAGCACTCTTGCCCGGATCACACACCTCACTTGTAATCGGTTAGTGTATTACCCTTGGATTTGTGATTTCTGTTGTGCTATACGTGTTACATGATGTTATCCGGTTGGAATTGTATGATGAACAATAGTGGTTACAAGATAATATGTTAGGAATCGGGTTGAATGTTGATAAATGTAATCGGCTTCATGTTTGTTGTGAATCGGATTATTTAGATGATGATATCAGATTGTACGTGTGCTAATCGACTGATGTGTGTGTTCATATATGGATGTTATGCTAAATTGTTAAGTTAACGTGTATGCTAGTAATCGGACCGGATCATGCGAATTGTTAATGTTGTTCATATGGAATTAATTAGGGTTCTTATGAATTTGTGTTGCAATTATCCTATTTGATCGATATCATGCTAATGATTTGTTGAAAATTATGTTAATTGATCTGGTTACCGAAACTGACCAAACTGTTAGCTGAAATCACGGGATTTAATTGACTAAAAGTATGGAAACCAGTTACACGTTCGGTTGCGACTCGGATTGCGAGTCGGAACCCCACTCGAGACCACAACAGCATGAACCGTAACCACGGTTGCGAGTTCCGTTGCGACTCGCAACCAGCACATGACCACTCGCAACCAAACCATGATGAGCCGAGACCGCTTGTTACGACTCCAGATCCTCGTTGCGACTCGTAACCCCGTTGCGAGTCGAGACCATCGTTTACACGCACACACTGTTGGGCCTTTACTGTTACGGGCCCAACCTATTGAGCCCAACGATTTGAACTGTGGGCTGTTTATTAATGGACTTGTATGTGATTTCTATTTGGGCCGATTGAGAATCGGGATTGTTTTGTTATTGGGCTGCTTATGTCATTGGACCGGGTATTGTTGGACTTAGACAATTGGATCCTCACATGCTATGTCTTATCTGCTTATGTGCGTACATGTTTGCCATGACCATACGTGATTACTATATACGTACTATATACGAACCTGACTCGTATAATAACCATGATAGGACGTGAGTGACCATTTACTTGCTACCTATATTCCTTGTGTATCTGCCGAGCAAAACCAAGGTGAGTTCACACAGCCAAGGCATGGGATTCCCGGGTTGGGAATTGGGTTGGATATGTTGGATATGGAATGATTACTCGTACTTACGCATATACCAGACTATAGACCATCGTCCTCAGGTTAGTCAGGACACGTTACGTAAAGCCTACGTAACCCAGTATATTTTCTATATGTCTCCCGGGTCGGGAGGACACGTTACGTAAAGCCTACGTAACCCAATACCATCTACTGGCTTCCAGGTCGGAAGGCCACGCTGCGTAAAGCCTACGTAGCCCCCACGCGTACCACTGTCCTCGGGGAAGGGCACGTCACGTAAAGCCTACGTGACCCTGTACGTTTTCCTGTTCTCGGTAAAGAAGAACACATGGTCGGAAGTTAGTCTAGTAAGTACCGTTAATGAGAAGCCCTCATTAACCAGGATGAACATGGGAAGCCCCCACCTTTAATACACACTAGTATGGGAAGCCCCCACTAGCTATACTTATGCATGATATTATGAACTTACTTTCTGTGAACTCGCTCAACTAGTTTGTTGATTATTTGCTGCATGCCTTGCAGGACCTTAGGTATACTTGGAGCTTGCACAAGGAAGGAGCAGGTCGTTGTGGGCAGATGGATCATGAACGTTATTAAACTTATAACTTTATTTGGGTTTACTTTACATTGCTTCCGCTACTTAAAACAGTATTTGGTTTTGAACATCAGTCATGTCATGATGATTTACATTAATTACTTTTATATTAAATGCTGTGTCTGATATGATTGATGGCTTGATCCTGGTCAGTCACGCTCCTAAGCGGTGGTACTCCGCGGGTGGATTTTGGGGGTGTGACAGATATGTTGGGGTTTTGTATACAAAATGTGGAACACATTACCATTGGACAACGAGATAGCCAATGAGTAATATGACCCACCAGTCAGGATTGACAGTACTGAATCAGTAATTATGTAGATATAAACTTTGTAATCGCTCTCAATACTGTAAAATGATAAAACTTGTTTAGATTAAACTGGGATTCGCTCGCCAGGTAACTTAAAATAAAGCTAATAAAAGTCAGCTGGAGGGCACTGAAGGCTTAAAGAAGTGGCTATAAAAGTTACCTAAATAAAGAAGAAATATTATTTTAATAAATTAGGGTTTATCACTATAAACATGTTGTAATAAAAACTTGGGATTTTCCCATGTATTTATTATTATAAAAAATATGGTGTTTTACTCTGATAAACTATTTCCTAACTACGGTCCTGATATAATTTCCGTAGCCAAATTAATAAACGCCGATACCATCTGACTGGTTCGCGGCTCCCGCTTCCAAGATGGGGTCGGGGGCTGTGACAGCAGGTGGTATCAAAGCCACTGGTTTAAGACCTTTTAGGTGTTCTTTTAATACCTAAAACTTAAACATTATGTTAGGAAATTAATATAATAAATTATGTGTTATTCTGTGTAGATAAATCTTAATAATCATATTATGATTTTATGTTTTGAGTTCACAGTAGAGTGACCAATATGATTAAATGTAGCCGTAGGCTACCTAGGTAGATTTATTAAATTTTAACTAGGCAGACACTTCTGTATTTATAATTACACTTTATGGTTTATCTAGTTATTGCCAATTTGGGATAGGCTAGGGTTAATAAAATATATATACACACGATGTATCGTACCATATGATTTTACCCATGTGGAATCATCAATATTACTGATTTTTTATTACCTAATTGGCTAATAAATGCATATTAAATGGCAAAACTTTTTATTTAAACTCTCGTAAGTTAATAAAACATCAAATCAAAAATATACTAAAGAAAAAAATCTATAATGTTAATTGAAATAACTCAATTAAATTGTCTTTCAAAATTTAGGATATATATTCTTTTTATCTTACTTTATTTTTATATCACCAATATGATTCCACAAAATTATATATAATCTAAGCAATCAAGCTCATGGTCCAAATTAACATAGTATAACAAACATGTGTGACGCTATAGCTTGTAATCTTGTGTTAAGTTAATATGCACTTTATATAAAAATAATAATACTAATAATAATAATAATAATAATAATAATAATAATAATAATAATAATAATAATATACGGTAAAATAAGAAATAAAAGTTGGCTATATATGAAGCCTTTTCCATTTTAAATGTTAGAATACTTTATTATTAGTTTTATTTATTACCGTTATATCAAGAGATGCGGTTCTAGTGTAACACCCCCAAAATACCCCCCTGCGGGAACTCCGCGAGGCGTGTTACACATCAGAGTCTGAGCCACCAATCACATTGAACCAATGACAAATATTTAAACAAAACATGTCATTAATTACCAATATTAAATGTCAAACATAAAATCAATTCCCAAAGAGTTATATAGCGGAAGCATGTGATAAATCGTTTAGCAGTTGTTTCATAATAATACTCAAAGACCAATGTATCAAATATAAGTAATCCAATAGCCTCGATCCATGACCACTTCAGCACTCCCAGATAGCAAGTCCATGTCTTGTATTCTAATGACCTGCAAGCATGCAGACAAGTGTGTCAGACGACGCTGGTGAGTTCAAAGTCTATTTATCGTGTTTTGTTACCGGGTATATGTTAAGTCAGTTCAACGTTATGATTTGATGCGGTTTATAACTTGATGAGATACCCTAGGGAGTGTGCCCATATGTATCCGGGAAGTGTGTCCCTCAATAACCTGGAGTGTGTCCAGCCCCCAATGCCCCTAACCAAGCATTGGTAATGATCGACCCCATGTACAATAACCAAGACCCAGTTTCATTGTTTACCCATGATTCCCTTTTCCAACCGTTTACTAGTTTGTCCCAAACCACCGGGACGCATGCTTGAGAAATGCAGTGAACTCACCTTGGTTTGCTCGGTAAGATTAACTACTCGCTCACACTTAATCAGTCAAGTCCTAAAGTAGGCACGTATACATAATCAGTTTATAGTCACGAAGTTGGCACGTAGGTATAATCATAGTGAACATCGCATCAATAAGCACCAAGTATCACATTGCATGTATTCAAGGTCATACAAGTATTGGTTTATACTTAACGACAATTATTTATTCCAGTTAACTTCTAACAGAGTCTAACTAGGTTACTGTGTAAGTTACCCAATTCGGCGAAACACTACATTGGCGAATCACAGGTTTGGCGAAACACATTCTGTTTCGTCAACCATCCTTTGGCGAAACACACTTTCTAATTCGTCGATGATCCTTGGCGAAACACAAATCCTGTTTCGCCGATTACTCTTGGCGAAACACAATCTTGTTTCGTCAAGGATTCCATTTCGTCAAACATTCAAATTCATCAAGGTAGCAGTTACGTCAACATGTCAGTTACGTCAAACCTTATCATCAGTTACAGAATTATCACAGAACCCTAATCTCAGCAACAACCGTTACACCCTAACAATGAACAACCAGTTATCATACGAAAACAGGAACCAATGATCATCACGTATACAACCTGAAGTCTATGCGCAACAGTTTCATCACATCCCTAAAACGTACATCATCAAACCACATGCTCACTTGTTTTGCAAAGATCGGTTGGTTATTATCACAAGTATCATACGAAGATAATTAATCAGATCCTATTCTAGCAATCGCTAGCATGTACAATTGTTGCAAGATTCATGAAACCCTAGTCTTCATCATATGATCGCGACTACTAGAACTCACTCAAAACAAATGACAGATCATATATATATATATACACAACCGTTTCATAATTCAGACATACACAAACAAGTATCGATCAATCAAACAATCATGAAACCGATATGACAAACACGCACTAACCGAGATATTAGCAAAGATGAGTCGGATCGTTCGAGGGGCTAGGGAAACGCAGCTGCCGTCACACACAAGAGAGTTCTAGGGTTTTCTGTTTTGCTAAAGTGTGACAACTGATCGGTTCCGTATAACTTATACGTGCATATGTGTTCTGGGCCCTTAATGGGCTTGACGAATCAGATGGGCCGGCGAATCACATTTGATTCGTCGAGATAGAATTGACGAAACAGGTCTCCTGTTTCGTCGAGCTATATCTTGGCGAATCACTCTCTTGTTTCGTCGGGTTGTTCAAGTGTTACCAGTTTAAGTTTAACAACCGACTTCAAGTTATACAATCAAACACATAATCATGCAATCACAAAACACTTTCATTTATTACAACGTACAAGTCAATCACGTCAAACACTAAACAGTCAAAGTCAACGTGCATTTAATGTGAAAGTGAAGGTCGAAAACTCGAGTTGTCACATCATCCCCAACTTGAAAGAAATTTCGTCCCGAAATTTGATAGGCCATTCGCAACACGATGCGATGCTAATCAAGATGACTGTGCATTTTCCGCGGGTGTCACATCATCTCCAACTTGAATGGGAATTTCGTCCCGAAATTCACTAGTTACATGAGATGTAGAATTGCTAGGCTTGGTCTTATCTTTGGGAAACAAGTGTGGATACTTGCGTTCCATCTGGTCCTCGCGTTCCCACGTGAACTCCGGACCACGTCTTGAGTTCCAACGAACTCTCACAATGGGTATACGACTATGCTTACGCACTTTAACTTCCCGATCCATAATCTCAATTGGTTCTTCGACAAACTGCAACTTGTTGTCTATTTTCAGCTCTTGAAATGGTACAACTAGTGTTTCGTCAACCAAACACTTCTTTAACTGCGACACGTGAAATACATCATGGACATTACCCAACTCAGCAGGTAATTCCAACCTGTAGGCCACCTTTCCAATTCGTTCCAGAATTTTGAATGGTCCTACATAACGAGGGTTTAGTTTGCCGCGTTTCCCAAAACGCACCACACCCTTCCAGGGTGAGACTTTTAACATAACGCGATCATTAACTTCAAATTCCAGAGGTTTACTACGCTTGTCAGCGTAGCTTTTCTGACGGTCGCGAGCTGCGGCCATACGGTCCCGTATCCGGACAATATTTTCCGATGTTTCAAGCACGAGCTCCGGGCCTGTGATCTGACTGTCACCCACCTCAAGCCAACAGAGAGGTGAGCGGCATTTTCGTCCGTATAGTACTTCGAACGGAGCTGCCTTAATACTTGTATGGTAGCTGTTGTTGTAGGAGAATTCTATCAACGGTAAGTGCTTTTCCCATCCTTTCCCAAAGTCGATTACACATGCCCGCAGCATGTCTTCAAGCATTTGGATGGTGCGCTCGCTTTGACCATCCGTCTGCGGGTGATAAGCGGTACTCATGTCGAGCCGTGAACCGAACGACTTATGCATTGCTTGCCAAAGATCAGAAGTGAAACGTGGATCTCGATCTGAGATGATAGAAGTTGGTACCCCATGCCTAGAGACGACTTCTTTAAGATAAACCGCTGCCAGTTGTGAAAACTTGTCTGTCTCCTTGATTGCTAAGAAATGTGCTGACTTCGTGAGGCAATCAACAATCACCCAAATGGTATCGTTTCCAGCCTGAGTTCTTGGTAGTCCTGTCACGAAATCCATGGCGATATGTTCCCACTTCCATGTGGGTATCTCTGGTTGCTGCAGTAGACCCGAGGGCTTTTGATGTTCAGCTTTGACTTTAGCACAAGTCAAACATTTGCTGACGTAGGTTGCTATGTGAGCTTTCATGCTAGGCCACCAGTATGTAGTTTTCAAGTCGTGGTACATCTTATCTGGTTTCATGCCGCGTAAAGCTTCAGCGAACGTTCTCTGGTTTCAACGCTTCTAACTGGGCGTTTCGTATCTGGGAAGGAAGATTGGACTGGATCGTGAGTTGCAATGCGCGTACACGCCTAGGTGCATTAATCTTTCTACTAAGGGCGTCAGCTACGACGTTCGCCTTGCCCGGATGATACTTGATGGCACATTCATAATCATTCAAGAGTTCAACCCATCGCCGTTGTCGCATATTCAATTCTTTCTGGTCGAAGATATGCTGAAGACTCCTATGGTCGGTGTAGATGGTGCATTTGGTACCGTACAGATAGTGTCTCCAGATCTTCAACGCAAATACCACCGCTCCTAACTCCAAGTCGTGTGTCGTGTAGTTTTCTCATGAATCTTCAATTGTCGCGAAGCATAGGCTATCACCTTCTCGCGTTGCATTAACACACAGCCGAGACCTTGAATCGACGCATCACAGTAGACCACAAAATCTTCGGTAACCTCTGGTAAAGACAAGATTGGCGCACTACAAAGTTTCTGTTTTAGTACATGGAAAGCCTCTTCCTGCTTCGTCCCCCAAGAGTATGCCGTGTTCTTCTGTGTCAGCGAGGTGAGGGATTGTGCGATCTTCGAGAAATCTCTAATAAACCTCCGATAATATCCAGCGAGACCAAGAAATTGTCGTACCTCAGAAGGAGTCTTTGGTGCCGCCCAATTCTTAACTGCGTCCACTTTTGCAGGATCCACATGTATCCCTTTCTCGTTAACAACGTGCCCAAGGAAATGCACTTCTCGAATCCAAAAATCACACTTAGAAAACTTAGCATACAGCTGTTCCCTCCTCAAAAGTTCTAAGATGAGACGTAGGTGACGCTCGTGATCCTCCTTGTTCTTTGAATAAACCAAGATGTCGTCGATAAACACTATAACAAACTCGTCGAGATATGGCTTACATACGCGGTTCATGAGATCCATGAAGACCGCTGGTGCATTTGTCAATCCAAACGGCATAACCAAAAACTCGTAGTGTCCGTAGCACGTTCGAAAAGCAGTATTAGGAACATCCTCTTCTCTAACCCTTACCTGGTGGTAACCTGACCTTAAGTCGATCTTTGAGTAAAAACTTGACCCTTGCAGCTGGTCAAACAAGTCTTCGATGCGTGGTAACGGATAGCGGTTCTTAATGGTTACCTTGTTGAGCTCTCGATAATCGATACACATACGGAATGACCCGTCTTTCTTCTTTACAAACAGAACTGGGGCTCCCCAAGGCGAAGAACTGGGCCGAATGAAACCCCTATCCAACAATTCCTGTAGCTGATTAGACAATTCCTGTAGCTCCCCAGGAGCCAACCGGTATGGAGTTCGAGCAATTGGGGCCGCTCCTGGCGCCAGATCAACCTGAAATTCTACTTGACGGTGAGGAGGTAACCCTGGTAACTCCTCTAGGAACACATCAGCGAAATCCCGCACCACTGGCAGATCCTCGATCCTTCTTTCCTCAGACTGAGCGTTTGTAACTAAAGCTAACATTGCAGGATACCCCTTTTGCAGATACTTCTGCGCATGCATAGCCAAGATAATACCAACCATCGTCCCACTACGATGCCCTTGAACCAATAATGACTCCCCATCAGGGTGGGGATACGCACCACCTTCTCCTTGCACAAAATTTTTGCTTGGTGCTTGGACAGCCAATCCATGCCTACCACTATATCGAAACTACCGAGCGTAACAGGAAGGAGATCAATATCAAATACTTGACCCACGAGATCTAGCTTGCACCCGAAAAGGACATTCGAGGCTTCTATTGTTTTACCATCTGCTAGTTCTACTACTTGCTTAACTTCTAAAGGCGTTGGGGTTATCCCCAATCGTTGACTAAACTCTAGGGACACGTAACTCCAATCGGCACCAGAATCAAATAACACAGAAGCAATATGATTGTTTACAGGAAACGTACCGGTGACAACATTGCCGTCATTCCTAGCATCCCCTGCCCCAAGCTGAAACACTCTGCCCCGAGCACCATTACCCCCATTATTGCCATTGTTGTTGTTGTTCCCAACATTGTTATTATTCGAGCGGTTGTTGTCGTTAGCGTTCTGGTTTAACTGAGGGCAATCCCGCTTAAAGTGACCCTCATCCCCGCACTGATAACACCCCTTTCTGAAGCCCTGGTTCTGCTGGGGTGGTTGTCCCTGCTGTCTCTGGTTCTGTTGCTGCTGATGTTTGGGCTGTGGGGCCCTACAGTCTTTGGCCTCGTGGCCCGATTTACCACACCTGTTACACGTCCGTCTACACTGCCCGTAATGATGATAGCCACATTTGTTACATCGTGGCTTCCTCCCTGCATACGAACCCTGACTTTGGCCACTTCCCTGGCCTTGATTGACAGAGGACGACTGGCTGATGCTGCGATTGCTATTGTTGTCTGGCCTTTTCTGAGTCTGGCCCGCACTAGATGCTTTATCATAGTCACTCCACTTCCTTTTTTTATCGTTAGCGGACGCAGTGGCAGTGGGTGCAGCAGCAGTAGTGGTTGAAACACGCGGCGGTAACGAGTTACTCTCCACCTCTTGATCCACAATCTTGTGGGTCAATCGAACAATCTGTGTCAAATCATTGAGATGGGCTGCAGTGACCAAACTCTTCACACGCGAAGGCAACCCCTTGATGAATAACTCAATCCTCCGAGACATAGGCCGGGACAAGTTCGGGCACATGTCCGCCAATTCATACGATCGCTTCACATACGCTTCGACTTCAGATCCAACCATCTTCAAGTCATAATACTCGTTTTCCAACTTCTGGACCTCATCCCGAGGACAATACTCCTCTCTGATCAGTTCTTTAAAGTCATCCCAAGTTGTGGCATTCGCTGCCTCAATGCCTAACAATTGCACTTGGGCATTCCACCACGTTAGGGCACCATCCGCCAAGGTACCCGCAGCATATTTCACCCTGTCCCCAGCGGGACAGTTACAGATAGCAAACACAGACTCTGCTTTCTCGAACCATCTCAGAAGTCCCACAGCCCCTTCTGTCCCGCTGAAGGTCTGTGGCTTACAGTCCATAAACATTTTGAACGTACACGCAGGCTGGTTGGGTTGAGGTTGCACTTGCTGACCTAAATGACGAAAGGAAACACGTTACAGGAGTGAAAAGACGTGTACGCGATATAAGAGTAAAGAGTACTTGGTACATTCCGTACCAGCTTGATAGGCTACTAAAGCCTCAGCCACACGGGTATTGATTAGGTCAGTCAACTCAGCCTGAGTCATGTTGATGTTGCCACGTCCGTGTCCTCGTCCACTCATGATTCTATATATAGAGATGAACCAATTCAGGAAATCGAAACGAGATGGATATCAAGTATCAGGTTGATATCTAAGTACTACCAAGTTCACACATAATAAGGCAGAACCCTTCTCACGCTCGATAAGCCTCACTGGGACTTGCATGCACCCCACGTTATTATTAAGTGTGCACCCATAATAATAAGGCAATTTGCATGCTTATCTCAGTGCCTCTTAACTTGCGCTCGAAGTTTCCCCCATTCACACAACACAACGAATGGTATCACAGGTTTACTATTCACATAAGTCGAAGAGTAGTGTCTCACTATCAAGTCACCGTAGTATCGAGTGTATCGTGTCATGCAAGTTATGAGTGTGTGACTACTAAAGGAGTAATGCATAAACTAAACAGGAGACGAACCTTGCGATCTGGAGCTGAGTGTCATGATCGATTCTTCGAAGGTATTCGGTTATAGTCTGGTTTTATAAAACGTTTTAAAACCTAGTTCACTATAACCAGTGGCTCTGATACCAAACTGTAACACCCCCAAAATACCCCCCTGCGGGAACTCCGCGAGGCGTGTTACACATCAGAGTCTGTGCCACCAATCACATTGAACCAATGACAAATATTTAAACAAAACATGTCATTAATTACCAATATTAAATGTCAAACATAAAATCAATTCCCAAAGAGTTATATAGCGGAAGCATGTGACAAATCGTTTAGCAGTTGTTTCATAATAATACTCAAAGACCAATGTATCAAATATAAGTAATCCAATAGCCTCGATCCATGACCACTTCAGCACTCCCAGATAGCAAGTCCATGTCTTGTATTCTAATGACCTGCAAGCATGCAGACAAGTTTGTCAGACGACGCTGGTGAGTTCAAAGTCTATTTATCGTGTTTTGTTACCGGGTATATGTTAAGTCAGTTCAACGTTATGATTTGATGCGGTTTATAACTTGTTGAGATACCCTAGGGAGTGTGCCCATATGTATCCGGGAAGTGTGTCCCTCAATAACCTGGAGTGTGTCCAGCCCCCAATGCCCCTAACCAAGCATTGGTAATGATCGACCCCATGTACAATAACCAAGACCCAGTTTCATTGTTTACCCATGATTCCCTTTTCCAACCGTTTACTAGTTTGTCCCAAACCACCGGGACGCATGCTTGAGAAATGCAGTGAACTCACCTTGGTTTGCTCGGTAAGATTAACTACTCGCTCACACTTAATCAGTCAAGTCCTAAAGTAGGCACGTATACATAATCAGTTTATAGTCACGAAGTTGGCACGTAGGTATAATCATAGTGAACATCGCATCAATAAGCACCAAGTATCACATTGCATGTATTCAAGGTCATACAAGTATTGGTTTATACTTAACGACAGTTAATTATTCCAGTTAACTTCTAACAGAGTCTAACTAGGTTACTGTGTAAGTTACCCAATTCGGCGAAACACTACATTGGCGAGTCACAGGTTTGGCGAAACACATTCTGTTTCTTCAACCATCCTTTGGCGAAACACACTTTCTAATTCGTCGATGATCCTTGGCGAAACACAAATCCTGTTTCGCCGATTACTCTTGGCGAAACACAATCTTGTTTCGTCAAGGATTCCATTTCGTCAAACATTCAAATTCGTCAAGGTAGCAGTTACGTCAACATGTCAGTTACGTCAAACCTTATCATCAGTTACAGAATTATCACAGAACCCTAATCTCAGCAACAACCGTTACACCCTAACAATGAACAACCAGTTATCATACGAAAACAGGAACCAATGATCATCACGTATACAACCTGAAGTCTATGCGCAACAGTTTCATCACATCCCTAAAACGTACATCATCAAACCACATGCTCACTTGTTTTGCAAAGATCGGTTGGTTATTATCACAAGTATCATACGAAGATAATTAATCAGATCCTATTCTAGCAATCGCTAGCATGTACAATTGTTGCAAGATTCATGAAACCCTAGTCTTCATCATATGATCGCGACTACTAGAACTCACTCAAAACAAATGACAGATCATATATATATATACACACAGCCGTTTCATAATTCAGACATACACAAACAAGTATCGATCAATCAAACAATCATGAAACCGATATGACAAACACGCACTAACCGAGATATTAGCAAAGATGAGTCGGATCGTTCGAGGGGCTAGGGAAACGCAGCTGCCGTCACACACAAGAGAGTTCTAGGGTTTTCTGTTTTGCTAAAGTGTGACAACTGATCGGTTCCGTATAACTTATACGTGCATATGTGTTCTGGGCCCTTAATGGGCTTGACGAATCAGATGGGCCGGCGAATCACATTTGATTCGTCGAGATAGAATTGACGAAACAGGTCTCCTGTTTCGTCGAGCTATATCTTGGCGAATCACTCTCTTGTTTCGTCGGGTTGTTCAAGTGTTACCAGTTTAAGTTTAACAACCGACATCAAGTTATACAATCAAACACATAATCATGCAATCACAAAACACTTTCATTTATTACAACGTGTACATTACAAGTCAATCAAGTCAAACACTAAACAGTCAAAGTCAACGTGCATTTAATGTGAAAGTGAAGGTCGAAAACTCGAGTTGTCACATCTAGTTACGCATCTATTGGAACTTGATTTTTAAAACATACATAAGATGCGGTTAGAAAGGGTAATAACATCTTTTAGAAACATCATAGCATCTTTTGATTACTTATGTACTTTATATTAACGCAAGTATTCATTCCATAAATTACACAGGGGTAAACATTTAATATTTTATATCACCCCTCGGTCAATGAATATGAAATATAAAAATATATTACTATAAAAAATAAATAAATAAATAAAATTAGTGTTAATGATTATTTATTTCAATATTGTTATAACCCCATCTTGATTAAAAAGTATACTTTACAATAACATGTTAGACCATGGGAAAACATCAGCATATGTATTTCATGCATAAAATTTTTCAAATATTATTAAATATTTGAGTAGAAACTTTCCTGTACTCCTTTAAATTGTCATATATACTAATATATTACTATTATATTTGCTAAATTTTATAAAAATATATAAAATTAAATCTATACATATTCTATAATATTTTATTCTGTTAAATATTATTACTAACATTTCCAAAGAGATTTTAATTAAACTTTTAGTATAAATTTATAATGAAAAGGAAACTATAATTATAATAATAATAATTATAAATATAATCATGATAGATATTGTTATTATTATTATAATATTAAAACCTTAAAAGTATTAAAAGAACTATATATATTATTCATCGGCTTTCATATAGGATAATATATATCATAACTCTGTTTTATTTGAAATATATATACATTATAATACATTTAAATAATGTTTATATATTTTATATGTGTAATGTCAACTAAAATTTATTTTAGGATACATGTAAAATTTATACATTTAAAACTATAACATAATTTAAAGAAAGGGTATGATCAAAAGATTATTATATGTATTATGATAATCATATATAAATAATCATGTTTTTATTCTCTATCAATGAGAATATTATATTTAAAAGAAGTAATAAATTTTTCTGATATATAATAAAAGAAGAGAAAAGATGGGTTTGATGGTTGGAAAAATCGATACATATAAAAGAGATTAGATAATTAATTTTTAAAAGTAAAGATATTACAAAAATGAAAACATCTTTTCTTATCCGACTTAAACTGATAATTTAGTATCTATTTATTTATTTTACCTGACACGTAAAATTTTCCTAAACATTCTAGTTGTTATTTCATTTTCAAGCTAGAACTAAAATGGATGCCCCACATAAAAATAATAGACTCAAATGTGTGTTTAATACGCTTGTCCTTTGTCCATGGCTTAATAGCCTAGTGGCATCTTGGGGGTGGAATAAGACTTTGAGACCAATAGGTCCTGGGTTCGATTCCCACAAGGGGGTTTTCCCATATTTATTGGGTTTCCTCCTGAATTGGTGTATAGACATTATGCCTAGTGGAGATGGATATGATCGGGTGGTTCCGCTGGTGGCACGATGATACTCCAGTGGTCCGTCAGTGATCCAAATTTGTCTTTCAAAAAAAATACGCTTATCCTTTATATAGCTTTATTTAAAAATCAAATTACAATTTTAATATTGTAATATCTTTAAACAAATTACTATTACTAGTGTTTGAGATATACATACATATTCTAATAGATGTATCTTACTTAATTACCTAATATATTTAGAATCAATTTTAGAAACGTCAAATTTTGTATTACATACTATAATACTTCTTTGAATAAATAATATAATATACAATAAATTAAGAGTTAAGTTTTAATATTTTAAACTAATATGGTTCAACCCACTAGTTAAAAGTGAAATTGTTCACATGAGTCCAGAAAGTTTATATTTTGAGTAATTTATTTCCCAAACTTTTATTTATCCATTCTTTAAATATAATAGAAGTTTATTTCAATATATTACTTTTATAAAAGGGTAAATAAAGCTAGGGGAATAAGCTTGATAATTGGTACCATCAGATATACATAAATTAAAGATATTACAAAATAATTTAATATTATATATATGTGTGTGTATATATATTATGTAAGTTTTGATATTAACAAGAGATTTGAAATTTTTTCTAAATAATAAATTTCATAATAGAATTTCTTGGTGGTATACACAATATAATAATCAAATATCTATCTTCTGAAGATAAACATAAGAGAAAACAGTACTGGTGATTCTTATAAAAACATGAAGTCATATAAAAATAAATCATGAAACGTGTTATGTTTTAAAAATACCATATGTCTCAATAAAATATTCCTTGTAACGGAATCTAAGGGTATATAAGCATAAATAGAGTTAGTTGTAAACATACTCACATATCGAACCTAGCCATAGTGTCAATAGAGACAATGATATTTTTGTCAAAACTCCATTCTCCAAACAAAAGAAAGTTACAACCATAATAACACCTATGCTTAAATGAAAAGAGTTAGGATTTTGATATTTACTGGTAAACACCCAGAATAGTATTTAGACTTGAACCTAAGGAAAATGCCTTAGTATAAGCTTCAAGACAAGCTAATTACTTGCGTAGATAAAATGTGATGGATGCTGGTATGCCGTGAGGATGATGACTAGAACAGTGCAAGTATGATAAATAAGCGATAACACCTGGCCACTGTTATATCTTGTTTATCAGTACTACTCGGTTCTAGAATATGATCCAGCATGAGAATACTAATTTCCTTATTTCTTGATGCAAGCCATAATAAATGATGAACTTTTAGAATCATAATTTGAGAAAAAATCTATTTATGGGAAATACAATGATACTTACCTCTCCGGTAAGACTGGGTATGATGTGGTAGACTCCCCAGCTTGTCCAAGTAAGATAGGGGTACCTCTCTGGTAAGATCGGGTAAGATGAGGTATATGTTATAATAGTACCATGACATGATATGAATCTATTAAATACATTGACAGTATGAATGGTGTGTATATTACAAATATGTGAAATATATGATTTTATAGATATGTATATCTATAAGGAAATCCAAAGACCATAATGATTGAGAATTAGGAATAAATCACGAACAGAGTGTCAATGATAAATTTAAATTTATTTATCAGAAATCTCCCGTATACATCTATAATTCTGATATCAAATATTATTTCGTTTGATCATCTGTCTCGTAATTCATGCGACAAGATGAACGATAGAAACTTTTTAAGTTGGGACGCCATCGAAAGTATAAGAATTTCCCTTGCGTTACTTTAGATTATTGACGCATTTGGAAACCTGTAAAAGAAGTTTTTTTGCTAAGCCACAAAACATCTAAAAACTTACGCTAATAAGAGTAATTTTTACCTTTATTAAGAACTCTTGAGAAGATAAGAGTCTCAAAACGTAGAGAATAATTCTGGTTAAAGAAAGTGAAATTCAAAGCAAGGACCAGAATATACTTAGCGTGACAAACTAAAGGTATTCCTCCAGATTTCAGAGAATCTCGAGGATGAGATTTAAAACAATGTGGGGAGGATGTAACATTCCCAAAATTTTTTAAATTTAAGATAAAGTATATAAAAACTTATGTTATTAAATGGATAGATCATGGGTAAGTTGACTGTTAGAAATATGAAGTACCTAGATGGGCCTAGGAACCATTTAATAATTAAATTATAAAAATACAATATATTTGAACCTACTTCATTTTTAATGAAACATGGTTCAAAATGTAGATAAGATTATTCTCGTTCTAATGACATATTCATTGTTTTATAAAACGATATATTTTACAAGTTATAAACGCCAAATAAGTGAAGCAGCTGAATTAATTATAATAATAAAATAATAATAACTTAAAATCTAAACATGAAAATTGAAATTTCTAGTTGTGTACGTGTAAGATAAGATGGAAATTGGAATCATAACTTTCTTGATGGACACGCTTTCTATTCAACTATAAATACATGAGTTTTAAGCTTTCCATCCTACTCATTCTTTCCTTCTACTATGGCTCTAGCCAACTTTCTCTGTCTCTAAAATAATCCTATATTAATTTTTCTTTTATTTATAATAATAATAAAGCACTGCCCTGTTTTAAGTGTTTTAACCCCTGATCACTAAGTCGATACCCTGTCCGATTGATTTAGGATCCACCAACGCATGTCAAGGCTCTGCCCGACTAAGTACGTTGGGGTTCTGTCTCGGATGTATCGATAAAGTTGAATTGGGTTACTACACTTAACACGAGTGCATTATATATTTTATTAAATAATATAACCACCCTCCTAAAACACCCCTGACACCCTTACACGTCCTGAAATATGCTCCGTATACAAAAAAATAGGCCCGAAATACCTTTATATAAACAAAAATCAAATAAAACAAGAAATAGGAGGCGCTCGCGGGGCGCGACACACTGAAGTGTGTCCGTCGCTGTGACACCTGTGTCACTTCAACCATCATACAAATACCAAACCAATGAAATATTGTATTTCATACTTGGGAATTGTATAAATATGTGCATCGTTTGCACATATCAATTCTTGTTCGATTTCGAGCTTTACATCGCTTTCTGGATGGTTATACGCGAACTGATGCGTAAATATAACCAGTTTAATGCAAAAAACACTCCGGAACAATGACATAGGCTTAACATACCTTAAATAACCTTTACATAACTTAGAAATAAGTTTTGGATGGTTTGGTGTGTTGAAATCAAATTTATTCGATCGCAGGGACTATTTGTGTCAAATTCCGAAAGTATGCTGATTCGTGCGGTATCGAACATTCTGGAACTTGATCATAAGTTAAACATACCATAAATATCGTTTACATAGCTTAGAAATAGGCTTTAAGGTGTTTGGTATGCTAAAATAAACTCTTTGGTCATTCAGGGACTAAAAGCATCAAAAAGTGCATAAGTTTGCTGTTTCGCGCATATCTTACGTTCTGAATATATATCTGGACATCCAAAAATTTATATAATCATTAAAATATTTTATTTTAGTGATTGGCATGATAAAATTCCATTCATCGCTTAATTTGGATCATTTTTGCGTTCGTTACGACTTCCATCGTAATTAACCGAACAACGCAACCATACGACCAAACGAGCCGACATCCGAGATGTTTTTGAGCATATTTTAAGTTCCCTATACTTTAACTTTATTTTAGATCCTTGAAATGGGATTAACGGGGCTTAAAAGTGCCAAAAATCAAGTTTTACAAGTGCAGGGACCATTTTTGAAATTTCTGGCAGATACATTGAAGTTGGTCCATTTTTTAGGTTTTGACGGTTTTAACCCATGGTTTTGCACCCTATGGGCTGGTATTTGATGGTTTTACATGTTCCCATGGTATTCTAAAACCTTGGGCGCAAGTGTAAGGTCATGATTCAAGCACGGTTTACGAGGAACGATCCTAACGGTTTACTGAAATCTATATATACCCACCTCATTTTCATTCTTTCCTCACACATGATCTAATTTTCTCTAAGTTGAAGCTCAAATGATTGATACCTGAGAATTTATAGATCATATCTTCCTAGCTTGGACCCTTTGTAAGCTTCTTTCGTTCTTTTATGTGTTTTTAAGCGTAAAAGTCAAACAGTGTTTGACTTTCTGCTTTGACCAGTCTATGGTCAACACGAAGTTCGTTTGAACTTTGTAACGTGAGCGTAATCACGATGGTTATAGTCTCTTGTGACTATACCTACTGATTACCACGTTATTTAGGCGTAGTGACGAATCATAGTTTCGGTTAAAATGCGTATTCTTGCGTATTTTGCAACCAAACTATTCTTGGGTATCAAGACCCTTTGTCTTGATATCAAACTTGTTTTCAAACTTGGTTAAACATGTTTTAACATGTTTAACTCGTCACTTTTAGATTAGTGCTTATATAGGGTCGTAAGATAAGCGGTCTAAACAACCGCTTAGACTTTCGAACCCGACCCGTTTGGTCAATCAGTAGGATTCGACCAAACATATTTGTGACCATTGTTGTATAGGGAATAACCTTCTGAGGTTATACCTTATGGTCACTTCGTTTAAGTAGTTGTATGATAGGTAAATGACCAAAATGCCCTTTTTACGCATAAATTCATTTTAAGCATATGATCTAAATTCATTAGGCAGCATTATTAAACATGTTAAGGAATATATTACTTGTCATAGGACTAGTTAGGCGGTCCGAACGCGTTTTACGCGAACGACGCGTTAAAGTAACGTAAGCTACCTAAACGGGTCGTAAGCACTTAGGATAGGTTTCGATTTAGGATATAGGTTTTGTTTAACCATATTACATGAGTTCCTATACTCATTTGGTTTACGAAACTTCGTTCTACCTGATCTTCCGATTTAGGTCCGGTTTATTTACATAGTTACCTATATTAGGTGCCGTTTGTTTCCGTGATCCTGATCCCTCTAGCATTGCTTGGTTGTTATTCAAGACTTCTAAGCATTTTCAGGTGAGTACATAGTCCCCTCTTTTACTGTTTTCAATGTTTTAGGGTGAAACACGTGTACCTATTTGTTATGTTCATGATTTCAAAGTATAAATTGATTATACATGTTAGTACTTATCTTTTGACAAACTGAATGATTATTTATGGTTTAAACACTAATTTTTCAAAAATTATAAAATTAAACGTTGGATTGTACTTATTTGATACGTTCACCAAACCGATTGGTAGTATGATCTAGCGCTATAGGATTTGACACCCTATTACTGTTGTTTATGGAATGTCAGAAACCAATATTTTATCCAAATAGGGATTGTCTTTGTGGTATTTCTATAGTCTCAAAGGTGTATTTTGACACACTAAGGTTTGGTTGAATTCTTAAATCACATTTTTATTGTATATTTTGTTATACTCCCAAAAGTATAATTTGATATACTCTCATGTGTGATATTGTACAAAACAACATATATTTTGTTAATTACTAAAACATAGTTTGATATGTTATTTATAAAACCAAAGCATAGTTTAATATGTTATTTATAAAACCAAAGTATACTTTTGATATATATTTTGACGACTAAAGTATATTTAATATACTATCTGTTTAACCATTTTGGAACCGAAATATATTTTGATATATTACTTATTCGACTTTCTTAAAACCAAAGTATATTTTCATGTATACTACGGACCTTTTTTGTAAAATATTGTTATACAAACTCATTTTACTTAATTATTTATTTATACATCTTTCTTTTATATCATCTGTTTTCTTATCACTTGTTATATGATTTATAAAAGAAAACATTTTTAAAGTTCATGACTATTTTGTTAAAACATTCTTTTAAACCTACAAGTCATGAATCCTATTTTCAATAAAACCTATGTAACTCACATGCATTTTTATGCTGACGTACCTATTTTTACACATGTTTCAGGTGCTACTATGTCATGATTGTTGATACATGCTACACATAGGATGGACTCGTGCCTTAGCGACTTTAAATTTTGAAAGACAATATTTGTATTCATTTGATTTGTAATAAAACAATGTGTTTAATAATGCAATAAAACGAAATTATTTAATCCATGGTTGTGAAACAATGATTCTGTTACAACACTCCCTGACGTTTTCGCCACGTTTTGTTGTTTTACGTGATCGGGGTGTGACAGAAAAGTTGGTATCAGAGCCAATGGTTATAGAGAATTAGGTTATTAGTAATGCTTTGACCTAGACTATAACATTCCTAGGACCCTAAATTTCGAATCCGCTTTGAAAACCAATCATCTGTTCTAGGATTATTTATTATATGGTTTTGAACCTTCAAAGTTTTCAAAATCTCATGAAAGTTTGGTCTAAATAATGTGAACACGTGCAAACTGGAAGGGTGGGTGCCTGTACCCTAAGTCTTCTGTCTAAGGCTAGAGTGTTCGTACAAATCCGCAGTATCGGACCAGTCACTCTTACCTGGGAACTCTTAGGGTGAGTGTCGACTTATAGGCGAGCATGTCCTCACAATACATTAATATGACACACTTACTGTTATTAGTCACCATCTCAGTTGTTGCCTTAGTAACAAAGAAATGATCGCAATTTTTATGCCTTGTCATTCTGTTTTCATTTCCCTTGTTTCCTCCCATGCTTTTCATTATCTTCATGATGCCTCTTCATCGCAACAACAATGTCCGAACTAGGTGTTGCAATTGCCCAACAATTAGACGTCGTACTCAAGAGGACCGTTGATTTAGCTATCACCATGACTCGCCTCAGGGATGAAGCCATACAAGGGAACCGCTTTTTGGAGCAATCAATGTAACCATCATCATCCGAATCAAATACCCTGTTTCAAATGTACCCACTACGTACGATGGGGCACTTGGTTAACACGTGCCACTTTGCTATCCAAAAAAAAGCTGTTGCAAATCCTGCTGCTGCTCAGACTCCAAATTCCTTCATATGTCGCCTTGGTATATCTAGTACCTCAACCTCATGAATTTTCTACCTTGTGTATCGACTTAAGCATGTTTAGTGCCAGGTTTCGAAACACCTCTCATTACACAAATTCCAAAATCCAAAAATAGGATCTTTCTATCCTCATAATTAGATCCTTGTGGATAAATATCGCTCAAGTCGGAGCCCTTAATTGAATTATTCGTATGCCTTATTACGTATATTACGATTCAATAAGGACAAAGCTGAATTCCTATTAAGATCTTTCTATCTCCATAGTTAGATTCTTGAAGATGTTTAAAATGCCAAATGAAATCCACGGATTGGATTCCTGGTATGCTTTAAATACCCGTGTCCAAAGATAACAAATTGAAGATCAAGTTAAACAATTATGTGATTATGTGCTTATGTGTTTTCTTATATGTTGTGTTTTTGTGTGATCCGGATATTCATTATCCAAATCCCCGTAGAATCTTCCATATCTCCATATGAGGGATTCATAGTAGGATATCCAAAGGTACTACCTTAAATCCTAAATAGGCTTCTACGTTATAGTTAAGTCCCTTGGATTATAAAGTACTATTCTATAATTTGACCCCTTGAGTGGTATAGTTAAACAGATTGATTTAAAAATCTGGTTAGGAATATCATGTGATGATATAACTGAAAAGATCCCTTAAGTGGTCTATTTATGGAAATCGTACGACGGTCTAGTTAAGGAGATCATGTGTTGATCTAGTTAAAAAGATCATTCGTTGATCTAGTTAAAAAGATCCTTTGGTGGTCTAATCAAGTCACTTCATGATTATTCAATTGATTTTTCCCCTACGCATTATGAAATGAACTATGCGGATTGTGCAAGGAATTACGTAATTATGAATGCATACACAATTATGGAATTCAGTGCACAGAAACCACAGCAAGTTTTGTCATGTGTTAAGACCTATAGTGATGAGAATAACGAAACGGGAACAATGTAGAAAGGGGCATGGTGGATACGCCGCTGGTACTTCCTATATATAAGCGTTCCTTATTACATTGCAAACGTAGCATTATTTAAGTTACTAGAAGTCCTGGACCTTGACCAATGTCATTTTATCTTACACTCTCCAACTCTGATTTCGAGCACACACAAGTTTCCTATGATAATCTTCATAAGAAACGTTCTTCTGTCCATAGTTCGAAACTCCATGTTTTGTTACTACAAGGACTTCACTTTGACAGTTAACAATTTCTCTAAGAATCCAAACATGGCCCAGAGTTTTACTTAGGGTTCGAGGGATTCCTTCGAAAGCGAAACCATCACAGTTGTCTTCATAAGTTTCCTCTAAAATTAAATTTCGGGACGAAATTTCCTAAAGTTGGGGAGACTGTGACACCTGTGTCACTTCAACCATCATACAAATACCAAACCAATGAAGTATTGTATTTCATACTTGGGATTTGTATAAATATGTGCATCGTTTGCACATATCAATTCTTGTTCGATTTCGAGCTTTAAATCGCTTTCTGCAAGGTTATACGAGAACTGATGCGTAAATATAACCAGTTTAATGCAACAAACACTCCGAAACAGAAACATAGGCTTAACATACCTTAAATAACCTTTACATAACTTAGAAATAAGTTTTGGATGGTTTGGTGTGTTGAAATCAAGTTTATTCGATCGCAGGGACTATTTGTGTCAAACTGCGAAAGTATGCTTATTCGGGTGGTAACGAACATTCCGGAACTTGATCATAAGTTAAACATACCATAAATATCCTTTACATAGCTTAGAAATAGGCTTTAAGGTGTTCGGTATGCTAAAATAAACTTTTTGGTCATTCAGGGACTAAAAGCATCAAAAAGTACATAAGTTTGCATTTTCACGCATATCTTACATTCTGAATATATATCCGGACATCGAAAAATTTATATAATCATTAAAATATTTTATTTTAGTGATTGGCATGATAAAATTCCATTCGTCGCTTAATTTGAATCGTTTTTGCGTTCGTTACGACTTCCGTCGTAATTAACCGAACAACGCAACCATACGACCAAATAAGCCGAAATCCGAGATGCTTTTGAGCATATTTTAAGTTCCCTATACTTTATATTTATTTTAGAGCCTTGAAATGGGGTTAACGGGGCTTAAAAGTTCCAAAAATCAAGTTTTACAAGTGCAGGGACCATTTTTGAAATTTCTGGCAGATACATTGAATTTGGTCCATTTTTGAGGTTTTGATGGTTTTAACCCATGGTTTTGCACCCTACGGGCTGGTATTTGATGGTTTTACATGTCCCCATGGTATTCTAAAACCTTGGGCCCAAGTGTAAGGTCATGATTCAAGCACGGTATACGAGGAACGATCCTAACGGTTTACCGAAATCTATGTATACCCACCTCATTTTCATTCTTTCCTCACACATGATCTAATTTTCTCTAAGTTGAAGCTCAAATTCTTCATAGCTGAGAATTTATAGATCATATCTTCCTAGCTTGGACCCATTGTAAGCTTCTTTCGTTCTTTTATGTGTTTTTAAGCGTAAAAGTCAAACAGTGTTTGACTTTCTGCTTTGACTAGTCTATGGTCAACATGAAGTTCGTTTGAACTTCGTAACGTGAGCGTAATCACAATGGTTATTATAGTCTCTTGTGACTATACCTACTGATTACCACGTTATTTAGGCGTAGTGACGAGTCATAGTTTCGGTCAAAATGCGTATTCTTGCGTATTTTGCAACCAAACTATTCTTGGGTATCAAGACCCTTTGTCTTCATATCAAACTTGTTTTCAAACTTTGTTAAACCTGTTTTAACATGTTTAACTCGTCACTTTTAGATTAGTGTTTATATAGGGTCTTAAGATAAGCGGTCTAAACAACCGCTTAGACTTTCAAACCCGGCCCGTTTCATGAATCAGTAGGATTCGGCCAAACATATTTTGTGACCATTGTTGTATAGGGAATAACCTTCTGAGGTTATACCTTATGGTCACTTCGTTTAAGTAGTTGTATGATATGTAGGTTATATGCCTTAGGTAAATGACCAAAATGCCCTTTTTACGCATAAATTCATTTTAAGCATATGTAACATATATTTTGACATCTAAACTGATTAGGCAACATTATTAGACATGTTAAGGCATATATTACTTGTCATAGGACTAGTTAGGCGGTCCGAACGCGTTTTACGCGAACGACGCGTTAAAGTAGCGTAAGCTACCTAAACGGGTCGTAATGGGTCGTAAGCACTTTTTGGATAGGTTTCGATTTAGGATGTACGCTTTGTTAAACCATATTACATGAGTTCCTATACTCATTTGGTTTACGAAACCTCGTTCTACCCGATCTTCCGATTTAGGTCCAGTTTACTTACATAGTTACCTATATTAGGTGCCGTTTGTTTCCGTGATCCCTCTAGCATTGCTTGGTTGTTATTCAAGACTTCTAAGCATTCTCAGGTGAGTACACAGTCCCCTCTTTTACTGTTTTCAATGATTTGGGGTGAAACATGTGTACCTATTTGTTATGTTCATGATTTCAAAGTATAAATTGATTATACATGTTAGTACTTATCTTTTGACAAACTGAATGATTATTTATGGTTTAATCACTAATTTTTCAAAATTTATAAAATTAAACGTTGGATTATACTTATTTTATACGTTCACCAGACCGATTGGTAGTATGATATAGCGCTATAGGATTTGACACCCCATTCCTGTTGTTTATGGAATCTCAGAAACCGATATTTTATCCAAATAGGGATTGCCTTTGTGGTATTTCTATAGTCTCAATGGTGTATTTTGATACACTAAGGTTTGGTTGAATTCTTAAATCACATTTTTATTGTATATTCTGTTATACTCCCAAAAGTATAGTTTGATATACTCTCATGTGTGATATTGTACAAAACAACATATATTTTGTTAATTACTAAAACATAGTTTGATATGTTCTTTATAAAACCAAAGCATAGTTTAATATGTTATTTATAAAACCAAAGTATACTTTTGATATACTACCGGAAACGATTCTTTTGACGACTAAAGTATATTTAATATAGTATCTGTTTAACCATTTTGGAACCGAAATATATTTTGATATATTACTTATTCGACTTTCTTGAAACCAAAGTATATTTTCATGTATACTACGAACCTTTTTTTGTAAAATATTGTTATACAAACTCATTTTACTTATTTATTTATACATCTTTATTTTATATCATCTGTTTTCTTATCACCTGTTATATGATTTATAAAAGAAAACATTTTTAAAGTTCATGACTATTTTGTTAAAACTTTTTTTTAAACCTACAAGTCATGAATCCTATTTTCAATAAAACCTATGTAACTCACAGGCATTTTTATGCTGACGTACCTATTTTTACACATGTTTCAGGTGCTGCTATGTGATGATTGTTGATACATGCTATACATAGGATGGACTCGTGCCTTAGCGACTTTAAATTTTGAAAGACAATATTTGTAGTCATTTGATTTGTAATAAAACAGTGTGTTCAATAATGCAATAAAACGAAATTATTTAATCCATGGTTGTGAAACAATCATTCTGTTACAATGCTCCTCGACGTTTCCACCACGTTTTGTTGTTTTACGTGGTCGGGGTGTGAAATGTCGTGAGCCGCGACCCCAAGATACCAGGCCGCACCCCATGCTGCCACGTGGCGTGTTACGTGTTGAGGGTAGTTATCGAATCAGCTAAGCTAGGGCCTACCCTAGAAGGCCCCACGGGCCACGAAAGAAACCAAGGGGGCCGTCGCGGGCCGCGACCCGCTGCCCGATCAGACCTATATATAGGGGCCATTGGCTTCAGTTTTCAAATCTTTCATAACTTCGAATTCTCTCTGAATCTCAATTCTCTAAAGCGAAAATTATACTCGGGCATTATACCCACTAAAATAACGAAGTTCTGCCCGATTACGTATTAGATACGCTGCCCGATTGATCTAGTGCTCCGTAACGGCTGTCGAGGCTCTGCCCGACGTAGTCATTGGAGTTCTGTCTTGGGGAGGGTATAACTAATGTAAATTTGGGTTATTATACTAACACGTGTGCATTGTTTATTTAACTAGATTATAAAAAGGAAATCATAAAGGAAAAACCTAAAGTACCAATGTGAGTAATCTCCTTTTTGTAAACTGTTTTTACAAAACTTATGTATTTTACAATGTGACTAGTAGTGATTGAGTCTTTGTAATTCTTCAATTACTAATTACTGCCGATATGTTGGGGTTTTGTATACAAAATGTGGAACACGTTACCATTGGACAACGAGATAGCCAATGAGTAATATGACCCACCAGTCAGGATTGACAATACTGAATGAGTAATTGTGTAGATATAAACATTGTAATCGCTCTCAATACTGTAAAATGATAAAACTTGTTTTGATTAAACTGGGATTCACTCGCCAATATTTCTTGTTGATGAAATGTTTTAAAACGAGTTTCAGGTAACTTAAAATAAAGCTAATAAAAGCCAGCTGGAGGGCACTGAAGACTTAAAGAAGTGGCTATAAAGTTACCTAAATAAAGAAGAAATATTATTTTAATAAATTAGGGTTTATCCATATAAACATTTTGTAATAGAAACTTGGGATTTTCCCATGTATTTATTATTATAAAAAATATGGTGTTACTCTAATAAAGTATTTCCTAACTACGATCCTGATGTAATTTCTGTTGCCAAATTAATAAACACCGATACCATCTGACTGGTTCGCGGCTCCCGCTCCCAAGGTGGGGTCGTGGGCTGTGACATTTCGGTTTTTCAAAGCCGTTCGGTTTCGGTGTTTTCGGTTTTTACACCGGTTCAGTTCGGTTTTTCGGTTATTTCGGTTTTTGAAACAAAAGTAAGTAAGATTCAAAAATAAAAAATTATAATTGAAAATTTAAGAATCTTCCTTATTTGGTTACATTGAAGTTATTATACTTAATCTTTTTAACTAAAAATGTTTACATAAACCTAACCTTCTAATCTATTTTTATGTTTCTTCAAAGTTTTTGTTAGGACTTTTCTTTTATAATGCTTTGAAGATTGTTTAATTTTTATATTAAAGTTTGTTATTTGTTATAGGCAATAAATAAATCATCTCAATTATAAATAAACACCTTAAAGTTTTTATTATAAGTTGTAACAACCCGCACTTTCGTGCTTGTTACTCTCGTTACACACATTACGCCTAGCAACAGAAATTCGGATCATAATGTAAACTATATTGCTTACTATGCTACTTCGCATATTTTCGCACTACATCGCTTATTACACACGCTATATCACACATCACAACGCATACGCTTATAACGCTAACGCTTACACGATGACATCACATGAGTATCTAAACTACTCGCTCTCGCTCATCACAACGCAAACTCAAACGCAAACTCAAAACGTGATTACGTATACATGACTTATACTATACTATTACTTATATATATACACACACACTAGCTTATATGTGTAAACACTCACTCTCGCAACTCGGTTTATCGCATCAAAACGCTACGCACCAGATACTTAATATCTTGATAAAATACTTAAAGTACTTACACTAACTAACGCAACAAAACGCATCAGACGAGCATCCAATACGCGAAACGGAGAACCACCCACACTCACTGGCACCTTCGAACGAAGCCAACAACTTCGTACGAAGGCACTGCCTTCGTACGAAGGCAGCTAGCTTCGAACCAAGGAGCCAACCTTCCTCTATAAATACCCAGCCCCTCCTCCTCTCATTCTAGCTTGCTGCCACACTTACCGAAACGTTGCCGAATTGCTATCCAAGTGTTTTCAAGTAAGATCTATCATTTTTACTTAATCACTGTTAGTGCACTATGTCTGTTGACTTCGTCTTGTATCATGTAATGTAATAGGATTGATAGATCAGGGCTCATAGAAGGAGAAAATAGGTTTTATGTGGTTTAGGGTAATTCCGCACGAAATTACCAAGATGGTAATTCCACACGAATAGGTAATTCCGCTTGAATGATCAATTCCGCATGAAACGAACCTTGTTAATTTCACACGGAACTACTCACCTATATATACCTGTGATTCCGTTTCATTTGTAACGTTTGTCTGATTTGGTACCGAAGTGCTGCCAAATTGTCTTGAGGTGCTGTAACACTATTACTTCAATAATAGAGACATATTAAAGTGAATCAAGCTGTTATCTTGTCCGTTTCACTGATTCCGCCTTTGATTCGGATCTAAAACTCTTCTGAACGACTCATTCGGGTCATACAATGATCCTACAAGTGGTATCAGAGCTCAGGAGGAGGAGTTCTATCAAATTCAGCTTAATTTCATCAGACTTTCTTACTTCTACACCTTCTTTTCTAAATTGAACAAGTTTTAATGGTCAAAATGGATTGAATTTCACATATGTCATGCGAAACAGTGTTTTAACTAATCCTTGAAAGAATTGGACTAAAATTCGATTTAAAATTGATAAAATGTGTAATTCCGGTTGAAAAACTGCTCGGACAAAATGACATCAGCAAAATTCCGTTTGAATTGGATCATAATTGTGACAACTGCCACTTTCCGGCAACATTCATACACTTAAAGCACTCATTTTTAGCTACATTTTTATGCATTTTGAACACCCGAACTGCGTATTTCGTAACATACACATAGAATACTCATGGAATACTTACTTAGGATGCACATGATTCATTTTTATCGAATACATTTGAAACAGTTTAAACAATGCATCGAAACTACTATAGCACCTAGTAAACTAGTATTCTGACGAAAACGCAGGAGCCGCAGAAACCATCTAAACGACATCTTTAGGACTCAGACGAAAGTCCAACATCTAATATATATTAAACCCTAACTAGGAATGCAAGGGTTTGATTTAAAACCTTTCCGAAGTCCGACAACACTAAAAATTGCCCGAAAAGCACTAAAAGCGACGATTTCAACACTTTTCCGCAGAAATTCTGCAGAAATAAGCTTTTTAATATTTTACAACTTGTAAAAATGATGTTTAACATAGAATTCATATGAGGATACCTTCGGGTATCATCCGAACCAATAACTACATCAATTCACACAAGTTACACAAGCTTAGCATTCAAATAACGTCTAACGGAAACAATTCAAAACGAATATCCAAACAATATCGGATTTTTTTTTAATGACCATCTAGTGTTAATTGGATCATTATGGTCTAGTAATGGCCACTTAACACTCTCTAATCACTTAAACACTTGAACATACAAGTATTCCTAACATAACATCTCAAAAAAAAACTAACATTTTTACCCAAGGAAACAAGTTGCAACTTACCCATGTGGGACCCACTTTTTCTTTTACCATTGTTCCCATAAATATCTTAGATATTACTAAGGTGCTGCAACTTGCACAAGTTGGTGAACTTGGTGGAAGACTTGTAACATTACTTACCTTAATCACTAAAGCATTTCATCTCACTTTTCACCTTCTTTTACACATAGTTAGGAAACTCTCTCAACCTTCATATCCTAGCCAAGAACACCCACCAAAATCACTCATCTTTTTAACACTTTTTGATGACCAAAATGGAGCTTGAAGTTACTTAAGGTGATCTAAAGCAACAACAAGAAGAAGCAAGTCTTTCCATCCATTCCATAGCTTCCAAACACCAAGATCCCCACTTTTTCTTTTCTTTAATCATCATCAAGATCATCCCTAGCCATTAGTGCTAGAAGTAAGCTTCTAAAATCTCTTTTTCATACTTATTTATGCATTATTTGTTTAAAGAACATGTAATAAACTAAATAATCATACAAAATAATATGAAAATACAAAGAAGCAAAATAATAATCATGATATAAAAGTGTGTTTATGTTGTGATTTAAAGATGATTACTTGCATATTTGATCTAGTTTTGATGATTAGCATACAAATAACTTGTTAGATGATGTTTAAAAACATAATCTAACAAGTGTACATGAAAATGTTTAAGGATTTTGTTAAACATAAATGTTTAGATGGATGATCATAATCTTTGATTTTGTTAAAGTATATAAGGTTTTTCACTAAAAATAATACTTTTACAAAGTTATAAAGAGAAACATACCAGATGGGTTTTTATAAAAAGTTTGCTAAAACTAGAAGTAAAGCATGAATTTTGAACTAGTTAACTTATGTTATGATCATACCAAAACCCTAAATGTTATTGATTTCATCTTGTTAAGATTTTGATATAAATCTCATATGTTTTTATTAAGAAAAATATGAGAAGATTATCGGTGATTTTATAAGAAAAAGATATGTTTTATATAAACATGGCAAAGTATATATTTCAAAGGAAATATGACCATTTTTCTTAAAAATCATAAGTTATAAAAACTATTATTTTTGACAAAATCTTTGTTAGATTAAAAAGATTTTAAAGAATAGTTTTTATAAAAAGCAAAGTTTGATATAAATATATATTTGAGGAAATATATATTTAGTTAACTTAACAACTTATGTGCTATGTGTTATTTGTTTGTATTAGTTACATGTGTGATAACTAGGAACTTGAATACAATGGTACAAATAAACACAATGTACATTTTGACTAAAGTCTTACAAGACTACATGTAAATACGCCTTAAAAACAACCTACGGACATTCCAAGCCTTCAGACACAACATATGGTCAAAACGAACGACGGGCGAATCTATAAACATATCGCCATTCCGAGTAGTTACTACGACGCTTAGGCGATCTTTCGACGCGGATACATATATATATTACCGTTAACAAAAGTCGAAATTTTAGAAACTTATAAAAACCTATATGTCTTCTACTTAACTAAAAACTCCATGTATGGTGATTTTTATAAAATGAAAGATGTTTTATAAATGGGCTTATAATTACAAATGGGTTTATTTTTATAAGTGGGCTTATACTTACAAATGAGCTTATTTATATAAGTGGGCTTATACTTACAAATGGGCTTATTTTTATAAATGGGCTTATACTTACAAATGGGCTTATTTTTATAAATAGGCTTATATTTACAATTGGGCTTATCTTCATTAATGGGCTTATCAAAATAATTGGGCTAAGCCTAATAACATGAATACATGGGCTAAGCCCAATGTCAAAACATATGGGTTAAGGCCCAATAACATTAAGCCCAATAACATGAATACATGGGCTAAGCCCAATGTCAAAATATATGGGCTAAGGCCCAATATGTGACAACCCGTATGTCACACCCCGACCACGTAGAACATACAAAACGTGGCGGAAACGTCGGGGAGTGTTGTAACAGAATCAATTGTTTCAAATCCATGGCAAATGAAGTTTCGTTTTATAAATCAAACATGAAAGTTTACATTGTCTAAACAAGAATCAAAGTGTACATAACATAAATTAACTAGTTCTTGTCTCGTTTTAAGTCACTAAGGCACAGGTCCGCCTAAGTATGTCTTGATAAGTCCTATGCATCATCTCCTGAAAACACATGTGAAAATAGGTACGTCGGCATAAAAATGCCTGTGAGATACATTGGTTTTGTGAAAACGGGATTCATGACTTGAGTTTGAGAAAATGTTTAGTCATGAACCTCGTATTTTGCTTTATCTTGTAAATCATTTGAAAAACGGTAAGATCAAATGATATGTATAAATAAGAGAACAATGCATGGTTAACTGAATAACTATGTAAAAAGAAGACTTTGTATAAGATTTGTTGTTTGTAAGTCAATGTCTTGTGAAAAGCGTGTTATTTGTATAAAATGTTCTATGTTTCAAATTGAAATGATTCAAATAACGCTACGATATGTAATACCATACAAACACTTATATATAGGAAGTACCAGCGGCGTATCCACCATGTTTGTATCATATTACACATGCCTCGTTACATAAATCACTTACTCAAACCAAACCATCAAGATGAAATGTTTAACAACGGTAGAAATGTTCGTGTATAGTCAAATGTCTATTGTCAAATGTAATCCATGTCAACGGATACAACTGGTTTAAACGGTTCAATGGTTACAGACGGTTCATGAAATCAAAGGGGTAAGACGATTCACATAGTCAAATGGTTACAACGGTTCAAAATGTAGTGTAATGTGTTCATATGCTGGATGAGCATATGCAACAGAAATGCAATGTGAAACAATGTACTACATATGCACACAATGGGCGTACGTAGCATGAAATGTATTGTAGAGTACAACGGTTCAAAATGTAGTATACTGTGTTCATATGCTGGATGAGCATATGCAACAGATATGCAATGTGAAACAATGTACTACGTATGCACACAATGGGCCTACGTAGCATGAAATGTATTGTAGAGTACAACGGTTCAAAATGTAGAATAATGTGTTCATATGCTGGATGAGCATATGCAACAGATATGCAATGTGAAACAATGTACTACGTATGCACACAATGGGCGTACGTAGCATGAAATGTGATGTAAAGCAATGTACTAAGTACGCACACAATGGGCATACATAGCATAAACACAATGAAATCATGTACTATATATGTACTATCGAACATAGCAGTATATGATGTGAAAACCGGAAAGCATGAAAGTAGCAAGTAGGCACATGTGTTTCACCCCAAAACAGTTTGGAAAACAGTAAAAGAGGGGTTCAATGTACTCACATTGACTCCTCGAAAACATGTAAAAGATGGGGTTCAATGTACTCACCTGAGATTGCTTTGAAGTTCTTGTATAATAACCAGATAATGCTAAAGATCACGGGATATCAAACGGCACCTAATAGGTAGCTATGTTAATATACCAGACCAAATCGGAAGGATCGGATAGTACGCGGGTTCGCAAACCAAACGAGTATGGAGACTCGTGTAATATGGTTTAACAAAGCCTACATTCTAAAATGAAACTTAACCTAAGTGCTTACGGTCCGTCACGACCCGTTTAGGTAGCTTATGCTACCCTATCGCGTCGTTCGCGTAGAACGCGTTCGGAACGCCTAACATCGTGACTACAAGGTATAAACTCGGAAGGTTATAGCTATGGTCACCTAATGTGTTTGGTCGGATCCTAATGATCGACCAAATGGGTCGGGTTCGAAAGTATAAGCGATGGTTTAGATCGCTTACCTTACGACCCTATATAAGCACTAAACTAAAAGTGACGAGCTAAGCATGTTAGAACATGCTTAACTAAGTTTAGAAAACAGGTTTGGCATCAAAACAAACGGCTTTGATGCTCACGAGTAGTTTGGTTACAAAATACGCAAGAATGCGCATTTTGGCCGAAACTACGACTCGTCACTGAGCCTAGATAACGTGGTGATCAGTAGGTATAGTCACTACGGACTATAACCATCGTGATCACGCTCACGTTATGAAGTTCCATAAACTTCGCATCGACCATAAGCTGGTCAATGCAGAAAGTCAACAAAATGTTGACTTTCGGACTCGAAAAGCGAATAAAAGAACGAAAGAAGACTTACGGAGGGTCCCCGAATGCTAATCTAGATCAAAATAGCTCAGGTATGAAACAATGGTTCCAACTTAGAGCTTTTAGATCAGATTGTGTGGGTTTTGCATCAAAGGGGGGGGGGTATTTATAGAAAAAGGGGAACCGTTAGGATCGTTTATCGAATATCGTGCCGCGATCTCGTGCGTACACTTGTCGAAATGTTGTGGTAAGTCAGAAAATGCCCCTTGGCTCTTGATTGGGTGAAAGGGCATCGCCCCTTGATCGAACGAAAGGCCAACTGCATTAAATGCATACATTGAATCTGTCTGACAGTCCCTCGCGCCCCGCGTCAACATTTAGGCAAAACTCACGCGGGCCGCCTGAAGCTTCTGATCTGCACATACTTTCAAAAATGGCAGTTTTGGTCCCTATTGCGTATTTAAGCCATTTCCGACACTTCTAAGGCCCGTAAAGCCAACTTTAAGGCCCTAAAATGATGCCTAAGCATTGTGGACATGAAACATGCTCAAAAATGTTCCGGATGTTGGTTCGTTTGGTCGTACGAACGCGATGTTCGCTTAATTACGACGGAATGCGCATAAGCGTGAAAGACGATCCAAATGACGCGACGAATGGATTTTTCTTATGCCAAACACTAAGGCATAATATTAGGATGCTTACATAAATTTTTTGATGTCCGGATGTATTCAGAACGTAAGTTATGCGCGAAAGTGCAAACTTGTGCACTTTTTGACACTTTTAGTCCCTGAATGTTCCAAAAGTTTGTTTTAACATACCAAACCCCTCAAAGCCTATTCCTAAGCTATGTAAAGGATATCTATGGTATGTTTAACTTATGGACATGTTCCGGAATGTTTGTTACAGTTCAAATTGACATACTTTCGCCGTTTGTCAAGTTTAGTCCCTGTAAGCGAATTAACTTGTTTTTGCCATACCAAAGCCTTCAAAACTTATTTCTAAGTTATGTAAAGGTTATTTAAGGTATGTTGAGTATATATGTTGATGTTCCGGAGTATTTGTCGCATTAAACTGAGTACGTTTACGCACCAGTTTGCGTATAATTCTCTAGAAAGCGTTGTAGAGTTTGAAATTGAACAAGGATTGATATGTGCAAAATATACACATATTTATACAAGATCCCAAGTATGAAATACAATATTTCATCGGCTTGGTATTTGTTTGATGGTCGCGGTGACACAGGTGTCACAGTCTCCCCTACTTTAGGAAATTTCGTCCCGAAATTTATTCGTAGGAGTCAATTTGTGATTCTGCCAAATAACCATCAGCGATATGCAAGGTAATATCCTGTCATTTCCTTAATGGTCAAATCTTCAGAAACGAAAAATGAACAGACGGAGTCATCTTCAACGGTTGCTTCCTCAGAGTTGGAAATGAAAGATTACACAACGGATGTTCATTTCCTCAACGGATAAATCTTCAGAAACGAAAAAATGAACAGACGGAGTCATCTTCAACGGTTGCTTCCTCAGAGTTGGAAATGAAAGATTACACAACGGATGTTCATTTCCTCAACGGATAAATCTTCAGAAACGAAAATGAACAGACGGAGTCATCTTCAACGGTTGCTTCCTCAGAGTTGGAAATGAAAGATTACACAACGGATGTTCATTTCCTCAACGGATAAATCTTCAGAAACGAAAATGAACAGACGGAGTCATCTTCAACGGTTGCTTCCTCAGAGTTGGAAATGAAAGATTACACAACGGATGTTCATTTCTTCAACGGATAAATCTTCAGAAAGGAAAATGAACGGACGAAGTCATTTTCAACGGTTGCTTCCTCAGAGTTGGAAATGAAAGATTACACAACGGATAAATCTTCAGAAACGAAAATGAACGGACAGAGTCATTTTCAACGGTTGCTTCCTCAGAGTTGGAAATGAAGGGTTACACAACGGATATTCATTTCCCCAACGGATAAATCGTCAGAAACGAAAATGAACTAACGGAGTCATTTTCAACGGTTGCTTCATCAGAGTTGGAAATGAATAGGGTTAACTCTAGACACATGACAGAACTTGCTGTGATTTCTGTGCACTAAATTCCATAATTATGTACGCATCCATAATTACGTAATCCCTTGCACAGTCCGCACAGTTTGTTTTGTAATGTTTCGGGGAAGGATATCAAACTTGTGATGAGGGTGACTAGACTTCCATCGGTTCCTTTTTAATTAGATCGACATGGGATCTTCTTAGTTAGGCCACCAAGGAGTCCTTTCAGCTATATCATTACATGATATCCCTAGCCAGATTTTTTTTGGATCAATCTGTTTATCTAGACCACTCAAGGGGTCTAATTATGAAGTAGTACTTTATAATCCAAAGGACTTAACTATAACATAGAAGTCCATTGAGGATTTTAAGTAATACCTTTGGGTATCCTACTATGAATCTCTTGTACAAGGATATGTAAGATTCTACGAGGATTTGGATAACATAATTTGGATCTCACAACAACACCTAAGGGAACACATAAGCACAAAGTCACATAATTGTTTAACTTGATTATAATTTGTTATTAACTTGTTATTGATGGAATACGGATATGGAAACCAATTGACGGGTCTCAATGTTCACTGGGATCTATCTGAGAAGATAGAAAGATCTCCCAAAATTCTATTTTTGATTACAAGGAATCACCACATTCGAATTAAGGTATACAACAATTAAAGACTTACGGGAAGTCCTTAGGTACCCTATTAAGGATTTATAGTGGTACTTTGGGTATTCGTCTTGTGTTGTAACCTGTGCTTTGTACTTCGTTTCCTTAGAATAAACGGGTACTTAGGAATTTTGTAGAAGACGCAAGCGATTATAGAATGGGAGAATTTTGGGGGTAGTTTGTTCTTTAAGGAATACGGTCCCTTGATTGTCGGTATTGTAAGGGATATGTCGTTTATACATGCAACCACAGAAATACATTGCAATGCAAATAAAAGATTTATTTATAAACAACGATAACAACGGTTTCTTGGACCTTGACAACAAAAGAAAATAATACATAAGACGTGATTAATTCTAAACGATGTTGTCTTCTAGTCAGTCAGATGCTTATCCCTGTGCTGGATTTGCATTAGCAAGCTTTGGGCAATTTCTTCGGAAGTGACCCATCTTGCCACAGTTGAAACAAGACCCTGGTAGAAAACGACCTTGAGCAGGATTGTTGCCAGCTTGGTTTGGCGCAGCTGCAGCTGGGCAGACTCTTGCTGTGTGGTCTATAAGTCCACAAGTTTGGCATTTGCGACATTGTACATTGGCGTGATGATGGAGGCTACATTGGTTGCACAAGGGTGCAGTTCCATTGTATGGTTTTCTAGCAGGGGGTTGAGCTGGTTGGTTGGGGACGGCTTGACCATTGTGAGCGACCACGGCGAAGTTCTGAGAAGCCTTTCGCTTCTTTGACTTCTTAGAGGATTCAGTCTGTTCATCCATGGTCTTTGATTCCTCGATTGGCTTCTTGTCACCCTTTCAAAAAAGTTTATGCTTTCTGCTCTGCGATTCAGTCAAGGTTGCAGATAGCTCAATGGCCTGACGGAGTGTGGTAGGGTTGCTACCAGTGACAATGTCTTGTACCGAGTCAGGCAGGCCGTCGATGTACCTTTCGATAGCCTTGTCGAGTGGGGCGACCATAGTCGGGCAAAGTAGACTCAACTCCTCAAACCTATCAGTATATGCCCCGTGTTCGCCACATCTTGTTTTAAATCATCAAACTCCTTCTCCAACGCTCGTTGTTCATGACGAGGACAAAACTCTCTCATCATAAGAGCTCTCAGTTCAGCCCATGTTTGTGCTAGAGCAACATCTGCACCACGGTCTCTCATTACCCCATTCCACCATGTAAGAGCCCTCTTCTGAAACACACTCGAAGAAAACTCGACCTTGCGATTTTCCGGACACTGCACGTGGCGAAAGGTATTCTCGATGCTCTCGAACCATTGGAGAAGCCCAGTTGCTCCCTCAGAACCACTAAACTTGAGTGGTTTAGCCGAGTTAAAGCTCTTGAAATTGCATGTACCATTGTTGTTGTTGTTGGCTTGGTTCCATTGAGCAAAGAGATTTGGGAATTGAGCAGCCATCTGCTGCGCAATAATTTCTGCCAGCTCGGCAGTTGCTATCTGGTGTTCGCGTCGAGGAGGCATTCTAAAAGAGGAAAACATGAAAGGAAACAAATAAAATGGTATTGGGTAAGAATAGGATGTTACAATCACTGACCATAATCACGGTTGATGGTCACTTGTTTGAATTATGAAGCAAACAAACAACACCAAGGCTGAATCAAAGCAAATAGATCCTCATAGTGTATCGCGAAGACATGCTCGCCTATAAGTGGACACTCATCCCAAGAGTTCCCAGGTAAGAGTGACTGGTCCGATTATGTGGATTTGTACGAACACTCTAACCTTAGACAGAAAACCCAGGGTACAGGCATTCACTCTTCCATTTCGCACGTGTTCACACTAGTTAGGACCCAAAACTTTGACGGGAGTTTTGAAAATTCAAAGGGGTTCAAAACCTTATACCAGAGGGTTCAAAACCTAGTAATCAATCATCCTAGAACAGATGATTGGTTTTCAAAGCGGTTTTGAAATTTATGCTCTTGTTGTGGTCGTCGCCTAAGGATAGGTGACGGTATTGTTTTGTGACTAAACGCAAGTAAACTCGCGTTAGGGTCCTAGGAAGGTTATAGACTAGGTCAAAGCATTACTAATAACCTAATTCCCTATAACCATTGGCTCTGATACCATCTTTTCTGTCACACCCCGACCACGTAGAACATACAAAACATGGCGGAAACGTCGGGGAGTGTTGTAACAGAATCAATTGTTTCAAATCCATGGCAAATGAAGTTTCGTTTTATAAATCAAACATGAAAGTTTACATTGTCTAAACAAGAATCAAAGTGTACATAACATAAATTAACTAGTTCTTGTCTCGTTTTAAGTCACTAAGGCACAGGTCCGCCTAAGTATGTCTTGATAAGTCCTATGCATCATCTCCTGAAAACACATGTGAAAATAGGTACGTCAGCATAAAAATGCCTGTGAGATACATTGGTTTTGTGAAAACGGGATTCATGACTTGAGTTTGAGAAAATATTTAGTCATGAACCTCGTATTTTGCTTTGTCTTGTAAATCATTTGAAAAACGGTAAGATCAAATGATATGTATAAATAAGAGAACAATGCATGGTCAACTGAATAACTATGTAAAAAGAAGACTTTGTATAAGATTTGTTGTTTGTAAGTCAATGTCTTGTGAAAAGCGTGTTATTTGTATAAAATGTTCTATGTTTCAAATTGAAATGATTCAAATAACGCTACGATATGTAATACCATACAAACACTTATATATAGGAAGTACCTGCGGCGTATCCACCATGTTTGTATCATATTACACATGCCTCGTTACTTAAATCACTTACTCAAACCAAACCATCAAGATGAAATGTTTAACAACGGTAGAAATGTTCATGTATAGTCAAATGTCTATTGTCAAATGTAATCCATGTCAACGGACACAACTGGTTTAAACGGTTCAATGTTTACAGACGGTTCATGAAATCAAAGGGGTAAGACGGTTCACATAGTCAAATGGTTACAACGGTTCAAAATGTAGTGTAATGTGTTCATATGCTGGATGAGCATATGCAACAGAAATGCAATGTGAAACAATGTACTACGTATGCACACAATGGGCGTACGTAGCATGAAATGTATTGTAGAGTACAACGGTTCAAAATGTAGTATACTGTGTTCATATGCTGGATGAGCATATGCAACAGATATGCAATGTGAAACAATGTACTACGTATGCACACAATGGGCGTACGTAGCATGAAATGTATTGTAGAGTACAACGGTTCAAAATGTAGAATAATGTGTTCATATGCTGGATGAGCATAAGCAACAGATATGCAATGTGAAACAATGTACTACGTATGCACACAATGGGCGTACGTAGCATGAAATGTGATGTAAAGCAATGTACTAAGTACGCACACAATGGGCATACATAGCATAAACACAATGAAATCATGTACTATCGAACATAGCAGTATATGATGTGAAAACCGGAAAGCATGAAAGTAGCAAGTAGGCACATGTGTTTCACCCCAAAACAGTTTGGAAAACAGTAAAAGAGGGGGTCAATGTACTCACATTGACTCCTCGAAAACATTTAAAAGATGGGGTTCAATGTACTCACCTGAGATTGCTTTGAAGTTCTTGTATAATAACCAGATAATGCTAAAGATCACGGGATATCAAACGGCACCTAATAGGTAGCTATGTTAATATACCGGACCAAATCGGAAGGATCGGATAGTACGCGGGTTCGTAAACCAAACGAGTATGGAGACTCATGTAATATGGTTTAACAAAGCCTACATACTAAAATGAAACTTAACCTAAGTGCTTACGGTCCGTCACGACCCGTTTAGGTAGCTTATGCTACCCTATCACGTCGTTCGCGTAGAACGCGTTCGGAACGCCTAACATCGTGACTACAAGGTATAAACTCGGAAGGTTATAGCTATGGTCACCTAATGTGTTTGGTCGGATCCTAATGATCGACCAAATGGGTCGGGTTCGAAAGTATAAGCAATGGTTTAGATCGCTTACCTTACGACCCTATATAAGCACTAAACTAAAAGTGACGAGCTAAGCATGTTAGAACATGCTTAACTAAGTTTAGAAAACAGGTTTGGCATCAAAACAAACGGCTTTGATGCTCACGAGTAGTTTGGTTACAAAATACGCAAGAATGCGCATTTTGGCCGAAACTACGACTCGTCACTGAGCCTAGATAACGTGGTGATCAGTAGGTATAGTCACTACGGACTATAACCATCGTGATCACGCTCACGTTATGAAGTTCCATGAACTTCGCATCGACCATAAGCTGGTCAATGCAGAAAGTCAACAAAACGCTGACTTTTGGACTCGAAAAGCAAATAAAAGAACGAAAGGAGACTTACGGAGGGTCCCCGAATGCTAATCTAGATCAAAATAGCTCAGGTATGAAACAATGGTTCCAACTTAGAGCTTTTAGATCAGATTGTGTGGGTTTTGCATCAAAGGGGGGAGGGTATTTATAGAAAAAGTGGAACCGTTAGGATCGTTTATCGAATATCGTGCCGCGATCTCGTGCGTACACTTGTCGAAATGTTGTGGTAAGTCAGAAAATGCCCCTTGGCTCTTGATTGGGTGAAAGGGCATCGCCCCTTGATCGAACGAAAGGCCAACTGCATTAAATGCATACATTGAATCTGTCTGACAGTCCCTCACGCCCCGCGTCAACATTTAGGCAAAACTCACGCGGGCCGCCTGAAGCTTCTGATCTGCACATACTTTCAAAAATGGCAGTTTTGGTCCCTGTTACGTATTTAAGCAATTTCCGACACTTCTAAGGCCCGTAAAGCCAACTTTAAGGCCCTAAAATGATGCCTAAGCATTGTGGACATGAAACATGCTCAAAAATGTTCCGAATGTTGGTTCGTTTGGTCGTACGAACGCGATGTTCGCTTAATTACGACGGAATGCGCATAAGCGTGAAAGACGATCCAAATGACGCGACGAATGGATTTTTCTTATGCCAAACACTAAGGCATAATATTAGGATGCTTACATAAATTTTTTGATGTCCGGATGTATTCAGAACGTAAGTTATGCGCGAAAGTGCAAACTTGTGCACTTTTTGACACTTTTAGTCCCTGAATGTTCCAAAAGTTTGTTTTAACATACGAAACCCCTCAAAGCCTATTCCTAAGCTATGTAAAGGATATTTATGGTATGTTTAACTTATGGACATGTTCCGGAATGTTTGTTACAGTTCAAATTGACATACTTTCGCCGTTTGTCAAGTTTAGTCCCTGTAAGCGAATTAACTTGTTTTTGCCATACCAAAGCCTTCAAAACTTATTTCTAAGTTATGTAAAGGTTATTTAAGGTATGTTGAGTATATGTTGATGTTCCGGAGTATTTGTCGCATTAAACTGAGTACGTTTACGCACCAGTTTGCGTATAATTCTCTAGAAAGCGTTGTAGAGTTTGAAATTGAACAAGGATTGATATGTGCAAAAGATACACATATTTATACAAGATCCCAAGTATGAAATACAATATTTCATCGGCTTGGTATTTGTTTGATGGTCGCGGTGACGCAGGTGTCACACCGTAACTTCGAGGTAAAAACCGTTCGCTTTGCTTTTACAAAATAGTTATATATTGATCTCATTCGACGAATGAAATTATACACATTTAATTTATAGTAACCAAACCAAATCCATATTGTGCTGAACCGACCTAAACCGTTTGAATCGAAGAGCATGTCTCGCTAGTCGACCCAACCTACTTATGTAACCCGAAACCTATGAGGTTCAAAACATAGCGTGTATAAGCTATATTTACATTACTAATATATTAAACACATATATTAGTGTTTTAAAAAAAATTATTGATACCAACTAATATGTGCCAAACAACTCATGAAGGCAGCCCTTTTCCTTTAGCCAAGGTTTCGGCCCAAACAACTCATTCAAACCCTCAATTATTTCAGCCCAACATCCCCTCTTTTATGTTTACGTAAACACATGGACGTATTCCACAACTCTTGCCATATTGCAAACCCTAAAACTTGTTCCCCTCTTGAATGGCGACGGCAGTTCCCTTTTCCCCCATCATTCCATCATTTAGGCAACCATAAACTGTAACTCCTTCATTGATCACGCTTTCTACCTCGCACAACAACAAACCTCGCAATAAAACATCCTCCCTTTGCCAGACTATTGGCGGAACAAGTGAAGTTTTCGGGATACGCGGAGGATCACGACAGGAATTCTTCGACTTTTGAACATTGGATAACATCTCTTTTCACGTCGGCAGTGCACCACGACTCGCCTGAGACACGAAGGCGCCGTCGGAAGAACTCGAAGCTCTCGTTCTCTAGATTCAGCTCTCTCCCTCTCACACGATCGCTTGGGTTTGATTGAACAATTGGGAACGGGTAATGTAACGTAACATACCGAGCAATCTAAGGTAGTTCATTACTTTTGAGCATGCGTCCCGGTGGTTGGGACAGTCAGTGGGTATCCCGGGGAGGGATAAATCTTTTTGGGTAAAACTGGGATGTTGGATAATATTCTCACTATCTTTTAAGTCCCATCTTTTGCTATCGTGGGTGGTAGCGGGGTATTAGTTGGTAGCGCTACTTAGGTTTGGCACCCTCACGCCGTACCGGGGAGGACGGTTGTGAACTAATTACCCAGTCGGGCCCAGTGCTTTGATAGGAGCACTGGGGAACGGGCAAAACATACATCAGGACGTCTTGTTCAGTATCGAGATATTATCAACATTACTTTTGTATTTGTTAATAAACTGGAATAAACACTTGGTAACTAACGTTTTCGTAAAACTATGAACTCACCAGCGTTGTCTGATACACGTGTGTGCATGCTCGCAGGTTATAGGTATGTCTGGATGTGGAACTTGCTGTCTGGGATGCTGGAGTGGTCATGGGTCGAGGAATATGGAAACTTGAAATGAGACTAAATGATTTCATACACTTGGGCTTTAGTTAAACATGTATTAAGCTTCCACTGAACACGATGATTTATATTTACTGTTTTGTAACACTTTATGTTAATGAATGAAAGTTTTTATTTAAAAATCTCGAATGAGTTCAATGTGATTGGTGGCTAGATCCTAGTACGTCACATGCCCCGCGGTGTGCCCGTATGTGGTATTTTGGGGGTGTGACAGTTTGGTATCAGAGCCACTGGTTATAGTGAACTTGGTTTTAATTTTTTTTATATAAAATCAGACTATAACCGAACAGTTCTGAATACGTGAATACGACCATGACACTCAGCTCCAGATTGCAAGGTTCGTCTCTAGTATACTCATTGTACTGCATAACTAGTGAACACTTACATATGATATTGCGTGCGAATGCACGTTTAGCACAACAGTATGAATTCATGTATTACTTGCATGTGTTATGTCACTGATAGGGTGATATATCCCTAAACCATCATGACTTACGTTTCGTGATGCTCTTTGTTTGCTACTTAAGTTAGAGGAACCATTTGACATGAGTTAAGAGGAGTTGAGATGAGCATGCAAATCACAATATTATTGTGGGTGCACACATAATAATAATGTGGGGTGCATGCGAGTCCCAGTGAGGCTTAACAAGTGAAAAAGGGGTTTCGTTCCGTTATTTGATCGATGTGAAATATAACAGCCTATAGGAGTCGTAGCAGTGATTGTCTCCTACTCGAGTGTGATCTTCTCACTTCTCTCTGAATCCTTACGAATCTCGATGTTATCGAGTGCTACCTAAACACTCATCTGAACGTCTAGCGAACTGTATAAGAATGTTAGGTATTAACATAAATGTCTTGAGTTAGTTATCGAACCATTGAATGTTTGGTCTGTACCTTCCTCACTTTCCTCGTTTACTTGAATCCCATGTATTGACGCCTTAGATCCCGAAGTACGATCATTTCTGCAACACTCTAGTAGCATACCATGTATTACTCAATCAACTTGCAATATCGATGGACAAGAGGATGAGCGTAGTACCTTACCGATCTCAGTATTAGGACGACCCTGATTGCCGGCAACGAACACTAGCAAATTGACTTCAATCGAATTCTTAACCCTAGTCAGTGACTCTAGGGAGTCAACTCTTACGAATCAAACGGGACGTAATTGATGACAACTGACTATAGGGTGGAATGTGTAACTGCCAGCACCAGGAGTAACGCTTTAGGACGTGACACGCAAATGTGACAAGATGGACCCAGTTGGTGAAAGATTTTAGGGCCTCGACTCAAGCAAACGACAGAAGAGGCAACAGTCACGACAACCTCAAGGTACTCGTAACCGTAGCCTGCTGTATGGAAATAAGGGTGACTTCGACAAGGATTGACTGTTATTAAATCAAAATATCAACAACCAAGGGAACGATGACAGTATTGGGAAACCACGTGACCGTAACAACACGGGAAATGATGCTAATGGAGGGGCATTTAGGATTGGCGTAGGCGACGCCAGGCATAAAAGCAATATGTTAGCTTGTACGGGTAGCTAATTGCTTCGTCTTTGTTTAGCTTAACCTTAAAGCCTTTGGAAACCAAACCTGCTGTGGAATCGACTGATGGCAAGTCAAAGGAAACCTCCTATGCTCATTGGGAAGCAAACTCGACCTTGTGGGACAAGTGTTCGACATCGACCTTCCTTCTATTATTCTTGATGGTTACAACACAGTAGATAGTGTGGATTGGTTATCAAGGAACCACGCAAATATACCCTGTGAGGAGAAAACTTTGTGTGGAGAATTGTTATTTATTCTAAAGCATCAGAGTGGTGCAAAAGTTAGCGCGATTTCAGCTATGAAGGCCAGAAGTGTCTACGGAGGGATCACCCCGCTATGTTATCAACCGTTACTGATGTTGAGGCTAAAGAAAAGAGGATCGAGGATCCACCAATTGTTCGTGATTCCTCTTAGTGTGCTACCCAAGTTGCTTTCAGACTTACTTCCACCACTGTTAGGCAGAATTTCAGTTTGATCTCACGACAGGGGCAACCCTGATTACTCCTGCTACATACCATCTTGCACCAGGAGGGTTGCAAGGAATATCTACAGGAACTGTTGGACAGGAGTTTTATTGCACATAGTTTTTGTTCGCTTTGGGGAGCCCCAGCTATATTCGGGAAGATAAAACTTTTCCGTATGTGTACTGATTATCCAGAACTCAGCAAGGTGACAATCCAGAACTGTTTGCCTCGACCATATATTAACGGAAGACCATGAGGAGAAGGTTCCTACAACGGCATATCGAACACAATGTGGCCATTGCAACGTTGTATTCCATGACCTTTGGGCTAATCATCACACCAACAGCTCTACTGATCACATGAATCGACTATGCTTATTGATGACGTGTCGAATCATTTCCAGGAGAAAGGAACATCATGGACGACATCTGTATCATATTTTAGAGCTCCTGAGGGAGGAGCCATGGCGTGTGAATTCTTGTTAAATGTAACATCTAGATTCGAGAGATGCATTCTGATCATGTAACCCACGAAGTGGGAATGCACGTGGATCTTGCTAGGATCCATTTGGTTATAAACTGATCGACACCAAAGATTCCTTCAGGGATACAACAATTTCTTGGTTCCGCTGGATACTGTCGTAGATTCATCATTGGATTTTCGAAGATCGCGCAACTTGAATTTCTTTAGCACAGCAGGGTGCTGTGTTCGGGGAAGACAAAACAGGAGGACTTCTTTTCAGCTTTCGAATCCCAACTCTACAATGCATTGAGCATCACGAGAGGGCGATGACTCACGTGGTGAATTAACAGGAAGAATTGCACGACTAACAACCGGGGATGGAAGCCACGATCTCGGATTTGAGCTGGAGGCATTACTTGGACGGTACCAAATGCACTATCTAGACCGATCACAAGGGCCTCCCGTGTACCCTTGATCGGAGGAGCTAAACACGTAATAGCGTCGCAGGAAGAACTTTTGAATGATCATGACTGTCAAACCTGAACGTGCACGAGCTCTGCAGCACGCTATCGACTCTAACTAACCTGATCCGACTCGCTCTGTTCAAACTGGAGAACTGAAGGAAGAGAATTCTCAAGTTAAACCCATGCGGGGCATGGAGAAGAGACCGTTAGCAGGTCAGATGATATTCGCTACCTCATGGAACGAATGTTGGTCTCATTATACGACAACTGTAGGGAACTCGTGTTGAACAAAGCACACCGGCCTCGATATTCTAGATGTCTGGGTTCTGATAGGAGATATTGGGATTTATAAATCTTGTACGGATGACCGGGCATGAAGGCCCACATAGCAATGTTTGTGAACGATGTTTGACTTGTGCGAAAGTCAAGGTGGAATATCAGAAAACCTCGGGCCTACGTCAGCAACCAGAAATACCCATGTGAAAATGGGATCAGATCTCCATGGATTTTGTCACCGGGCTACCTAGAACTCAAGACGGAAACACTATCCCCTGGGTGATCGTTAATTGTCTCACGTAACCAGCACACTTTCTTGCAATCAAGGAAACGGACAAGTCTCCACAGCTGTGAATGTTCCTCTGAGAGTGGCGGCTTTTAGGCACAAGGTGCCAACTCCTGTTACCTCTGGTTTTGATCTATACCTGATTTATGACAGGCGCAACACAACACACTTGGCTCACGTCTAGACATGAGCATTGTTTATCACCGTTGGACAAACGGTCTGAGTCGACGAACCGTCCTGACACTCGAAAACATGCTGCGAGCATGTATACAAATAACTTTAGTAAAACTGGAAGGACGCTTATCCTTGTAAGAGTCCTACTGCAGCTGATACCATTATAGTATTCAGACAGCTCCATTTGAGGCATTGCATGGACGATAATGTCGACCTCCTTGTTGGACTAAGGCGATTGACAACTTAATTACGGGTCCAGGACTTGTACTCGAAACTCTTGGGAAGATTATTTGGATCGGGAGTCGTTTGGCGGCAGTGCGTGACCGGCAGAAAAGCTACACTGGCAAGCGTAGGAAACCCTTGGAGTTCGCTGTAGTCGATTGTATTATGTTGAAAGTCTCACCCTGGGAGGGTGAGGTGCGCTTTGGGAAGCGTAGCAAGCTTAATTTACGTTACGTTGGGCCATTCAAAGTTTCTGGAAAGAATCGGTAACATGGCCTACAAACTCGAGTTACCAGATGAATCGAGTAATGTTCACCTGTCACTTATGCTTCGGATCTAAGGCAGTGTTTGATGAAACATTTGTGATGACTTTTCTAGACAAGTTACAGTTGTCAAGGAGCCAATCAAAGACATAGATGAGGAAGTAAGGATCGTTAACACAGTTGGATTCCAATTGCGAAATTTTGTTGGAACTCATGATGTGGACCGGAGTTCACGTGGAAACGCAATGGTCAGAGTAAGCTCTAGCATCCGTAGTTATCGAAACGGTTGTATCAACTTCTGATATCATTGACAAATTTCGGGACGAAATTTCTTTCAAGTTGGGGATGATGTGACACCCAACTGACTTCGCGATTCTGTTTTTACAATTTGGTTTACGTGGTGTCTGCGTAGTTATCTGGATGATTGGTGATTGTGTGTAATGCTTGATTATTATGTGTGTGGTGTTGCATATAGTTTAATTTGAGTCTCTATCACTTCACTTCTTTGTGCTTACTTAAAATTTCGGGACGAAATTTCTTTCAAGTTGGGGATGATGTGACAACCCGTAACTTCGAGGTATAAACCGTTCGCTTCGCTTTTACAAAATAATTATATATTGATCTCATTCGACGAATTAAATTATACGCATTTAATTTATAGTAACCAAACCAAATCCATATTGTGCTGAACCGAACTGAACCGTTTGAATCGAAGAGCATGTCTCGCTAGTCGACCCAACCTACTTATGTAACCCGAAACCTATGAGGTTCAAAACATAGCGTGTATAAGTTATATTTACATTACTAATATATTAAACAGATTTATTAGTGTTTGAAAAAAATTATTGATACCAACTAATATGTGCCAAACAACTCATGAAGGCAGCCCTTTTCCTTTAGCCAAGGTTTCGGCCCAAACATTTAAACCCTCAATTATGTCGGCCCGACATCCCCTCTTTTATGTTTACGTAAACACATGGACATATTCCACAACTCTTGCCATATTTCAAACCCTAAAACTTGTTCCCCTCCTGAATGGCGACGGCAGTTCCCTTTTCCCCCATCAACTGTAACTCCTTCAAAACCATTGATCACGCTTCCTACCTCGCACAACAACAAACCTCGCCATAAAACATCCTCCCTTTGTCGGACTATTGGCGGAACAAGTGAAGTTTTCGGGATACGCGGAGGATCACGACAGGAATTCTTCGACTTTTGAACATTGGATAACATCTCTTGTCACGTCGGCAGTGCACCACGACTCGCCGGAGACACGAAGGCGTCGCCAGAAGAACTCGAAGCTCTCCTTCTCTCGATTCGACTCTCTCCCTCTCACACGATCGCTTGGGTTTGATTGACCAACTGGTAACGGGTAATGTAACGTAACATACCGAGCAATCCAAGGTGAGTTCATTACTTTTGAGCATGCGTCCCGGTGGTTGGGACAGTCAGTGGGTATCCCGGGGAGGGATAAATCTTTTGGGCAAAACTGGGATATTGGATAATATTCTCACTCTCTATCTTTTAAGTCCCATCTTTTGCTATCGTGGGTGGTAGCGGGGTATTAGTTGGTAGCGCTACTTAGGTTTGGCACCCTCACGCCGTACCGGGGAGGACGGTTGTGAACTAATTACCCAGTCGAGCCTAGTGCTTTGATAGGAGCACTAAGGAAAGGGCAAAACAGACATCAGGAGACGTCTTGTTCAGTATCGAGATATTATCAACATTACTTTTGTATTTGTTAATGAACTGGAATAAACACTTGGTAACTAACATTTCCTAAAACTATGAACTCACCAGCGTTGACTGATACACGTGTGTGCATGCTCGCAGGTTATAGGTATGTCTGGATGTGGAACTTGTTGTCTGGGATACTGGAGTGGTCATGGGTCGAGGAATATGGAAACTTGAAACAAGACTAAATGATTTCATACACTTGGGTTTTAGTTAAACATGTATTAAGCTTCCACTGAACACGATGATTTGTATCTACTGTTTTGTAACACTTTTTGTTAATGAATGAATGTTTTTATTTAAAAATCTCGAATGAGTTCAATGTGATTGGTGGCTAGATCCTGGTACGTCACACGCCCCGCGGTGTACCCGTATGTGGTATTTTGGGGATGTGACACAATAACATTTAGGCCCAATAATATTATGGCCCAATAACATAAATTCATGGGCTAGGCCCAATAACATTAAGACATGGGCTCGGCCCAATGACATATAGTTGATGAAAATACAATTATACAATTTATTCATACAAGACATGAAATCAAGAGGTCAAGACCCGATAATACAACTCACAAGATACAAGATTACATATAAATATATATATATATATATATATATATATATATATATAACAGTTTAACAAATCATACATCTAATACACAGTTCAACGAAAAACAAAGACATGCAAATGTTACACACATTTAAGACACAAGACTTGTACTCAAGTCATTTAAAAAGCCCGAAGTGTCTAACAAATATAAGAACATTTGTAGGTCGCAACACTATTCAGGACGACCGCACGTGAGATCACAGTTACTTCTATTCACGGACGCGATTCTGTGAGTTCATGTCCCCTATTCATCTTAAATGCTTTACAACTTTATAACTATCGGGGAAAATACATGTTCATTTGTATGTTAAGTCATGGAATGAAACACCTTAGATCATGTGCGATTAGGGTCATACATCTAAGCACCATTAATCTAGTTTGGACCTAGGTACAAGGGGTTAGATTTAATGGGTTTTGGTGAGCCCCACTCATGGTCGTGGACCCATACAGAAGAGTGTGTTTGTGTCCCAATCGATAGTAGTCGACACGAAAATCGTCTAGGTTTGGATTGCTTCCTAATTCGTCACACCTATTAATGTCCTCGCGAAACATTAATGATCAACGATTTCATTGACGCTTTACATACTACATCATTACATATAGATACATCTTATACAACTCACATTTTATCGATACAGTTTATACAACTCACATTTTATGGATACGTTTTATACAACTCACATTTTACAGATACATTTAATACAACTCACATTTTACAGATACATCTCATACAACTAAACTGCATGAACTCGCCAACTTTTGTTGATGATTTCAAATTTAACATGTATTTCAGGAAATTAGCGGACCATGCGGACATTTCAGTCAAGGAAAGCAAGTATCAAGACTCCATGCCACCATTTGAAGGGCTTACCAGTTATATACCGCCCCTTTGCGGTGATATCGTGGTCAAAGCCTTGACATTTTAAGACTTACATTTTGATGTATAAAACAATGATAACTTACTTTCATTTGATGGTTTGTAACCATTACATTTAACTTATGTTGCGTTCTTTTGAAACGATTATAGCAATGGCATTGGAGCTTGTTTTTATTCATTTAGTATGTTCACTTATATTGTTATGCAATGAGAACCGATCAGATCACACCTCGCGCTTCCGCTATGAGCGGGTGTGACAGAGTGGTATCAGAGCATCGATTGTAGTGAACCAGGATTCTTTCTCGAGTCTAAGTCTACAATCACTAGGGACCTCTCACGAAAACCTCTTGTTCATGTTGAACATATTATAAATAAAATTGGACAGGTCATAAGATTTTCATTGCATAAACATTTTTCAAGGTCCACAACAACAAAAATTCACTTCACATAAATCAAGCGAGGACATTTCCATTGGTGAAGTCTATGAGAAATAGACACATTACATTAACAGACTATGTGCCTACAATATATTACATTATCAGTTTACGCATTATAAATGGTTTACAAGTTCAGCTTATGCAAGATAGAAATCCTTGTTAGATAGGATTTTATGTGATTATATATAAATGATTTATATATGTGTTCTAATGAATATTGTGGCAAGAACAAAATGCCTTCGACTTCGAATTCCATTGTCATCCTTGACACATATATCATGGTTAAGACACGACATCTTTTACACAAGATATGATACTCTATTTTCAAACATGACATATTTTATACAATACATCTTCCATGAGAATATCGACCTCACGTTTAATTGCGGAGCATATGGCGAATGTGGTACCTAAGTGAGACCATAAAGCATTGATTCCCATGGAAGATGGCTGCTTTCTCGTGGATGCTGAGATGCCTGACTTCAGTAGTGAAGATGAGGCGGAGGTGGCAACCTTGGACAACAACTCCATTAGTGGGACGAGGTCCCTATGGCTGATACAAATCATGATTGACAACACTCTTGTCCAGTCAAGGAAGATGAAGTACCTGTAACATTTGTGCTTGTAATCATTATGAACAGTTCAATTATCAATAAAACAATGTTATTTTATCCCAATGATTGTTTGATTTTGTTTTACATTTTTCGTATTTTAACTTTTGTTCAATTTCAAACTCTACATCGCCTTCTGGAGAATTATACGCAAACTAGTACGTAAACGTACTCAGTTTAATGCGACAAATACTCCGGAACATCAACATATACTCAACATACCTTAAATAACCTTTACATCACTTAGAAATAAGTTTTGAAGGCTTTGGTATGGCAAAAACAAGTTAATTCGCTTACAGGGACTAAACTTGACAAACTGCGAAAGTATGCCAATTTAAACTGTAACGAACATTCCGGAACATGTCCATAAGTTAAACATACCATAAATATCCTTTACATAGCTTAGAAATAGGCTTTGAGGGGTTTGGTATGCTAAAACAAACTTTTGGATCATTCAGGGGCTAAAAGTGTCAAAAAGTGCACAAGTTTGCACTTTCGCGCATAACTTACGTTCTGAATACATCCGGACATCCAAAAATTTATGTAAGCGTCCTAGTATTGTGCCTTAGTGTTTGGCATGAGAAAAATCCATTCGTCGCGCAATTTGGATCGTCTTTCGCGCTTATGCGCATTCCGTCGTAATTAACCGAACATCGCGACCGTACGGCCAAACGAACCGACATCCGACATATTTTTGAGCACATTTTCAGTTCCCTATACTTTAACATCATTTTAGAGCTTTGAAATGGAGTTAACGGGGCTTAAACGTGCCAAAAACGCATCAAATACCAAGTTTTGGTGCTGCAGGGGCTAAAATGGTAAATCTGCCAAACTAGGGGCTTACGGACCGTAAGCCAAAGCCCATACGGTCCGTAAGGGGTCCCCAGTACAGCAGAACCCACATTTAATGCTGATTGGCTCTTCAAATCGCGAAAGGTCCGATTGCCTTTTCACCCAATGAAAGGCCAAGGGCCATATTCAGTGAATCTAGTATTGTAACACATGTACGCACAAGATCATGGCACGATATTCGATAAAACGATCCTAACGGTTCCACTTTTCCTATAAATACCCCCCCCCCCTTTTGTGTAAAAATCACAAGAATCAGATCTAAAAAGCTCTAAGTTGAAGTATTGTTTCATACCTGAGTTTCTCTGATCTCGATTAGCATTCGGGGACTCTCCGTAAGTATTCTTTCATTGTTTTATCGCTTTTCAAGTCCGAAAGTCAACGTTTTGTTGACTTTCTGCGTTGACCAGCTTATGGTCGATGCGAAGTTCGTTGGAACTTCATAACGTGAGCGTGATCATGATGGTTATGGTCCATAGTGACCATACCTACTGATTACCCCGTTATCTAGGCTCAGTGACGAGTCGTAGTTTCGGCCAAAATGCGCATTCTTGCGTGTTTTGTAACCAAACTACTCGTGAGCATCAAAGCCGTTTGTTTTGATGCCAAACCTGTTTTCTAAACTTAGTTAAGCATGTTCTAACATGCTTAGCTCATCACTTTTAGTATAGTGCTTATATAGGGTCGTAAGGTAAGAGATCTAAACCATCGCTTATACTTTCGAACCCGACCTATTTGGTCGATCATTAGGATCCGACCAAACACATTAGGTGACCATAGCTATAACCTTCCGAGGTTATACCTTGTGGTCACGATGTTAGGCGTTCCATACGCGTTCTACGCGAACGACGCGTTAGGGTAGCATAAGCTATCTAAACGGGTCGTGATGGGTCGCAAGCACTTAGGTTAGGTTTCATTTTAGTATGTAGGCTTTGTTAAACCATATTACACGAGTCCCCGTACTCGTTTGGTTTACAAACCCGCATACTATCCGATCCTTCCGATTTGGTCCTGTATATTAACATAGCTACCTATTAGGTGCCGTTTGATATCCCGTGATCTTTAGCATTATCTGGTTATATTACAAGGAAGTCAAAGCAATCTCAGGTGAGTACATTAAACCCCTCTTTTACTGTTTTCCAAACTGTTTTGGGGTGAAACACATGTGCCTATCTGTTACATTCATGCTTTCCATGTTTTCACATCATATGCCTGCTATGTTGTTAGTACATTATAGTACACGATTTCATTACATTTTATGCTATGTATGCCCATTGTGTGCGTACTTAGTGCATTGATTTACATGAATATTTCTGCTGCATATGTTTACTCAGCATATGGGCACATTGATTTACATGAACATTTCTGTTGCATATGTTTACTCAGCATATGGACACATTGATTTACATGAACATTTTTGTTGCATATGTTTACTTAGCATATGGACACATTGATTTACATGAACATTTCTATTGCATATGTTTACTCAGCATATGGACACATTGATTTACATGAACATTTCTGCTACATATGTTTACTCAGCATATGGGCACATTGATTTACATAAACATTTCTGCTTTGTATGTTTACTTAGCATACTTAGTACAATTGTTTACATCACATGCCTTCATTTTGTTATGACATTTGGTTTGTTTAACATGGGACAATACATTCATTAACATTGATCACGCCGTTCGTTAGTAGGTAGTGGTACCATAGGAATTGACAACTCCCATTCCTGAAGTCCTGGGTTTGATAGGACTGGAAGGATTGACCGAATTCGATATACATAACTTAGATAAACCTTTAATTTGTTTAAGGGTTTATCGCCGCAGTCTCAAGGCTTGGATGTATGCATAGTTTACAATACCGCATAGATGTTAATATCAATAGAGCATGCATTTTTCCACAGAACATAATGTTGATTTAAACCACGTGTTACTTCAACGACTTGTTTTGTGCATTTTACATATGGTTTAAGTTGATACATTTCGCTTACCATACATGATACATTTTGGGATACACATTACATGATTTACATTGAACATAAGCACGTTGACATTGACATACACATTTGGTGGTTTTCATTGCACATAAACATTTAACATGGTGTACACAATAACACTTGACATTTGGTTTATACATGAACAATTTACATGGTGGATTGGTTTGGGTAAATGGTTTGAGTAACGTGGAGTATGTAATATGATGCAAACATGGTGGATACGCCGCTGGTACTTCCTATATATAAATGTTTTTATAATATTACATATCTTAGCGTTATCTAAATCATTTTAGTTTAGACATATAACATTTTATACCAATAACATACCTTTCATAAAACATTGTCTTACAAAACAACTTATTATATTCAACTCATTTTACTTGGTTACTCGTTTAACCTTGCACTTTTCTATATATATCATTTGATGTTATCGATTTTCAAATGGTTTACAAAGCAAAACAAATTACAAGGTTCATGACTGACTGTTATTAAACATTTCTTTAAACTCAAGTCATGAATCCCATTTTCACAAAAACTATGTATCTCACAGGCATTTTTATGCTGACGTACCTACTTTCACATGTGTTTTCAGGAGCTATTCCATAGGATGATGATCATGACACTAGGGCGGACCTGTGCCTTAGAGAATAAAAATGAAGATAGAATTAGTTTAATTATGTTCTGAACTCTTTGTTTTCCTGTTTGAAACGATGTAGCACTCATGTTTATAAATAAAATACAGCTTTGTATGCCATGGTCATGAAACAATTTAATTATGTCCACAACACTCCCCGGCGTTTCCGCCGCGGTTGCATGTTATACGCGGCCGGGGTGTGACAGAAGAGTTGGTATCAGAGCCATTGGTTATAGGGAATTAGGTTATTAGTAATGCTTTGACCTAGACTATAACTTTCTAGGACCCTAACACAAGTTTTCTTGTGTTTAAAGTTTAAAACGTGCACATCACCTATCCTTAGGTGATAACCACAACGGGAACTTCGGTTCCGAATCCGCTTTGAAAATTAATCATCTGTTCTAGGATGATTGATTACTAGGTTTTGAACCCTCTGTTATATGGTTTTGAACCCTTTGGATTCTCAAAAATCTCGTCAAAGTTTTGGGTTAATAGTGTGAACACGTGCGAACTGGAAGAGTGAATGCCTGTACCCTGGGTTTTCTGTCTAAGGCTAGAGTGTTCGTACAAATCCACATAATCGGACCAGTCACTCTTACCTGGGAACTCTTGGGGTGAGTGTTCACTTATAGGCAAGCATGTCTTCGCGATACACAAATTCTGACCCATTTACTTTGACTAGACATTTCATGTCGCTTGTATGCTTTGCGATGCATAAACCGCTATCTTTGCTTTTGTTGATTTTGCTTCATCTCATTCTCTTCATCCAATCATCTCACTCGCTTCATTTCATGTTTTTCTCTTCTAGAATGCCTCCTCGACGTGACAACCAGATAGCTACTGCCGAGCTGGCGGAGATTATTGCGTAGCAGATGGCTGCTCAATTCCCAAATCTCTTCGCTCAATGGAACCAGGCCAACAACAACAACAATGGTATATGCAAATACAAGGATTTTAACTCGGCTAAGCCACTCAAGTTTAGTGGTTCTGAGGGAGCAACTGGGCTTCTTCAGTGGTTCGAGAGCATCGAGAACACTTTTCGCCACGTGCAGTGTCCGGATAATCGCAAGGTCGAGTTTTCTTCAAGCGTGTTTCAGAAGAGGGCTCTTACATGGTGGAATGGGGTTATGAGAGATCAAGGTGCAGAAGTTGCTCTAGCTCAGACATGGGCTGAACTGAGAGCTCTTATGATGAGGGAGTTTTGTCCTCGTCATGAACAACGAGCGTTGGAGAAAGAATTTGATGTTTTGAAGCAAGATAGTGGCGAGCACAGGGCTTATACGGATAGGTTTGAGGAGTTGAGTCTGCTTTGCCCGACTATGGTTACCCCACTCGATAAGGCCATCGAAAGGTACATCGACGGCCTACCTGACTCAGAACAAGACATCCTTACTGGTAGCAACCCTACCACACTCCGTCAGGCAATCGAGTTATCAGCGACACTGACTGAGTCGCAGATTCGGAAGAATAAGCTACACAGGAAGGGTGACAAGGGCAAGAAGCAGTCGGCTGACAAGGAAGATAGCAAGAAAGGTCAAAACAAGAAGGGAAAGGATTCTGGTTCCTCAAGGGGGTCAAGGAAGCGTAAGGCTTCCCAAAACTATGCTGTCACTGCCTCCAGCAAAGAAGCCCTATTCAGGAAGTGCACCTTTGTGCAATCAATGCAACAGTCACCATCAGCCGCAATATCAGTGCCGTTTCTGTACCAATTGTGGGAAGTCAGGTCACCTTGCCGATGTTTGTCGGTTTGCTCAGAATCGCGCAGTTCAGAACCCTGCTCAACAGGTTGCTCAGCAACAGGGTCAGGCTGCACGACCAAACTATCCACCAGGTGCTTGTTATAACTGTGGGGATCTGACCCACTACAGAAATCGGTGTCCCAGGCTAGCCAACCAGAACCAGAATGCAAACCAAAATCAGGCTCAGGCTCGAGGTCGAGTCTTCAACATGAATGCACAAGAAGCACAAGCAGACAACGAAGTGGTGAACGGTACGTTCTTTATTAATAATCAGCCAGCATCTGTTCTTTTTTATTCGGGTGCCGACAAGAGTTTTGTGTCATTGTCTTTTGAGACAATGCTTCGCGTGTCTAGAACAAAACTAAGTAAACCTTTGACAATAGAGGTTGCCAGTGGTGAACCCATTGTTCTTAATTCTGTTCTACGCAACTGCCAGTTGAACCTTAACGATCATATTTTTCCTATTGACCTCACGCCAATGCAACATGGAAGTTTCGACGTTATAGTGGGTATGGATTGGTTATCTAAGCATCGCGCAGAGATAGTTTGTTCTGAGAAGATTGTTCGTGTGCCGCTGTCGACAGGCGAGATCCTACAGGTTCATGGTGAGAAGCTTGTCGGTGGTCTCAAACTCATGTCTTGTTTTAAAGCTCGGAAATATCTGCGAAAGCACTATGTGGCTTTCTTAGCACATGTTACAGCAGATAAAGGCAAGGGTAAGTCTATTTCAGATATTCCTGTCGTTCGGGATTATTCTGAAGTTTTCCCTGAAGAGTTACCTGGTCTACCTCCAGCACGCCAAGTCGAGTTCCGTATTGATCTCGTACCTGGTGCAAATCCCATTGCCAGAGCTCCATATCGTCTTGCACCGTCCGAGATGCAAGAGTTGTCTAAGCAGCTTCAGGAGCTCTCCGACAAAGGTTTTATCCGTCCTAGCTTTTCACCCTGGGGTGCTCCCGTTCTTTTTGTAAAGAAGAAGGATGGATCTTTCAGGATGTGTATCGATTATCGTGAGCTTAACAAGCTCACAATCAAGAATCGATATCCCCTACCTCGCATTGATGATCTCTTTGATCAATTGCAAGGCGCTTCTTACTTTTCAAAGATTGATCTGCGATCTGGATATCATCAACTCCGTGTGCATGAAGAAGATATTCCCAAGACGGCGTTCCGTACTCGCTATGGACATTATGAGTTCACAGTCATGCCATTCGGTTTGACTAATGCTCCTGCTGTTTTCATGGACTTGATGAATAGGGTCTGCAAACCTTATTTGGATAAGTTCATCATCGTTTTCATTGATGACATTTTGATATATTCTAAGACGCGAGCTGATCATGAGCAACATCTACGTCTTACTTTGGAACTCCTAAAGAAAGAGCAGCTTTTCGCCAAATTCTCCAAGTGTGAATTCTGGCTTAAAGAAGTTCAATTCTTAGGACACATTGTCAACGAACAAGGTATTCATGTAGATCCCTCCAAGATCAGTGCGATTAAGGATTGGGATACACCTACTACCCCTACTGAGGTTCGCTCTTTTCTTGGTCTAGTGGGTTATTACCGCCGCTTCATTGAGAACTTCTCAAAGATTGCAGTTCCTCTAACTGCTCTAACTCAGAAGAACAAGCCATTTGATTGGGGAGTCAAACAAGAGGAAGCATTTCTGACTTTGAAACAAAAGCTTTGCGACGCGCCTGTCCTAACATTGCCTGAGGGCAATGATGATTTCGTCGTTTATTGCGACGCATCTAAATTAGGTCTTGGCTGCGTCCTGATGCAAAGAAACAAAGTCATAGCATACGCATCAAGGCAGTTGAAGATACATGAGAAAAACTACACCACTCATGATCTTGAGTTGGGTGCAGTTGTCTTCGCTCTTAAGATCTGGAGACACTATTTGTACGGTACAAAATGTGTGGTTTTCACTGACCACAAAAGTCTTCAACATATCTTCAATCAAAAGGAACTCAACATGAGGCAAAGACGTTGGGTTGAACTTCTAAATGACTAGGACTGCGAAATTCGCTACCATCCCGGTAAGGCGAATGTCGTAGCCGATGCATTGAGTCGCAAGGAACGTACTAAGCTTCATTGTGTACGTGTCCAATCTGTTATTCAAACCGATATCCAAGCTCGTATTTCTCAGGCTCAACAAGCTTGTGTTTCACAAGGTTTGATGGATAAGGAATTTCCTTATCACATAACACCGGCTCTTGAACTGAAGGACAATGGATCATATTACTTCATGGACCGTTTGTGGGTCCCGAGCCAAGATAATCTTTGTACCCTGCTTATGGATGAAGCCCATAAGTCTCGTTATTCTATTCATCCTGGCTCAGATAAGATGTATAAGGATCTTCGTATACAGTATTGGTGGCCTGGTATGAAGAAAGACATTGCCTTATACGTATCCAAATGCCTTACTTGTCTTAAGGTTAAGGCTGAACATCAGCGTCCTTCCGGGTTATTGGAACAACCAGAGATCCCAGTTTGGAAATGGGAAAACATTACTATGGATCTCATTACTAAACTCCCGCGCACAAAGAAAGGTCACGATGCCATCTGGGTAGTCGTTGATCGTCTTACAAAGTCAGCGCATTTCTTGCCAATCCGTGAGGATTTTTCGGCTGACAAACTTGCTCAAATCTACGTGGATGAAATTGTAGCACGACATGGTGTTCCTTTGAACATCATTTCTGACAGAGATGCTCGTTTCACTTCTCATTTTTGGAGAACCATGCAATCTGCTATGGGGTCTCAAATCAATTTGAGCACAGCTTATCATCCGCAAACGGATGGTCAATCTGAAAGAACAATCCAGACAATGGAGGATATGCTTAGAGCTTGTGTGATCGATTTTGGTGGTAGTTGGGATTCACATCTTCCATTGATTGAATTCTCCTATAACAACAGTTATCACTCCAGCATCAACATGGCTCCTTTCGAGGCTCTCTATGGTCGAAAATGTCGTTCACCGGTCTGCTGGAATGAGATTGGCGAGGCTCAGCTTACTGGACCTGCCCTCATTTTAGAGACAACAGATAAGGTTAAGAAAGTTCGTGATAACCTTCAGATAGCTAGAAGCCGTCAAAAGAGTTACGCGGACCTAAAACGCAAACCCTTGGATTTTCAAGTCGGTGATCGTGTATTACTTAAGGTCTCACCTTGGAAAGGTGTGATCAGATTTGGAAAGAAAGGAAAACTTGCACCTAGATACGTTGGACCATTCAAGATCGTCGAAAGAATCGGTAAGGTAGCCTACAGACTTGAGTTACCTCCTGAACTTGGAAATGTTCATCCAACCTTTCACGTGTCCAATCTCAAGAGGTGTTTAGCTGATGAGAACCTCCACATACCGCTTGACGAAATTCGTGTTGATAAAACACTAAAATTTGTTGAGAAACCGGTGGAAATCATGGAACGTGAAGTCAAGTGGCTTAAACGCAAGCGCATTCCTTTGGTCAAGGTTCGTTGGAAATCTAAGCGTGGACCCGAGTTTACTTGGGAACGTGAAGATCAAATGAAGGCAAAATATCCGCATCTTTTTCCACGAGTTTCCTCTAAATAAATTTCGGGACGAAATTTCCACAAGTAGGGGAGACTGTAACATTTGGGCTTGTAATCATTATGAACAGTTCAATAATCAATAAAACAATTTTATTTTATCCCAATGATTGTTTGATTTTGTTTTACATTTTTCGTATTTTAACTTTGGTTCAATTTCAAACTCTACATCGCCGTCTGGAGAATTATACGCAAACTAGTACGTAAACGTACTCAGTTTAATGCGACAAATACTCCGGAACATCAACATATACTCAACATACCTTAAATAACCTTTACATAACTTAGAAATAAGTTTTGAAGGCTTTGGTATGGCAAAAACAAGTTAATTCGCTTACAGGGACTAAACTTGACAAACTGCGAAAGTATGCCAATTTAAACTGTAACGAACATTCCGGAACATGTCCATAAGTTAAAAATACCATAAATATCCTTTACATAGCTTAGAAATAGGCTTTGAGGGGTTTGGTATGCTAAAACAAACTTTTGGATCATTCAGGGGCTAAAAGTGTCAAAAAGTGCACAAGTTTGCACTTTCGCGCATAACTTACGTTCTGAATACATCCGGACATCCAAAAATTTATGTAAGCATCCTAGTATTTTGCCTTAATGTTTGGCATGAGAAAAATCCATTCGTCGCGCAATTTGGATCGTCTTTCGCGCTTATGCGCATTCCGTCGTAATTAACCGAACATCGCGACCGTACGGCCAAACGAACCGACATCCGACATATTTTTGAGCACATTTTCAGTTCCCTATACTTTAACATCATTTTAGAGCTTTGAAATGGAGTTAACGGGGCTTAAACGTGCCAAAAACGCATCAAATACCAAGTTTTGGTGCTGCAGGGGCTAAAATGGTAAATCTGCCAAACTAGGGGCTTACGGACCGTGGTCCGTAAGGGGTCCCCAGTATAGCAGAACCCACATTTAATGCTGATTGGCTCTTCAAATCGCGAAAGGTCCGATTGCCTTTTCACCCAATGAAAGGCCAAGGGCCATATTCAGTGAATCTAGCATTGTAACACATGTACGCACAAGATCATGGCACGATATTCGATAAAACGATCCGAACGGTTCCACTTTTCCTATAAATACCGCCCCCCCCCCTTTTGTGTAAAAATCACAAGAATCAGATCTAAAAAGCCCTAAGTTGAAGTATTGCTTCATACCTGAGTTTCTCTGATCTCGATTAGCATTCGGGGACTCTCCGTAAGTATTCTTTCATTGTTTTATCGCTTTTCAAGTCCGAAAGTCGACGTTTTGTTGACTTTCTGTGTTGACCAGCTTATGGTCGATGCGAAGTTCGTTGGAACTTCATAACGTGAGCGTGATCACGATGGTTATGGTCCATAGTGACCATACCTACTGATTACCCCGTTATCTAGGCTCAGTGACGAGTCGTAGTTTCGGCCAAAATGCGCATTCTTGCGTGTTTTGTAACCAAACTACTCGTGAGCATCAAAGCCGTTTGTTTTGATGCCAAACCTGTTTTCTAAACTTAGTTAAGCATGTTCTAACATGCTTAGCTCGTCACTTTTAGTATAGTGCTTATATAGGGTCGTAAGGTAAGCGATCTAAACCATCGCTTATACTTTCGAACCCGACCTATTTGGTCGATCATTAGGATCCGACCAAACACATTAGGTGACCATAGCTATACCCTTCCGAGGTTATACCTTGTGGTCACGATGTTAGGCGTTCCATACGCGTTCTACGCGAACGACGCGTTAGGGTAGCATAAGCTATCTAAACGGGTCGTGATGGGTCGCAAGCACTTAGGTTTGGTTTCATTTTAGTATGTAGGCTTTGTTAAACCATATTACACGAGTCCCCATACTCGTTTGGTTTACAAACCCGCATACTATCCGATCCTTCCGATTTGGTCCGGTATATTAACATAGCTACCTATTAGGTGCGGTTTGATATCCCGTGATCTTTAGCATTATCTGGTTATATTACAAGGAAGTCAAAGCAATCTCATGTAAGTACATTGAACCCCTCTTTTACTGTTTTCCAAACTGTTTTGGGGTGAAACACATGTGCCTATCTGTTACATTCATGCTTTCCATGTTTTCACATCATATGCCTGCTATGTTGTTAGTACATTATAGTACATGATTTCATTACATTTTATGCTATGTATGCCCATTGTGTGCGTACTTAGTGCATTGATTTACATGAACATTTCTGCTGCATATGTTTACTCAGCATATGGGCACATTGATTTACATGAACATTTCTGTTGCATATGTTTACTCAGCATATGGACACATTGATTTACATGAACATTTCTGTTGCATATGTTTACTCAGCATATGGACACATTGATTTACATGAACATTTCTGTTGCATATGTTTACTCAGCATATGGACACATTGATTTACATGAACATTTCTGCTGCATATGTTTATTCAGCATATGGGCACATTGATTTACATAAACATTTCTGCTTCGTATGTTTGCTTAGCATACTTAGTACAATTGTTTACATCACATGCCTTCATTTTGTTATGACATTTGGTTTGTTTAACATGGGACAATACATTCATTAACATTGATCACGCCGTTCGTTAGTAGGTAGTGGTACCATAGGAATTGACAACTCCCATTCCTGAAGTCCTGGGTTTGATAGGACTGGAAGGAATGACCGAATTCGATATACATAACTTAGATAAACCTTTAATTTGTTTAAGGGTTTATCACCGCAGTCTCAAGGCTTGGATGTATGCATAGTTTACAATACCACATAGATGTTAATATCAATAGAGCATGCATTTTTCCACAGAAGATAATGTTGATTTAAACCAGGTGTTACTTCAACGACTTGTTTTGTGCATTTTACATATGGTTTAAGTTGATACATTTCGCTTACCATACATGATACATTTTGGGATACACATTACATGATTTACATTGAACATAAACACGTTGACATTGACATACACATTTGGTGGTTTTCATTGCACATAAACATTTAACATGGTGTACACAATAACACTTGACATTTGGTTTATACATGAACAATTTACATGGTGGATTGGTTTGGGTAAATGGTTTGAGTAACGTGGAATATGTAATATGATGCAAACATGGTGGATACGCCGCTGGTACTTCCTATATATAAATGTTTGTATAATATTACATATCTTAGCGTTATCTAAATCATTTCAGTTTAGACATATAACATTTTATACCAATAACATACCTTTCATAAAACATTGTCTTACAAAACAACTTATTATATTCAACTCATTTTACTTGGTTACTCGTTTAACCTTGCACTTTTCTATATATATCATTTGATGTGATCATTTTTCAAATGGTTTACAAAGCAAAACAAATTACAAGGTTCATGACTGACTGTTATTAAACATTTCTTTAAACTCAAGTCATGAATCCCATTTTCACAAAAACTATGTATCTCACAGGCATTTTTATGCTGACGTACCTACTTTCACATGTGTTTTCAGGAGCTATTCCATAGGATGATGATCATGACACTAGGGCGGACCTGTGCCTTAGAGAATAAAAATGAAGATAGAATTAGTTTAATTATGTTCTGAACTCTTTGTTTTCCTGTTTGAAACGATGTAGCACTCATGTTTATAAATAAAATACAGCTTTGTATGCCATGGTCATGAAACAATTTAATTCTGTCCACAACACTCCCCGACGTTTTCGCCGCGGTTGCATGTTATACGCGGCCGGGGTGTGATAGTACCCATCTTGAAGGTGCCCCTCCAGTTGATATCTTTACAAATTCTCTCTATTTTTTATTTCATTTAACATCGTGCCGTTCTGTGAGTAATGACAACGGACATTGACACGTGAACTATCACGAAGTTCCCTTCTATGTTGAAGGTATAAAGACAATAGTGTCCTCTATCTGACTGATCGTCTGCTTTGAATGAGAGAATGCTAGGGTGACCATGCAAGACAATTTATTATTACAGGGACCTACGTAATAACAACTTGTAGTGTATGGAAATCCTGGTGGACTCTGCGGGCAAAGCTAGTGATCACTATCCATTCAAAATTCTTAAGTTGTTCAAGTTTCTATCGAATAGAACACTAACCAATATGATTACTATAACACCCTACAATACAATACAGGAAGACGATACGTATTGTTCGCACCTAACATTCAATCTACAACACGAGTTGTTCGAGACTAGTCATCTAAACAAACAAAACTTGTTAACCACTCTTGGAGGATCTTTCCTCAACATTCTAGAATTCTTGCACATGAGTTGGTTCTTTGGTGTCTATGACACCTTATCTTATTTATTGGAAATGGATACAATAAATTCCGTCGCTTGACATTTGTCTTGTCCCAAGGGATGGTATGGCACAAGTCATGCTACAACTCCCTCATTACATTATATTCGACATCTATGCAGATTTGAATGATCTCGTTGGAGCTCGAGAAGCTCAAGCACTATTACCATATTCGTCACGTGGACAAGTACGACAAAGGAATTTCTCTACTTCGGATGATCAAAACCTATGTAGTATGGAATGCATACTATAGGGACGGAGACCACTGGTTGGTTTCCCCTCCTCAACGAATTAATTCATTTTTCACTTAGACATATGGCCAATATACGCAAGAGGCACTGCATATTTTGGTTTCGGTTATCCACATTATCATTTATTCGAACATGTATGAACAATGCGATCTTGAGGTTTCCATGACCGATTGCACCCTTCGTTCTTGGGCGCATGATAGACTATATTATCCAAATATATGTCTAGATTCTTTTAATATCGCTTATTAAAAAGATCATGGCGCCAAAAGGAAAGTCTACACCCAAAAAGGATTAACAAATCAGCATCTTACTGATTAAGTCGAACAAGAGTTCTTATGGAACAACACGAGGGTGCAAAAATTGCATAACATGAGGTCAATCGAGAAGACACTAGTGATGGTACTGGTGGTACTGTTAGTTCAAGTGGTTCAAATCCCGATGGATCAGGAACGAGTGGCAATGCCACACCGGAAGATGCGACAGCACAAGGTTTAAGTCTAAGGCCTTTCCGTACTGTACGCCGCAAGACCTCGTTAATATGAGAGGTGCGGTAGGTTCTGTCCGCCAAATAAAGACAATGAAGTCGGTTGGTCATACTAGTAAATGTATTCCTGAGTACACAATTAGATACACAAAGAGTCTCCTGCTGAGTGCAGCATTAACTTGGTGGAATCTCCATGTACAAACGCTAGGAAGTGATAGAGTGAGGAGATTGTCGAGGGAAGAACTCAAGGATCTTATGCGAGAAGAGTATTGTTCGCTAATTGAAATTCGAAGGTTGGAAACAAATTCTAGAACTCAATCATGCCTAGAGCCAATTTTCTTGGTTACACTCGAGGCTTTCATGGTCTCTCAAGGGTTGTTTCCATACTGCGTAACACCCAAATTCAAACGCATTGCGCGTTACATTTGGGATTTAGCCCTGGAGACCTAAGGCATGACCGCATCATCCCACCCTATCTCGATCATTCAAACAGTAGTTACCCAACACATTTCTTACCAATCAAACTCATGCATGTGAAATGAGTTTCATGGCTAGTGACGGGATTGTCCTAGCTACAATTAGGGACTGGATTATCCTACACCTACACATTGGGATTGGGCTATCCTACATCTAAACATTGGGATTGGGCTATCCTACATCTAAACATAGGGATTGGGCTATCCTACACCTAAACATATGGATTGGGTTATCCTACATCTAAACATATGGATTGGGTTATCCTACATCTAAACATATGGATTGGGTTATCCTACGTGTAAACATAGGGTTCCTAAAACTATAAAGTGCAGTCCTCGCCACACAGAATTCAAAATGTACTTGGCCGAGAGCCAAGTAAGCTAGACGTCCCCTCATTCTATAGAATCAACATATGGTAAACTAGTCGAGTCAGGGGAAGTTGTTAGAGAATGTTCCTTGGAACTTGGCGAGCGAAAATTCAATATCGATCTCTTACCCGTTGAGTTGGGTAGTTTTGACGTAGCGGTTAGCATGGATTGGTTATCCGATAACCAAGCCGAAGTCTTTTGTCATGAAAAGGTCATTCATCTACCACTACTAAACAAAGAGACACTTGTTATTCATGGAGAAAATCACGACACACCATTGCGGATCATCAATTGCATGAAGGCACAGAAGTGCTTACGGAAAGGTTGTGTTGCCTTTCTGGCACATGTTGTCAACAAGAAGGCCGTTGGGCCGAAGCTGACAGATATTCCTGTGGTAAAAGAGTTTCCTGAAGTCTTTCCTGAAGACTTGCCTGGACTATAACCATATCGACAAGTCGAGTTTCATATCGACTTGGTACCGGTAACCGCACCCATAGCCAAATCTCCATATCGATTAGCACCTTCTGAAATGCAAGAGTTATCCACACAACTCCAAGAGTTTTTGGATAAAGTATTCACTAGACCAAGCTACTCACCTTGGGGAGCTCCAGTCCTATTTGTGAAGAAGAAGGACGGAACGTTCAGAATGTGCATAGAGTACATAGAGTTGAATAAACTCACCATCAAGAATCGGTATCCACTACCGAGGATTGATGACTTATTCGATCAATTGCAAAGTTCAAGCTTATACTCCAAGATAGACTTATGATCAACGTATCACCAGTTACGAATACAAGAGGAAAGCATACCGAAAACGGCTTTTCGAAATCATTATGGCCATTATGAGTTTCTCGTTATGCCTTTTGGTTTAACGAACGCACCAGCGGTCTTCATGGATTTTACGAATCGCGTGTGCAAGCCGTATCTCTACAAATTCATCATAGTGTTCATTGACGACATTATGATATACTCACGATCAACAGCTGAACACGAGCAACATTTAAAAACCATCTTAGAACTACTCAAGAAGAAGAAACTATACGCGAAGTTTTCCAAATGTGAGTTTTGGATTCGTGAAGTACAATTTATCGGGCAGATAGTGAATGAGAAAGGCATTCAAGTAGACACCTCGAAAATCGAAGCAATTAAGAACTGGGAAGCGCCCAAGACTCCAACTGAAGTCTGGTAATTCTTGGGATTAGTAGGGTACTATCGGAGATTTATAGAGAATTTTTCAAAAATTTCTCAACTGCTAACCACCCTCACCAAATCGAGAAACAAGAAGAATCATTTCAACTTCTCAAGGATAAGTTATGCGATGCACCAATCTTATCACTACCCGATGGTACTGATGACTTTGTAGTATATTGTGATGCTTTGCATCAAGGATTGGGTTGCGTACTTATGCAACAGGAGAAAGTTATCTCGTACGCATCGCATCAACTAAAAATTCACTTAAAAAAACTATACCACTCATGACCTCGAGTTAGGCGCAATGGTATTCACTTTGAAAATATGGCGACACTATTTATATGGTACTCAGTGTACGATTTTCACAGATCATAAAAGTCTTCAGCACATATTCAATCAAAAAGAACTAAATATGCATCAGCGACGTTGGATTGAATTGCTGAACGACTATGATTGTGAAATAAAGTACCACCCGGGCAAGGCGAACGTTGTAGCAGACGCCTTGAGCCGTAAGGAACGAGTTAGAACTTTGAGAGTTCGAGCATTAGAGATGACGACTCACACGGATCTAACTATACGAATTCATGATGCACAACAAGAAGCGCTCAACGAAGAACATATTCGAGCAGAAACACTTTGAGTCACAGAAAAACAATTAGTACCGAAAGAAGATGGAACTTTATACTCTGTGGGTGGAATTTGAGTTCCACTCTTTGGCGGCCTTTGAGATGTTATTTTGAGGAAGCACATAGGCCCAAGACTTGAAAGAGTACTATTGGTGGCCTAACCTCAAAAAGGATATCGCGACTTATGTCAGGAATGCTTGACCTGCGCAATGGTCAAGGCAGAATATCAGAAACCCTTGGGTTTGCTACAACAAATTCCCGTCTGGAAATGGGAATAAATATCGATGGACTTCGTTATGAAGTTACCCAGGACCTCAAGAGGCCACGACATGATATGGGTAATCGTCGATAGATTGACAAAGTCCGCACACTTCTTGCCGATTCGGGAGAAGGATAGCAAAGAGAAACTAGTAGAACTCTATGTCAAAGAAATAGTGGCTCGTCATGGAGTGCCTATTTCAATCATCTTAGACCGAGACAGTCGCGAACGGACCTTTCATCCACAAACTGACGGCCAGAGCGAACGGACAATCCAAACACCCAAAGATATGCTTCGTGCGTGTGTTTTGGATTTGGGCAGCAACTGGGATACTCATCTACCGTTGGTTGAGTTTTCCTATAATAACAGCTACCATACAAGTATACAAGCTGCACTGTTTGAAGCTCTCTATGGTCGAAAGTGTCGTTCTCCGCTATGTTGGGCGGAAGCGGGCGATAAATAGTTAATTGATCCGGAATTAGTCCAAGAGACTATGGATAAAATCTTTCAGATCAGAGACCGTATCAAGGCGGCTCGCGATCGACAAAAGAGCTACGCAGACAAGAGACGGAAGCCATTATATTTCGAGGTCGGAGACAAAGTATTATTGAAAGTCTCGCCTTGGAAGGGCGTAGCGAGGTTCGGTAAGCGTGCAAAGCTTAACCCTCGTTATGTAGGACAATTTGAAATCTTAGAAAAGATTGGCACCGTTACCTACAAGTTGAAGTTACCAGACGAATTGAGCATTGTGCACGACACATTCTATGTGTCGAATCTCAAGAAGAGTCCAACGCAAGAAACAGTTATCATCCCGGAGGATGAGATTCACATTGATAACAAACCACAATTCACAAAGCACCTGTTACGTTTATGGACCGGAAGGTCCAGAAAACACGAAGGAGTCGTAACATATTAGCAAAAATTCGTTGGAACTCTCGACACAGACCCAAATATACTTAGGAACGTGAAAATCAAATCAAAACCAAAATATCCCCACCTGTTCGAGAATACTCTTGCAAAGGATGACTCAACTTGAATTTCGGGACGAAATAATAACAGGGGGAGAGTGTGACAACTGCCACTTTCCGGCAACATTCATACACTTAAAGTACTCATTTTTAGCTACATTTTTATGCATTTTGAACACCCGAACTGCGTATTTCGTAACATACACTTAGAATACTCATGGAATACTTACTTAGGATGCACATGATGCATTTTTATTGAATACATTTGAAACAGTTTAAACAATGCATCGAAACTACTAGAAGAGCACCCAGTAAACTAGTATTCTAACGAAAACGCAGGATCCGCAAAAACCATCTAAACGACATCTTTAGGACTCAGACAAAAGTCCAACATCTAATATATATTAAACCCTAACTAGGAATGCAAGGGTTTGATTTAAAACCTTTCCGACGTCTGACAACACTAAAAATTGCCCAAAAAGCACTACAAGCGACGATTTCAACACTTTTCCGTAGAAATTCTGCATAAATCAGCTTTTTAACATTTTTACAACTTGTAAAAATGATGTTTAACATAGAATTCGTATGAGGATACCTTCGGGTATCATCCGAACCAATAACTACATCAATTCACACAAGTTACACAAGCTTAGCGTTCAAATAACGTCTAACGGAAACAATTCGAATTGAATATCCAAACAATATCGGATTTTTTTTAATGACCATCTAATGTTAATTGGATCGTAATGGCCTAGTAATGGCCACTTAACACTCTCTAATCACTTAAACACTTGAACATACAAGTATTCCTAACAAAACATCTCAAAAAACTAACACTTTTACCCAAGGAAACAAGTTGCAACTTACCCATGTGGGACCCACTTTTTCTTATACCATTGTTCCCATAAATATCTTAGATATTACTAAGGTGTTGCAACTTGCACAAGTTGGTGAACTTGGTGGAAGACGTATAACATTACTTACCTTAATCACTAAAGCATTTCATCTCACTTTTCACCTTCTTTTACACATAGTTAAGAAACTCTCTCAACCTTCATATCCTAGCCAAGAACACCCACCAAAATCACTCATCTTTTTAACACTTAAGGTGATCTAAAGCAACAACAAGAAAAAACAAGTCTTTCCATCCATTCCATAGCTTCCAAACACCAAGATCCACACTTTTTCTTTTCTTTAATCATCATCAAGATCATCCCTAGCCATTAATGCTAGAAGTAAGCTTCTAAAATCTCTTTTTCATACTTATTTATGCATTATTTGTTTAAAGAACATGTAATAAACTAAATAATCATACAAAATAATATGAAAATACAAAGAAGCAAAATAATAATCATGATATAAAAGTGTGTTTATGTTGTTATTTAAAGATGATTACTTGCGTATTTGATCTAGTTTTGATGATTAGCATATAAATAGCTTGTTAGATGATGTTTAAAAACATAATCTAACAAGTGTACATGAAAATGTGTAAGGATTTTGTTAAACATAAATGTTTAAATGGATGATCATAATCTTTGATTTTGTTAAAGTATATTAGGTTTTTCACTAAAAATAATACTTTTACAAAGTTATAAAAAGAAACATACAAGATGGGTTTTTATAAAAAGTTTGTTAAAACTAGAAGTAAAGCATGGATTTTGAACTAGTTAACTTATGTTATGATCATACCAAAACCCTAAATGTTATTGATTTCATCTTGTTAAGATTTTGATATAAATCTCATATGCTTTTATTAAGAAAAATATGAGAAGATTATTGGTGATTTTATAAGAAAAAGATATGTTTTATATAAACATGGCAAAGTATATATTTCAAAGGAAATATGACCATTTTTCTTAAAAATCATAAGTTATAAAAACTATTATTTTTGACAAAATCTTTATTAGATTAAAAAGATTTTAAAGAATAGTTTTTATAAAAGCAAAGTTTGATATAAATATATATTTTTGAGGAAATATATATTTAGTTAACTTAACAACTTATGTGCTATGTGATATTTGTTTGTATTAGTTACATGTGTGATTACTAGGAACTTGAATACAATGGTACAAATAAACACAATGTACATTTCAACTAAAGTCTTACAAGACTACATGTAAATACGCCTTAAAAACAACCTACGGACATTCCGAGCCTTCGGACACAACTTATGGTCAAAACGAACGACGGGCGAATCTATAAACATATCGCTATTCCGAGGAGTTACTACGACGCTTAGGCGATCTTTCGACGCGGATACATATATATATTACCGTTAACAAAAGTCGGAATTTTAGAAACTTATAAAAACTTATATGTCTTCTACTTAACTAAAAACTCCATGTATGGTGATTTTTATAAAATGAAAGATGTTTTATAAATGGGCTTATAGTTACAAATAGGCTTATTTTTATAAATGGGCTTATACTTACAAATGGGCTTATTTTTAAAAATGGGCTTATACTTACAAATGGGCTTATTTTTATAAAGGGGCTTATACTTACAAATGGGCTTATTTTTATAAATGGGCTTATACTTATAAATGGGCTTATTTTTATAAATGGGCTTATATTTACAATTGGTCTTATCTTCATAAATGGGCTTATCAAAATACTTGGGCTAAGCCCAATAACATGGATACATGGGCTAAGCCCAATGTCAAAACATATGGGATAAGGCCCAATAACATTAAGCCCAATAACATGAATACATGGGCTAAGCCCAATGTCAAAACATATGGGCTAAGGCCCAATAACATTTAGGCCCAAAAATATTATGGCCCAATAACATAAATCCATGGGCTCGGCCCAATAACATTAAGACATGGGCTCGGCCCAATGACATATAGTTGATGAAAATACAATTATACAATTTATTCATACAAGACATGAAATCAAGAGGTCAAGACCCGATGATACAATTCACAAGATACATGATTACATATATATATATATATATATATATATATATATATATAGGGCAAGGTTCATGCGAGAACCACCCTTATTGCGAGAACGGCGAGAACCAGTGTGAACGGGTGGCATTATTGTAATTACATGGAAAACTTAAAAACACCCGCTTCCCTCGTTAAGTTACAGATATCAACGGACGTCAAATAGAAAATAAAATACACACCAAATAATATCTCACGTCCGATAAACCAAACAAACGATCTAACACCCGTCACAGCGATTCATACGAACAATCCATTCTTCGATGGCGATTTATACGAAAAAATCTTCTTCAGAGGCGATTTATACAAAAAATCGATCCTGTACGCTCAACAATATCACAAATTTGTCATATAAATCGCCGTATCGTTATACATCCGAGGAATTAGGGCTAATTGAGGAATTAGGGCTAATTTGAAAGAATTCGTTGATTTTTTATGCACAATTAGGGATAATCTGCACAACCAGGGCTAATCGGATTAGCGATTCATCACAATTCATCAATCGTCAGAAATCAAGCGCCAATCCACTATTTTGTAAGTGTATTCGATTAAGTTAATACGACTGTTATTATTAGACTCATACTGTAAGTGTAATCGATTATGTTAACACGACCGCACTAGTTGCAAGTGTATTCGATCATGTTAATATGCCTGTTATCATTAGATTCAGATTTAATATTCCGTAAATAAAAATTTAACAGATCTGCTATTAGTTTCATACATGTATTATTAAGAACTGTGTTTCATATAATGGATGTTATACAAATGATGATGATATACAAGTGAGTTTGATATGTTCAACTTATTAGATTCATGCCTGTATTAGTTTTATATAACTGATGTTACACACATGATGATGTTATACAAAATGCGTTTGATATGCTCGGCAACACGAAGTTCGAATTGATACATTTATAATCTAAGTTTGTTTGTAAGTTAATGCACATGTGCATAATTATCAACACATATGTAGTTTGTTTGATTTATTTAACATAATATTAAGGTAAGTTTGTGTAATAAACATTTGTGCAATTGTGCATTGCTCGTCGCCAGTGTACACGAAACCGTATATCTAGGTGTTCACATACACGTGCACATGTGCATAGTGTACACAGAACCGTATATCAAGGTGTTTCACATATACGTGCACATGTGCATAGTGTACACAGAACCGTATATCAAGGTGTTTCACATACACGTGCACATGTGCATATTTGTTTTTTATTTCGGCATTATGTAATTAAAAACGACACTATCATAATTAATAATAGAACATGATCATAAAGTAACATTGTGAGAAATACAGATACGTAGTGTTAAATATAGAAGTATCAAGTACATATGTATATATATATATATATGCACATGTGCATATGTTAATATGCATGTGTGTACATGTTATTATGCACATGTGCATATATTAATATGCGATTGTACATATGTTAAAAAACGCATATGTGCATATTTTGTATGTCGACGATTATAACGACGGTTATAACAACTATTATAACTTATAACGACACATGTGTACATATTTTTTATATGTGCATATGTTGATATGCACATGTGCATATTTTGTATGCTTATGATTATAATGACACATATGCGCATATGTTGTTACATTGATGAATGAATCATAAATTAGTTGATGAATGTATGATAAATTAATGTTGATACACACGTTACTTGTAGATAATCAATGGAGAAAACGCAAAAGAAAGTAACATTTTTACTGAGGTCAAGAGATGAAGGATCAACAAGGATGCCTGACGCGGCTGAAGATGAATACAAGAACGATAAGCCAAAAGGTTATAGTTTGTTAATTATATAGTTTTTTTGTATTGTTATTTTAGAGTATGGGTACATGCACATGTGCATGAATGTTTTTAAAAGTATTTTTTTATTGTTTAACCGTTACAAATTGAACTGTAGGCATATTGAAAAGGAAGAACAGAACGAAATCTGAGGATGTCAGTACAAGGAAAAGTAAACGAAAACATAACGAAACAACTGAAGACGTCGAAGGAGATAAAGGTGTTGAAGGAGTCCATACCAGGAATGAAGGAGCTCGTACTAGGAATACAAGGTCCGTAAAATCAAAAAGCACGCCAGCGGGAAACGACGGAAGCACGTACGAGGTGGATATGGAAGATGTTGATGGTATGTGTTAATAAAATAATTAAGCATAATTTAAAATGCATATGCGATTATTTAAAAATGCATATGTGATTTATTGATGTAATTTAAAATGCATATGTCCTTTTTAAAATGCATTTGTGATTCTTTGAAATGCATTTGTGATTTATTGGTGCACAAATGTGGGTTTTATAATTATTTTGTTTTTAATTGTATGCACATGTGCATCGTAATGATTTATTAAAAAGAAAACGTAATGCATTATAAAACAGAAACTAAACAGAAAACTACAATGCATTATTAAACAGAAACGAAGAACAGAGCAGTTATAACAACGAATAAGACAGGAGACAGAACGGAAAAAAAGCCAGTGATTCAAAGATCTTTTCGGGCAGTTAAATGGCGTTCCATACGTACATGTTTATCACCGCATCAACTTCTGATGGGGATAAACGCAATGTCAAACAAACAGAAGCAGACAGTACAAAACATGGGGTTCGGGAGTATATTAAAGATCAAAACAGACAGCATACCAGGAAGACTGGCACATTTTGTAGTAGATAAGTTTAACCAAAGAGACATGGTGATTAAGCTGAGTGTAGGTAATATAGAGGTCAACGAAAATGTAGTAAGCGGGTTGTTAGGATTAAGAAACGGTGGGGTTGTGCTGAATTATCAAAGAAAAGAGAGCAAAAAAGGGAGAAGTAAGGACAAAACAAAGAAAAGTGAAAAGAATGAGGAAACCAAAAAGCACGACGAGGAAGAACAAGTGAACATCGTTAAAGGGACAAAGAAAGGGAAAAAAAAGAATGGGAAAACACGCAGAAAGAAAGAGGTAAAAGGTGAAGAGGATTTAAAAGGCAAAACAATCGATATAAACGAAGAAGAAGGAGACGACAAAGATGAAAGTCGTGGGACAGATGCCATGTGGACCCATTTGTACAAAGGGTGTCCAATGACACCAAGTAGGATAGTTGAAAGAATAGTATGTAATCAAGATGACGACAGGGTATTTTTCAAATACGATTTTTTAGCGTTGTTTATGAACACAATGGTAGAGACAAAGAAAGATGAGACGTGTGAAACCGATTTTCTCGAGTGTTTAAACGAAAACAGCGCCGTGGAAAACGTGAACTGGTGCAAATTTATATGCGACACAATCAAGAACAGCAAGGACGGTTGACAGCGAGACAGCAAGTCCATATATTTCAATGGCGCGCTCACCATTATGGTGGTAAGTTAACTGTCATGTTTGTAAATTGTATAACGTATTATTATTATTTTGTTTATATAATTTTGTAATGTATGGTGATAATGCACATGTGCAGTTGATATACGTGGACCAAACCATATGCGGACATATAAATTCAGTTCGCACAACAAGTCCGTTGTCGTTTTGGACAAAGCACATGTTGAGTATTAGGGAAAAATACGAGATAAAAAATGGGGGGTCTGGGAAAGGATTGTTACGAGAAGGATATATGGAGGATATACTTTCAGGCAATGTTTCATTAAAAGGGGACGGATCAGGGGCACATGTGACATATGTTAAAGGGGTTGGTGTCGATGTCCATGTCAAAGACGTAGATAGGGGAGTAGATGATGAGGGTTCTGTCAAGTCGGATGATAACGGCAAAATTCAACCAGAGTCATTTGAGGTATGTATAAATAATAGTTATGATAATTTGAGAATGCACATGTTGCATAATTGGTTATAACGAATAATGATATTTATGAAAAAAATGCACATATGCATTAGTATAATAAAAAAAGGTGGATACAAATATTACGTAATAAATAATAGTTAAAATAAAGTTGATGCACATAAAAAAAATGCACATGTGCACAATGGTTTGGTGGTGTCATTAAAGTTAGTAATTGCACTAGTTTTATATAATGCACGTGTGCATAATGAATATAAATAATTCGTAACATGTAATGAATATAACAAATAACAATTAGATTGTACATATTAGTTTTATTACATTTACACGTGCTCGTATTCAGGAACATATTGGATTAATAAACAGTTGATGGACGAGACATTGAGGACGAAAGCATCGTTAGATAAAAAGTTGGATGAAGCATGTTTAAAATATCCAAACAACGAGAATGTCATAAAGCTTGTTAGGAAGTATGACAAAGCGTTTAGCGGCAAACATAAGATGTCAAAACTGATAACTGTTACGGGTACAACTGATGGTAACAAAAAAAACAAAGTGTACACCATGACGGGTCATGTGGAAGGAGTGAAAAGATCGATGGAAGGGGCGGGTAAGCTGGCAGAAACGTTGACGGATGCGGACAGAGGTGTCGTTGACGAACAAGGGGAGGGAAAACCGCATGATGAAAAGGAAGTGGATTTTTCAATACCAAGTTTCATGTTGTTATCACAAAGTTCACAAAGCTCGCCAAATCTAGAAGCCGAATCAAGTGTGCATGGGAATGCTATTGAAATGAATGAACCACTGAACGACGATGAGAAACTGATATGGCAATACTTGTTGACGGTTATGGACGATAAACGATGGTAAGTATAATTACGAACGTTGTGGTTTTATTACATGATTTGTATTGACGTTATGACAAATTGAGGTACAAACTTGTGTTATAGGGGAGAAAGTAATAAAAAAGGTGATAAAAAGAATGATGACGAGGAGATAGACGTCCAAGATGAGTTGATGGAGGTGAAGTGGACATTCAAGTAAGTTACATATGCATTACGACTGCTATTACTTGTAATATTAATGTTATCATTGTTAAGATTCATATTATTATTTTTGGTTGATGCACGGGTGCATATACAATTATGCATTATGACATATGGACACCATATGTCATATTAATTATATTATTATAAAATATTGATCAGAATGCATGTAATATGTTTGATGCACATGTGCATAAAAAAAACAAAAAAAAAACTAATGAAACGTATGTGACGTATGCAGCAACTATATATTTGAAACTCAACATGGATTGTCGACCAGAGCGTTTTGGATAAACACACTTGAAGAAGGAAAGTGGATCTCTCAGAACGTAATAGATTGCTGGGCTGCACTGTTGAACTATACGGAGAAGAAAGAAAAACCGTCAGGAAAAAGGAGGTTATGGTGCTATACCACAACAATCGTAAGTGTGTCATAAATTATGATTAAAAACAATTGTGAATACGTTAAAATATTTTTTTGTGCATGACGTGTATTGATGTAATATGTGCAGCCAGAGTTTATGCTAAAGGCGAAACAAACAGAAAAAAGGGCGTCTGCAACAATAACATCACACCTGAAAGAGGTAGTTGAGTGTGACAACGAGCTGCTGAAGTTGAGAGATATCAACATTATAATTGTACCAATGATTGAAAAAAACACTTCTACATAATTTGTTTTGATTTGGTTAACGAAACGGTTGAAGTGGTTGATAACATGCATGAAAGCTTCGCGTACTACAAGATGACATCAGGAAAAGGAACAAGTTTTAGAAGTTTAGGATCGCCTTCTAAAGTGGTAAGTATGTATTTTATATTTAGTGTTATACTTGTGAATAATTATATTGATTTATGACAATATATTTATGCATTGCAGAAACATTACGTTGTTGAGTATTTGAAGCATGTCGGACACCCAGCGGCATCACGCATGGTGAACGCAAGTGTGACAAGAAAGAGGCTGGGATGGGAAACAACTGACAATTTTATTGACTGCGGTGTGTTCACAATGCGACACATGGAAGCGTATAAAGGCAGTGACGTTAGCTTTGAATGTGGTTTTAGTACCAATAAAGCCGTTCAGAAGATGCAGCTGAAAAATTTGAGAATGAAAATTGCGACAAAGCTGCTGCTGTCAGACGTAAACGTATACAAAGGAACCGTTATGGAGACGGCAAAGGAGATGATAAATGGAATGAGAGATGAAAGGGTGTTGAAGCTGTTAAACGAAGAGGCGTCGAAACAAGAACAATGTTGGAGGATGCTTAGCAAATGGAAAACGGATCAGAAATAGGCCGTGTGTGTAGGTTACAACTTATTTCACATTTCATGTTGGTTGTTGTTGGTTGTTTGGTTATACATTTTACTCGATTGGTTGGTTAGACGTGGGTAATTGTTGTTGTGGTGTGGGTTGATATCAGTAGGTACTTAGTTAACTTCTTAGTTGACAATTGCTGTGTGTACTGGTTGATTTGACATGCATATGTGCATGGCTAGACGGTTTATGTTCTAATACTTCACGTTCTATGTTTGGTTTACATCAGTTGTTACTTAGTTGATAGTTAATCAGTTATTAGTTGACAATAAATTAGTCGATAGTTGGATTATGTTATGGTCGAGTTGATATGCACGTGTGCAGTGATATGGTTGAATAACCCATATGCACATGTGCATAAAGTGGTATAAATGCATGTTATTAGTTAAACATTTATATATTTGTTAAAATGTGTAATGTTACATCGATTAATAAAATAAATGTTGATTAATAAAATAAATGACCTGTATGCACATGTGCATACAGTAGGTGCGTAAAAGTGATAAAACACACGGGTCAAAGTTTAATTTTGTATACTTTGTTACATTTGTGTATATTTAACAATTTTTTTTAATTTTTATTAGTAAAATGTACAATGTTAAACAATATTATATATATAAACAAGTGGTTAAAAAACGATATATACAACTTGTAAATACATATGCACATGTGCATATGACAAGTTAAGAATCAATATCAACACTAATATCAACACTGTAAGTCAAATGGGTACTAGTAAAAAAAACAAGCAAACATAGACATTGGTATTCATAATTAGATAAGTCTGGTAACCATAAGTTGTAATACATAATACGTTAATTCAATAATCACGATCTATAATCAAGAATCACGAGCTATGTTGGATGGCTTGCGACGTCGAGTTGAACGCCTAAGGCTTTGATCATGTTCAAAAGACTGTTCAGGTTCACGCCTAACATTTGTCCGATCGGGTACTACGGGGGGGGGGGGTTTGCATGGAGACAGGGTGTTCAGATGCATCGTAGTCAGAAGAATCATAATCATCGATATCATCATTGGTGTCATCGTCGGTGTCGTCGAGATCAACACGAGTACCGTCGGAATCGGAATCAGACGAAGACGAGGCGGGTAGTCCAACGGCAATAGCAGCGGCACGTTTAGCTGCTTGTGCAGCAAGTTTAGCAGCTTTGATTTTCTCGCAATTGCGAGAATCGTGGTCAAACACGTACTTGTTGCATTTGTTGCATAAGCGGGCGGCTTTTGTCGTTTACCGGCCTTCTTCCGTTTATCTTTAATGTTTTGACCACCGGGACCGATCCGTTGTTTTTTGGTCCCACAACCTATGTTTCTAATACCTTGCGGAGGATGGACACTTGTGCTTAGATTTGAAGGTATGTTTAAGATGTCACTGATGTTTGCAGTTTTTTGAACGGAACGAGGCTGAGGCTCACACGGGAACGATTCAAATACGCGGTTTCTGATGCGTTTGATCTCAGAAGACAATGAACGTAGCTGATCAGGATTGCGTCTGAGTCGGTTCGTGCATTGAGTGACTAAATCCATTATTTCGTTGTGGATGACAGCAAACTCACTGTTGTTAGATGAGTATATGTTAGATACGCTATGAATAGCTAACGGGAGTGCGTCTCGTTTCCAACGTGTAATGATGTAGTGGGACGGTATCCGTTCAATTTGGTGGTAACGGAATATACAGAATACATGTCGACATAGGTATCCAATACGAGTGAACCCAAGACACGTACAGCTTACTGTTTGTTCAGGTACATTGAGCGAAACCTGCACATGTGCAAACATATATGATAAATAGAATAAATACACGAAAGGTAATAGGAGCAAGTGAAAAATTTATAATGTATAATAAAATAAACAATTGAATAAGTTTAATGTATATTAAAACAATCGATTCAAATACATTCAAATACACTGACTCAAAAAATACATTGTTTGATATATGAATAAGTGAATGACATAAGATAAAATTTGATACATGCACATGTGCATAACAAAAAAATTAGTCAAATAGACAGTTATAATGGATGTAACATAAGACAAGTTAATCAAACAGACGGTTATAATAGATATAACATGACAAAATTTGATATATGCACATGTGCATACAAAAAATAATCAAATAGACATTAGAGAGTTATAAGTTATAATAGATATACTAAGTTATAATATATATACTAATGTTAATATGTAGCAATGGTATATTGGGGTAAGGGCATACCTCGAATTCGTTGACATAAGACATGTTTGATTTACAGTGACGAACAGTGTAATTTTTTACGTTCGTCGTCCCAGGACGTTCAATCGGCATGCAATGGAACATTCCCATGTATATTTCTTTTCGAACTTCAAGAAACATGGACCATGTATATGTTTCGGATGCGTGTGCCTCTATGCGAAGACCGGTAGATAAGCGAGGGGTCGACATGTCGCTTTTAAATTCGAGATCTCGTTGTGTGTGCCGTTGAGCATCGATACTGGTTTCAAAACACATTAAAAATTGGACCAGTGTGTTAGTTTCTGACGAGTTGACTTTAAAACGCGCATTTGAGCTCTCGCATCTTGACGTAGTCTTCATCAAGCAACACATCGGTATCTCTCTAAAATAACAAGGGACCCACTCAAGACGTATAGCAAACATCTCACAAAGCCACGGATGATTGTCTAGGTGATATTAATCCATTAACACATGCCATCGTTCTTCGAATGTTTGTGGCGTGATGAATAGATTCCACACAAGCTTATGTATTGACGAACGAAGAGTGGTATTATCAAGGATGTCGTTTGAAATCTGTAGACGAGGAAACATGAATAATAAAAAGTTGGATTATTTAATCACATTATACGGTTTATTTGGAAGCATGTTAATATTAAAAAATATAGTGTTTACCTTGGACGGAAATTTTCTCATTATGTGCCACATGCACAAACGATGGATAGAGGTTGTGAAAACAGTTGATACAGCTTGTTTCATTGACGCGTCTTGGTCAGTGAGAACAAAAATTGGTTGTTTCTTATGTGCAGCCAGAAAGGTGTTTAGTAGCCATGTATACGACTCTATAGTCTCGTCATATAACATGCCGGCGCCAAAGATAACACATTTTTTGTGATGATCAACTCCGGTGAATGGCACAAAAATCATTTTATATCTGTAAATAAAACATATGATATTAAAAAATTATTAATAAATAAAACATATGAAAAAGTATGGCATCTTACTTGTTGGTGTCATATGTAGCGTCGAATGCACACACATCACCAAAAGCCTCGTAGTTTCGCAGTGATACGAAATCAGCCCAAAAGAAAGATCGCAACTCATTGTCAACTATGACACAATCAAAATAGAAATCATTAAGATTGGTAACTCGAGACCTCATGGTATGTAAGAGGATATCAGCATCGCGTTCACCGATGAATGCACGTATGTCTCGAGAGCAATTTTTGAAATCTTCTGTCGTGCCACGAACATTTTGAGGTCCACCTTTAAGTGATTCTTGAATGTTATGTGCAACAGTTGGGCCGATTTTGTTAAGACTAACTTTGTGGATGAACTGTTGCTCCTCAAATCCAAGTTTTCTGTTTTGTTTTAACATGTTGGCATGATCGCTACTAATCATGCAATGGTTGTGCGCGGCGATGAAACCATATATTGTGTATTGTCCGGTAGCACGATCATATCTCACTTTGATACGCGCACGACACCCGGAGACTATGAATCGGCTTCGCCTGCGTTGTTTCTTGGATTTATCATATATGGTTGGAGCATTTTTGGATGGAGCATTGGGGTCAGTTTCTGGGACCCGTGGTTGACCTTCTCTAGAACATAATATATATCTATGGTGCATATTTTCATGTTAGGATTGTCATTATATTTTTTGTTCTTTGACGTGCCAATACGTGTAGAAAACCCAGACTGTGTAGCATACGTGTTGTACATCATGACAATATCTTCCCAGTGAGTAAATGTATTGGGTACAACAGGAAGGTATCTAGCGTCAACTTGGGGTATCCAATACGGGGTGTCGTTAGGTGTAGCATGTATGGCCGTTGTAATTGTTCCTGTAAGATATATTTAATAAATTAAAAAACAGGGAGAAATTATTAATAAATTAAAAAAAGTGACATAATGTTATACAGACGAATAGTATGATTGTAGTTAATATGCACATGTGCATTGGCAGTTAATGTACAAAAAAAGTTATTTTGTTTTTTTTTTTTTTTGTTAAAATCATAATGCACAGTTGCATAAATTTTCATTGCGACGTAATTTGAGTTATGATGCATAATTTGTAATATAAGGCAATTAACACAATGAACGTGTGCATATAACATTGAGTATTCATAATGTACATCACAAAAAATTGTAAATGTGCAGTTAATACAATGCACATGTGCGTGAAATATCGAATAATCATAATGTACGATATAAAACAGTTGTGAACAATATAAAACAGGTGTGAACATAATACAAATAAGTATATAATTGAACAAGTCACATTTTTCATACAATTAACATAAAATACCTTTAGTTTCAAACCGAATGAATTGCAAGTTTTGATGTTCTGTGCTTGTAGGTGCTGTACCGGTAGATGTGGTGTTACCAGTAGACGTGGTGTCAACTGATAACGATTGATCGAGTAAATTAGCAGTATCAGAGCCTACATTGCCTGATGAAGTAAACATTGAATCCAGCGTTTGTATTTCAAACCCATGAAGGGTGTGTCGACTTGCAACTGGGTTTGCAGCAGGTAAGGTAACTGGGTTTGCAGCAGGTAAGGTATTGATATCAGACGGGCCAACAGCAGAAATAGGGTTGACATTGGTATCAGACGGGCCGCAAATACCAGAATCAAGATGTGGATTATATGAAGGAGATGTTGTCTGATGATCATCAGATGCCGTAGGTTCAACTCCAACACGAGAAGAGTCAGACGAAGCCATTTGTGACCGAAATCGGAATCCAAACGTCGTAATCAGTATCCCAATCGAAATCCCCCGTAAGATCGCCGCCGTGAAACTCACCGCCGTAGTTTGTCGTCGCCCCGTCGCCGATTAAGCAAAATCTCCAGCGAAACCCTAGATTGGAAACCCTAAATCTTCAAAGACGATAGACGACAGTGAACAGGGGAAGGGAGCGCGTGTTTTTTATTGATTGTCAATTAATTACAAGTTTGCCATGTGTTCACATTGGTTCTCGCGGTTCTCGCAATAAAGGGTGGTTCCTAACGGATCTCTATCCTATATATATATATATATATATATATATATATATATATATATATATATATATATATATATATATATATATATATATATATATAGGGGAAAGATAAATCGAAAACCCATGTGAGTTGAGAAAACCCAAATAAACCCTATGTAACATTTTTATTTTTTTCAAAAAAAAATAAGGAATGTAATATAAATGTACACAGACCTATTTATGAAAAAAAAATGTAAAAAACGCTTACTATTTTTTTTTTTTAAATGTTGAAAATTTGTATGTTACATTTTTTTTGGACATATATATTATGTAACCTGAAATTTTGTAACATTTAAAAAAAACTACTTGGTGTTTTTTTGTGTTTCTTTTTTAAAAATGTTCAAATATATGTATATTACATTTTTTATTTTTTTTAGAAATGTTTCTTGAGTTTACATGGTTTTTTTACAAAGGTTTTCTGAGTTTTCTCAACTCAAGTGGATTTTCGATTTATCCTTCCCCTATATATATATATAACAGTTTAACAAATAATACATCTAATACACCGTTCAACGAAAAACAAAGACATACAAGTCTTACACACATTCAAGACACAAGACTTGTACTCAAGTCATTTAAAAAGACCGAAGTGTCTAACAAATATAAGAATATTTGTAGGTCGCAACACTATTCAGGACGACCGCACATGAGATTATAGTTACTTCTATTCACGGACGCGATTCTGTGAGTTCATGTCCCCTATTCATCTTAAATGCTTTACAACTTTATAACTATCGGGGAAAATACATGTTCAACTGTATATTAAGTCATGGAATGAAATACCTTAGATCATGTGCGATTTGGGTCATACATCTAAGCACCATTAATCCAGTTTGGACCTAGGTACAAGGGGTTAGATCTAATGGGTTTTGGCGAGCCCCACTCTTGGTCGTGGACCCATACAGAAGAGTGTGTTTGTGTCCCAGTCGATAGTAGTCAACACGAAAATCGTCTAGGTTTGGATTGCTTCCTAATTCGTCACACATATTAATTTCCTCGCGAAACATTAATGATCAACGATTTCATTGACGCTTTACATACTACATCATTACATACAGATACATCTTATACAACTCACATTTTATGGATACAGTTTATACAACTCACATTTTATGGATACATTTTATATAACTCACACTTTACAGATACATTTTATGCAACTCACATTTTACAGATACATCTCATACAACTAAACTGCATGAACTCGCCAACTTTTGTTGATGTTTTCAAACTTAACATGTATTTCAGGAAATTAGTGGACCATGCGGACATTTCAGTCAAGGAAAGCAAGTATCAACACTCCATGCCACCATTTGAAGGGCTTTCCCGTTATATACCGCCCCTTTGCGGTGATATAGTGGTCAAAGCCTTGACATTTTAAGACTTACATTTTGATGTATAAAACAATGACAACTTATTTTCATTCGATGGTTTGTAACCATTACATTTAACTTATGTTGCGTTCTTTTGAAACGATTATGGCAATGGCATTGGAGCTTGTTTTTATTCATTTAGTATGTTCACTTATATTGTTATGCAATGAGAACCGATCAGATCACACCTCGCGCTTCCTCTGTGAGCGGGTGTGACATTAATTCCGCACGGAATTAGCTTCATTGGGTTAATTTCGCTTTGAAAAGGTAATTCCATTTGACAATTTCGTGTTAAAGGGTAATCTCGTTTGAAAGGGTTATTCCATATGAAAGTGGTATTTCGTTTAAACTAATTCCGCACGAAAAGGGTAATTTCGCATCAAGTGTTAATTCCGCACCAAAGTGATTTCGTGTGAAGACTAATTCCACTTGAAAGCTGATTTCGCACCAGTCGTGTGTCAATCTGTTTCAGGTTATTTGATATTGTTGAAACTGATTGTGTTTGTTTATTTGTCTCCAGGTACATTGATTCAAGAAAATTTTCATCATGGCTGAAGAATTTTACCATACTTTCTACAACGCGTTTACCTCGGATACATTAGAAACTTCATATGTTACACCCAAAGCGATAACAATCAATTAAAGACAACATTAAACATGATAACGTTTATGGAACCTATTCGAAACCACCTAAGCTTGATAATATTGAGGATTATGTTTGGTGGAAAGAAAGGTTTATTAATTGGGCTAAAGCTTACGCACATGAAAATTGGTTTTGCTTGGAATTTGGCTATGATAAACCTATTGATGACAAAGGAGAAGAAATTCCGCTCAAAAGTTTTACAGAAGAAGTCAAAAGAAGATTTTCTTATGAGCAGAAACTGATCGCCTTGATTCAACAATCGATTCGAGATGATATTTTTTCGTTGTTAATTCATGATAGATCTTCAAAATCTGTGTGGGAAGCTTTGCGGGTGAAAGCTGAGGGGGGTAAACAAATTAAGAAAAACAAAATTGCTTATTAAAAAAGGAATTTGATTTGTTCGATAGTTTGAAGGGTGAATCTGTTAGGCAAATGATTGAACGTTTTTGTCACCTAAAAATTGAACTTGAAAGGTTTGCAATTGTGAAAACAAGCGAAGAAATAATTGACAAAGTAATTGAAGCGTTACCACGAGCTGATCAGTGGCAAACGTTTGTGTTTATTTTGAAAAATGAGGTTTTGTATGATTCAATTTCTCTTGATGTTTTGTTACAAAAAATTGAAAGGCGTGACCTTGAATTGCAGAAACAAAGCAAGATGAGCAGTTCATCGCATCATCAGAATGTTGGTCTTCATTACAAAGGCAATATACCTTTGGTGAAAGCTGGTGAATCACCAAAGACAGCATTCAGTGGTGAAAGAACAAAAGAACCTCAAACAAGTTCATCAAGCTACAATCCTGGATATCATTCGGCTTCATCAAAATCAAGTGCTGAAGAATCTGAAGAAATTCCATGCAACATTGCTCTTAAACTGAAAAATTCTCCAACTATGAGCATCAATGCAGCTAAACAACAAATGAGTTTTCTTGCATTAGTTCTGGAATCGTATGAAGGTCTAGTTGCAGGCAGAATTAGAAACTCTGAATTAACCAAAGAAGACTATGACCAGATTGATCCAGTAGAAATGGAACTCATTGACATACGTTGGTGTTTAGCAAGTTGCATCCGAAGAGCGCAGAGGTATATGGAGATTACAGGGAAGCAATCATTAGGTGGTCCGTCAATAAAGCTTGGATTTGACAAATCCAAAGTGACATGCTTCAGATGTAAGCAAAAGAGTCATTTCAAAAAAGAATGTAGAAACTCTGAAGTTGACGAAACTGAAAAACCTTTCAATGATGATTATTAACGAAAGGCAATGTACCACCGAAGCAAAGAAGAACCAAGATTGATTGAAAACAATACAAAAGAAAAGTCAAGTGCTTGTGCAGTTTTTCATGATGATGAAGGATTTGACTGGAGTGAAATTCTTCCAGAAGAAGATCGTATTGATTATCGATTCAAAATTAGAACAAAGGAAGATGCAGAAACCCTTCACAAAAAACATGATCATTATGCTTTTGTTGCTGAAATAAAGGGGAAAACTCGAGAAGAGATTTTGAGAGAGAAAACTGATAGAGAAATTTTCATTGTTGGATGCAAAATGGAGAAGATGCAGGAAGAATATGAAAATGTTGTTCGAAACAAAAGATGGGATAAGAAACAAGAATGTTATGTCAACTAGGAAGGTGAACCAGTTGTTCCTAAAAGTGACATAGTTCACGATGATGTTCTTCTAGTAATTCCTCGATCCAGCGATTATTATTCAAATGTTGCAAAAGACAAAACATATGTAAAAAGGCTGGATAAAATCATCAGAGATGCTATGACAACAAATCTGAGGAAAAGGAATGAAGAAAGAATGAAGAAGAATATTGAGAATCTGGTTGATGATTTGAAGAAGATCGCTGAGGAGATCAAGGTTGAAGAAGTTAAAATTGAAGCTACTAAAGAATAAGATGAGAAGGTAGCTGAGAAAGAAAAGTTGGAAGAGAAGGTAGTTGAAAAAGAAGTTGTTACTGAAGAACAGCAGGTTGAAGAAGCTGAAGTGAAGATTGAAAGTTCAGCAGATGTTGTTGGTGATGCTGGTACTGGTGAAGAAAAGAAGAGATGAAGCAAACAGAAGCAACCACCGAGGTGCCAATCATTGAGGTAAACTCTGATTCTGAAGTCTTAAATAAAACTGTTGAACAGTGCAAGAAATGCATGGAACCATGCAGTACTTGTATTGAAAAAGATCAAAAGTTCAGAACACGAGATCTTGAATTCACAAAAATTGAAGAAGTTTTCAAAAACAAGTGCAAAGAAATGCTTGAATATGAAAAGGTTTTGAAAAATAATAATGAAACATTTTTAGAAAAATGTAAAAAATTAGAAAAAGAAAATGAATTTTTGAAAGAAAAGGTTTTGAAAATGACAGAAGAATGTTCACAAAAGGAAAATGTTTGTCAAGAAATGAAAAAAGGAGTATGATTCAATAAAATTAGCATATCACGATTGAAATCAAGATTGAAATATGAAAAAGTAAAAGGTGACACGAAACTTATTCAATCAAGATTGAAATACTATTCTGAAACAACTGATACGTTTAAAAGACAATATGAAATAAAGCAACAAGTTGTTAATTCCTATATTGAGGATGTTGCTAAGCTTAAACGTCAGATTGCTGATTTAGAACAGGATAACAACAAGTTAAAAAGTTATCATGCGTCGTCATATGTGCTTGAAAGAATTTTCAACACAAAACCGAATGGAAAAGATTCTGAGCAAAACAAGAAAGGAATTGGCTCAGAGTTTCATCAAGTTCCACCACCAGAAAAGTTTGCATTTTATGATGATGAAAAAGTCGAAAAAGCTTTCAACATGGTAGATCAATTGCCAGATAACATTGACGTAACCTATTCCAAATCCGATGATTCTAGTGATTCAGAGGTGGTAGGTAAGGTCGTTGAAAGTGTGTTGAAAGAAGAGTCGATTGACACAGGTAAGTCTGAATCACAGGATGAAAATGAAGGTAATTTTCATGTTGGATATCTGAAAAATCCAAAATCTGAGAAAAAATTGAATGATGATTCAAAAGGATTTGTTTATACCATGATTGGATCAGACAGATTATTCTTAGATTTGGTATTCCCGATTCAGAATGTGATTTCAGAAAAGGTTGACAAAGTTTTCAAAATGGTTGAGATTGAAAAGTCTGAGATTTCAAGGTTTGCAAGAAAGAGTTATAAAGCTTTTTATAACAAACCTGGTTACAAAAAGAAAAACATGAAGGCTAGGTTGGGTTATAAGAAGAAACATAATCGGAATAAAAATGAACCGCCAAATAAACAAACAAAAGTGAGTTTTGTTCAAGGAAAAAGTTTTGAAGAAGAAAAAGAACTTCAAATTGGACGACAGTCTAATGCAGAGTTCTATGCTCAAAAGAATAAGCAACAACCACAGGTCAAAGATGTGTCCAAGAAAACTTGTTTCAAATGTGATCAAACAGGACATCTTGCACACAAGTGTCCAAATCTGAAACCTGCTGATGTTGACAAAAAGAAGGCTGATAATGTTGAGAAACAAAAATCTAAGGATGTGAAACAAAGGTCAACCAAATTTGATTCAAAACAAACTTGGAGGTACAACACAAACAAGTTTGCTTTGAACCAACATTGGAAATCAAACCTGAACAGGTTCGATTCAAAAGACAGACCTGGAATTCTCACACACCCAGATTAAGAACAACACAAAGCTGGAAAACATCAGTTGATATGACAAAACCACAACAGTTTTGTAAACCAAATGTTGTTCAAAATCAAAATGTTCAAAAAGATTCACATTTTTATAAACGAGGTACTCCTAAAGGTAAAAAATGGTCAGTTAAGAAACCAATGACCTTGGTAAAAGAAGAAAAAGTTGAAGACAAAATTGATAAAGTCTTTGTGAATGATGACAAGGAATTTCCGACATTGAATGAAGCTTATTGTGTTGAAATGCCTAAGGTCAAACAGACCTGGGCTACATTGTTTAAGTAATTGAGTAATATGAATGTGCAGGTGCTCAAGAAAACCGAAGACTGTGAGAATGGAAAACTGAGCAGCCTGGCACAACGAGAGGAGGAGAAGGCTGAGGGTGGACCCTGTGTTGGTTGAAACAGGGAGTTTGTTTGATTTCTATACATAAATAAACAATATTTCAAAAACACTAAAAATTGGAAATTTAAAAATCAAAAATATGTTTTTGTTTTGTAAAAACTTTGAAAATTCAAAAATATGATTGTTTCTAAATTTGTCAAAAATTCAAAAATTTTCAAAAATATGTTATTTGAATATGCCGAAACCCTCACGGCGGAACAAACATAATTAATTTCACAAGATTGAAAACGGTTTTCAAACTGTAAAAAATCAATGTGTTGTAAATCATGGGGGTATGTTATAATGTCTGCGTCACATGTTATATTTTTTGTAATTCAGTACACATTACGCAGAAAATGGATGGCGAGACAAAGCTATTTACATCGAGTATCAAATTTTCTTTAAATGGTTTTGCATTTTAGGGGGAGTAAGGATATTTCAGAAAATATAAAAACATTTGAAAATTTGAAAAATCCAAAAACATGATAAAATTCAAAAATTGAGTTGTTGTGTAAAAAGAGGAAATGATAGTACATCAGTAGACAATCATAGTACGCTAAAGAAATGGAATGTTTTAATGTGATAAACGGTCTCACTGATGATGTGCCAGTAGATTTTTACACGCTTAGTAGATTGTTTTCGAGATATAAACCTAAATATCAAATACTTTACTTATCTCGTGGGGAACATCTCTCAGATATATAGGTAACCCCTGAAATCTTGTTTGAAGGGCTTTCTATTTCTGACATACTAGGTCTTTGTGCATTATGATATCTGGGGTATTATACTAGGACTTCTGATTTTGCGGGAGCAATAGCCTAGTCCTCGTATAATACTTTGCATTGCTTTAATCATAAAGCCCATCCTCAGCATAAAAAATGATGAAACATTGAAAAATACTAATCATGTGCTGTTGAAGAAAAGATCCCAAAATGGGACACACCTAAAGTCGAACCGTCATCTCTTTATGCGAACGGAAGTTCCAACCTGAGCTCTCACGGTTTCGCATTTACCCGTTTACAGATATCATTAGTGTACATTCACCTGTAAGACTGAATATAGGAGTTTGGATACGGGAGTATATTCTGAGGTGGGACACGCGAATAAGTTTAAGTTCTTAAAACATTAATCTCGTATCTCGAATCAATTGAAGTTTGTGTGAAAATTTAAGTGGACAAGTATACTGACAATCTAAGTGAATTGTTTAAAACATATAGTGTTTAAAGCTCAGTGGTACTAGTGATTTGTCATAAACTGATATGATCCTCTGACGCAAACTCAAACAAAAATATTGTCTGTAAATATGTTTGTAAATATTTCTTTACTGCTTTATATTTCAGAAAATCCAAAAAGATTTTGATTTCACTTTATTTTCGACAACCGATGTCTGAGTGCTATGTTTCAAAATCTAAGTATGCTGATCGTGTTTCTGAAAATAAAACAAGTACATTAATTCGAAACTTGAGGTTTTAAATCAAAAATCAAAAACAGTTTGTGATACCTCCAAGGTCATTAATTTGAACTTGGATGATGAACTGTGAGGGAGTTGGATTCTTTTATTGGTAAAATCTTTTGTAATAGAGCCAGTGTTTTTTATCTTGATTGCTAAAACTGCTAAATCAATAAAGATTGTTGATAGGGAGAGTGTTTTAGAAAATAGAGCCAAGGTTTGTAATTCTGGATATTCATAATGTTGTTACTTATAAATGTTTGCAAAATTGCAGATACCAGACTACGATCCCGACAGCTGAGTCTAAGGGGGAGTCTGAAGACGAGCTCAAAGCAAGGGGGAGCTTGTAACCGGAAAACAAGGTGTCGATCCCTAAAGCACGGAAGTTTGACGAAAGGGGGAGCCTGAAGTAAGATGTTAATGAAAGAGCCAGAGTTAGATCCTGGTACAACATTCAAGATGGAAGCTGATGGAAGAAGATAAAGATTGATGGATGCTTACAGTGTTAGACAATTCAGAAAGCGCAAAAAGACTGATCAAGACTGAAGATATGTCATGCTGAAGACTAGACGCTGAAGATTTCGTCAACATCCAAGGGGGAGTCTGTTAGTGCACTATGTCTGTTGACTTCGTCTTGTATCATGTAATGTAATAGGATTGATAGATCAGGGCTCGTAGAACGAGAAAATAGGTTTTATGTGGTTTAGGGTAATTCCGCACGAAATAACCAATGTGACAACCCGTGTTTCCAGGTAAACCGTTCTTACCCATCGATTATTTCTATTACGTTCCTTTTTGTTATCGTACTGTACCCCAACGAATATTCGTTATATATATACACACAATCATGTTTAGAAACATTTAATCATAAATGGTTCCTACGAGTAAATTGTAGCAACTCTCACTAAAAGTCCTATTTATTATTTTAATTAGTCTAATTTGAAACCCAAATTGAGAAACCCAAGTGATTCTGCAGAAACCCTAAGATTTCCAGAACAATCAGAATCAGGATTAGGGCCCCTAAAACTCAAGGGGGGGGTAAACCCTAGCTAACGATTATCTAAATAAATCGTTGTTTAAATTTCATTTGCCAATTCTGTCAACTCAGCAGGCCTAGTCCCAAACGTGGCTACCCTATAGTAAATAGGTGTCCCTTACGGACCGTAAGGGATAAGGCATATGGTCCGTAAGCATGTCCAAAAATCAGTATAAATAGCAGACATTGGCACTTAAATTCTGTCTTTAGAACGACGTCCAAACTCACTGTGTACGTCGAATTAGAGCAATAGCAGTACAATTAACACACACCAATCCCGAAACGCTGCTACGATTCAGGGTATTAATTCGATCGCTATTACGATTCAATGTCCGATCGATTGTAACTATCCAACGTATGATTAAGTGCTGCTCAAATTGAGCTGATACTTTATTGATTCGTCGTGATTTCGACTTGAATATTTGAGTGCTGTCCGAAGTCGGACTATGCTCTGTTATTCGTTGTGAATCCGCTGAATTGTTAAGTATTGCACTTTGTCATTTGTTGTGAGGGTTTAATCTCGTGAATTGTCGTAAATGTTGTATTGGTTATTTACCTAATTTCGTGTGCATTAGATTATTAGGCTTATTAGTAGGATAAACTCTATCCCATACCCTTACAATCAAAGAAGATAAACAAATCGAGCAAAGCAAAATCAAAGGTGATTTCACGACCTTTCTACAAGGCACGGCCATCCTCCAGAGGTAGGATGCCACTCCACTAATCTTCGCACACATGCCTGTAGGGCCGCGACACGATGCGACGTGATACGGATACTAACCTTCGCACACATGTCTGGGAGACCGCGATACGGGCTAGTAAGCCAGTGAACCAACCGTGAATTCACTCAACTTTGTTGTTGACTCGTTGTTACATGCCTTGCAGGTTGTTAGGTCCCTAGCTTAAGGAGCTTGCACTAGGAGGCGTGGTCGTTGTGGGGAAAACTTATATTAAACTTATGTTTTGCTTCCGCTGTAAACTCAAACTATGTTTTGACACCAATTGTATTGTGTTGGATTTTATAAATAAACTACATGCTTGTTCAATATGATTGGTGGCTATGATCCTGGGCATGTCACGCCTCCAAGGCGGGGTGGGGTTTTGGAGGGGTGTGACAGAGTGGTATCAGAGCCATTGGTTATAGCGAACTTGGTTTTAAAAAGGGAAAGCTTTTTGATAAAACCGGACTGTAACCTGTACAGTAATCCAAAACGATGCTTCGCTCCAAGTGCAAGACTCAATACTTTACTCCATATTCATTTTAAGTGTTACGGCTAAGGTTAAGTCTTCCCTAAGTATTTCACGTATCCAACTTTAAGAAATATCTATCTGACGAATAGTTGGTAGTACCTCTTCAAGACATATAAGTGAATGAAAAATTTAAAGATTTGTTGAGAAACCACTTTAGATAGAAGACAGGTTAAGTTTCTCGAGCATAAAAGATTAGTACTGGTATCCTAACTTATTCCAATAAATCTCGAGGACGAGATTTCTATAAGGAGGGGAGAATGTAGCAACTCTCACTAAAAGTCCTATTTATTATTTTAATTAGTCTAATTTGAAACCCAAATTGAGAAACCCAAGTGATTCTGCAGAAACCCTAAGATTTCCAGAACAATCAGAATCAGGATTAGGGCCCCTAAAACTCAAGGGGGGGTAAACCCTAGCTAACGATTATCTAAATGAATTGTTGTTTAAATTTCATTTGCCAATTCTGTCAACTCAGCAGGCCTAGTCCCAAACGTGGCTACCCTATAGTAAATAGGTGTCCCTTACGGACCGTAAGGGATAAGGCATACGGTCCGTAAGCATGTCCAAAAATCAGTATAAATAGCAGACATTGGCACTTGAATTCTGTCTTTAGAACGACGTCCAAACTCACTGTGTACGTCGAATTAGAGCAATAGCAGTACAATTAACACACACCAATCCCGAAACGCTGCTACGATTCAGGGTATTAATTCGATCGCTATTACGATTCAACGTCCGATCGATTGTAACTATCCAACGTATGATTAAGTGCTGCTCAAATTGAGCTGATACTTTATTGATTCGTCGTGATTTCGACTTGAATATTTGAGTGCTATTCGAAGTCGGACTATGCTCTGTTATTCGTTGTGAATCTGCTGAATTGTTAAGTATTGCACTTTATCATTTGTTGTGAGGGTTTAATCTCGTGAATTGTCGTAAATGCTGTATTGGTTATTTACCTAATTTCGTGTGCATTAGATTATTAGGCTTATCAGTAGGATAAATTCTATCCCATACCCTTACAATCAAAGAAGATAAGCAAACCGAGCAAAGCAAAAGCAAAGGTGAGTTCACGACCTTTCTATAAGGCACGGCCATCCTCCAGAGGTAGGATGCCACTCCACTAATCTTCGCACACATGCCTGTAGGGCCGCGACATGATGCGACGTGATACGGATACTAACCTTCGCACACATGTCTGGGAGACCGCGATACGGGCTAGTAAGCCAGTGAACCAACTGTGAATTCACTCAACTTTGTTGTTGACTCGTTGTTACATGCCTTGCAGGTTGTTAGGTCCCTAGCTTAAGGAGCTTGCACTGGGAGGCGTGGTCGTTGTGGGGAAAACTTATATTAAACTTATGTTTTGCTTCCGCTGTAAACTCAAACTATGTTTTGACACCAATTGTATTGTGTTGGATTTTATAAATAAACTACATGCTTGTTCAATATGATTGGTGGCTATGATCCTGGGCATGTCACGCCTCCAAGGCGGGGTGGGGTTTTGGAGGGGTGTGACATAAATCGATGCAACCCAAACACCCTTAGCTCATGTAGTATCCACTTTCTGTTTTTTTATTATTGTTATAATGCAAATCGGCTCCCATATGAAATCAGTATTATTTCAAGTGCATGTATTTAACTACAACTTAAATGAATATTTCTTCACTTGCAGCCCATTCTAACAAGTTTTCGGCCCAAGCCCAAACACTTGTTAATGTGCGCCATGTGCATACCTGCGTATCATTTGTTGAGTGCAGAATTACAAGGCAAAACCCTAGCATTCCCTCACAAGTTACGGCAGCAAGAGACCCCACCCCCCTTCGGTCGCGATCTTGCTCTTTCTCGGTGCTTTTTTCCCTCTCGCTTGAACTCTCTTCTGTTCGCAATCCATCTTAATCGGTTAGTACATTTATATGTTAGTTTCGGATTGAAGTTCTTTAGTTCAGGACTGCGTTTTATTATGTGATTGAGACTTGATCCGATTGTAAAGTGCGTATTGTGGCTATATGTATAAGAACTCTGGTTCGACTTTGTTGTAAGGTTATGAAATCCTGTACATTAGTCTGTGTAGTATATGTATACGTAACAGTGCATGTGTATACATATAACCGAGAGAAAACGGAGGGTGTATGTATGAATACAACTTCCGTTTCGACTTCGGTTTAAAAACACGAGAGCGCGTACATGAACTCGCATGTTGGGTGTCGATGTGAAGGTATACAAGATTGTGTATGTGATGTTATGTACAACGTGCTCGGTTGATCGTGGATAGTAATACGGTATCGAAAGCTTGAAAAATTGAGTGTATATATATGAGTGTTCTATACACGCATGTGTGACTGTAAGTATTTGTATAATGGATGCAAAGTTAATTGGAACAAAAGTTGTAGGAATGTATGAAATCAATAAATATATGTGTAGTTGCATGAAAGTGTCATAGGTATGTATGTATGCGTGGAAATGATGGTTGCTCCATTTACAAATGAAAACTGCCATAGTGAAATATGTGATACTTGGATGATATGTGAGCTATTGTTTGTATACTAAACGTGGGACCATGCTTGTAGTCATCACAATATATTAAGTTATATGCTTTCATTGTAAGTCCACTTTTATACAAAATGAACAAGATAACCAAACTTATTAGATGGTGTCCCGTACATAGTTGATGGCTTATGGTCAGCATATAATAGAAATATATAAGTCCACAACTCTTTAATTAATGCCCGAACTTATATGAGCTTTTCTTTTATATCCGAACTTATAGGAGTCCATATATGTGAATCAGTTCTGCTATATTGTTTGCACAAATGGGCCGACTCTCTTTGCTTGGTAAATGAGATTTCCAACATTTGATTATTAGTGGGGAGCATGATATCTAGTGTTCTAAATTTCCAAGTACTAATAATTAAAATAGGATTCAACATATGCTTATTAGTTGAACTAATATTGTATATATTAATAGTTGGGTTAATATTACATTTTAGTGTTAGTGGGGTCGGGTATATGCTTTTATGTGAGCCAACTCTATATTATGGTGTGCACTGTATGCGGAATTTGTTAATTTGCAAATAATGAACACACGTTGTTTGGACACACTAGGCTATTGCAAAACCCTACTCGTATACTTACCAAATTGAATGTATATTAGGTCGTGTAAACGGACCTCACTAGTAATTAATGCGTAAAGGCACATTATCATTTACCGAGCAAACCAAGGTGAGTTCACTACTTTTGAGCATGCGTCCCGGTGGTTGGGACAGTCAGTGGGTATCCCGAGGAGGGATAAGTCTTTTGGGTAAAAACTGGTTGTATTGGTTAATATTCTCATCTCATCATTCTTTTAAGTCCCATTTATTGTTACCGAGGAGGTAACGGGTATTAGTTGGTAGCGCTACTTAGGTTTGGCACCCTCACCCCGTTCCTAAGAGAGGGCGGGTGTGAACTAATAACCCAGTCGGGCCCAGTGCTTTGAAAGGAGCACTGGGGAAAGGGAAAAACATACATCAGGAGCCGTCTTGTTTAGTATCGAGATATTACCAATATTACTTGCTTATGTTAACGACCTGTTTTAAACACTTGGTAACAAACGTTTTCATAAACTGTGAACTCGCCAGCTCTGTCTGATACGCTTGTTGCATGCTCGCAGGTCGTTAGGTATTCTGGATTGAAGAACTTGCTGTCTGAGGTAGCTGGAGTGGTCATGGGTCGACTCAAGAGATTCATGAGATATTCTTGATTTTGAAACTGGGTCCTTGATATAGTTTAACATTGGATCTCTATTTTGCTTGCGCTGAACTTAATGGGATTTATTAAACGCATTGTTAAAACAACTCTTTAACAATTGGTATTTATTTATAAACTTGGCATGGGTTCAATATGATTGGTGGCTCGTTATTGGTTTGTCACGCGCCTAGTAGGGACACTCCCTAGGTGGTATTTTGGGGGTGTGACAGTTTGGTATCAGAGCCACTGGTTATAGTGAACTTGGTTTTAAAACGTTTTTATAAAACCAGACTATAACCGAACAGGTCTGAAATCGACCATGACACTCAGCTCCAGACTGCAAGGTTCGTTTCTCGTTTACTATTGCATAGTATATCTCGTGTTTGCTTATGAATAACATCACACGTGAATGCACACTTAGCACTTCAGTATGAACTTCTATGTTACCAACCCATGTTACGTGTTTTAAGAGTGCGACTCTTCTTGAACTTTCATGATCTATGTTGTGGTGTCATCTGTCTTATTGCTCAAATTCGGGGAACCTTTTAGCGCGAGTTAAGAGGCACTGAGATAAGCATGCAAATTACCTTATTATTATGGGTGCACACATAATAATAATGTGGGGTGCATGTGAGTCCCAGTGAGGCTTAACGAGTGTGAGAGGGGTTCCGCTCTGTTAATTGATGTCATGTTAGAACTCAGCAGTCTATAGGAGTCATAGCAGTGATTGTCTCCTACTCGAACATGATCTTTTCATCCCTTTCTGAATCCTTACGAATCTCGATGCTATCGAGTATCACCTGATCACGCATCTGAACGCCTAGCGAACTGTGTAGAATGTTAGGTGCTAGTACGAACGTCCCTGAGTTGGATGGCTAAGTGTCAAATGATTGGACTATACTTTCCTCACTTATCTTTGTTTGCTGGAACTTAGCGTGTTGACGCCTTAGACCCCGAAGTGTGATCACTTCTGCAACACTCTCGCGACATACCGTGTATTACTCAGTCAACTTGCAAGAACGATGGACAAGAGGGTAAACGTAGTACCTTACCGACTTCAGCATTTGAACGACCCTAGTTACCGGCATCGAACAACTGCGATTTGGCTCCAATCGAATCCTTAACCCCAGCCAGCGACTCGTGGGAGTCGACTCTTACGAACCAATCGGGACAAAATAGATGACGATTGACTGTAGAGCGGACTGTGTAACCGCCCGCACCATGAGTAGTGCCTTAGGACGTGGCACGGAATGTGAAAAGATAGACCTTGTTGGTGAAAGGATGCAGGACACCGTTACAGGAAACAATATTAGAGGCAACAGTCGCGGCAACATCAAGGTACTCGTGATCGTAGCTTACAGTATGGAAACGAAGGTGACCTCGACAAGGGTTGACTGTGTTAAGTCAAGGTGACGACAACCAAGGAAATGGTGGCAGTACTGGAAATTCTCGTGACGAAAACAACACTTGAAATGAAGCTCATGGAAGGACATTTAGTATTGGCATAGGCTATACCAGGTGTAATAGCAACACGATAGCTTGGATGGGTAGCTATTCGCTTCGTCTCTGTTCTGTTTAAACCTGATGTTTCTTGAAACCGAACCTGTTGTGGAGTCGACTGATGCAAGTCAATTTGAAGCCTTATGTGTTCGCTGGGATGCAAACTCGACCTTGGGGGACAGGTGTTTGACATCGACCTTCTTTCTACTACCCTTGATGGTTACAATACAGTAGTTAGTGTGGATTGGTTATTCAGAAATCGCGCAGACATACCTTGTGAGGAGAAAATTTTGTGTGGAGAATCGTTATTTGTTCTAAAGCAACAAAGTTGTGCAAAGGTTAGCTCGCTATGAAGGCCCAGAAGTGTCTACGGAGGGATCACCCCGCTACGTTAGCAACCGTTACTGATGTTGAGGCTGAGGAAAAGAGGATCGAGGATCCACCAATTGTCGTGATTCCTCTCAGCGTGCTACCCGAAGAGCTTACAGATTTACTTCCACCACTGTTAGGCAGAATCTCAGTTTGATCTCACGACAGGGACAACCCTGATTACTCGTGCTACATACCGTCTTGCACTAGGAGGGTTGCAAGGACTATCTACAGGAACTGTTGGATAGGATTTTTATTGGACATAGTTTTTGTTCGCTTTGGGAAGCCCCAACTATATTCGAGAAGATAAAGCCTTTTCGTATGTGTACAGATTATCCAGACTCAGCAAGGTGACAATCAAGAACTGTTTGCCTCGGCCATGTATTGACGGAAGACCAAGAGGAGAATGTTCCTGAAACGGCATATCGATCGCAATGCGGCCATTGCGACTTTGTACACCATGACCATTGAGTTATTCAACACACCAGCAGCTTTAGGGACCACATGAATCGACCGTATTTATGGATGACGTTCTGGATCATTTCCAAGAGGAAGGAACATCATGGGTGGCATTTGTAACTTATTTTAGAGCTCCTAAGGGAGGAGCCACTCCGCGCGAAGTCTTGTTAAAGGTAACTTCTGGATTCGAGATATACATTTTTGGTCATATGATCAACGAAGTGGGAATAAACGTGGATCTCGCTAAAGACCCATTTCATTAGATATTGTCGGCACCAAAGATCCCTTCGAGGATGCAGCAATTTCGTGGTCACACTAGACTCTATCGCAGATTCACCACAGGATTTTCGATGATCACACAGCTTAAATTTCTTTAGCACAGTAGGGTGCTATGTTCGCGGAAGACAAAACAGGAGGACGCCTTTTCAGCTTTCGAATTCCGACTCTGCAATGCTCTGAGCATCGTCTTTGCCCGAGGGTGCGGGTGAACTAGTGGTATACCAAGATGGTTCAAATCAGAGTTCCAGTTACACGCCAACACAACACGAGGAAGTAATGGCTTACGTAGTGGATTTACAAGAAGAGTTGCATGAGTCACAACCTGCGGTGGAAACCATGGTCTTTAGATTTAAGTTGGAGGCACTACTTGGACGGTACCAAATGCACTACCTAGACCGATCACAAGGGCCTCCCGTGTGAGCTAAACATGTGATGGCACCGCTGGATGAAACTTTTAAATGAATACGACAGTGAAACCTGGACGTGCACGAGCTTTGCAGCTTGCTATTGACTCTAACTTACCTGATCGGACTCGCTCTATTCAAACTGGAGAACAGAAGGAAGAGAATTTTCAAGTTAAACCGATGCGGGGCATGGAGAAGCAACCTTTGGCAGGACGGACGATATTCGCTACCTCAAGGAACGAGTGTGGATCTCATTATACGACAACTTTAGGTAACTTGTGTTGAGCAAAGCACACCGGCTTCAATATTCTAGTCGTCTTGGTTTTGATAAGAGATATTAGGATCTATAAAATCTTGTACTGGTGATCGGGCATGAAGGCCCGCCTGGCTAGGTATGCGAACGATGTTTGACTTCTGGGAATGTCAAGGTGAAGTGTTAGCAACCAGAAACACCTATATGGAAAGTGAAAACAGACTGCCATGGATTTGGACGCCAGTCTACTTACAACTCGAAACGGAAACAATATTACCTGGATGATCGTTGATTGTCTCACGTAACCAGCACACTTTCTAGCCATCAAGGAAACAGATAATTTTCTACACTTGCAATCATCTATCTGAAAGAAGTGGTTGTTAGGCACGGGGTACCAACCTTCATTATCTCTGATCGCGACCCACGATTTGCATCTGATTTGTGGCAAGCGATGCACAAATCCTTTGGCTCACGTCTAGACATGAGCACAGCATATCATCCGCAAATGGATGGGCAGACAGAACACACCATCCAAAATCTTGAAGACATGCTCCAAGCATGTGTAATCGACTTTGGTAACGGCTGGGAAAGGCACCTACCTTTGGTGGAATTTTCGTATAACAACAGCTACCATACCAGCATCTAGGCTGCTCCGTTTGAGGCCTTGTATGGACGGAAATGCCGATCACCTCTATGCTGGGCAGAAGTTGGTGACAGCCAAATCACTGGCCCAAAACTCGTCGTAGACACGACAGAAAGGATTGCTCAAATACGACAACGAATGGTGGCAGCTCGTGACCGTCAGAAAAGCTACGCTGATAAGCGCAGGAAACCACTCGAGTTCCAGGTTGGGGATCGAGTGTTATTTAAAGTCTCACCTTGGAAAGGTGTAATTCATTTTGGTAAACGAGGCAAACTCAACCTGCGATATGTTGGACCTTTCGAAACCACGGAGAGAATTGGCAAGATGGCCTACAGATTGAATCTACCCGAAGAACCCAGTGGAGTTCACAATGTATTCCATGTGTCGAATCTGAAGGAGTGTCTGTCAGATGAAACCCTCATAGTTCCTTTCAAGGAGCTCACCATCGACGATCAGTTGCGATTTTTCGAAGAATCAGTGGGAATCTTGGGCCGGGAGGTCAAGATTCTCAAACGCTCCAGTATACCTATTGTTCGTGTTCGTTGGAACTCCCGTTGTGGCCCAGAGTTCACCTGGGAAAGAGAAGACCAGATGAAACGCAAGTACCCCCCAGTTGTTTAAGAAAGGTGAGTCGAGTACTGAAGCTACTTCGGAATTTCGGGACGAAATTCCAAACCAACAGGGGGATGATGTGACACCCACGAAAACGCTCAACAGAATTAACTTCTTCGGGGACTACTCGCTAAATTTCGGGACGAAATTTCTCTCAACTTGGGGATGATGTGACAACCCGTGTTTCCAAGTAAACCGTTCTTACCCATCGATTATTTCTATTACGTTCCTTTTTCTTATCGTACCGTACCCCAACGAATATTCGTTATATATATACACACAATCATGTTTAGAAACATTTAATCATAAATGGTTCCTACGAGTAAATCGATGCAACCCAAACACCCTTAGCTCATGTAGTATCCACTTTCTGTTTTTTTATTATTGTTATAATGCAAATCGGCTCCCACATGAAATCAGTATTATTTCAAGTGCATGTATTTAACTACAACTTAAATGAATATTTCTTCACTTGCAGCCCATTCTTACAAGTTTTCGGCCCAACCCCAAACTTATAACCCAAGCCGAAACACTTGTTAATGTGCGCCATGTACATACCTGCGTATCATTTGTTGAGTGCAAAATTACAAGGCAAAACCCTAGCATTCCCTCACAAGTTACAGCAGCAAGAGACCCCACCCCCCTTCGGTCGCGATCTTGCTCTTTCTCGGTGCTTTTTTCCCTCTCGCTTGAACTCTCTTCTGTTCGCAATCCATCTTAATCGGTTAGTACATTTATATGTTGGTTTCGGATTGAAGTTCTTTAGTTCAGGGCTGCATTTTATTATGTGATTGAGACTTGATCCGATTGTAAAGTGCGTATAGTGGCTATATGTATAAGAACTCTAGTTCGACTTTGTTGTAAGGTTATGAAATCCTGTACATTAGTCTGTGTAGTATATGTATACGTAACCGTGCATGTGTATGCATATAACCGAGAGAAAACAGAGGGTGTATGTATGAATACAAGTTCCGTTTCGACTTCGGTTTAAAAACACGAGAGCGCGTACATGAACTCACGTGTTGGGTGTCGACGTGAAGGTATACAAGATTGTGTATGTGATGTTATGTACAACGTGCTCGGTTGATCGTGGATAGTAATACGGTATCGAAAGCTTGAAAAATTGAGTGTATATATATGAGTGTTCTATACACGCATGTGTGACTGTAAGTATTTGTATAATGGATGCAAAGTTGATTGGAACAAAAGTTGTAGGAATGTATGAAATCAATAAATATATGTGTAGTTGCATGAAAGTGTCGTAGGTATGTATGTATGCGTTGAAATGATGGTTGCTCCATTTACAAATGAAAACTGCCATAGTGAAATATGTGATACCTGGATGATATGTGAGCTATTGTTTGTATAGTAAACATGGGACCATGCTTGTAGTCATCACACTATATTAAGTTATATGCTTTCATTGTAAGTCCACTTTTATAGAAAGTGAACAAGATAACCAAACTTATTAGATGGTGTCCCGTACATAGTTGATGGCCTATGGTCAGCATATAATAGAAATATATAAGTCCACAACTCTTTAATTAATGCCCGAACTTATATGAGTTTTTCTTTTATATCCGAACTTGTTGAGATGGAGGAGTCCATATATGTGAATCAGTTCTGCTATATTGTTTGCACAAATGGGCCGACTCTCTTTGCTTGGTAAATGAGATTTCCAACATTTGATTATTAGTGGGGAGCATGATATCTAGTGTTCTAAATTTCCAAGTACTAATAATTAAAATAGGATTCAACATATGCTTATTAGTTGAACTAATATTGTATATATTAATAGTTGGGTTAATATTACATTTTAGTGTTAGTGGGGTCGGGTATATGCTTTTATGTGAGCCAACTCTATATTATGGTGTGCACTGTATGCGGAATTTGTTAATTTGCAAATAATGAACACACGTTGTTTGGACACACTAGGGTATTGCAAAACCCTACTCGTATACTTACCAAATTGAATGTATATTAGGTCGCGCGTAACGGACCTCACTAGTAATTAACGCGTAAAGGCACATTATCATTTACCGAGCAAACCAAGGTGAGTTCACTACTTTTGAGCATGCGTCCCGGTGGTTGGGACAGTCAGTGGGTATCCCGAGAAGGGATAAGTCTTTTGGGTGAAAACTGGTTGTATTGGTTAATATTCTCATCTCATCATTCTTTTAAGTCCCATTCATTGTTACCGAGTAGGTAACGGGTATTAGTTGTAGCGCTACATAGGTTTGGCACCCTCACCCCGTTCCTAAGAGTGGGCGGTGTTGAACTAATGACCCGGTCGGGCCCAGTGCTTTGATAGGAGCACTGGGGAAAGGGCAAAACATACATCAGGAGCCGTCTTGTTCAGTATCGAGATATTACCAATATTACTTGCTTATGTTAACGAACTGTTTTAAACACTTGGTAACAAACGTTTTCATAAACTGTGAACTCGCCAGCTTTGTCTGATACGCTTGTTGCATGCTCGCAGGTCGTTATGTATTCTGGATTGAAGAACTTGCTGTCTGAGGTAGCTGGAGTGGTCATGGGTCGACTCAAGAGATTCATGAGATATTCTTGATTTTGAAACTGGGTCCTTGATACAGTTTAACATTGGATCTCTATTTTGCTTCCGCTGAACTTAATGGAATTTATTAAACTCATTGTTAAAACAACTCTTTAACAATTGGTATTTATTTATAAACTTGGCATGGGTTCAATATGATTGGTGGCTCGTTATTGGTTTGTCACGCGCCTAGTAGGGACACTCCCTAGGTGGTATTTTGGGGGTGTGAAAACCAAGATGGTAATTCCGCACGGAATAGGTAATTCCACTTGAATGATTAATTCCGCATGAAGTTAACAAAGTTAATTCCGTACGGAATTAGCTTTAGCTAATTCCGCATGAAACGAACCTTGTTAATTTCACACGGAACTACTCACCTATATATACCCGTGATTCCGTTTCATTTGTAACGTTTGTCTGATTTGGTACTGAAGTGCTGCCAAATTGTCTCGAGGTGTGTAACACTATTACTTTAATAATAGAGACATATTAAAGTGAATCAAGCTGTTATCTTGTCCATTTCACTGATTCCGCCTTTGATTCGGATCTAAAACTCTTCTGAACGACTCATTCAGGTCATACAACGATCCTACAATCACACAACGTTTTCCACTACGATTTTCCACAAGATTCACTTCAATTTTATCAAAACTTCTTCATTTCATCAAAACTCTTCTATTTCCTTGCAAACTTCTCTGTTTTCATCAAAACCTTCATCTTTTTCATCAAATCTTCTTATTTCACCCCTGATCTGCACTTAACCGAGTGTATTGGGACTAGCTATGGCTTCCTAAGTTAGAAATCAGTTGGTTTCACACTCACCAAGTGTTAGATTTGGGTGAAAACTCCTTAAAACCTTTTAAACTCAATTTTCACACTAAAACGGACCTAAGATGACATGTAATTCGTTCATTGGATAGTGGAATGAGGTGGTGTCCGAACCGTCTCGAATTGGACTCGAAAACACATCTGATTCAGACGAAAACACAGCTCCGAACGCCAAGAAAAGCCACTTGTGAAAACTAGACTGTTCTGTGCGAAGCCTTGGCTTCGTACCAAGGTACTGCCTTCGTAGGAAGGCCCTGGTTTCACACAACACAACCCAAGATCTCATCTGTGACTTGAACAAAAACCTTTTCAGCCTAAGTTTTATCAGTAGCTTAAGGTTGGAGGAATGAACACTCGATTTCTCGAAGCACGATGCGAAGAACACTCGATTTTGGACAACGGAAGCAACACACGTATGAAGTCATTACCTTCGTATGAAGTCATCACCTTCGTATGAAGTCATCACCTTCGTATGAAGACACCCCTTCGTACGAAGGCACAGCTTCGTACAAAGCTATCATGTCCAACTCAACACTCCGATTCGACCGTTTCAGCACTTTGGAGGACTTACGCACTTCTTTTCCCGAACGCAGGCTGATCCGGCGCTCTCTCCACTCTGTTCTAGACCATGTTTACTACTAAATACGCACTGTGAGTATACTCGAACCCATTTCGTTTAACGCACTTTTGGGTGTAACATACGTTCTCTATCAAAAACACAACAGTTAAACGCATTACAAACGCTAACCGCACTCACATGTTATACGTGATTAGTTGAATTACTTGTTGCTATGCTTACAAAGTGTTTCACTAGACCGCCTTTAGCAATGATAGTACTATAGTTTGGACTCAGCACCTGTTATGAACAGGGGCTGCTAAGGATCACATACTACACTTCACGTGTTCGCTTCGGTGAACATGTGTCGCGCATACTCTACATCGCAGTCACGTGGTTAGGATGTAGCATTGTTGATAACTTACTTGATTTGCCTATTATGTGTTATATGTTGGTTATGCGTGAACGCTTTTTATACTATACTTATGCAAACTTGTATACTCGCCAATACATTTTGTATTGACTTTATTTTAACGTATGTTGCAGGTTAATCGCAGGTTATCTTGAATCAAGATTAGGAAGTCTAGAAACTCACCTAAAATCTAGGTTGTCGGATTTGTATTGTTTGAGAGACATGAAATTTGTATGACTGTTTGTTGAAATATTGTTTATTAGTATGTGATAATGAACGCATTACATATTGTCGCTAAATAGTTGTTACGAATTCTCTTGAGCAATCTGATTCGCCTAGTACCGTGCCCGATGATTCCGCCATCGGTTGGGGAGTGACATAAGAACTTAATATTCAAGAATAAAATTAGCAATTTCTAATAGCATGGGTTAAACACTTAAACTTAAACATAAAAATATATGTTTTTTTTTTGTTTCGGTTTGGTTCGGTTTTCTTTCATTTATTGAAATGGTTATCCGAAAACCGAACTGAAATTTCCGGTTATTAAAAATCCGAAACCGAACCGTCGGTTTTTGTTTCGGTTTGGTTTTTTTGGTTCGGTTTTGCCGGTTATTTTGGTTTTCTGCTCACCCCTATGTGTTACCTTCCCGCATAAAAAAATGTTCTAAAAAATAAAAGAAAAACCCCAATATAAGATTTCATATTTCTCAAAAAACATGTAGAGGAGAGAGAAAAAAAGTGAGAATAATTGTCTGCCAAAAAGTATTTAGAGGAGAGAGAAGAAAGAGATCGTAAATAACCAATTAACCCTTATCTCACTAAAAACAAAAATCTCATTAATTAAAGCACAATCATTACCCTGCTTTATTGTCTTTTAATCTCATCCATCAAAACACATTTGATCAATGGTTAATATTGGTTCCTACGGTTCTCACAACTCAAGGTGGTTCTCATTTTACCCAAAATCCCTATATATATATATATATATATATATATATATATATATATATATATATATATATATATATAGGAAGGTTAACGTACATTACGGCTTAACGTACATCACGTACGACAGGTAATTACGCACGTTCATTTTAAAATCACGCACGTTATAACTCAAAAATCCAAAATCACGCATGTTGAAACACAATAATCACGCATATTGAAAACATTAATCACGCATGTTATAGAACAAATCACGCACGTTGTCGTACGTGAAGTACGTTAAGCCGTAATGTACGATATACTTTCTCTCTCTCTCTCTCTCTCTCTCTCTCTATATATATATATATATATATATATAGGGTAAGGTTATTGTAAAAAGGTTAAAAGTGTGAGAAAGGTGAGAAATATTGTGGAGATGACATGTGTCCTAAATCTAAATTAATTCAAAAGGGTAAACAAGTAATTTTATCACTAATTCAATTAATTAAAAACTTCCCATAACGGTCACCTTAGTTATAGGAACTGGATTGTTTTTAAATGATCTCTATAAACACCATTCAGCAAGTATATAACACCATTCAGTAAGTATATAACACCATTCAGCAAGTATATAACACCATTCAGCAAGTATATAACACCATTCAGCAAGTATATAACACCATTCAGCAAGTATATAACACAATTCAGACGAAACTCGCTCGTGCTCCTGCTTCAGCTTTTCCTGCAAACCACCATCCACTCTTAATTTGGAAAAGATAATATTTGTTAATTTCTATACACAAGTTAAAATAGTTTGTAATCACCCTGCAAGCTACATAACTACATAGTTTAAAACAAAGGGCACACTAAATGAAGGTGAAAGGATCGTTTCAGATAACTAAAAAGGACATCGCATTACCTGGAGTGAAAAGGACCAAATTGCCCTTTAGAGGTTTTCGACTTAAAGGGCAAAATATTTTAGTGTTCTTTTTTGTAATCAATTAGTATGCCCAATATGATTAAAATGTTCTTTTCTATAAATATTGTTCCTTATGTATTAAAAGCACAGTTTGGGCAACTTTCGACCGGTTACCTTCATCGCTATTTTTCTAATTTACCAGTATGGCACAGTAAACAAGTTGAAATTGTCATCTCTAATTAGAGCAAAACTGAAAAATTAAATACCTATTTAATTTAACCAACTCAGAAAGAAACTGGACAATTTCAAACCGATCTTCATCATTCACTCCAACAAGAATCTCTAAAACTGGTGCAAGTTCAGCCTTATCAGCAATTATATTCCTACATTTTCCATCTTCTTGTATACATTTCGACAATAAACGAACGGCTGAGAATCGTTCTTCAGTCCACTCAGATTCCAAACTACTGATAATAAATTCACTTACCTTCCTAAAACAAACATGTGTGAGTATATGTTGTTTGAAATATTAAAAAAAAAAAAAATGTATAGATAGGTCACCCAAGCATTCAAAAGTTTTCACCTCGGTTGACTATGCGTACAAAATCCCTAAAGTGTTATTTGTGCTCGAGATTTAACCAGTTTTGCGACATCCGTCTAAAGATTTGTTTTTTGCATCTAGGTTAAAAAAAGGTTTGAAATCTTGCCATTTTCATCTGGCTCATTAACTCCATCCAATTTCTTTCGTTAAGTCAGGGGTATTTTTGTTTTTTTGGTTAAGTTAAAGGGCAATTTAGCTTTTTTTTTTCAATTTAGCTAGGTTACATTTTGCATTATGCTAAACTCTTGTACATATAGAGTGAAAAAGACTTAATTGCCCTTTAAGTTAACAAAAAGACGGAAATGCCCCTGACTTAATGGAGAAAATATAACCCGAACAAACACAAAAGTGATTCGAATGAATTGTTACCAGCTTTCTTTCTTGGCTGCATAAAACAGAACTTGTTCTATTAAATGCTGAGTTGGATCGCCTTCTGGAGACCACTGAATAAAGAGCTCGACTTCAGAAATGGCCTCCTCGTTAGTGAAATACTGATAAAGCCCGCCTGATGATAATATCAAGAATCTATCTCTCGGGCCTAGTTTGTGATGGTAAAGGCTCGGGATACAGTTTATGTACGGAGATTTTCCAACATAATCGATCCTAAACTCCTCTAGAAGTGCATCATTCCATTTAGGCTGCAACAAATCAAGAAACAAATGAATAAAAAAATTTTTGAATGATACTTCTAAAAGTCAATGTGATATTAACAACTGATACTTTTAAAAGGTTCAATGTTGATGGATATACCAATTTGGTTTCTTAATCCAAAAGGATTTTTGCCACTATTTATGAGAATATAACTTTTTAAAGTACCCATAAGGAATTGAATCCACATTGCTTTTATAGAAAAGATTGATCAAGTTGAACATTATTTATTGACAATTGGTGAATAGTCAAATACCTGTTTGAGGAAGCCAGCACCGAAAGCACGAGTGACCTTAAGCGAGCCTTTAACGCGATCGTTCATAACCGCACAAGCATCATCAGGGTGTTCACTCTTAATTCTTTGAATTTCCTGCAAAAAGATAGAACATAAGTTTAAGAAAACAATTATTTCTAGTATTAAAGTCATAATAAGTTAATAACATTGTAACAACTTTTACCTCTTCAATGGGGGTACTATGATCTGTTGTAAGCTGACAGGCGGTTAATGTTGGATTCAGGTTAGAAATATAAGCAGAATCATCTCCAACTGAAAAACCAAAACTTTAAAAGATACCTTTCTGTTGAATTGGGATAAAACCCTTCAACCTCTGCATCAACAAACTGCAAACTGCAAATCTTCGACCTTTTCGTTTTCGGTTTGCTTACAGATGGCACACTTGTGAACTGGACATATAAACGGTTACCCTACAGCAATCTTTTCTTGAACCGTCTGTCGCTCGGTCTTTTCGTTTTTCTGGAGCAGCTTAGCTATGCATTTCGGGTGATAAAAGTGGTCACACGTTGCAGAACTACAACGAAAAACCTACACAATGATACCAATAGATAATTGCTGAATATCACTGGGGAAAATGACAATGAAAATATATTTTCTTGAGTATTACATACCTCTGTATTTGAAGATTTATCAGAAGACCCTAGTTCACCACAGACAAAGTACTGGTGCAGACTATACTGGCAATTTTCACACTTATATTCATTTTGACTCTGCAAAGAATAAATATTTAAAAGAATAATTAAATGAAACAATATATATGATATCATCCAATCTCCTATACGATTAACTAACCTCCAGTTCTTCAAGAGATAAACAAAGAGATTCACAATTAGACTCTTGTGCCTCTTCAGAATCTGGGGTTGCGTGAAACGACCTAAAACATCTCTCCTCACAACTGCAATTGACGACAAAGTCATCAAAAAACCATCAGTTAAAAATCATTTAAATTTTTTCTTATCAAAATGAAGACGTGAAGTAAAAAAGTTGTACCATGTAAGCTTGCCACCATTATCACGTATCGCACAAACAGAATCGAAATGATCAACGTCATCATCTGACTCGCTATCTTCGTTGGTGTTGTCATCATCTTGAGTTTCACAGTTTGTATCATCAACTATAAAGCTAGGTTATGTAACATCCTACAATATATTTTCAAGAATGTCAAAAGATTGAAAGAAATCAGTGAGAAAAACGGAGACAAACCAGAAGCCGTATTATACCTCATCAAAAGCGTTCGTTTTTCCAGCGGATCTTCACAAATGGCCCTGCACAAGCCTTCCACGGCTCCTTATACAGCGGATCTTCATAAATTTAACAGCTTTTTAAAACAAATTTAAACAAAAAGATGATAAAACATGTTTACTTGTTCATCGGTAAAGATTTTTGGATGAACTGAACTTACCAGGTGGTCATGGTCAGAACCCTAGCCGCTGCCTATTGTTGATGCCGGAGCCACCCATTTTCATCGAGTCTCCACACACGCAGCTCCCGTACACCGTTGTCACATTCACTGCCGCCGCCAGAGAAGATACCTCAGCCAAGTGGAATTATGAGATCTGTCAAATAAATCCTCAGACGTGAGATATAAAACCCTAGATCTGTTGATTCAAAGTAGAGCTTACCTGAGACATGAATTCGAAAGTAAAACCCTAGATCTGCAAGTTTAAAGCAGATACAAACATCGGATTCAAAAACTAAAGGGCATGATCTAAAAAAATCAAAGGAGGTTGTCGGACTTACCTCGGGTTGTTGGAACTTGCCTCGACCACTATTACAGACCACGCCGTTGTTGGATCTGGTGAGATCTTGCTCATACCACAGGAGGCAAGAAACCCTAAGTTGAAAATCACCAGAGAGAGAAAGGAGGAGCGACTGAAGAAATGAAAATCACCATTTTGTGATTTTAGGGTTTTTTCTTGAACAAGATGAAAGAGAACTCGGAGGAGAGAGAGAAATGAGAGCAGGATGTGACAAAAGAACAAAAGAATGGAGCCATAATCGAATTTCAAAATTCAAAAGTACAAAATGTTCCCGCCTGCTGCGTGTGTTGAAAAGGTACTTTCAACACCTTCATGCTTTAAAGGTTGTACATTGGGCTTTAAATGGTTGTAAAGTGGCAAATGACCATTTCTATCCTTCCTATATGCTTATTAAAGTAGTATATATATATATATATATATATATATATATATATATAGGGGAGCGCTAAAATGAAAACCACCTTCAGTTGTAAGAACCGTGAGAACCACTCTCCACCAATCAGATTACGCCAACAAAAAGGATGTTTTGGTCATTTACTCCAAATGTCTAATCTCTCTCTCTCTCTCTCTCTTAGTTTAAAGTACTTGACTATTTATATACCTCTCTCCTCTCTCTTCTTTCAAAACTCAAACCAACCACCACTTGTTTCTTTTCTCTGCAAAATGTCTCTCACACACTCTCAAACCCAAATCAGACTTTCTACCAACCCAGCCACATCACACCCCTGCTTCCTCTTCCTCTCGACCGGTAGTGACGACCGGAGAGTTCCGGTGAATGCCGGAAGTATTTCCGACGATCCAACCCCTACCTAAACACCTCCGCTCCTTCTCTCTGATTTAATGAACGGCCGACACCCCCGTCTTTCTGATGATAGCGGCGGTGGTTCGGGTAGGTAGTTCTGGAAACCCCACTGGGGAAGATGGTGATTTTTGGTCGATGATGATGAAGAATTAGCATTGAAGACGATGATGGGGTTGATGCTGATGACGGTTGAGGGTCTTTGTTAGGTTCTTTGTTTTTTTTTTCTCTGATTCAGTTTCGGTTAAGGGTCTCGTTAGGTTCTTTGTTTTTTTTTCTCTAATTCAGTTTCAGTTTCGGTTGAGGGGGTGGTGGAGAGTGGTGTACGGTGGTCGTTTGTGCGATTTGGGGTTTCGAGTGAAGGGAGATAGGGGTTTGCAGGTTTTTTAGTGGTGGACAAATGGTGTTCGGTGGTGGTGTTTGTAATAGTGATGATGCAGATATTTTGGGGGAAAGGTGTGTGTGAATGGATATGGCGGTTCGATGGAGAGTAGACGATGGCTAGGTTGTTCTACATCATTAATTCATTTTTTGATTGCCGGTGGTGCCCGTCGATGCTGGTGGTGCCGGTGATTGAAGTGAGTTGCTTTTATTTTTGGTTTTTGTCTTTGCATAAAGTGAGTTGCTTTTTTTTATTGAAGCTGGGATTCTGGTGGTTTTTGTGTTTTCATAAACTGAGTTGCTTTTATTTTGGAACTTGGATTGATATGTGTTTTTGATATTGGGTTGAGCTGGCAGTGAATGATGCATTTGTATTCTTTGATTTTGTGGGTTTTGATATGTTTGGATGGGGCGGCGATGATGCAAAAAAAAAAAAAACGTAGATTTTGATGACAATGACGCGACAAGGATGGTGGAGGATAGGTTTTTGAACCTACAACCCCACTTTGCAGCCTTTTGATTATCGGGAAATCAGAGCCAAACCCCGTTTTTTTCGAGATATACATTATTTTGATGTTGTTGGTTTTTTATATTTTTTCCCCAGTCGATGATGATAACAATCTATCTGAGACACCTACCGAGTTTGCGATTTCTTGGTGCATTCGTTTTTGTGTAAAAAAGTTTTTGTAAAAAGAAAAAGTTAAACCGTAAACTTTTTAAGGTAAAACGTAAACTTTTTAAGGTAAAACGTAAAAAGTTTAACGTAGAACGTAAAATGTAAAAACGTAAAAAGTTTAACGTAAAACGTAAAGCGTAAAAAGTTTAACATAAAACGTAAAAAGTTTAATGTAAAAACGTAAAACGTAAAAAGTTTAACGTAAAACATAAAACGTAAAAACGTATAACGTCAAAACATAAAAACGTATAACGTCAAAACGTAAAAATGCAAAACGTAAAAAACGTAAAACGTAAAAAGTTTAATGTAAAAACGTAAAACGTAAAAAGGTTAACGTAAAAACGTAAAACGTAAAAAGTTTAACGTAAAAACATAAAACGTAAAAAGTTTTAACGTAAAACGTAAAAAGTTTAAAAAATCTGTTAAAAAATCTGAATTTAAAAATGTTTTTAATAAAAAATTTTGTTTAAAAAATAAAAACTAATATAATAATACAAAAAAGTAATAAAAAACAATAAAGACAAAAAGACAAAATAGAGTAATTTTACTAAACTACCCTTTTGTATTAAAATATTAAAGACACAATAAAACAAAAACTAGAGTAAACTGCCATTTTGGTCCCTGTGGTTTGGGCACTTTTGCCATTTTAGTCCAAATCTCAAACTTTTTACATCTGGGTCCCTGTGGTTTGCATTTTGTTGCCATTTTAGTCCAAAATCCAAAAACCCTCTATTTTGACTGTTGAAAACTGATTATTTTGTCCTTTAGTGCAGGGGCATTTTGGTCCATGTTAATTTATTATAACATTTCAATAATTAATAGCATCATCTTCAAGAACATCATCAAACATCATCATCAAAACCCAGAAAATCCAAAAAATCAAGAACATCATCTTCAAGAAAATCAAGTACCCAGAAAATCAAGAACATCATCTTCAAGAACATCATCAAAACCCAGACATCGTTCATCTTCAAACATCATCATCAAAATCCAGAAAATAGACAAAAATCAACAAACGATTTCTGAACAAAAACTAATAGACAAAAAACACAAGATGAATTACCATTCTCCTTCTCATTAATCTCTCCAGAGCTCACATCCGATTTCTGAACAAAATCCGATTCGATTTCTGAACAAAATCAACAAACCAACTAGTTCAGTACAAATCTCACTTCGTTTAACTAGAATGAAAGCAGCTGAGAGTAAATTGATCATTAGAACTACTTACATCCATTGTATTTGTGAAGAATTCGAAGATGAACCACCATCTCTCACGGCGCACCACCACGCCAACATATCTGAAACGAGCACCGTCCCCCCACCACCATTCTGCACTAGAAAGAGAGAGAGAGAGAGAGAGAGAGAGAAACAGGAGAGAGGGAGAGAAAGCCGAACAAGAGAGAAACATGAGAGATAGAGAGAGGAAAGCAGAGATGACGATGACGATGGTGGATCTGAGTTTCGGTAGGGTTCCGATGACGATGACGATGGTGGCGGTGGTGGTGCAATAGAGAGAGAGAAGAAAGAGAGGGAGCTGATTTTGGGGATGATGATGATTTTTTGGGTTTTATTGTTAAAAAAAAGAGTAAACTGCCCTTACAACAAATGAAATTTAAAAAAAATGACCAAAATGCCCCTGTACTAAAGGACAAAATAATCAGTTTTCAACAGTCAAAATAGAGGGTTTTTAGATTTTGGACTAAAATGGCAACAAAATACAAACCACAGGGACCCAGATGTAAAAAGTTTGAGATTTAGACTAAAATGGCAAAAGTGCCCAAACCACAGGGACCAAAATGGCAGTTTACTCCAAAAACTATTTACTATTATTTTTAATTACTTTTAGTCTCATCCATCAATTTTGAAGATCTAATGGCTAGAAAGTGGTTCTCTCGGTTCTTACAACTGGATGTGGTTTTCATTTTAACATATATATATATATATATATATATATATATATATATATATATATATCTATACTACTTTAATAAACATATGTGAAGGACAAGATGGTAATTGAACAAGGTGTTGAAAAAACACTTAATGCACATTGTACAACTGTTAAGGCACAAGAAAACACAAACCCTTTTACCCTTTACAAGGGTATACATCTGCCGTCCAAATGTTTAACTTTCTCACACGGATCAACATCGGATCAACATCGGGACCGTCCATTTGACTTCACATGGATCACCATATGCTTTCTCTCTCAATGCTCACACATCTCACAAAACAACATCAGATCTTCTTCTCTCTCTCTTCTCTCTCTCTTCTCGGCGATCTAGGGTTTCATGAGATCTATCACCAGATCCGTTTGAATCTATCACCAGATCCGTTTGATGAGCAGATCTAGGGTTTCATGAGATCTATCACAAGCTTTATCTGGCAAGGGATCCACAGATTTGAACAAGGGATCCGTTTGATGTTCTGATGTTGTTGCAATGAGTGTTATATATCTTACCATGTTCTTTTGTGATTCTTACTTTTCTGGTGAAGCGGTTGACGGATGTTCGAACGACGAAATCTGAGGTTTACGAAGGATTTTCGCATGTGTTTTGTGATGAATCAACTCAGGTTAGGTTCTAAATGTTGATTTATCTTTAATCTTGATGTGGATTTGTTAGTAGATGCGGTTATTTCAAATTAGGTTGAAAGTTTTGTGATATTTGAATTTGTATTTTTGGTGACGATAGTTAGGTTAATTTCAGATATGACATAGTGAAAGGATAAGTTGTTTTTGTAGTTTTGATTTTACTTTATTCTGTTATATTTTGATCTTTTCCTTCATTTTTGGGACTAATAAGTGTCATGGTTTTGTGAAAATCTGAGGTTTACGAAGGATTTTCGCATGTGTTTTGTGATGAATCGACTCAGGTTAGGTTCTAAATGTTGATTTATCTTTAATCTTGATGTGGATTTGTTAGTAGATGCGGTTATTTCCTACATCCGATGTTTTAGTTAGGATTTACCTTTTTAATTTTTTTTATGTTTACTTGTTTGTTTATATGTCGCATGCAGATTAGTAAGACAAAGGTGTTTCTAAGGGCCGGACAGATGGCAGAGTTTGATGGTTGTCGGACTAAGGTCCTAAGTTATACGACCTAGATGGCTTGGATGTTTCCCAAGTGTTCTATGATGCATAAGCTGAGCCTGTGAGGCTATGATGCATAAGCTGAGCCTGTGAGACTATGATGCATAAGCTGAGCCTGTGAGGCTATGATGCATAAGCTGAGCCTGTCGACTCTATGATGCATAAGCTGAGCTTGTGTTCTTAATATGTCTGAACTGAAACTGTTAAGGCTATGATGCATAAGCTGAGCCTGTGAGGTTACATATGTGTTTCTTGTGCTTAAAACACTTGTACATCATGCTTTAAAGGTTGTTTAAGTTTAGTGGAAAATTACTCTTGTACATCATGCTTTAAAGCGGGGTTACATAACACAATAGACTGTGATGATGATTGTATTTTGAGGGTACATAGAAGATCCGAGTAGCATCTTGGCGGGGCAATATCCAGGTTGCATAGTTCTCACTTTGCAACCGTGTGTTGCAGCCATGTCTTTACCCGTAGTTGTGTTCATCTCTCAATTACATGTCTGAGTCTTCCAGTTGTAAAAGTATTATCACAGATTCACAGATCTAAAAGTACATGTCTGAAAGACAGATGTTGATTTATCTTTAATCTTGATGTGGATTTGTTAGTAGATGCGGTTATTTCAAATTAGGTTGAAAGTTTTGTGATATTTGAATTTGTATTTTTGGTGATGATAGTTAGGTTAATTTCAGATATGACATAGTGAAAGGATAAATTGTTTTTGTAGTTTTGATTTTACTTTATTCTGTTATATTTTGATCTTTTCCTTCATTTTTGGGACTGATAAGTGTCATGGTTTTGTGAAAATCTGAGGTTTACGAAGGATTTTCGCATGTGTTTTGTGATGAATCGACTCAGGTTAGGTTCTAAATGTTGATTTATCTTTAATCTTGATGTGGATTTGTTAGTAGATGCGGTTATTTCCTACATCCGATGTTTTAGTTAGGATTTACCTTTTTAATTTTTTTTATGTTTACTTGTTTGTTTATATGTCACATGCAGATTAGTAAGACAAAGGTGTTTCTAAGGGCCGGACAGATGGCAGAGTTTGATGGTTGTCGGACTAAGGTCCTAAGTTATACGACCTAGATGGCTTGGATGTTTCCCAAGTGTTCTATGATGCATAAGCTGAGCCTGTGAGGCTATGATGCATAAGCTTAGCCTGTGAGGCTATGATGCATAAGCTGAGCCTGTCGACTCTATGATGCATAAGCTGAGCTTGTGTTCTTAATATGTCTGAACTGAAACTGTTAAGGCTATGATGCATAAGCTGAGCCTGTGAGGTTACATATGTGTTTCTTGTGCTTAAAACACTTGTACATCATGCTTTAAAGGTTGTTTAAGTTTAGTGGAAAATTACTCTTGTACATCATGCTTTAAAGCGGGGTTACATAACACAATAGACTGTGATGATGATTGTATTTTGAGGGTACATAGAAGATCCGAGTAGCATCTTGGCGGGGCAATATCCAGGTTGCATAGTTCTCACTTTGCAACCGTGTGTTGCAGCCATGGCTTTACCCGTAGTTGTGTTCATCTCTCAATTACATGTCTGAGTCTTCCAGTTGTAAAAGTATTATCACAGATTCACAGATCTAAAAGTACATGTCTGAAAGACAGCTTGCTTGCTGCAGTCTCTATAAAGTACTATACGATATATCACTTGGATGTTTCCCAAGTGTTCTATGATGCATAAGCTGAGCCTGTGAGGCTATGATGCATAAGCTGAGCCTGTGAGGCTATGATGCATAATAGACTGTGATGATGATCCAGGACAAGATGGTAATTGAACATCTGTCAAGCTCTTCCTCACTGTGATGATGATCAATAGAGAAGATCTGATGTTGTTTTGTGAGATGTGTGAGCATTGAGAGAGAAAGCAATTGGTGATCCATGTGAAGTGAAATGGACGGTCCAGATCTAGATCCGTGTGATAAAGTTAAAAAAATGGATGGCAGATGTAGATCCGTGTAAAGGGTAAATGGTTTTGTGTTTTCTTGTGCCTTAACAGTTGTACATTGTGCATTAAGTGTTTTTTCAACATCTTGTTCAATTACCATCTTGTCTTTGGTATATGTTTATTAAAGTGATAGGAAGAGCTTGACGGATGTTCGAAGGACGAAATCTGAGGTTTACGAAGGATTTTCGCATGTGTTTTGTGATGAATCGACTCAGGTTAGGTTCTAAATGTTGATTTATCTTTAATCTTGATGTGGATTTGTTAGTAGATGCGGTTATTTCAAATTAGGTTGAAAGTTTTGTGATATTTGAATTTGTATTTTTGGTGATGATAGTTAGGTTAATTTCAGATATGACATAGTGAAAGGATAAATTGTTTTTGTAGTTTTGTTACTTTGTTCTGTTATATTTTGATCTTTTCCTTCATTTTTGGGACTGATAAGTGTCATGGTTTTGTGATAATTATGATATTTAGGTCATTTTTGGGGATGATAAGTGTTGTAGTTCAATGAAAATTATGATAGTTAGGTCAATTTTAGATATGGAATAGTGAAAAGATAGATTGTTATGTACTTTTGATTTTAGTTTGTTCTGTGGGATGTTTTGATATACTTTTTCATTTCCCAAGTGTTCTATGATGCATAAGCTGAGCCTGTGAGGCTATGATGCATAAGCTGAGCCTGTGAGGCTATGATGCATAAGCTGAGCCTGTGAGGCTATGATGCATAAGCTGAGCCTGTCGACTCTATGATGCATAAGCTGAGCTTTGTTCTTAATATGTCTGAACTGAAACTGTTAAGGCTATGATGCATAAGCTGAGCCTGTGAGGTTACATATGTGTTTCTTGTGCTTAAAACACTTGTACATCATGCTTTAAAGGTTGTTTAAGTTTAGTGGAAAATTACTCTTGTACATCATGCTTTAAAGCGGGGTTACATAACACAATAGACTATGATGATGATTGTATTTTGAGGGTACATAGAAGATCCGAGTAGCATCTTGGCGGGGCAATATCCAGGTTGCATAGTTCTCACTTTGCAACCGTGTGTTGCAGCCATGGCTTTACCCGTAGTTGTGTTCATCTCTCAATTACATGTCTGAGTCTTCCAGTTGAGTGTAGTTGAGAGTTTGTAAAGTGTGAGTAGAGTGTAGATATCTCTGAATTATTTATAGAGACTGAAGCAAGCATGCTGTCTTTCAAGCATGCTGTCTTTCAAACAGTGTATGGAAGAGTGTTGATATATTATAGAGACTGCAGCAAGCAAGCTGTCTTTCACACAAAAGTAAAGTGTTGCTTTTTCCTGTTGATTGTACTTCCCTGCTTTTGGCATCCCTTTTTGTGAGATGTGATGTTGTTTTGTGAGATGTGTGAGCATTGAGAGAGAAAGCATATGGTGATCCGTGTGAAGTCAAATGGACGGTTTACGTAACACCCAAGCTATGACAGGTCATCATTCCAACGAGCTATCTTAGCAACCCAGTGTTAAAGGTCTTCCTTTTAAAAGGTCGAAGAACAGTTCAGGCTTGACCATAGATGCGGTCTCACCATCCCATGTCAGATTCAAGAACAGTTCAGGTATGTCACTCGCAACTCGCAAGGAAACCTTTTTTTAGGATCTGAATTTAATTAGTTATACCTTTGGTTAACGACTGTCACGATCACTATTATTACAGAACAAGCTCACTCCGATCTTCTGCCTGCCGGAGAAAGTGTATCTGCTTGGAGAGTCTCGGAATCGGCTTTAGTGACGCTGAACGCTGCTTCATTCGAATCGATGGGGGCTTCATATACAGAATGTTCCCTCACTTAGTGGTCTCATGCTCACTCAAGCAGAGGTAAAGTAAAGTTTATCATCATTCATCAATTTTCTTTTCTTTTTTTTTTAGAATAAAGGTTTTTATATTTGCAACTTGACAAAATGTGATTTATATTAAATTTATTTTAAGTTAATAGTGAACTGGTTATAACTAATATCAAATCTTTACTAATACTTGATTTCTTTTTATGATGGTTGACTTTGCGAGAACTAACGGAGCTTGTGTTCTTAATATGTCTGAACTGAAAGTGTTTGAGGCTATGATGCATAAGCTGAGTCTGTCAGGTTACATATTTGTTTCTTGTGCTTAAAACACGTGTACATCATGCTTTAAAGGTTGTTTAAGTTTAGTGGCAAATTACTCTTGTTGTGTACTCCGGATTTTGTGTTCTTAATCTGTCTGAACTGAAAGTGTTTGAGGCTGTGATGCGAAAGCTGAGCTTGTGTCTGAACTGAAAGTGTTTGAGGCTATGATGCAAAAACTGAGCCTGTGTAATCTATCTGAAATGAAAGTGTTTGAGGCTGTGATGCAAAAACTGAGCCTGTGTAATCTATCCAACAACTCAAGCAAATGTTTTTTTTGCATTTTAGGGGGAACATGGGTGCTTCTCTCCCAGGGCATACAAAACATAGGTTATTGGCGGCAGCTCGCCATATTTAACATATAAAAAAACTTTATATGTTAAATTTGGCGGACTGCCGCCAATAACCTGTGTCTTGTATGCCCTGTGGAGAGATCCACCGATTCGAGGCAAACGGCTCACTTATAAAAAGAGTTAAAGCCTGATTTGCCAAATGATATCCTTAAAAGGGACCTGGCAGTTTATGTAACACCCAAGCTATGACAGGTCATCATTCCAACGAGCTATCTTAGAAACCCAGTGTTAAAGGTCTTCCTTTTAAAAGGTCGAAGAACAGTTCAGGCTTGACCATAGATGCGGATTTTGTTGTTCTTAATCTGTCTGAACTGAAAGTGTTTGAGGCTGTGATGCGAAAGCTGAGCTTGTGTTCTTAATCTGTCTGAACTAAAAGTGTTGAGTCTATGATGCATAAGCTGACCTTGTGTTCTTAATCTGTCTGAACTAAAAGTGTTTTGAGGCTGTGATGCAAAAACTGAGCCTGTGTAATCTATCTGAACTGAAAGTGTTTGAGGCTGTGATGCAAAAACTGAGCCTGTGTAATCTATCCAACAACTCAAGCAAATGTTTTCTTTGCATTTTAGGGGGAACATGGGTGCTTCTCTCCCAGGGCATACAAAACATAGGTTATTGGCGGCAGCTCGCCATATTTAACATATAAAAAAACTTTATATGTTAAATTTGGCGGGCTTCCGCCAATGACCTGTGTCTTGTATGCCCTGTGGAGAGATGCACCCATCTTCCCCCTAAAAAACATAGAAAACATTTGCTTGAGTTGTTGGACCGAGCGAACCTTGCATAATGCGTCAAGGGAAACTATTGGTCGAGCGAGACATTTGTTCAGGTATCCTTATTTCATGATAAAATGATTATGAATAGCTGTGCATAAACTAATCGCAAGTTTGTTTGGTATATGCAGGGTAATAGGGAACAGAGGTTGAACCTGTGGTTTGACGCAACAAAGAACTTCCGTACTTACTCTATTCTATGACTACTGCAGTGACACCGGTCGGCTTGAATCGATCCCAAATCAGTTTTCTGGATTTGAAATGATAGCCATTCAAGTTTATAATAAAAAGCAATCATGCTGTAGTGAACTACTTTTAAAAAAAAACAGATGTATGTATGTATGCATGTTCTGATTATATATTAGAAACCACCTACATATTTCTGATGCTTGAATGGGAACAACTATTGGACCAACAAAAACAAGATAATTTCATATTTATGATGCTAGCTACCAATATGTATTCATAATTGATTATCTTGTATACACTTGTACGAAGTGTCGTGCACAGCAAAAGGTAAAGTTATTCTTTGTGTGCATTGCCACTCAAGTTCATTGTTTGGGTCAACTAACGGGTCAAAATAGGCTTTCGAACTCTAAAAATGGATCTTCGGAATCAGTTAGTTGTAGCAAGAAAATGGTTGGTTGGGTTATGTGGTTAACTTTACTAGATATGCCATCACTTCATCTGTTATAAAACACAATATTGACCCATCGGTTGGCAGGTTTCAAATCTTGACTTGACCTTTAGAGCATATGTATTGGTAAATATCTGCCAACGTGCAGTAAGTAATCAGACAGCGTTACCTTTTCAACACTTAACATTTTAATGTTGTTTTTGTAGTTATGTTTAATACAAGTATAAATAGTTGGACAAAGGAACCTAAAATCTTGACCCGGATTACAATTTAAATTACATAAGGTACTAATAGATCCTACTTGACCCGGATTACATCTCTAAACAATGAAACCCTAAAATCTTGAGCCATTTTTCTCTCTAAATTCACTTGCTACAATTTATCGCGCCATATTGAAATCGAAGAACAACAAACCTATAGGTGATAAACTAACGGTAAACGAGTATCCTATTGTAAATCGTCACTCCCGCCAAACCTATAGGTGATAAACTAACGGTAAACGAGTATTCTATTGTAAATCGTCACTCCCGCCGCATCGCGCGGGTAAATGGCTAGTATATATATATATATATATATATATATATATATATATATATAGGGAAAGGTTAACATACAAAGGTCCTTATCCTACTTCACGTACGCGACGCGCTCAACCATCAGATCTGGGCAATAATCACGCATGGGAGCCCTAATAACGCATGGGAGCAGTTTTTGGGTGATAATCACGCATGGGAGGTGATAATCACGCATGGAGGTGATAATCACGCACGTTATAATGGTGAAAAAAATAATTACGCACGTTATAAATTCTGTCGCGTATGTTAATGTAGGTTAAGCCATTTTGTACATTATACTTTCTATATATATATATATATATATATATATATATATATATATATATATATATATATATGGTAAGGTTCATGCGAGAATCACCTTTATTGCGAGAACCAATGTGAACACAACCTAAAATAGCTAAAAAAAAACCGAAAAAACCCTAACCCCCCCCCCCACCCAACCCCCCCCCCCCCCTAAAAAAAAAAACCTAAACCCCCTCCCCCACCCCCCAAAAACCTAAACCCCTCCCCCAAGCTAAAATGCTAAAAACTAAACCCCCAAAAAACCGAAAAAAATCTAAAAAAAATAAAAAAAAACACTAAATTTTTTTATATTTTATACATTAAAATCACTACTTTTAGTAGCCAAAAATTTTTTTTTAAAAATTTAAATTTTTTTGGCTACTAAAAGTAGCAATTTTTTTATAAAAAATGTTAAAAAAAAAATTTTTTGTGTGTTTTTTAGCTATTTTTAGATATTTTTGGTTGTGTTCACATTGGTTCTCACGGTTCTCACAATAAAGGGTGGTTCCTAACGGATATTTCTCCTATATTTATATATATATATATATAGGGTTTGGTTAATGTATTATAGCTCTTAGAGCATTCACATCCAATCCATCAAATTATACATACATTCCACTAAAAAACAACTCCTATATCAATATATTTCCACTAAAAACAAATATTTTTTCTCTCTCCTTTCAATTAAATAATATTATCATTTACATTTTTCTCTCTCCTTCACTCACAACCACTTTCAATATATATTAAAAAAATTATAGTGGGTGAACAGTGTCCCCTCAAATATACAGATGAACAGTAACATTTTCTCTCTCATCCACTCACAACCACTTTTTATACCCTTTATAATATAAAAACTCTTCCTCACATATTTTGATGGATAGAATGTGAATGCTCTTATCGTACAATATGTACGCGCTTATCTCAGCCGTCCAATCTGGTGCGAATTCAATTTTGAACATGCGATTTATGCTGAAAAACCAACATGGATATACCTACATGTGATTTCATCATATTTACTAACATGCGAAATTGCTAAAAGAACATACGATTTCATCAAAAAAACCAACATGCGATTTCCAACATGCTTTTTTTATAACATGCGATTTCACTATATCGTACATATTGTACGTTAAGGGATATTGTATTTTACACTTTCACTATATATATATATATATATATATATATATATATATATATATATATATAGGGATTCTGGGTAAAATAAACTTTTTATTTGATCCTACCATATATATATAGGGCCGGGATTTAGAAAAAACGGTAGAAAGTGTGAGAACGCTTATGGATCGTCCGATTAAAACAATCTATGGACTAGATTGGCGCGGTGGCGTTTTCTTAAATAACATCAATTTTATTATGTGGAAGCGCCTCATTAAGGGTAAAAAGGTTTTTACACTTCTGTACCAAAACGCCAAACTAATGAATAAAACGCCATTATGGACCAAAACACATCCCTATATAAACAAAAACATTCCAGACATAAAAACACACCCCCTAGAACCTGAAATGCCATATTTTCTACTATATACCATTCATCTTACAAACGCCAAAATCCCCAAAACATTAAACACACCTACTCAAAAAATACCATATTTTTCTATATACAAATCATCTTAGAAAACGCCAAAACACTCAACCATCAAAGATTCCAAAAAATCGATGGGTCTTTCAGATACACTATTTCCTCGGTAAAACGCCAAAAATGGCAAATATCGTTTCTTTTATATTCAAATATTGTTCTACGCCAAAGTTTTGGAGAATGCATTCTTCCCTGAGGTGCTGTGACTCAAATAACATTTTGCTGCATGGGATGGACAAATCATAAACAAAAAGATGTTGGTGTCAGACTTATGTCATTTTTTGTGTTTTGTTATTGATGAATATTTTAATGGCATGAAAAGACGAATGATACTGATGAGTTATTTGAAGATACATATTGAAACAAAAAACTCATGTCATTTTGTCTTTCCAAACGGCCACAAAACACAAGCATGACAAAGCCAAACCGCCAGTGAACATGATTCAAAGAAGAAAGAGACTGATGACAGTGAAGATTTGGAAGATGAATTGTTTCTATTTTTATTTTTTTAATTTTCTTTTTCTGTTGTTTGTTGTGTATTTTTCAACCTAGAATAAAAAATAAATTATATTAATAAAACGCCAAACAGTCATAATGCATGTGAAACGCCATAATGAAGAAAAAACGCCAAAAACTCTCAACTATAATGAAAGTAGTTTGCAGAAGTATTAATAAAAGCTAAAAATGACAAAAAAAACGCCAAAAACTACTTAAAGCCATTAAAAAATGCCAAACTTGGGAGATGGAAAGTCTATGACTCTAAAAACTCATAAAAAGTTGAACAAAAACAGTAAAAATACATAGTAACAGAAAAGACGGCTACTTTATTAATATCATTTATTATAAATAAAATCCCACCTAAACTACGCGCCAAAAACATCCTATAAGAGAGTCGTCTCTGCACAATCAACTGATCACAAACCAAAAACAACGCCATATTTCCTAGAAACCATTAACTTTAAAAACGCCAAAAAATAGTTAAAAAAGCCACCGATGCAGAACCTCGTTTATTCTATATTGAGTATTGATCTGAATGAAGTTTCACTGAATGGATTCTTCTCTGAGTTGGGTATCTCTATAATCTTTGTCATCATGTCACTTTGTTCTTGATGGATATATTGATGGCATGAAGGGATCAATACATTAGAGCAGGCGTTGGTCTTCAACATGTCATCAAACAAGGATATATCAACCCACAATAAAGGATGCCACAAAAAATAAGCATTTTCTAAAGACGGGCGTTATGTAGGAAAATAAGGATCTACATAAGGTATTCAAAAACAGGTTCAAAACGCCAAAAAGGTTAAAGTAGAAAAGGCTGATGACAGTGAAGATTTGGATGAGAAATTAGATTATAATTTTTAATTTTTTTTCATTTTCTATTGTTTGTTATCTAATTCTCTGTTGTTTATTATCTAATTCTCTACTAATTTAGAAAAATTGAGTATAAAACGCCAAAACCTACAAACACCAAAACGCCTGATAGTGTGAAAAACTGTGAGAACGGATGCTAGCAAAGCACGATGTTGCTATATAAAACGCCAAAAAATGCCAAACAAAGTATTACTGGAAAAATCAACACTAATTGACATATGAAATTGAACAAAACAGTAATTGCTAAACAGTAAAATGAAGAGACGGTAACATTATTGCCAAATATTTATTATATTAAAAGCCACTACATGGAAAATTGAATTTATTTATCTTTCCAAAACGTCATAATTGCCTGTCACATTATAGGCCTGTATCCTACATGGCACAACACTTATATAATAAAATCAAGAAAATTACTGATGTATTTTACATTATAGGCCTGCATCCTGATCTAAAAACAATAAAAACGCCAAAAACATATTTAAAACGCCAAAATATTTACTATGATCCTGATCTAAAAACAATAAAAAATGCTACGTATTTATTACACGCCAAAAAATGGAAAGATGATGTGACACGCATTTAAAAAAGAAATATGAAAGGACAAAAAAGCTCATTCGCCCTTCTCTATGTCGCGTGACACGTGTTAGGCCAAGAAGCGTTCTCACCGTTCTCACACTTTTGAGCGTTTTCTCCTGATCCCGTATCAATATATATATGGGGGAAGATTCTATGCAGAACATTAAATCTTGCGAGAACACACAGAACACAATGAATCACCCATTTTTTCAATCCTAAAAACATAACAAGTAAATGGAAATGTTACAAATATAAGATTTAATGTTTCTCACATTAGAATTCAAAACAAAATATGAAAAATTTTCAGTTTCAATATAACCTACATATATGTAGGTTAAATTACCTACATATATGTGTAGGCTATGTGTAGCTAAAAATATATGTTTTTTATATATATATAATATACATATGAATGTAAGAAACATAAAATTTTAAAAATATGAATTTTACATCCCAAAATTTAGTCATTTAGAGTTGTTCTTTTTGTTCTCGTAATAATTAGTGTTCTGTAATGATCCTCAACATATATATATATATATGTATGTATATATATATATATATATAAAGTAAGTATCTATAGAAAACCCACTTTAATTTAGAAAACCCGAGAAACTCAAAGCTCCCGATGTTTTTTTTCTTGAAAAAATTTACACATGTTATATACATGTTTTTAAGGGTTTTGGCAAAAAAAATCAAAAAAGCGCCGAGTAGATATTTTAAAAAAAAATAAACAAGTTTTGGTGTAACACATGTTACAAATATGAGAGATGAATGTAACATGTGTTACACCAAAACTTGTTTATTTTTTTTAAATATCTACTCGGCGCTTTTTTGATTTTTTTTTTTTGCCCAAAACCCTTAAAAACATGTATATAACATGTGTAAATTTTTTCAAGAAAAAGAAACATCGGGAGCTTTGAGTTTTCCGGGTTTTCTAAATTAAAGTGGGTTTTCTATACATCCTTCCCCTATATATATATATATATATATGGTAGGATCAAATAAAAAGTTTATTTTGCCTAACTAGAATAAGAAGGGATCTTAAGCCTTACATGTTTAAAATGAATGGCTAAGATGAAAATGTAGGAAAAAGGGGTGTAATGGTAAATTTGACAACTAGAAAACCCAAAAATTTTTATTGTATTTCTATGTTGTATAATATTTTTTGTGCTGAATTTTGGAATAATATTTCTGTGTTACATTTTTTTGAATTAATTTTTTTGTACTAGATTTGTTTTGTGTTGGATTTTTTTTGTGCTGCCTTTTCTGTACTAGATTTTTTTGTACTGGATTTTTTATGCTGAATTTTTTGTACTAGATTTTTTTGTGCTATATATATATATATTTTTTTGTATTATATTTTTTGTGCTATGTTCTTTTGTACTATGTTTTTTGTGTTGTATATTTAAGAAAACAAAAGGGTGAAAGTTTGTGTTTTAGGACCAAATTGCCCTTGCATCTTATTTATAAGGTGTGACACATGTCATCTCCACAATTCTTCTTAGGCAACTTAAGAAAAACTCACTTTTTAGTGGATCATTCCCCCTCCCCCCCCCCCCCACACACACACACACTCGAAGGGTGATCGTATGATGCAACGAGGAACACAAACATTGTTAGGGATATGCAAGGTTCGGTTATTAGTGTCAACCAGAACCGAAGTCATCAGTTAATTTGTTTTATTAACCAATCGATTTTCGATTAATCGATTCTGTTTATTCGGTCAGATTGTTGGTTTTCGGTTCGGTTTAATTTATTTCGATTATTAACCAAAACCAAACTTGGACTAAAATTATTGGTTATAAATACATAAAATTGAGGTATAAGTACATGCAATGCATTTATAAATACATGAAATAGAGGTATAAAACACTAAATAAATGAAATGAAGGTATAGTGCTAGAAATATATAAAAATATCAATGGTTCGGTTCGGTTGATTTCGGTTAACCAAGGGTACAAAAAGTAGATAACCAGTTTTCGATTAACTCAATTTTCGGTTAAATCAGGTTTCGGTTTCGTCTGTTTTTTATTTCGATTAACGATTCGGTTATTGCTCACCTCTAGACACAGCTAATCATATATTATACCAAATTTTTGTTTAATATTCGAAAAAAACTATAGCAATATTATACTCATAAATAAAAGAAAATGCTTGATTTTATTTGTTAATTTTATTAAAAAAGTATTAATGTATAAAAAGATATAGCAATTTAAAAATCTTGGAATAGTCGGTTAAAGTAAGGGGAAAATTGTAGTTATTGTTTAAATAACTAAAAGTTAAGGGGCAAATGCGTACGTATTGTTTAAAAAACATATTTACCCCTAAAAAGTTTTTAACATATGTATTAAGTGTTGTAACATAAGCAATATAACTTGTATTACCCAAAATTTAAGATGCCATTGTGAGATGTATTATAATAGTATATAAATATATTAATTTTCTATTTTTTGTTTTGTTTATTTAATATGTTATAAATGGGTAAAAGGACTAACTAACCTTTGTGTAATCTGATTTAATGATAAAAATTAACAGGCTTTGAGCCAGATATGTAACACGCAAAATTTGTAAACATCAAGTAAGATTCTAGTCAAATTTAAAGGCAAAAACAAGTTTATAATTTAATATAGACATAAAACACGATTTTTACAAAACTAAGTTGTAGTGGTATTTTGAGTGAAAATTAATGGCATCCATTTAATGAAATCATTTAACTCCACTTGAAAATGGTGTCATTTTGAGTGAAAACTAATGGCATGCATTTGGTTATGAGAAAAAAAAAAAAACAGGAAGAGTAAATTACAAAAATCGTTTTTTATGTTTGTATCAAATTAGAAAGTATAATCTTTACCTTTAGTAATTATAGAAAACGTATTTTATGTTTGCAAACTATTGCACGGTTCGTCCTTTACTATAAACTCAGTTTATTTTTATGGTTAAATCTAACTAAATAGACTAGAGAGCAATTTAGACTTTTACCTATTAAGGGCAAATTATTTCTTTCAAACATACTTTCAGATCTCTCTCTCCTCTCTCTCTTCCTCTTTCTCTCACACACATAACCCTCCATCATCACCTACACACCATGACACCACCATTTTCAAGGTTAAATCTCCACCGCCACCACCAATAACCCCGCCTCCACCGCCCCATCTACCACCACAGTGAGATCACACTCGCCGGAAAGTGACATTAAACTGAGGCGCGGCGGCGCATGGCTGGGTTTGGGCGGATTTGATCGGTTATGGACCTATTTCACGTAACACACAGTAACAAGCGCACATCAGTGTTGATCGGTTCACCGGACATCTTTCCGGCTAGATTTGTAGCTTTTTAACTTTTTTTTTTCTGGCGATGACGTCATCGTTTCCAGAGGAAGACATGTTTTCGTTTTTTTAATTCACATAAAGACCAGAACGCGGTGTCGGTGTGTAAATCATGGTATGAGATGGAGCGGTGGTGCCGGAAAAAGTATTTTCGTCGGAAATTGTGACGCTATAAACCCTTGGGTTATGATTTTCGGTAGTTCCCGGAGGTGAAATCAGTTGAGATGAAAGGGAAACCGCATTTTGCGGACTTTAATTTAGTGTCGTAAGATTCGGGAGGGTGTTGAGATTGCAAAGGGCTTTACCCTTGGTTGGAAGAGAAAAGGCTACTTTTTGCTGCTGCTGCTGATGGTTGTTACTCAGACCATGAACTTGTTGCTAAATGCATATGAAATATTTGGTTTGATTTCATTCAACTAAGGGTGTAAGGGGTGCTCACCTAATAGGTGAGTCCCCTCTCTTACGCCCAACCAACTAGTGCCACGTCAACTCCCCTCTATTACTCCCCTAATACCCCTTTTTGATAGCGGCACTCCCCTCTTAGGTGATTTGGTTTTTTATTAGAAAAAAAAAACAAAAAAGGAAATTTTTCATTGGTTGATTAAATGGAGCCCACCTTCTCTCTCCTCTTCTCTCTTCGGTGCCTCCTCACCAAAATTGGTCCCCTATCTCACTCCCCTCTTGGATGGCGGTACCATCCCCGCTCGGCAAAATGGTCCCCGCGTGGGTTTTCGGTGGGTGCCCCGACCACCCTAAGGTGTGGGGTAAGACCGGCAAGGTGTTGTCAGAAGTTTTTTTTTTTGGAACGACAATGTGGGGAGAAGTTAAAAGTGTTCTTTTATTTTTATATATGTTTATTTATTTAAGTAAATATGACAAAATACCCAAAATACCCTTATTTGGGGTCTACTTGGTTAGATTTAACCAGAAGAATTAACTGAGTTAGTGTTAAAGGACGAACCGTGCAAGGATTTGCAAACATAAAGTATGTTTTTTGTAATTATTAAAGGTAAAGAACATACTTTGTAATCCGATACAAACATAAAAGACGTTTTTTGTAATTTACTCTTAATGAACTCATCTAACTCCACATGAAAATGGGTTCGAGTTCCATATTGATTGGTTAAATCAATGACTCCTTAGAGCATTCACATCCAATGCATCAAATTATACATACATTCCACTAAAAACAACTCGTATATCAATATATTTTCATTAAAAACAAATACTTTTTCTCTCTCCTTTTTAATTAAATAATATTATCATTACATTTTTCTATCTCCTTCACTCACAACCACTTTCAATATATATTAAAAAAATTATAGTGGGTGAACAGTGTCCCCTCAAATATACAGATGATGGTAACATTTTCTCTCTCCTCCACTCACAACCACTTTTTATACCATTTATAATATAAAAACTCCCCCTCACATATTTTGATGGATAGAATGTGAATGCTCTTATACCATAAATCACTAAATTCTCACCCTTTTATGGCGTTTCAGGATTGAAATCCATAGTTATTGAATCCTTGCAACAATTCCATTGATCTTTTTAATCACTAAAAATGGTTTTACCTCACATGACAATCAATTATGGGGAGAGTCGGGTTAAATCTTTTTTTTCTTCTTAGATTTCCGACCTCATGTTTTTCCTTGTTACCCAATTAGCCCCTTGAGACACATTTATTTACGCACTCATTAATCAAAATTGAAACAGTTACAAATTAAGCAAGTTTTATAAGCATTCAAAACAGTAGCTAATGAACGACTCACGATAAGTTACACATACAAACACACTTTTAGAATATCCGAGAACAAACAATAACAAATCTTATCATCTGAGCATATTTTCAGGAATTACAAGACCATTATCGATGCTAAAAGCGGAAGAGATTTCGCCAGTACTAGTGCACACATTTATCGATTCTGCATAAAGGTCGGTTTCTTCGTTCTCCCTGTTTAACAAGCTTGCATTCTCTTCATCAATATGTGGACTCGCCCATGGATGTTGAGTATACTTACGTAACACTTCAAGTTTAGTTGCTACTTCTTTCATCGTTGGTCGCTCATCTCCTAAAAGGTGAAGGCATCTTTTCACAAGCTCAGCAATTTGTTGCAGTTGGTCTAGGGTACCCTCCCTTACAACTCTAGGTTCAAGAATCTGAAACAAAGAGTTTTCTTTTAGCGACTTAATGAAATAAGTTGCTAAATTTCGTTCTGCTTCACCTCGTTTCATACAAAGTGGTTTTTTCCCGGTAAGAAGCTCAGCAAGCACCACTCCAAAACTATAAACATCACTCTTTTCGGTTAACTGACTTGTATGAAAGTACTCGGGATCTAAGTACCCTAATGTTCCTTGAACAAGCGTGGTCACTTGTGTTTGATCTAATGGTACTAATCTTGAAGCACCAAAATCCGCGATCTTTGTGGTGTAGTTATCGTCTAATAATATGTTTGCGGATTTCACATCTCTATGGATAACAGGGGTAGATGTAGCCGAATGAAGATATGAAAGTGCACCAGCAGCTTCGGCCGCTATTCTTAACCGATTCTCCCACGATAACCAAGTCATGGTTCCTTTACCTTGAAGATGATTAAAAAGTGTTCCATTGGATACATACTCGTATACCAATAATGGAACCTCCGTCTCTAAACAACATCCCAAAAGCTTCACGACGTTCCTATGGTGAACTGCTGTTAATATAATCACCTCGTTGATGAATAATTCAATTTGGGTTTCATCCATAACTCGTGATTTCTTAATTGCAACGACCCGTTGATCAGTTAAAATGCCTTTGTACACAGTCCCGTAACCACCACGGCCCAAGATCCGGTCTTCTGCGTAATTGTTAGTGGCTTTTTCTAACTCTTGTGCTGTGAAGACCATTGTTAAATCGGCACTGCCTTCGCCGGTAATAAAACGTTGTTTGAGTAGCAAACCACCATTTTGTTGGAACAATTTCTGTCGGAGCTTCACAAGGTTTCTTTTCTTGAAGACAAAATAAAGCCATGTTGTTGCTACTAAAACGGCCAAGAAACCAAACCCCATACCTGCATTTTAACAAGCTGTAATTTAATCCAAGGCGTCATATCCTAAACTTTTTGGATTAGTAGGTTGTTTAGGATTTAGTTAAGTACTTTTAGGCATTTTTTTTTGGATTTTTTTTTTTTTACTGTTAGGGGAGTGGGGGTGGTCACTAGTGATAGAATTCTATCACTCACAATATCCAATCAACTCCTGTCATGTCATCAGCCACTATTCTATCACTCACAAGCATTTTGTAGTGGCGGTGGTCATAACTAGTGATAGAATTCCATCACTCACAGTTTTTTAAAATTTTTATTTTAAAATTAGAAATTAACAATAAAACACTAAATTATAAATTTAATAAAAATTAAAAAATAAATTACATAGCAAAATAAAAAAACAACTAAACATTGAAAAAAATAAAAAAACTTAAATTAAATGGGTGGCATCTCCCAACCCCACCTTTCGCAAATCTCACGCTTTTGTTGAATTACAACCGACTTAAACGGTTCGTCGAGATGGGCAATTAAAATTTATATAAAGATGAGGGACCTGAATTGCAATTAAAGGAGGGCTATTTAAAAATAGCTAACAAAAGTTGAGGGGTTAATTTTTTCATCAAAGTTGCTATTTATTCCACATAAAACGACAAAAGAATCTCAAAGTTTGCACTTTCAATATTTGTTTTCAACGCGTGAAGAAAATAACGGAACTTGGCTATCACGCGTGGACATTTTCGGTGGCGGTGGAAGTTTTGTTTTTATCACGCGTGGACTTTGGCTATCACGGAAGTTCAACGCTCCACCCCCAGTGGTCTTAGGCAGTTTGCTAACCGTGCAAGCGTATTTGTGCTAGTTCTGACAATTTGTTTTAAGTTCACTGGTGTGACAAGCGAAGTTGGTGGATGACAAGCAAACCCCGTAGAGTTTCTCAACAAACTTAACCCATCACTTACAATTTTCACCGAGTTTGCTTGCCACTCAAATGAATATGAAAAATTACCTAAAGTGAACTTAATAATAGGAAATTCTGAATTTTCCTTGGCACAACCATGTCCATTTTTCAGGCCATCTCCGACGTACCCATCTTCACAACTACACGTATAACTACCAAGGGTATTCGTACAAACCCCATCACAAAGATTACTAGGATCTTCACATTCATTGATGTCTGTCAATATGAAACAAAAAATTTGTTATTTAACGTTTTGATTTACATTTATTCTAGTTGATTGTATTGTTTGGATGTTTTAGGCTGATCATTTGAAAAATAACAAACCTAACCTTGGCAACCTGGCTCAAGATAAGGCTGGCCCTGATAACCATTATTGCAAATACATCTGTATCCTGGAACTCCAGTATCTGAATCGACACACTTGCTGTTCGCTTGACAAGCCAACACACCAGCACTCCTAGCCTCACTACAGCTCAAGTTCCCAACCACCCAATCAACCAACATGGGAACACTAGCCATGGTCCGGTTCCTGAAATTGGGGTCCATAAAATCTGACACCCCACGAAATGTAAACCGTTCTTGCTCACCCAAAAACGAGTAGGAACAAGGATCAAAAGACCAGATGGTAGTGTGGTTTCTATTGGTCAAACTAGTAATAGACGTGTAGTAAAACTTGAGTGCCTTTGGGATCGATGTTTGACAGCACCCGACACCCGAACACGACCCGTTGACCACTTCCTCGGAAGTGGAACACAGTGCAATGCAGCCGCTCGTCAAGTTAAGCAGTTTAGGTTCGAAAATAAGGGAAAAGGAATCACACCCCAGTAGAGTGAACTGGTTTCTTTGTGAAAATGAAAAGGGTGATGTCCAGCCTAGTCTTGTGTAGGCTGGATTGTCCTCGATGATGTTTCCCGACGAATCATAACATTGGCTTGCAACATTGTTGGGCATTCGGAAAGTGTAATCGGTGAATTCTAGGATTGTTAGATTACCGATCTGGGTTCTGGGAGGATTAACACTCGTGTTGCACGTGGTTTCGAACCATTCACTTAGAAAGCAGCCCGGACCGATGCCAAACGGGTATGGAATGGTTACGTTTCCGCATTGGCTTTGGCAGCCGGGTTTGGCTACGCTTGCGGCTTTTGTGATGGTGATCACATCGCTGGTGGTGTTTGATTGTTCAGATGAAGATTTTGTGATTGCTAACACAAATAAGAAGAGAAATATATGAATGTTCCTTGTGAAGTGCATGGTGGTTGATGGATGGAGGATTTTTTTTTTCGCAGTGGACATCGATTTATACAAAAATGGACCAAATGCAATTTTTTCGTTTTCAACTTATATTATTGATTTTCATGGTGGTTGAGATGATCTTCTACGGTGGAAATCGATTTAAAGTGACATGGGTGTTTTGTTTTCCACATATAATTTTGTTTTTGTTTCATATTTCAAATGTCGTAAGTTGACATTTTGTCAACTTTTCCGTTTACTTCCAGAAATCAACCCTAAAAAAGTTTCTCTGGTCAACTAAGAATAAAATTAACCAATAATATTTTACTACCCCATATTTATAACTCAATGATTAGGGAAGGAGGGGTGGTTCACTAGTGATAGATTCTATCACTTCCGTTGTCCAATAAAATCATGCCATGTCATCAGCCAAATTTCTATCACTAGTGATAGAAATGTAGGAGGGGTGGAATCACTAGTGATGGAATTCTATCACCCAATTTTTTTAATTTTCATTTTAAAATTAGAAATTAAAAATAAAACACTAAATTATAAATTTCATTAAACTTTAAAAATAAATTACATAGCCAAATAAAAAAAACAACTAAACGGGTGGCATCTCCCAACCCCACTTTGCGCAAATCGCGCGCTTTTGTTGAAAGACAACTGACTTGAACGGTTCGTCGAGATGGGCGTAGTTTTCACACAAGATTTTTAAATCATTTTGTCTTTCAATCGTTTTCAAGTGTTCCTTGTACGCCTGCTCGCGTTCAACTTTTAGGGACATCATTATTTCTTTTCTTTGTTCGGCCTTCTTGAATTTGGTCATTTTCTCCTTTTCGATTCTGAAGATCGACTCCGCCACCGCTTCCTTCCCTTTGCTTGACGATTTGCCACTTTTCTTGCGTCGTGGCCTTGTAGGTGTATCTTCTTCAACGGGGTCGTCAACGGGTTGATCGGGTTCGTCAAGGGGGTCGTCGTTTAAGTTCATTTGGGGCAAGTTATCCGACGCGGAAGTCGTGTAGTTCCCCGAATCGGATGTCTTTGATCTTTTCGAACTTCCTCGTTTTTTTGGAGCCGTAGGACCACGCATGTCAACCAACTCAACGGGGACCCACTTCGGGTGATGTCTCGCAACTTCCCATGCCCCCACGTGTGGAAAAGTTCTCTTTTTGTACACTCAGCAATACTCTTCGGTGGCTTGTTGCATGATCGTCGCCTCGCTCGCTCCACTTTGTGGGTTTCGGTTCTACAAAAAATATAAAATGTTATGTTTTTTTTTTTAATTCTGTTTTTTTTTAAACTGTTTTTTTTATTTAATTTAAAAAACTGTTAGTTTTTTATTTTAATTAAAAACTGTTTCTGTTTTTCTTTAAACTGTTTTTTTTTATAAAACTGTTTCTGTTTTATTTAAAAAAAGTGTTTCTGTTTTATTTTAATTAAAAACTGTTTCTGTTTTTTTTAAAACTGTTTTTTTTAAACTGTTTCTGTTTTATTTAAAAAAAAAACTGTTTCTGTTTTATTTTAATTAAAAACTGTTTCTGGTTTTTTTTTTTAAAAAAACTGTTTTTTTTATAAAACTTTTAAAAAAACTGTTTTTGTTTTTTTTTAAAAAAACTGTTTTTATTAAACTTTAATAAAAAAACATACCTTTTGAATGAAACAAGCGTTGAACTTGCGAATTTTCCCGTTCAAATCCTTCCACTTCGACGTCATTTGGTCCATGTTTCGTATCCTTGCATCGGGAAGTTGCCTAAAATGATTAATGACCCGTCTCCAAAACGCATCCTTTCTTTGCTCGTTCCCATGTTTCCTACTCTCTGAGATGTGCAAATACGCCTTTACCAAGGACACCTCCTCCTCGCTCGTCCAAAGTTGTCGGCCGATTGGAGCAATTCCTTGAACGTCATCATTTTGTTCTTCTTCTTCCTCTTCCTCTTCCTCCTCTTCCTCTTCCTCGTCAAGACTTTGTTGTGGTTCACACCACGCGTTTGCAAAATGATGAATGAGGGTGTTGTCTTCTAGTAGTGGGTCGAGTGTGTGGGGTTGGGTTTGATACGTTTGCGATTGAAATTGGTGAGGTTGAAACGGTGGAACGAACGGTTGGTTTTGGTACGTTTGCCATTGAAAGGGTGGATATTGTTGGGTTTGAAAGGGTGGATATTGTTGGGTTTGAAAGGGTGGGACTTGGTCAGGTTCGTCTTGCAACCTAAAGCGCGTCGGCTCGCCAAGATTCGCTCGAACCTTGGGTCTTACGGGATTTTTCTTCGTACCCGAACCTCTTTTTTTCGAACCCTCACCTCTCTTGCTTGAACCTTCCATGTGTATTGTAAAATTATTTAGATTGAGATGTAAAATTTTGGAGTTGAATTGGATAGCTTTTTTATGATTTATTTGAGTGGGGGAATGATTTATTTAAAAAAGCCTCTCAAAATATTACCCCCAAACGGTGATATTTGTGCCAAACGGTCAAAATATTCAAACAGTCATTTCTTTGTTCAACGCGTTATCTGTTCCACGCGTTGATGTTATAACGCGTTATAGCAATGGAGGCGGCGGTGTAGCGTGGTGTTATCACGCGTTGTAGGGGTGGTATAACGGACCACCCTGTGTCCTCTTACAAGGGTTCAAAAATTCAATTAAAAAAAAGTAAACTGCATTTGTAGAAGTATGGATCACATCCGATGTCAACTTTACACCTTATTTTCAGAGTAAATAATAAGTTTTGTCTTTTATATTTACATCAAATTTCAAGTGCTGTCTTTTAGCGCAAAAGTTGACAGGCGGTGTCCTTTACCTTTCAATATCTTGCAAGTTTTGTCCTTTAGTCCAAACCCAGTTAGATTTTTTGGTTAAATCTAGTCATGTGCAAGGCACATGAGGGTACTATTGTAATTTCACCATTTAAGGGACTATTGTGTAAGATAAATTATATCAGGGGCTATTATGTAAAAATAAAGCAAAATAATTTAAATATTATTTTTATAACCATATTTATATATATTTTTTAAAAAATATTATTCCTGTTACAACTATAAATATTTTTGTTTATATTTATATAGAAATCAACAACCATCATGCCACCATCCTCTACCACCACCATTCATCATCTACAACCACCATCACCACCACCCTTCATCATCCACCACCATCTCAAATCAACAACAACCACCGACACAACCAACCCCCTTCATCATCCACCACCATCTCAAATCAACTCAACAACCTAAAAACCCTCCAAAACCAAAAATCCCTAAAAACCCTAATGAGTCTCCGACCATTAACGAGTCTCCGGCCACAACGAGCCTTCGGGCACTAACGATTCTCCGGCCACCACCGAGTCTCCGGCCACAACCGATTCTCCGGCCACCACCGAATCTCCTACCACCCACTGACCACCCACCTGCAACCGGCCTTAACACCACCTCCACCTCCACCGCCGCCCGTAACGCCACAGCCACCCACTCACCATCCACCCACCACCCACCTGCAAACCGGCCTTAACACCACCTCAACCGTCGCCCCTAACACCACAGCAACCCACTACCCACCTACAACCAAACCCACCACAACCACCCACCATAACCACCTGCCACATCCACCCTCAAAAGTCAGAGCTTATGATAGAGAGAGTGTGTGTGTGAGAGAAAGTTTAGAGAGAGAGAAAATAGGAAGATGGAGTTTCAGTTCCTTCTGGGAGAGAAAAGAGAAAGAATGGGGCGAGAGATAGAGAAGTTAACTTTATTTATATGTTTTTTATTTTTAACAAAACAGTCCCTGAATATAAGTTAGTTACATAATAGTCCCTTGAATAGTGAAATTACAATAGTACCCTCATGTGCCTTGCACATGACTAGATTTAACCAAAAAATCTAATTGGGTTTGGCCTAAAGGATAAAACGTGCAAGATTTTGAAAGGTAAAGGACACCGCCTGTCAACTTTTGCGCTAAAGGACAGCGCCTGAAATTTGATGTAAACATAAAGGACAAAACTTGTAATTTACTCTTATTTTCAGAACTCATCAACTTTACACCTCGTTGTTTCCAATATCATCAATGTTGGACCCTGAATGTGATAACCGGTAATTTTCGGGTTATAATTACGCGAATAACAAACGTTAAGACAACTATAAGTAGTGTTTTGAGACCCAAACTAACTTAATTAGGCCTTTGGAGTGTCTAGGAATGTCTATCGGCTTTATAGTGCGCGTATGGTGATTTGCAGGAAAAACTGTTGAATATTAAAAGATAACAAACCGATACCAGATAAAATACGAACAACACTAAGAAATACGAATTTTATACGTATATTTTTTACATATGAATTTGTGTTGGGATTGAACCCTATCAAAGGAACAGATAATTAAAGCCAAAACTGGATCAGAGCAGTGGATCCAGAATAAGCAGATGTTATATCATCAAGTCTCTCCCCTTGAAAGTGGTTTCAACATCTGCTAACCTCCAATTCACTGATCGGTACAACTGCTGATCAAGACAAAGACTAATGAAGACTAAAGCCCTATTGTTCAATCTGCTGCCTTGAGTCAAGCACTGCTGAGTTATATCAAGTACTGCTGGGTTTACATTAGTGGAAAGATTCAACAGTAGTTTAGTTTGTCTTTGTGAAATGTAATGTATAACAGTTGTTAGCTTAGCAGTGGTTGTATAGATCAGATGTTAGAGTTTGTTAGGAGGTTAGATGTCACTTTCATGGTGACGTCAGCCTAGATGCTTCAGTGGTTTGTCCATGCCTATAGTACTGTTCTATTAGCTCTTCACCACCTTTCTTCCTGTACGAACAAATCATTGTGAGCTCAGGCTGAGGGGGAGTTGCATACATGCAATTGTAATCAGTGTTTGGAATAAATTTAAGCATTCGGTTCATTGTTGAAAATGTGTGTTGAAAGCAATTCTCCTGTTTGATTGTGAAAAGTTTGTTTCCATTTTTATTCCACTGCACTACTCATTCATTGTTCATCTTAATTCAAATATAAAACACAATCAAAACCAAACTCAGATCCTAACAATTGGTATCAGAGCTCGGACAGTCAAATTTGATTTAACAATCATTTTGACATAAATAGTTCAGCTCACAATCGTTGATACTGATAGTTTGTTCGTTTTGTTGAAAAATAGTGTAAGGTTTAATCACCATTGTTAGGGGAGGATTTTACAATCCTAAGGATCACGGATCCTCAAGTGCTGCCAGGATCATGGATCCTCAATTCTGTTTGAATTAAGGATCCTCAGCAGGTGTTGCAGGATCAGGATTCAGGATCCTTATTGTTATCCTTGTGCTAACAATTGTCTACCTCGTACGTAAGCTTGTTTTGCAGGAGCAAAGGCATGGACCGAGTCTCACCGAAATTCCTAGAGCATATTCCCTTAATATTCCACACGTGCTAGGCTCTTATGGACGTTATGGAGATCGTGGGAGGCTTGCACGAATTGCGGATAGTTAGTTAGTATAGTTATTTCTAATTTTAAATGTGGATAACAAGCTTGAGTTAGAACACTTAGCTAATTTTGGCATACACACACTCTCGTAACAGCTCTCAACCAGCTCTCGAACACTACTCGGCGATTTCATACACTTTTTTGCACATTACACACTAGTGATCCTTGTAACAAGCTTGTTATCATCCCGAGTTGTGAACTTCTTTTGATTAATCTTAATTGGTGATCGGTAGTTTCCATCACCCGAGGTTTTTTGTGCCGGAGATCAACTCTTGATCAAGGGCTTTTTCCTCGTATAAATCCTTGTGTCATTTGTTCATTACATTTCTGTGTTATCCTTAACATTGTTCATTGATTCAAGCATCATACCTCACAACAAAAGATTTGGTTGCATTATCTTTGCTTGATTTTTTAACCAAAACAGTTTGGCGCCCACCGTGGGGCAATTGGTGCTTCATTTCTGAGAAATTTTGTTCATTCCATTCATTCCGGTTCATTACCTTCAACCACATGGCTTCTCAAGGAAAAACCACTTCGAGTTTAATGCCGGCAATCAGTTCATCCCAGGGCGTTCCACCTTTGCCTCCACCACCTTCCGGATCCCAGAAGAATGGTGAGAATCCTTCAAAGAGACCGAGCCCTATTTTCTCAAAACCTCTAGCTTCTTCTATTTCTTCTAGTCTTACTACTAGTGACCATTTTACTGTGATTTTGCAGATGAAGGATCACATACAGCAGCATGATAAGACCAACGAAAAGATTCTCAAGGAAACTGGAGATATCAAGAAACTGAAGAGATCAGCGGAGGATCATTCCCTATTGATGCCTAGGTCTCTGAATTTCGACACGCCGGTCAAAACCTCCCAGCATTCTGCAGCTCCGGATGTCCAATACTTGGGTGGAATAAGAGGAATCCATTACGGATCGTCAGCAATGACTCAGGGCCTAGGATCCTATTTTCAACCAGCAGGATCCTTCTCCCAGCATCAAGGATCCTTCGCCAGCTCAGGAGGATACATGGGGACACAGCCAATTCAAGGATCCTCTCAGGTTCAAGGATCCTCTCAGGTTCAAGGATCCTTTCAGATTCAAGGATCCTCTCAGGTTCAAGGATCCTCTCAGGTTCAAGGATCCTTTCAGGTTCAAGGATCCTCCCATGTTCAAGGATCCTCTCAGGTTCAAGGATTCTCTCATGTTCAAGGATCCTCCTTTCAGCCTCCAGGATCCTCATCGCAGGTTTTCGGATCCATGGATTATCCTCCAAGACCCTCGTTCATAGCGCATCAAGGATCCAATGTCTCTCAGGATCAAGGATCCTTAAGAAGCTTGCAGCATGGAAGTTCAGATGTCCATCAAGGAGACTTCATCCCAATGCAGACCATTGCTTCATCTGGCCCTTCAGTTATACCAGAATCTCGACAATATGGATTCACATCTGGGATTCCAAACTTGAATCCTCCGGGAGGTAACACTTTTAATAATTCTTATAACACTAACCATGGCTTTATGCAGGATACATGTATCAATCAAGCTATGGCTAGAGAATTACAAAAGCTGAAGGATATGATATCCAGCGTTCCAGGAGTGGTTAAACCCATTCCTGAGATTGCAGATGGGAGCCATAAGATATCTCGTTTTGCACCACCTATTTGTGATGCTGAGATACCCAAAAGGTTCCAAATACCAACTATGAAGCTGTATGATGGTTCAACGGATCCAGAAGAACTTGTAGCTCAGTACAGAGAAAGGATGGAGATCAACCCCATCCCAGAGAGGTTAAAAGAAGCATGTCTATGCAAGGGCTTCGGATCCACACTCACAGGATCAGCTCTTAAATGGCTGCTAAGTCTTGCCCCTCACTCTATTACTTCATTTGCTAATCTAGTTAACCTGTTTAATAGTCAATTCTCTTGTAGTAGAAAATTTGAACGTTTAACTAGTGATTTATATAGGGTAACACAAGGTCAAAATGAATCACTTAGAAATTATATCACTAAGTTTAGTAAAGAATCCTTAGATATTTCTAACCTGGATATTGCCACGGCTGTAGAAGCCTTTAAAATGGGTTTACTTAGGGATTCATTATTCTATGATGATCTTGTTATGACCCCATGCAGGAATCTTGATGAAGTAAGAACCAGGGCCCTTAGGTTCATCCATTTAGAAGATGACAAAAGGATCCAGGAGAGACTGGCAGGATCCTCGAAACATGAAAAGCAAGGATCCTACTTCAAGAATAACAAGTTTAAATCCTACAACAAGTCTGATAACCAGAATGTGCATGCAGTAGAACAAGAAGAGGATGATGAGGATTATCCTCCAATTTCTGAATACTGTTTTTCTATTGATAACAATGAACTAATTCTTGCAATGCAGAATTTAGGTGAGAAAGCTAGGTGACCAAGGAAAAGTGATAAACCAGCTGCTACAAAAGACAAATCCAAATGGTGTGCATATCACGAGGATTTCGGGCATCTCACCAAAGAGTACATTGCACTGAGGAAAGAGATTGGCTACTTGTTGAGCAAGGGGCACCTAAAGGAACTTTTGGGATGAAAGAAGTCAAGGATCCAGGATCCTGAAAGGATCCCAGAAAAGGCTCCTGCTCCTCCAGCAGAGGCACAAGTTATAAACTTTATATCCGGTGGATCAGACATTTGTGGTACTTCCTTTTCAGCAGCCAAAAGACATGCCAAGGAAACTGTTTTGGTCAAAAATCACACAAGGATAATGTAACCAAACTTTATGAAAACGGGGTATGATGCTTGGTTAATTATGAAAGTAAAGGATCACTTCTGTGATAAAGATGCAAAGACACAATGATTTATACGAGGAAAAAGCCCTTGATCAATGAATGATCTCCGGCATAAAAAACCTCGGGTGATGGCAACTACCGATCACCAACTTCAATATAACAAAAATATGATTACAACTTTGGATGATAATGAGCTGAGTACAAGGATCACTATTGCTTTTGGTGTCTAAGTGTGTGAGAGTTGCGTTGTATGTCGTGTGTGTTCTTCCGAATGAGGAAGAGTGGTATTTATACAAGTGTAGATGACTTATTTTAGGTAAAAGGACTAATTATCAGCTCATTCCCCTTTAGAAATAAAGACAATCTAGCCTAAATTGCTGCCCATGAATCAAGCCATGTTTCCATATCTTGTGCAACGTCTTTCTTCAATTAAGCTCTTGCCATAATTGTGAAGACGCGTCCCTGGATCATGATGCCTAGAGCATATCCTGCTAGATATTCCTGCAAAAATAACATTGCATTAAGCGAAGATGATCGTTAGTATGAGGATCCTATAATGTCCCATGATCCTGATCCTGAAGTCCTGCTGAGGATCATTGTCTGCCAAAGAAACAAGGATCACTGGTTAGGATCACGTGTAAGGATCACCTATAATAAAAATCCAGCCCTAACAATTGCCCCCAAAATATAAGGAGTTAATTGTAAATAGACGAGTTATATTTTGTTTTGATCTTATCTCCAACGGGCGACTCCGAATAACTAACCGTTATACATGGATTAGCCGTTGAGATCATTACGTCATAGATGTGACAATCCCTGCAGATCATGATTATAAATAGGAGGTAGGGTGAGGATCAGTTTGTATTTAAATTCAAGATACACTCCCTTTATATTCTGCACCGAAGATTGATCAGGTATTCTTCTCTTCTCTCTTTCCCTTCTTCCTTCTCTTTGCTCTGTTTTTTCTGCTCCGTCTCTGTTTCTGTTCCGTCACAAACATGTTGCTCCGGAATTCTCCACACAAGGATTCCAAGAAGGATAGTCCCCTAAAAAGCCAAGGGATCATTAAGGATTCCCCTACGGAGAGATGTTGCTTTATCGATGCTCATGTAGATAGGATTCGTCATTGCTTTCCGGCGAATGCCGTTTTCAAATCCTTCACATCCACTGCCTTGAGTGATTTTATTTCAGACACCTGGGTGATCTTTCCCGCAATTCCATTTATCATAGGATATTCGTATCCTTTTCCGGCCTTCACCCAATCTTTCTTTTCTCTGACCGGCATATCTTATATCCAAGCCATGCCGATGATCTGGAGGGTCTTGTATACCTTCGAGAGGATCATCGAGCAGGAGGGGATTGATTTAGGGATGGCAGAGCTGGCCGCACTTTATGATCTTACCACGTTTGGTTCTCATCGATATTTGTTGAAACGGAAGGCCGGGGAGGATCATCCTGTTTTGAAAGTTACCAAAAATGACACAAATTGGAAGCGTCGTTTCTTCTTCGTGAGAAGGGATTCCCTCCCTAATGGGAATGATCTGCCCAAGGAGTGGGCCACTCATGGTAGGGTAGAGGATCCTCGAAGGATCACTATCAGTCCTGTCTCATTTGATGAAGATCACTAATGTCTTTTTTCCTTTGCAGCTATTTCCATCGCTCATCTCAAGTTAACCCCTGCTGCAAGAGAAAGAGTTTTAGCTTTTAAAAGGCTTAATCCTGAGGTCAGAAGTTTTCAAGTCACCATCCGAGATTCACAAGAAGTATCCTCCGCGTCTGCCACAATGTCAAGTAAGTATCCTCACCAAAAAGTAAGTTCTAGGCAAAAAATATTAAATTAGTTAGGAGACTTATCTTGTTTTGATTGTGTAGGTGCTGGGAAATCCGCTAAGTCTGCCAAATCTGCCTCCTTGTTTGGGATTGATGATCTTGCCAAGGTCACGTCTTCGAAGAAGAAGACTTCTGTTGCTAGTCCTTCTGCTTCAGCCCCTAAATTACCCATTAGGGGTAAGGGAAAGAAGAGGAAAGTTTCTGAGGATCTCCAAGGATTTCCCCTGATTCGCCAGCAGTTTCTTGATTCTGTCAACGAGGTTAGGATCACTGCCCCTGTTGGTTATCCTGATGGTTTTTGAGGATCATCCGTGTCTGACATTATATCCTGTTGTTTTTGCAGAAACTTACTGAAATAGAATCTTATGTTAGCCACGTTGAAGATCAGGATCGCCAGATTGCCGACCTTCATCAAATGGGTGTGCTGAAGGATCTCAAGATCACTGATCTTGAGAAGGAGATCCGGGCTGTTAAGGATGAGGCTGTCAAAGCATTGATCAGGTTCGATTATGAGAAGCGTGACATCACTCAGGACGCTAAAGTCTCTGCCGCGATAGCTATGTACAAGATACAATTGCAGATGGCCACGGAGGCTCAGGATCCTTCCTTTGATAAGAGCACATGGGATATTGAAGGCTGGAAGGCAAGGCTAGCAGAGTTAGAGGATGACGATGATGTTGAGGATATCCCTATGCTTGAAGGTGGAGATGCCGGTAAGGACCAGGGGGAGGCAAGTGGAGCTGGTGGTGATGGTGCGGCGAAGGTTTGAGCTGCAAGATTGGGCAATGATGGAAACTTCTAGACATAGCCGGAGCCCAATTTTTTAAATTTTGATAGTGGGGTTTGAAACAATTATGGTCTGTAATCTTCGAACAATAGTCTTTAGGGTTAAAGATCCTGGATCCTTTGAACAATAGGTAGGATTACAAAAGGTGGAGGGATCCTCTGTTTGGGGGATGAAGCCTTTGTGATCCTGCCGCTTTTAATTTCCTGCAAAATGCTAAGACCGCATAGACAATGGACACCCTTTGCCAACCCATGTGGACGGGCCACGTTTTGCTGGTAGAAATGTGGGTTGGCAATTTTGACAACTTTCTTGAAAGGGTTAATGATCCTTTTGTTTAATAATATAACTTAACTTTTCTGGCTTATCTCGTGTTGTTATCCTTATCTTCTTGTTTCTTAGTTGTTTTTGTAGTATATTTGTTAAAGTGGCAAGAGTTGAAAATATATTTAATAAATTTAGGATATGATCCTAGATCAAATATCCTGATATTGAAAATATTCAAAGTATTTTAGTTCAAGGATCATAGGTTTGGTTGTCAAAGTATAAGGGTCGGTTAGGATGATGAATATAATCAAAATAGTCAAGGATCATACCTGAGGATCCAAGTTAGGATCCTAACCTTCAATTGAGACAATCGTGGATAAGATTTTGATGGATAATAAGGATTGAGGGTCCTTATGTGTTTTACCTTTGACAATCCTGAAAAACGAAGCACAACTTGGGACTAAGCCAATGTAAGAAATAAATTAGTAACTGGGGTCATGCCCAAAGGATAACTGAGAATGATCCCAGAGGATCACTGGGGACAAGCCCATAGGATAACTGGGGACAAGCCCAAAGGATCGTATGTAAACTAGAGTATGGCCCTTTTCTGGCGACTATCCAAACTTAGTGACATGAAAATGTCAAAACCTTAGCTAACGTGAAAACGTTAGAAACCTTAGGAACGGATGTATGGTACGTCTACCATTATACGTAGGATCCTAAATATAGCCAGTACGATGAGGTTGTCAGCCCCGAAAGTGGGTACTGGTCCCAAAGACGTGAACTATATCAGGATCATCGTGCGTTGCTGGCGGAAACTGGGGATAATCCCAAGGATAACTGGGGTTAGACCCAAGGATCTGTGGTGCTCTTGGAGATCTTTGACGATTTGCTAAAGATACCTGAACTATCATAACTCAAATGGTTTGTGAGTAGAGGATGAAGGATACATGATCCTTATCCTTAGGCAAAAAGTAAGAAAATGCAATAGTTTTAGGATAAGCATATTACCAGAGTAAGGATCACTGATATCTCCGGGATCCTTCAAGGATACTTCAGTGTAAGGATCACATGCATGAAGGATCATGTTCACATGAAATATTTCTTTAAGTGAACAGCATTCCAGGCTCTTGGTAACAAGTTTCCTTCCATGGTTAGCAACCTGTATGCCCCATTTCCTGCTTCAGCTTCAATCAAGTAGGGACCTTCCCATTTTGGTGCTAGCTTCCCGTCAGCAGGATTAATAGTGTTTTGGAATGTTTTTCTCAACACCATATCTCCGACTTGGAACTTCCTTATCCTAACATTTTTGTTGTAGGCACCAGCCATTCTTTGTTGGTAGCTTGCCATCCTTATCCTAGCTAGATCCCTGATTTCCTCAATAGTATCCAAATCCTGAGCTAGGATTGCAGCATTTTCTTCAGGATCACGAGCAATTGTTCTAGTAGTTGGGATCACCATCTCTGTTGGGATCACTGCTTCTGCCCCAAATACTAAAGAGAAAGGTGTTTGACCGGTGGCATTCTTGGGAGTTGTCCTATCAGCCCATAGCACATAAGGTAACTCCTCTGCCCATTTTCCTTTCTTGGATCCTAGCTTCTTCTTCAGATTGTTGATGATGATCTTGTTGGATGATTCTGCTTGACCATTGGCTTGTGGATGAACTGGTGTTGATGTTATCATCTTGATTCCCCAACTGTCACAAAAGTTAGTGGTTCTGCTTCCAATGAATTGGGAGCCATTATCACATACAATTTCAGAGGGAATGCCAAATCTAGTTATAATGTTTCTTTTAATGAAGGATATGACTTCCTTTTCTCTGACTTGAGCGAAGGCTTCAGCTTCTATCCACTTGGAAAAATAGTCAGTCATGGCAAGCATAAATACTTTTCCACCAGGTGCTTTAGGGAGCTTGCCAACTATATCCATTCCCCATCTCATGAATGGCCAAGAGGATGGTATGGGGTGTAGTAGTTCAGCTGGTTGGTGAAGGATATTGCTATGTCTTTGGCAAGGATCACACCTCTTAGCATACTCTATAGCATCCCTTTTCATGGTTGGCCAGTAGTATCCTGTTCTAAGGATCCTTGAGAATAATGCCCTGCCCCCAGTGTGGTTTCCACAATCTCCTTCATGGAAGTCTCTCAACACTTCTTCAATTTCAGGATCCTCAATACATCTTAAATATGGTCCTGCAAGGGATCGTTTATATAGCACATTATTTAAGATTGTAAATTGAGATACCTTGATCCTGAAAGCTCTAGGATTTTCTCCCATTGGAATCTCTCCGTTTTGCAAGTATTTCATGATTGGTGGGATCCATGATCCTGAATAAGATTGAGCTTCTTCACTAGGGATTACTGCAGTATCCTCTTCTATTTCCATGGCCACTTGATTTTCAATAGCAGGAGCCAGGATATGGATGATAGGGATACTTATGTCTTCTGGAATTTTTAAGGATGATCCTATGTTGGCCAATGCATCAGCTTCCGTGTTATCCTCCCTTGGTACCTGTGTTAAGCTAAAAGAAACAAAAGAGAGTGCCAATTCTTTGACTATCTCTAAATATTTGGTTAGTTTTTCACCTCTAACAGCATAGGATCCATTAAAGTGATTGGTGATCAATAATGAGTCTACATATACTTCGAGATATTTTACCCCCATATCCTTAGCAATTTGCAAGCCAGCAATCAAGGCTTCATACTCAGCCTCATTGTTAGTTGCTTGGAACTCACAGGCTATGGAGTGGGGTATTATGTCCCCCTGTGGCGATTTTAGTAGGATCCCTAGCCCTGTGCCTTTGATATTTGAGGATCCGTCAGTGTGTAGAATCCAAGGATCCTTGGTCTCATCCAGCTGCTGGACCTCCAATTCCGCTTCTTTTTGTAGATCACTACTGAAATCAGCCACAAAGTCAGCTAGTGCTTGAGATTTAATGGCTGTTCTTGGTTCATATCTTATATCATGGGCACTAAGCTTCACTGCCCACTTAGCCATTCTCCCTGACATCTCCGGTTTCCTGAGGACATTCTTAATTGGAAAATTAGTTTTAACAACAATAGTATGGGTTTCAAAATAATGCCTTAACTTAGTGGATGCCATGATTAATGCAAGAATAAGTTTTTCGAGGTGTGAGTACCTGGATTCGGCATCAAGTAAACTTTTACTTACATAGTAGATAGGATATTGTGTACCTTCATGATCCTTGACAAGGACTGCACTTACAGCGGTTGAGGATACCACCAGGTATAAGGATAACACATCTCCTTTCTCCGGTTTTGCTAATGCTGGTGCTGAGGACATATATTCTTTAAGGGCTTGTAAAGCGTTCTCATGTTTCTCAGTCCATTCAAACTTCTTATTCTTCCTTAGGATATCGTAGAATTCTTTGCATTTTTCTGAGGATTTCGATATGAACCTGTTCAAAGCTGCTATCCTGCCTGTCAGTCTTTGAACATCCTTGGCGTTGGCAGGAGATTTGATATTTATTAATGCTTTGATTTGTTCCGGGCTTGCTTCAATGCCCCTCTGGGTTACCATGTATCCTAAGAACTTTCCTGCCTTAACACCAAAATGGCATTTTGAAGGATTAAGTTTCATGTTGTAATTATCAAGGATATCGAATGCTTCTTCCAAGTCCCTTAGGTGATCCTCAGCTTTCTTTGATTTGACCACCATGTCATCTATATACACCTCCATAGTTTTTCCAATTTGATCTTTGAACATCATATTCACCAGCCTTTGATATGTTGCACCTGCATTTCTTAGTCCAAAAGGCATGGCAATATAACAATATAGACCGGTTGGGGTCATGAAGGCTGTATCCTCTTGGTCAGATGGTTCCATCTGAATTTGTTGGAACCCAGATGATGCATCCATAAAGGTTAACAGTTCATGCCCCGCTGTTGCATCCACCATGGAGTCAATGTGGGGTAATGGGAAAGGATCCTTGGGACATGCCTTATTCAGATCAGTGAAATCGACACATACCCTCCACTTTCCATTTTTCTTTTGGACAACGACCACATTGGCTAACCATTTTGGATATTTTACCTCTCTGATCATACCTGCTCGAAGTAGTCTCTCTACTTCTTCTTGGATAATGGCATTCCTTTCCGGTGCAAACTTCCTCCTTTTTTGATGGATTGGTTTGATAGACCTGTCAATGCCAAGTTTGTGAGTAATGATATCCTTAGATATACCTGTCATATCTTCATGTTTCCAAGCAAAGGTAGATTTTCTTCTTTTGAGGAAGGATATTAAGTCTTCTTTCATCTTGCCAAGGATCCCTGATCCGATATAGATTTTTGATTCAGGATCACTAGGATCCAAGAGGATTTCGTCCACATCTTGTTCCCTTGCCTCCAAGATATTCCTCGGAGGATACTGTAATTGCTATTGCTCCCTTGGCTTCGAGGTTGGCTTCATGGATGAGGTATAACAATCCTTAGCCTCCTGCTGATCACTGTCGATCTTGATTATCCCCCATGGGCTAGGGAGCTTCACACATTGATGGTAGGTAGATGGAACTGCTTTCATGTCATGTATCCAAGGCCTGCCAAGGATAACGTTGCAACAAGACAAACAGTCAATAACACAAAATTTTTGGTAATTATGCAATCCTTCCACGTAGATTGGGAGTTTGATGTCCCCCAGAGTTTTCTTCGTTTCCCCACTGAATCCTACAAGCACGGAGGATCTCGGTGTGATGTCTGATTCTGGGATTCCCATCTTCTTCAGGACATCAAGCTGGATAATGTTCACTGAGCTCCCTCCATCAATAAGGATCCTGCGGACAAAATGGTTAGAGATAAAGAGAGTGATAACTAAACTATCATGGTGAGGATCCTGAATGTTAATGCGATCGTCCTCATCAAATGTTATCATCTTCCCTTCTGAGACACTTGAGGTTCTAATAGGCCTTTCTCCATTATCCATTTTTGATTCTTTTGCATGTCTTTTGGCCGCTGAAAAGGATGTACCACAGATGTCTGATCCTCCGGATATAAAGTTGATCACTTGTGCGTTTGCCGGAGGTGCTGGAGCCTTTTCAGGGATCCTTTCAGGATCCTGGGTCCTTTGCTTTTTTCTCCCCAACAATTCTTTTAGATGCCCCTTGCTTAGCAGGTATCCAATTTCTTTTCTTAAGGCTATGCAATCTTCAGTTAGATGCCCGAAATCCTCATGGTATGCACACCATTTGGACTTATCTTTAGTCCCGGATGGTTTATCATTCTTCCTGGGCCATCTAGCTTTTTCACCTAGATTCTGCATTGCAAGGATCAGTTCATGATTATCAACGGAGAAACAATATTCTGAGATTGGAGGATAATCTTCATCATCCTCTTCCTGGTCAACAGCATGCACATTCTTGTTCTCATTTCTATGGTAGGATTTGAATTTGTTGCTCTTGAAGGAGGATCCTTGCTTCTCCGGTTTTGAGGATCCCACTTGTCTCTCCTGGATCCTCTTGTCATCCTCTAGCCGGATAAACCTGAGTGCTCGAGTTCTTACTTCATCTAAATTCCTGCATGGTGTCATAACAAGATCATCATAGAATAATGAATCCTTAAGCAGTCCCATTTTGAAGGCTTCAACAGCCGTAGCCATATCCAAGTTGGGAATGTCCAAGGATTCTTTACTAAATTTAGTTATATAATCCCTTAATGATTCATTATGATTTTGAGTTATCCTGTACAAATCGCTAGTTAATTTTTCAAATTTTCTACTACAAGAGAATTGGTTATTGAATAAATTAACTAAATTAGCAAATGAAGTAATAGAGTAGGGGGGAAGACTTAGCAGCCACTTAAGAGCTGATCCAGTTAGAGTGGATCCAAATCCTTTACATAGGCATGCTTCCTTCAACTTTTCTGGGATAGGATTGATTTCCATCCTTTCCCTGTATTGTGCTATATGCTCCTCTGGATCCGTTGTGCCATCATACAGCTTCATGGTAGGGATATGGAACCTTTTGGGTACCTCTGCATCACAAATTGGTGGTGCAAAGCGAGATACCTTGTGGCTTCCATCTGCAATCTCTGGGATAGGCTTGACTACCCCTGGAACACTTGAGATCATGTCCTTTAGTTTCTGTAATTCCCTGGCCATAGCATGATTGGTACCTGTATCCTGCATGAATCCATGGTTAGTGGTAGGATAATTATTTAAAGTGTTACCTCCCATTGGGTTCAAGTTAGGGAATCCATATTGCTGGGTTTCTGGAATAACGGAGGGACCAGTGGAAGCAATGGTCTGCATTGGAATGAAGTCCCCTTGATGGACATCTAGACTTCCTGTTTGCAAACTTTTTAGGGATCCTGGCATCTGTAAGGATCCTGGTATCTGGGATGATCCTGGAACGAAGGAGGATCCGTGAACCTGGGATGATCCTGGAACAAAGGAGGATCCTTGGCCCTGGAATGATCCTGGAACAAAGTAGGATCCTTGAAACTGCTGTGCCCCTGGATAGGCTCCCGGATTCATGTAGGATCCCATGTATTGAGGATAGGATCCTATAGGCTGAAAATGTGAGTCTGATGTCTGAGTCATTGCTGCCGAGCTGAGATGTGATCCTCTTGACTCCCCTATGATTTGCACGTCCGGGATCCCTGATGGCTGGGAAGTGATCATTGGAGTATCAAAGCTCAAGGATTTGGGCATCAGTGGAGAATGATCCTCTGCCGCTTTCTTTTGTCTTTTGAGATCTCCAATTTCCCTGAGGATCCTTTCGTTAGTTTCATCTTGCCGCTGCATACGATCCTTCATCTGCAAAATTAAAGCAAATACATCACTAGTACTGGGAATAGAAGAATTCATAGCAGAAGAAGATAGAGGTTTAGAGAAAGTGGGAGTTGATCTCTTCTCAGTATTTTTCTGAGATCCTGCCGGTGGAGGAGGCAAGGTGATCTGTGATGAGGTGACCGCAGACATCGCCGTGGACGTGTTCTTCAATGATGAAGCCATGTAACTCTTTGAAATGATTTCGAACAAAAGATTTTCTTATGAATGAAGCACCAATTGCCCCACGGTGGGCGCCAAACTGTTTTGGTCAAAAATCACACAAGGATAATGTAACCAAACTTTATGAAAACGGGGTATGATGCTTGGTTAATTATGAAAGTAAAGGATCACTTCTGTGATAAAGATGCAAAGACACAATGATTTATACGAGGAAAAAGCCCTTGATCAATGAATGATCTCCGGCATAAAAAACCTCGGGTGATGGCAACTACCGATCACCAACTTCAATATAACAAAAATATGATTACAACTTTGGATGATAATGAGCTGAGTACAAGGATCACTATTGCTTTTGGTGTCTAAGTGTGTGAGAGTTGCGTTGTATGTCGTGTGTGTTCTTCCGAATGAGGAAGAGTGGTATTTATACAAGTGTAGATGACTTATTTTAGGTAAAAGGACTAATTATCAGCTCATTACCCCTTTAGAAATAAAGACAATCTAGCCTAAATTGCTGCCCATGAATCAAGCCATGTTTCCGTATCTTGTGCAACGTCTTTCTTCAATTAAGCTCTTGCCATAATTGTGAAGACGCGTCCCTGGATCATGATGCCTAGAGCATATCCTGCTAGATATTCCTGCAAAAATAACATTGCATTAAGCGAAGATGATCGTTAGTATGAGGATCCTATAATGTCCCATGATCCTGATCCTGAAGTCCTGCTGAGGATCATTGTCTGCCAAAGAAACAAGGATCACTGGTTAGGATCACGTGTAAGGATCACCTATAATAAAAATCCAACCCTAACAGAAACCAAGATGGATAATGGAGACAGACCCGTCCAAACCTCCACTGTTACCAAGGATAAAATCATAACTTTTGATGAGGATGATCGTGTTGATGTTCAGTGTTTTGGTCAAAAATCACACAAGGATAATGCAACCAAATCTGATTTTGTGAGGTATGATGCTTGGTTAATCGAACAAATATATGATCGAATAGCAAATGAAATCAACGATGAACACCGGGATTTATATGAGTAAAAAGCCCTTGATCTTTAGAAGATCTCCGGCATAAAAAACCTCGGGTGATGGAAACTACCGATCACCAAGTGCATTAAACAAGTAAAATTTTACAACTTCGGAAGTTGATCAAGTGTTATACAATATTTTCTAAAGTGTGAGTGTGTTTGAGAGCTGATATTCGAGAGAGAGAGTGTGTGTTTTCTGCTGATTGCATAATGTGTTCTCTAAACTTGATCAATCCCTTAAATTAGAAATAACAAACAAGTCCTAAAATTAAGGAAGACCACGTTTTCTACCCATGACCATCGTGAAAATAGCACATGTGGGGCATCTTGAAGGAATATTCCCGAGATTCTAACTGAGATTTGGTCCACAACATCCATTTTCTGCCTATAAACATTAAAAACGTGACAATTGTTAGAAATTATAAAAGCTGATAATGATCCTGGATCCTGGATCCTCAAACTCGTGATCCTCAGACTCGTGATCCTCATACTCTGGATCCTCAGACGATCTGCATCATCCATTAAGGATCCGTGATCCATGCCCAATCTCAGGATAGATGATCCTTAGCATAAAATTCATGCCCTAACAATTGCCCCCAATATGGCAGTTGTGATAAGGATTCACAGCTGTCATATTTCCGTCAGAAGCGGACTAGACGTTGCTGCTGGTAACTAGTCGTTATACTATTTGTCGTCACTGATAAGACCTGCTATAATTATCATTGTAAAATATCGAGTTAGAGATAACTCCTCAAATGCCTTTACAGACAAGAAGATCCTTCTGTTTGTGGAGAATGAATCCTTCTACACAGTTCTCTATTAACCTTCCTGCACTTTAATTTCTGCATAGACACTTAAACTGTTAGATAGCCTTATCCGGCCTGGGTGGATGGTCCACGGTTTTGCTAGTGAAATCCAGGCCAGATGATTTGATACATAATGAATGGGTAATAACATTAAACATTTTTAGCTACAACTGTTGTTGTTTCTTTCCTCTTTATTTATCATCTATGCTTTCTATTTTCAAAGATATCATCGCCAAACAACTGGAAAGTCATAGGAAATCTAATGATAATGTTAAACTTTTAACAGAAAATTTGAAGTGTTCGAACAAATGTGGTTCAATGATCCTTAACCAAAAAGGATAAGAGACAACTTACAACTTAGAAAAAGTTAGAATATAACATACCAGAGAATCCAAGTTAGGATTCTATATCCTTATAAATTATTACTGAATAAGCAAACTATGAAAAGTGAAGCTTCTAGGATCAAGGATCCTTATCGTCAGAACTTGTATAACTTTAGAGCTCCAAGATCCTGTAAGAAAAACAAACTTGGGACAAAGCCAAATAATAGGGAATGAACCCATAATAACTAGGGACAAGCCCAAATAAACTGGGGACAAGCCCAACAAACTGGGGACAAGCCCAAATAAACTGGGGACAAGCCCAACAAACTGGGGACAAGCCCAAATAAACTAGGGACAAGCCCAACAAACTGGGGACAAGCCCAAATAAACTGGGGACAAGCCCAAATAAATGGATGTAAACTGGGGTCAAGCCCAACAAACTGGGGACAAGCCCAACAAACTGGGGACAAGCCCAAATAAACGGATGTAAACTGGGGTCAAGCCCATATAACTTGTGTAAACTGGAGTATGGCCCTCACTGGCGACTATCCAAACTTGAGCGACATGAAAATGCCGAAACCTTAGCTAATGTGAAAACGTAAGAAACCTTAGGAACGGATGTATGGTACGTCTACCATTATACGTAGGATCCCGGATACAACCAGTACAATGAAATTGTCAGCCCCTAAAGCGAGTACTGGTCCCATTGCCATGAACTGTACCAGGATCATCGTGCGCTGCTGGCGATACTGGGGACAGGCCCAAAACTGGGGACAGGCCCAAAACTGGGGACAAGCCCAACAAACTGGGGACAAGCCTAAAGAACTGGGGACAAGCCCAAATAAACTTTGGAGAGTTGGCCAACCACTTTGATCTTCTGTAAAATGATAATAACTCTACAAAAGCTTAAAGTTTATGAAAATAGATGTTAAATGATTAACATCTTTAACTTATGATAAGTAATAAGAATAAAATGAATGAAAATGAAAGTAATGTGTTACCAAATGTAGAATCATATATCCTTTGAGGATCCCGGATCCTTAATCAGAATTCTGGTATCGCTGAGGATCCCTGATCCTTCTTACTTAAATTGTTTTTTGAGATGAACAGCATTCCAAGCTCTTGCTAGAAGATCACCATCCATTGTTAAAAAACGATATGCCCCCTTTCCTGATTCAGCTTCAGTTAGATAGGGGTCTTCCCACTTTGGTGCTAGCTTGCCATCAGAAGGATTCGTAGTGTTCTGGAATGCTTTCCTTAGCACAACATCACCAACTTGATGTAGGATATTACTGCGTGTTTGACAAGCATCACATTTCTTTGTGTATTCCACAGCATACATCTTCATGGTAGGCCAATAGTATCCTGTTCTAAGGATCCTTGAGAATAGTGCCCTGCCCCCAGTGTGGTTTCCACAATCTCCTTCATGAAAGTCCTTTAGAACTTCTTGAATTTCTGGATCCTCGATGCACCTTAGATATGGACCAGCAAGAGATCGTTTATATAACATGTTATTTAATATTGTGAATTGAGATACCTTGATTTTGAAAATCCTGGGGTTTTCTCCTATAGGAATCTCTCCATGTTGTATGTATCTCATGATTGGAAGGATGCATGATCCTGAATGAGATTGTGTATCATCACTAGGGATGATTGCAGAATCCTTTCCTATCTCCATAGCTACATGATCCTCAATAGAAGGGGTTAGGATATGGATAATAGGGATCTTGATATCTTCTGGGATCTTCAAGGATGATCCTAGATTGGCCAATGCATCAGCTTCTGCATTCACTTCTCTGGGTACCTGTGATAGACTGAAAAAAGCAAAAGAATCTGCCAGTTTCCTGACTATTTCTATGTACTTGATTAGTTTTTCACCTTTGACAGTGTAAGAACCATTATAATGATTAGTAATTAATAGAGAGTCTACATATACTTGAAGACACCTGATCCTCACATTGTTAGCTAATTGCAAACCTGCTATCAAGGCCTCATACTCTGCCTCGTTATCAGTGGTTTGGAATTCACATGCAATGGATTAGGGTATAATGTCCCCCTGTGGCGATTTTAGTAGTGTGCTTTTTTCCAGTTCCTTTAACATTTGAAGCTCCTTCCGTGAAGAGTGTCCAAGGATCCTTGGTCTTCTCAAGTTGTTGAACTTCTAATTCAGCTTCTCTTTGTAGATCACTACTGAAATCAGCCACAAAGTCAGCTAAAGCTTGGGACTTGATGGCAGTCCTGGGTTCATACTTAATGTCATATGCAATAAGCTTGATTGCCCACTTTGCCATTCTACTGCTTTAGCTGAAACAGCTAAGTATAAGGATAATGATTCTTCATTTCCTGGTTTTATCATGGCTGGTGTTGAGGATAGATAATCCTTAAGAGCCTTGAGTGCAGCTTCATGCTTATTAGTCCACTCAAACTTCTTATTCTTCCTCAATATGTCTTACATGCCTCGTGCAATTTGTCTACCTCTTCTTGGATAATGGCATTCCTTTCAAGTGCAAACTTTCTCCCTTTTTGGTGTATTGGCTTGAAAGACCTGTCAATACCAAGTTTGTGAGTAATAATATTCTTAGATATACCTGTCATGTCTTCATGTCTCCAAGTAAAGGTAGATTTTCTTCTTTTCAAGAAGGATATTAAATCCTGCTCAATACTATCTAGGATCCTGGATCCTATGAAAATTTTGGATTCAGGATCCTCTGGGTTCAATAGAATATCCTTGACGTCTTGCTATCTTGCTTCCATGACGTCTTGCTCCTTGGAGGCTGGTTTCATTAAAGAAGTGTAACAGTTCTTTGCCTCCTGCTGATCACTCTCTATCTTCACCACATCCCATAGAGTTGGGAGCTTGACACATTGATGATATGTTGAGGGGGACTGCCTTCATATCGTGTATCCATGGCCTGCCAAAGATAACATTACAGCAAGATAAGCAATCAATAACATAGAATTTTTTAACAGAATTCACTCCCTCTATAAAGATAGGTAGTTTGATGTCCCCCAATGTATGCTTTGTCTCTCCACTGAATCCCATAAGAATAGATGATCCTGGGACAATGTTTGTTCTTTTGAGAACATCCAACCGGATTATGTTAACCAAGCTTCGCCCATCAATGAGAATCCTGTGAACAAAATGGTTAGATATAAATAATGTAATAACTACACCGTCGTGATGAGGATCCCGAATGTCCACACAGTTATCCTCATCATATGATATCACTTTCTGCTGGGTAAGGATGGAGGTCCGAACAGGTCTGCCCCCATTCTCCATCTTTGTTTCCTTTGCATGTTTTTTAGCTGCTGAGAACCTCCGGAGATGAAATGGATGATTTGAGCATCAGCTGGTGGAGGAGGAGCTTTTTCAGGAACTTTCTCAGAATCCTGGATCCTTGACTTTTTCCTTCCAAGCAATTCCTTCTAGTATCCTTTGCTCAAAATATAACCTATCTCCTTCCTTAATGCTATGCACTCATCCGTGAGATTACTAAAATCCTCATGATAAGCACACCATTTTGATTTATCCTTGCTAGCCGTGGACTTCTTATTCTTTCTTGGCCACATGGACTTGTCACATGCACATTTTGGTTGTCATGCTTGGAGTATTGCTTGGATCGGTTATTCTTGAAATAGGATCCTTGTTTGTCTTGCTTTGAGGATCTTGACAATCTCTCCTGGATCCTTTTGTCATCCTCTAAACGGATGAACCTAAGGGCCATGTTCCTTACTTCATCTAGGTTCCTGCAAGGTGTCATAACAAGATCATCATAGAACTGAGAATCCTTAAGTAAACCCATTTTAAAAGCCTCTACAGCTATAGCAATATCTAAGTTAGGGATTTCTAAGGATTCTCTACTGAATTTAGTGATGTAATCTCTAAGTGATTCATTTTGACCTTGTGTTACCCTATATAGATCACTAGTTAATCGTTCATATCTCCTACTGCGTGAGAATTGGCTATTAAACAAATTAACTAGATTAGCAAATGAAGTGATAGAGGAAGGAGGAAGACTTAGCAGCCATTTTAACGCTGATCCAGTAAGTGTGGATCCAAAGCCCTTGCACAAGCAACCAGATTTGGTGTCTGAAACCTCTTCGGTATCCCTGCATCACAAATAGGTGGTGCAAAACGAGATATCTTGTGGCTTTCATCTGGAATTTCAGGAATGGGCTTAACCACTCCTGGAACGTTGGATATCATAACCTTAAGTTTCTGCAATTCCTTAGCCATAGCTTGGTTGATACCTGTATCTTGCACAAAGCCATGGTTAGCATTGCAAAAATTATTCAAAGTCTTACCTCCTGAAGGATCCTTGATGTGATGTGAATGAAGGTCTTGGAGGATAATCCATGGATCCGGAAACCTAGGAAGGATCCTTGAACCTGGAAGAAGGATCCTTGAACCTGAGAGGATCCTTGAACCTGAGAGGATCCTTGAACCTGAGAGAATCCTTGAACCTGAGAGGATCCTTGAACTTGGGAGGAGGATCCTTGAACCTGAGAGGATCCTTGAACCTGAGAGGATCCTTGAACCTGAGAGGATCCTTGAACCTGATAGGATCCTTGAACCTGGGAGGAGGATCCCTGAACCTGAGAGGATCCTTGAACCTGAGAGGATCCTTGAACCTGATAGGATCCTTGAACCTGGGAGGAGGATCCCTGAATTGGCTGCGTCCCCATGCATCCTCCTAAACTGGTGAAGAATCCCTGATGCTGAAATGAGGATCCTGAAGGCTGGAAAGAGGATCCTTGAGCCTGAGACATTGTCAATGATCCAGAACGCATTACTATTGATCCACAGTGGTATTGGACATCTGAAGCTGCAAAGTGATGGGAAGTTATGACCGGAGTGTCGAAATTTAGCGACCTCGGCATCAAAGGAGAGTGATCATTTGCTGATTTTGTCAGTTTCTTTATTTCATCAATTTCACGAAGGATCCTGCCATTAGTTTTGTCCTGCTGCTTCATGTGATCCTTCATTTCGGAGAATTCTTCTGGAATGCAGGGGGAAGATGATGCAACGGTGGAATGCCCTGTGATGAGGAAACCGCCGACATGGAACTTGAAGTAGTTTTTCCCTGAGAAGCCATGTGGTTGAAGGCAATGCACATAAATGAATGAAATGAATGAATTTTCTCAGAATTAAAGCACCAATTGCCCCACGGTGGGCGCCAAACTGTTTTGGTCAAAAATCACACAAGGATAATGCAACCAAATCTTATTTTGTAAGGTATGATGCTTGGTTAATTGAACAAATATATGATCGAATAGCAAATGAAATCAACGATGAACACCGAGATTTATACGAGGAAAAAGCCCTTGATCTTTAGAAGATCTTCGGCATAAAAATACCTCGGGTGATGGAAACTACCGATCACCAAGTGCATTAAAAAGTAAAAGTTTACAACTTCGGAAGTTGATCAAGTGCTGTACAATATTTTCTAAAGTGTGAGTGTGTTTGAGAGCTGATATTCGAGAGAGAGAGAGTGTGTTTTCTGCTAATTGCATAATGTGTTCTCTAAACTTGATCAACCCCTTAAATTAGAAATAACAAACAAGTCCTAAAATTAAGGAAGACCACGTTTTCTACCCATGACCATCGTGAAAATAGCACATGTGGGGCATCTTGAAGGAATATTCCCGAGATTCTAGCTGAGATTTGGTCCACAACGTCCATTTTCTGCCTATAAACATTAAAAACGTGACAATTGTTAGAAATTATAAGTTCTGATAAGGATCCTGGATCCTCAGACTCGTGATCCTCAGACTCTGGATCCTCAGACTATCTGCATCATCCATTAAGGATCCGTGATCCATGCCTAGTCTCAGGATAGATGATCCTTAGCATAAAATTCATGCCCTAACATTCAGGATCCTCATCCTGATGGTCTTGTTATTACTCTGTTCATTTCTAACCATTTTGTTCGCGGGATCCTTATAGATGGAGGAAGCTCAGTGAACATCATCCAGCTTGATGTCCTAAGGAAGATGAATATTCCTGATTCCGATATTGTGCCAAGATCCTCAGTACTCGTGGGATTCAGTGGAGAGACCAAGAACATTCTGGGGGACATCAAACTCCCAATCTATATTGAAGGACTTCATTCTTATAAAAAAATTTGTGTTATAGATTGCTTATCCTGTTGTAACGTTATCCTTGGCAGGCCTTGGATACATGACATGAAGGCAGTCCCATCCACTTATCATCAATGTGTGAAGCTTCCTAGTCCATGGGGGGTGGTGAAAGTTGAGAGTGATCAACAAGAAGCTAAGAATTGCTACACATCATCAATGAAACCAGCCTCAAGGCCAAGGGAGCAATAGCAATTAAAGCATCCTCCAAGGGATGTCTTGGAGGCAAGAGAGCAGGATGTGAAAGAAATCCTTATGGATCCTCATGATCCTAAATCCAAGATTTACTTAGGATCAGGGATCCTTGGTAAAATAGAAGAGGATTTGGTATCCTTCCTCAAAGGAGAAAAACTACCTTTGCATGGAAGCACGAAGATATGACAGGTATATCTAAGGATATAATTACTCGTAAGCTTGGCATTGACAGGTCATTCAAGCCAATCCATCAAAAGAGGAGAAAGTTTGCACCTGAGAGAAATGCCATTATCCAGGAGGAGGTAGAAAAATTACTCCGAGCAGGTATGATTAGAGAGGTCAAGTATCCAAGATGGTTGGCCAATGTGGTTGTTGTTCAAAAGAAAAACGGAAAGTGGAGGGTGTTAGGGGAGGATTTCTCAATGACCTGTGATCCTCAATTATTGTTGGGTTTGGTGATCCTCACTTCTGTGTCAATTAGTGATCCTCAGAAGTGTTTCAGGATCAGGATCATGGATCATCCTAAGGATCCTTATACTAATGATTGTCTACTTTGAATATGGTATTATTTTGCAGGAGTACCAGCTTGGACTTGGTCTTGGCGACGTTCCTGGAGAATATTCCATGTTTATTCCGCACGTGCTTGGCTAGAAGTGGATGATGTGAGGTAAAATACACATATTTGTCCCTTGTAAATTGTATAGTTTTTGTATAGTTTTTATTTGGTTTTAGTATTATATTTGATTATTTTGTGTTGGGTCAGGTCCTGGTGCAAATGAAGCAAAAACGAATAATATGCAAATGACCAGCCAATTGGGCAGAGTGGTGTGCCAATGGCCGAATAAAATTGCCGCTATTCTTGTTGAATGAGTCTAGCCAGCTATCACTATATTGTTATTGGAGGCATATATTAATATTTATATTCTTAAAAGGATATGTTTGGAAAAAATGGCTGCTAATATAATTATCATCATCAAACGACAAAAAGAGGCAGATGTAATATTCATATTATTATTTTTTTGGAAAGCGGTCATTATACATATTATTAGTAAGTGGTGATCAACAGTCTTTTAAGATTTATTTAAAGTTGTTCTTTTCAAGGTTTTCATTATTTTATTATTTTATCCCTACTTTAATTTAATTTAGAATTTATATTTTTATCACATAAAAATGAATTTGTCAGTACGATGTTTTTAGTTTGGTACAATATATTAGCGATGCGTTATCAGTTATCGAAAGCGAAACAACAAAAATAAATATGGGTGCCGATACAGATAATTGGTTTCGATTAGGTTTAATAAGATAGCGGCACGATATCTGTTTTAAAAAATATATATATATATATCATAATGTTGAAATAAAATAAATATAAGTTTTTAATATTGTTTGTTTCTAAGTTTTCATTACTTTATTGTTTTCTCATTATTTTATTATTTTGTCCCTACTTTAATTGAATTTAAAATTTATATTTTTATCACATAAAAATGAATTTGTCAGTACGATGTTTTCAGTTTGGTACAATATATTAGCGATGCGTTATCAGTTATCGAAAGCGAAACAACAAAAATAAATATGGGTGCCGATACAGATAATTGGTTTCGATTAGGTTTAATACGATAGCGGCACGGTATCTGTTTTAATATATATATATATATATATAGATATCATAATGTTGAAATAAAATAAATATAAGTTTTTAATATTGTTTGTTTCTAAGTTTTCATTACTTTATTGTTTTCTTATTACTTTATTTGATTTTAAACATATTTTTTCTCATAAAAATGACTGCATACCGGTACGATATTGTTGGGTTCAGTTAGGTACGGTATGGTACGGTAGAGATATATTATTAGTTTATCAAAAGCAAAAACAATAAAAGCAAATTTGGGTTTTGATACAGATGTTGTTCAATCGTTTCGATTCACTTTGGTACGATAGCGACACGATATCTGTTTTAAAAAAAGTGATATATATCGTAGTGTTGAATAAAATACACGTATATATCAACTGAACAATATCGGTACCAGTATCGATATTGGTTTTTATTGTTTTTGATCGATTTAATGTTTTCTTTTTCAATTATTGTAGCGAATGCAGGTGTCGTATTGAACTGATCTGATACTGACTAAATTCTCGCCAGGAAGCGCGGGAAAATTTCACTAGTTTAGTATGATTAAGAAGGGGGTCCTTTGACATGTTGACCATTGTGTACACACATTGGGCCGTGAAAGATGGTTATGTCAAGCAAGGACTTTTGGGCCAGGAAGGATTTATTTGCATGCATGTTTACGTGAATTTTTTTGGGCCACACATTAACAAAGTTGGACACCAAAAATCCTAGAGAGGCACGATAGAAAAAAGAAGGATTTGCCACATTATTATTGAGTGGGGGTTCTACGGCAATTGGAAGGATATACAACAGAAAGAAACACGACAACAGGAATTGGTAGGCGGCAGAACAGTTGAGGACGGCAGACTGAGATCTTGGAGGGAGGTTCGATCAGCCGTAAAAAGAAGAAAGATTCAAGATTCAAAGCCGCAATTAAGATTCAAGTCCGGGTTCACAACGAGTTAGTGTTTTGGTTTTAATTTACTATATGTATTTGAACCAATGAACATGATTTGTTATTTATTTGAGACTTATTTCTTTTTAGTGACTATGGTTCTTGGCTAATTTTCTTTAACTACCTAGACATGGTTGATTGATTGCTAGATGTTTTTGATAATATTTTGGATTTATGAATGCTATGGATTGTTTATAAATTCTAAACGGCTTGTTCTATCGGTTAGATGTGTTTGCGTGCTTGATGTTGTTTGAGTATTGATTATTGCTTCGTTCGATTCTTGGTGACGGTCTTTATCACAGAATAGAGTCAGGCTAGGGTTTTAGGTTTTGGTGAGTGTCTATATCACATAATAAATCTTTAATCCTTTAGGGTGAAAATCGAGTAAGTAACCTTAGAAGTAATAATTGGTAATCTTATAAAATCAAGTGCTCTACTAATTGTCAATAGCTGTAAGGTGCGAGATTATTGCTAGGTCTAAGTGATTAAACCGTAAGGTGGGTCCTTCTTAGGAAGTTAACCTTTTGGCTGCTGTCTAGCAAGTTTAGCTAAGAAAACAAGCCTATCCTAGGTTTAGATCTCGTAAGGGAGTGAGCCTTTTAGGATACTTTTATAAACCCATTAGATGTCTTGTAAAGGAGTCTAATAACCGGTAATTTAACAACCTTTAGGGGATCTTAGCGTGCTCTTGAGAAGGGTTAGGGGTCCTTAGATTTCCCGAGAGGTGAGAATTTTAAGCTCCCGGTTCCATAGCAGACAACTTCCAAATATAATCATAACTAAAAGAAATCAGGATTCCTGTTTAGGTAGTTCCTTCATCATCCTTGAGATCAACCTTCGTGTGAGTTCGTGTCTAGTTCGTTTAGTTAATCGAGTTAATTTTTAATTATAATTTTAGGATATTTAGAACCCCCCCCCAATCAATAATTAATTAGTTAAGTCGTGTCAGTTTAAGTCTAGATAGAGTCTTAGCGTAATCAGTAGAGTCTCTTGGTTCGATACTCGGACTTCCTTAGGCTATACTGCATCGATCGGTACACTTGCCGGTCGTGTGGTTTAGGGTTTAGAGAGTCTTAGTTTTATAAATTTAAAGCTTAGAGAGTCTAGTTTAGGGTTTAATTTAGTTAATTTAGTAAAACCACTTCCCAGCACATCAAGTTTTTGGCGCCGTTGCCGGGGACTCTTGGCGATTGCGTTTATTAGCTTTGATTAGACCTAACTGAAAAATCCGTGCTACTTGTATAGTTGTGTAATATTTTTTTTAGTTAGTTTTCTTTTTTTTTTCTCTATACCTTGTTCTGCTTTTTCTACTCTCTTAATGGCAGGTGATCCTATTGACCTGGATGTCTCTGATGATGAGTCTTATTCCACCGAACCAATATGGGATTTGTTAGATGAAGAGGATGAGTTGTTTTGGGAGAGAGAATTTGCGGATGAGTTAGAGGGTTTGCCTGTAGATAAAGAAGTAGGTACGTTTGATCCGGACGGTGACCTTGCATACTTAGAAGCTTTACTTGCAGGAAACCCAATGACGGACAGCAAAAAAAAAAAAAGAAGTGGTGGTGGAAGAGGAAGAACACCACAGCTGGCCCGTGGTACTGATAGCGAATGCAAGAAAAAGTTCCAAACCACGGGAGAAGGCAATGAGAAGAACACCTGGGATCGTGTTTCAGCAACTCCTGCCAGGTAAGTTCAAATTTTGGTATTTCAAACCGGTTAAATATTTAAAATTCTTTAATAATTCCACCATAATATTTTTAAATGTGTTTGAAGACCGTGTGGAGTTAAATGGGTTAGACCGGGTTCAGATAAAAGAGAAACCTCCTGATTAAGTTCAAGTGTGGGGAGGTTTTGTAGAGTTTGTATAGAGTCGTAGTTTTAGTATATTGAGTCTTATTTAGTAGTGTTTGAGTCGTATTTTGTGTCGAGTCGGTACTGCTTTGGTTTTTGCTTGTTTTGTTTATGCAGGTTTGAATATGTACCTCCCGTACTTAATCTCCAGTCCGGTGATTATGGAGCTGCTTATCAAATTTCAGGCGTTTTCCAAGTGTACTAGTTGGAGTCAAGCTGATCGCGAATGAAATGCTACACGATCGAGCTGGATTGGACGAGAGTTTTGGAGCATACGCGAGAATTTAACCAGCTAAGTTCTTTCCATTTATGCCCTTTGTTTTTTATTCCTTATTTATTTTTAGTTTTTTGAGTCGGTTTCCATCTTACATTGAGGGCAATGTAAAGTTTAAGTGTGGGGATGGGAACTATTGTTTAGTGTCTAGTTAGTAGAGTCTTGAGTCTTAAAAAAAAGTGCTAAAAATCCAAAAAAATTGAAAAAATAGAAAATGTCCTTTGAAATAAGAAGTTTGCAAACTAAAAAAACGGAAAATGATAGAAAAGTTGGATTTTTGTTCGGGTTCAAATAATAATAATATGAGATAATATAATTGAGCTTGTGTCTAGTTTGGGATGCGCGGGTAGGCTCGGTTCGGTTTTGAGTTCCTTTGATATTAAATATACCTAATTGTCGGTCTACTAGTGGGTTCTCATCTAGGGAAAGTGGGGAAATTGAAACCGCCAATAATAGTATAAGGGATGCCGTTATAAGTTAAGATCGTTAGAGTTTTTTGTCATATCTCGTTGAAAAGGAAAAAAAATGAAAAAATGAAAAAAATGAAAAAGAAAAAAAAAAGAGAGCTAGAAACTGAATGAAAGTAGCCATTTCTATGTAGTCTGGGTTGGGGATAGCGACTCTACAGCCGGATTACCGCTAGGGTGTGTGAAATCGACCTTGCAAAGAAAATAAAAAGTACGGAAGCCTAAGTAATCCGAGTTGGGGATAGCGACTCTACAGCCGGAATGCCTTTGGGTTAGGGAAAGCAACGTCTATGGTCGAAAAAAAAATGAAAAAAAATGAAAAAAAAAGAATAAAAAAAAGTGAAAACAATGAGAAAAGATTTGATTTTAAACTCTCTTGATCTTGGTATAAAGCGGTTAGGAAATAACCCAATGGTGTTTCCTTTTGTCCTATAAGCTTGAGGGGGGATTAGGTGGACTTGCGATTCTTAGCGTGAGACCCTAGGTAGATTGACCATAATTGAACTAACTTGCATGATAAGGGCTTAGAACCGGGTTTGGGTTTAAGAGGACAAGTATACTTGCAATCGCGGCTAACACAAGTTTCAGTTTTAATAAGTAATTTAAGCTTTTGTTCCCGAATGATTATTCCGACTATGATTCCGTTTTGCATAATTCTTTTTCGGGGACGAAAAAAGGTTAAGTGTGTGGATATTTGATGTGAGGTAAAATACACATATTTGTCCCTTTTATATTGTATAGTTTTTATTTGGTTTTATTTAGTTTTAGTATTATATTTGATTATTTTGTGTTGGGTCAGGTCCTGGTGCAAATAAAGCAAAAACGAATAATATGCAAATGACCAGCCAGTTGGGCAGAGTGGTGTGCCAGTGGCCGAATAAAATTGCCGCTATTCTTGTTGAATGAGTCTAGCCCGCTATCACTATATTGTTATTGGAGGCATATATTAATATTTATATTCTTAAAAGGATATGTTTGAAAAAAATGGCTACTAATATAACCATCATCATCAAACGACAAAAAGAGGCAGATGTAATATTCATATTATTATTTTTTGGAAAGCGGCCATTTAGTATGATTAAGAAGGGGGTTCTTTGACCTGTTGACCATTATGTACACACATTGGGCCGTGAAAGATGGTTATGTCAAGCAAGGACTTTTGGGCCAGGAAGGATTTATTTGCATGCATGTGTACGTGAATTTTTTTGGGCCATACATTAACAAAGTTGGACACCGAAAACCCTAGAGAGGCACGATAGAAAAAAGAAGGATTTGCCACATTATTATTGAGTGGGGGTTCTACGGCAATTGGAAGGATATACAACAAAAAGAAATACGACAGCAGGAATTGGTAGGCGGCAGAACAGTTGAGGACGGCAGACTGAGATCTTGGAGGGAGGTTCGATCAGCCGTAAAAAGAAGAAGGGTTCAAGATTCATAGCCGCAATTAAGATTCAAGTCCGGGCTCACAACAAGTTAGTGTTTTGGTTTTAATTTACTTTATGTATTCGAACCAATGAACATGATTTGTTATTTATTTGAGACTTATTTCTTTTTAGTGACTATGGTTCTTGGCTAATTTTCTTTAACTACCTAGACATGGTTGATTGATTGGTAGATGTTTTGATAATATTTTGGATTTATGAATGCTATGGATTGTTTATAAATTGTAAACGGCTTGTTCTATCGGTTAGATGTGTTTGTGTGCTTGATGTTGTTTGAGTATTGATTATTGCTTCGTTCGATTCTTGGTGACGGTCTTTATCACAGAATAGAGTCGGGCTAGGGTTTTAGGTTTTGGTGAGTGTCTATATCACATAATAAATCTTTAATCCTTTAGGGTGAAAATCGAGTAAGTAACCTTAGAAGTAATAATTGGTAATCTTATAAAATCAAGTGCTCTACTAATTGTCAATAGCTGTAAGGTGCGAGATTATTGCTAGGTCTAAGTGATTAAACCGTAAGGTGGATCCTTCTTAGGAAGTTAACCTTTTGGCTGCTGTCTAGCAAGTCTAGCTGAGAAAACAAGCCTATCCTAGGTTTAGATCTCGTAAGGGAGTGAGCCTTTTAGGATACTTTTATAAACCCATTAGATGTCTTGTAAAGGAGTCTAATAACCGGTAATTTAACAACCTTTAGGGGATCTTAGCGTGCTCTTGAGAAGGGTTAGGGGTCCTTAGATTTCCCGAGAGGTGAGAATTTTAAGATCCCGGTTCCATAGCAGACAACTTCCAAATATAATCATAACTAAAAGCAATCAGGATTCCTGTTTAGGTAGTTCCTTCATCATCCTTGAGATCAACCTTCGTGTGAGTTCGCGTCTAGTTCGTCTAGTTCGTTTAGTTAATCGAGTTAATTTTTAATTATAATTTTAGGATATTTAGAAACCCCCCCCCCAATCAATAATCAATTAGTTAAGTCTTTTCAGTTTAAGTCTAGATAGAGTCTTAGCGTAATCAGTAGAGTCTCTTGGGTTCGATACTCGGACTTCCTTAGGCTATACTGCATCGATCGGTACACTTGCCGGTCGTGTGGTTTAGGGTTTAGAGAGTCTTAGTTTTATAAATTTAAAGCTTAGAGAGTCTAGTTTAGGTTTTAATTTAGTTAAACCACTTCCCAGCACATCAAGTTTTTGGTGCCGTTGCCGGGGACTCTTGGCGATTGCGTTTATTAGCTTTGATTAGACCTAACTGAAAAATCCGTGCTACTTGTATAGTTGTGTAATAGTTTTTTTAGTTAGTTTTCTTTTTTTTTTCTCTATACCTTGTTCTGCTTTTTCTACTCTCTTAATGGCAGGTGATCCTATTGACCTGGATGTCTCTGATGATGAGTCTTATTCCACCGAACCAATATGGCATTTGTTAGATGAAGAGGATGAGCTGTTTTGGGAGAGAGAATTTGCGGATGAGTTAGAGGGTTTGCCTGTAGATAAAGAAGTAGGTACATTTGATCCGGAGGGTGACCTTGCATACTTAGAAGCTTTACTTGCAGGAAACTCAATGACGGACAGCAAAAAAAAAGAAGTGGTGGTGGAAGAGGAAGAACACCACAGCTGGCCCGTGGTACTGATAGCGAATGCAAGAAAAAGTTAGAAACCACGGGAGAAGGCAATGAGAAGAACACCTGGGATCGTGTTTCAGCAGCTCCTGCCAGGTAAGTTCAAATTCTGGTATTTCAAACCGGTTAAATATTTAAAATTCTTTAATAATTCCACCATATTATTTTTAAATGTGTTTGAAGACCGTGTGGAGTTAAATGGGTTAGACCGGGTTCAGATAAAAGAGAAACCTCCTGATTAAGTTCAAGTGTGGGGAGGTTTTGTAGAGTTTGTATAGAATCGTAGTTTTTGTATATTGAGTCTTATTTAGTAGTGTTTGAGTCGTATTTTGTGTCGAGTCGGTACTGCTTTGGTTTTTGCTTGTTTTGTTTATGCAGGTTTGAATATGTACCACCCGTACTCAATCTCCATTCGGGTGATTTTGGAGCTGCTTATCAAATTTCAGGCGTTTTCCAAGTGTACTAGTTGGAGTCAAGCTGATCGCGAATGAAATGCTATACGATCGAGCTGGATTGGACGAGAGTTTTGGAGCATACGCGAGAATTTAACCAGCTAAGTTCTTTCCATTTATGCCCTTTGTTTTTTATTTCTTATTTATTTTTAGTTTTTTGAGTCGGTTTCCATCTTACATTGAGGGCAATGTAAAGTTTAAGTGTGGAGATGGGAACTATTGTTTAGTGTCTAGTTAGTAGAGTCTTGAGTCTTAAAAAAAATGCTAAAAATCCAAAAAAATTGAAAAAATAGAAAATGTCCTTTGAAATAAGAAGTTTGCAAACTAAAAAAACGGAAAATGATAAAAAAGTTGAATTTTTGTTCGGGTTCAAATAATAATAATATGAGATAATATAATTGAGCTTGTGTCTAGTTTGGGATGCGCGGGTAGGCTCGGTTCGGTTTTGAGTTCCTTTGATATTAAATATACCTAATTGTCGGTCTACTAGTGGGTTCTCATCTAGGGAAAGTGGGGAAATTGAAACCGCCAATAATAGTATAAGGGATGTCGTTATAAGTTAAGATCGTTAGAGTTTTTTGTCATATCTCGTTGAAAAAGAAAAAAATGAAAAAATGAAAAAAAGAAAAAAGAAAAAAAAAGAGAGCTAGAAACTGAATGAAAGTAGCCATTTCTATGTAGTCTGGGTTGGGGATAGCGACTCTACAACCGGATTACCGCCAGGGTGTGTGAAATCGACCTTGCAAAGAAAATAAAAAGTACCGAAGCCTAAGTAATCCGAGTTGGGGATAGCGACTCTACAGCCGGAATGCCTCTGAGTTAGGGAAAGCAACGTCTATGCTCGAAAAAAAATGAAAAAAAATGAAAAAAAAAGAATAAAAAAAAGTGAAAAAAATGAGAAAAGATTTGATTTTAAACTCTCTTGATCTTGGTATAAAGCGGTTAGGTGGACTTGCGATTCTTGGTATAAAGCGGTTAGGTGATCTTGGAAATAACCCAATGGTGGTTCTTTTTGTCCTATAAGCTTGAAGGGGGATTAGGTGGACTTGCGATTCTTAGCGTGAGACCCTAGGTAGATTGACCATAATTGAACTAACTTGCATGATAAGGGCTTAGAACCGGGTTTGGGTTTAAGAGGACAAGTATACTTGCAATCGCGGCTAACACAAGTTTCAGTTTTAATAAGTAATTTAAGCTTTTGTTCCCGAATGATTATTCCGACTATGATTCCGTTTTGCATAATTCTTTTTCGGGGAAGAAAAAAGGTTAAATGTGGGGATATTTGATGTGAGGTAAAATACACATATTTGTCCCTTGTAAATTGTATAGTTTTTATTTGGTTTTATTTAGTTTTAGTATTATATTTGATTATTTTGTGTTGGGTCAGGTCCTGATGCAAATGAAGCAAAAACGAATAATATGCAAATGACCAGCCAGTTGGGCAGAGTGGTGTGCCAGTGGCCGAATAAAATTGCCTCTATTCTTGTTGAATGATTCTAGCCCGCTATCACTATATTGTTGTTGGAGGCATATATTAATATTTATATTCTTAAAAGGATATGTTTGAAAAAAATGGCTGCTAATATAACCATCATCATCAAACGACAAAAAGAGGCAGATGTAATATTCATATTATTATTTTTTGGAAAGCGGCCATTTAGTATGATTAAGAAGGGGGTCCTTTGACCTGTTGACCATTGTGTACACACATTGGGACGTGAAAGATGGTTATGTCAAGCAAGGACTTTTGGGCCAGGAAGGATTTATTTGCATGCATGTTTACGTGAATTTTTTTTGGGCCATACATTAACAAAGTTGGACACCAAAAACCCTAGAGAGGCACGATAGAAAAAAGAAGGATTTGCCACATTATTATTCAGTGGGGGTTCTACGGCAATTGGAAGGATATACAACAGAAAGAAACACGACAACAGGAATTGGTAGGCGGCAGAACAGTTGAGGACGGCAGACTGAGATCTTGGAGGGAGGTTCGATCAGCCGTAAAAAGAAGAAGGGTTCACAGTGGCGGACCCAGGAATTTTTTCCTGGGGGTGCGGAATATTTTCCAAGATTTTAGGCCCCTAGCTGTATAAAAATATCGGTTCATAGCAGGTCGGGTCAGATCATGTAAGACAAAAGAACATCAAACTAAAATTTATAAATCATCAAAAACTCGTCAAACGTCATTACAAATTACAAACGTATTTAAATTGTGCCCTACATGTTTTTTTTTTTTGAAATATATCCAAAATATTATCTAAAGATACTAAACACACCATAAGTTCATTACATTCTTACTCATTGTTCCTAACACATATAATTTGCTCCATAAGTTCATAAAACAACACTAAACACTTAAACAAAATAAACAATCATGTTCAACAATAGCCCATAACTTTCAATTATATTTTTAAACAATCAAGCCCTAATATTAAATGTTGATGACTTGTAACTAACCATTTAAACTAACAAAGCTATAAATAAAACAACAAAATCATTTAACTACAAGTCTAGAACAACAACAAAATAAAAAATAAAAATAAAAAAAGATTAAACCCTTACACATCTATATTTTCTTCTGATCATCACATAAAACAAAATAAATAAATAAATAAACCATACTAGTTCTATATTGGAATTCTGACGTAATATGGGTCGGTCCAACCGGAATTTTGGTTTTTCCGGTAAAAAAAGCCACCAGGTCGTGAGCAGTGGTGTCAAGTCGCTGGGAGTTTTTTTGGGGGTGGGATTTGGAAATGGAATGGGTGGATGGGTTTGGGTTATTTTATTTAGGTCAAATTTCTTTAGGTTGGGTTTGGGCTTGTGTTAATAAAAATTAGTTGCAGATTGGGCTTGATTGGATTAAATAATTAAGTGAATAAGTGGTTAATAATTATTTTTTTCAAGGTGGGGCGGTTAAAAATTTTCAAGGGGTGCGGATGAAAAATTCCAAGGGGTGCGGTCGGGATTTCCAGCGAAAAATAACACTAAAAAATATTTTTTCAAGGGGTGCGCCCGCCCACCCTTGGCATAGGGTGGGTACGCCCCTGGGGTTCAAGATTCAAAGCCGCAATTAAGATTCAAGTACGGATTCACAACGAGTTAGTGTTTTGGTTTTAATTTACTTTATGTATTCGAACCAATGAACATGATTTGTTATTTATTTGAGACTTATTTCTTTTTAGTGACTATGGTTCTTGGCTAATTTTCTTTAACTACCTAGACATGGTTGATTGATTGCTAGATGTTTTGATAATATTTTGGATTTATGAATGCTATGGATTGTTTATAAATTGTAAACGGCTTGTTCTATCGGTTAGATGTGTTTGCGTGCTTGATGTTGTTTGAGTATTGATTATTGCTTCGTTCGATTCTTGGTGACGGTCTTTATCACAGAATAGAGTCGGGCTAGGGTTTTAGGTTTTGGTGAGTGTCTATATCACATAATAAATCTTTAATCCTTTAGGGTGAAAATCGAGTAAGTAACCTTAGAAGTAATAATTGGTAATCTTATAAAATCAAGTGCTCTACTAATTGTCAATAGCTGTAAGGTGCGAGATTATTGCTAGGTCTAAGTGATTAAACCGAAAGGTGGGTCCTTCTTAGGAAGTTAACCATTTGGCTGCTGTCTAGCAAGTCTAGCTGAGAAAACAAGCCTATCCTAGGTTTAGATCTCGTAAGGGAGTGTGCCTTTTAGGATACTTTTATAAACCCATTAGATGTCTTGTAAAGGAGTCTAATAACCGGTAATTTAACAACCTTTAGGGTATCTTAGCGTACTCTTGAGAAGGGTTAGGGGTCCTTAGATTTCCCGAGAGGTGAGAATTTTAAGATCCCGGTTCCATAGCAGACAACTTCCAAATATAATCATAACTAAAAGCAATCAGGATTCCTGTTTAGGTAGTTCTTTCATCATCCTTGAGATCATCCTTCGTGTGAGTTCGTGTCTAGTTCGTCTAGTTCGTTTAGTTAATCGAGTTAATTTTTAATTATAATTTTAGGATATTTAGAACCCTCCCCCCCATTAATAATCAATTAGTTAAGTCGTGTCAGTTTAAGTCTAGATAGAGTCTTAGCGTAATCAGTAGAGTCTCTTGGGTTCGATACTCGGACTTCCTTAGGCTATACTGCATCGATCGGTACACTTGTCGGTCGTGTGGTTTAGGGTTTAGAGAGTCTTAGTTTTATAAATTTAAAGCTTAGAGAGTCTAGTTTAGGGTTTAATTTAGTTAATTTAGTTAAACCACTTCCCAGCACATCAAGTTTTTGATGGGAACTATTGTTTAGTGTCTAGTTAGTAGAGTCTTGAGTCTTAAAAAAATGCTAAAAATCCAAAAAAATTGAAAAAATAGAAAATGTCTTTTGAAATAAGAAGTTTGCAAACTAAAAAAACGGAAAATGATAGAAAAGTTGGATTTTTGTTCGGGTTCAAATAATAATAATATGAGATAATATAATTGAGCTTGTGTCTAGTTTGGGACGCGCAGGTAGGCTCGGTTCGGTTTTGAGTTCCTTTGATATTAAATATACCTAATTGTCGGTCTACTAGTGGGTTCTCATCTAGGGAAAGTGGGGAAATTGAAACCGCCAATAATAGTATAAGGGATGCCGTTATAAGTTAAGATCGTTAGGGTGTTTTGTCATATCTCGTTGAAAAGGAAAAAAAATGAAAAAATGAAAAAAAGGAAAAAGAAAAAAAAGAGAGCTAGAAACTGAATGAAAGTAGCCATTTCTATGTAGTCTGGGTTGGGGATAGCGACTCTACAGCCGGATTACCGCTAGGGTGTGTGAAATCGACCTTGCAAAGAAAATAAAAAGTACCGAAGCCTAAGTAATCCGAGTTGGGGATAGCGACTCTACAGCCGGAATGCCTCTGGGTTAGGGAAAACAACGTCTATGCTCGAAAAAAAAATGAAAAAAAATGAAAAAAAAAGAATAAAAAAAAGTGAAAAAAATGAGAAAAGATTTGATTTTAAACTCTCTTGATTTTGGTATAAAGCGGTTAGGAAATAACCCAATGGTGGTTCCTTTTGTCCTATAAGCTTGAGGGGGGATTAGGTGGACTTGCGATTCTTAGCGTTAGACCCTAGGTAGATTGACCATAGTTGAACTAACTTGCATGATAAGGGCTTAGAACCGGGTTTGGGTTTAAGAGGACAAGTATACTTGCAATCACGGCTAACACAAGTTTTCAGTTTTAATAAGTAATTTAAGCTTTTGTTCCCGAATGATTATTCCGACTACGATTCCGTTTTGCATAATTCTTTTTCGGGGACGAAAAAAGGTTAAGTGTGGGGATATTTGATGTGAGGTAAAATACACATATTTGTCTTTTGTAAATTGTATAGTTTTTATTTGGTTTTATTTAGTTTTAGTATTACATTTGATTATTTTGTGTTGGGTCAGGTCCTGGTGCAAATGAAGCAAAAATGAATAATATGCAAATGATTGTCGGTCTACTAGTGGGTTCTCATCTAGGGAAAGTGGGGAAATTGAAACCGCCAATAATAGTATAAGGGATGCCGTTATAAGTTAAGATCGTTAGAGTTTTTTTGTCATATCTCGTTGAAAAGGAAAAAAAATGAAAAAATGAAAAAAAGGAAAAAGAAGAAAAAGAGAGCTAGAAACTGAATGAAAGTAGCCATTTCTATGTAGTCTGGGTTGGGGATAGCGACTCTACAGCCGGATTACCGCTAGGGTGTGTGAAATCGACCATGCAAAGAAAATAAAAAGTACCGAAGCCTAAGTAATCCGAGTTGGGGATAGCGACTCTACAGCCGGAATGCCTCTGGGTTAGGGAAAGCAACGTCTATGCTCGAAAAAAAAAATGAAAAAAAAGAATAAAGAAAAAAGTGAAAAAAATGAGAAAAGATTTGATTTTAAACTCTCTTGATCTTGGTATAAAGCGGTTAGGAAATAACCCAATGGTGGTTCCTTTTGTCCTATAAGCTTGAGGGGGGATTAGGTGGAATTGCGATTCTTAGCGTGAGACCCAAGGTAGATTGACCATAATTGAACTAACTTGCATGATAAGGGCTTAGAACCGGGTTTGGGTTTAAGAGGACAAGTATACATGCAATCGCGGCTAACACAAGTTTCAGTTTTAATAAGTAATTTAAGCTTTTGTTCCCGAATGATTATTCCGACTATGATTCCGTTTTGCATAATTCTTTTTCGGGGACGAAAAAAGGTTAAGTGTTGGGATATTTGATGTGAGGTAAAATACACATATTTGTCTCTTGTAAATTGTATAGTTTTTCTTTGGTTTTATTTAGTTTTAGTATTATATTTGATTATTTTGTGTTGGGTCAGGTCCTGGTGCAAATGAAGCAAAAATGAATAATATGCAAATGACCAGCCAGTTGGGTAGTGTGGTGTACCAGTGGCCGAATAAAATTGCCGCTATTCTTGTTGAATGAGTCTAGCCCGCTATCACTATGTTGTTATTGGAGGCATATATTAATATTTATATTCTTAAAAGGATATGTTTAAAAAAATGCCTGCTAATATAACCATCATCATCAAACGACAAAAAGAGGCAGATGTAATATTCATATTATTATTTTTTGGAAAGCGGCCATTTAGTATGATTAAGAAGGGGGTCCTTTGACCTGTTGACCATTGTGTACACACATTGGGCCGTGAAAGATGGTTATGTCAAGCAAGGACTTTTGGGCCAGGAAGGATTTATTTGCATGCATGTTTACGTGAATTTTTTTTGAGCCATACATTAACAAAGTTGGACACCAAAAACCCCAGAGAGGCACCATAGAAAAAAGAAGGATTTGCCACATTATTATTGAGTGGGGGTTCTACGACAATTGGAAGGATATACAACAGAAAGAAACACGACAGCAGGAATTGGTAGGCGGCAGAACAGTTGAGGACGGCAGACTGAGATCTTGGAGGGAGGTTCGATCAGCCGTAAAAAGAAGAAGGGTTCAAGATTCAAAGCAGCAATTAAGATTCAAGTCCGGGTTCACAACGAGTTAGTGTTTTGGTTTTAATTTACTTTATGTATTCGAACCAATGAACATGATTTGTTATTTATTTGAGACTTATTTCTTTTTACTGACTATGGTTCTTGGCTAATTTTCTTTAACTACCTAGACGTTGTTGATTGATTGCTAGATGTTTTGATAATATTTTGGATTTATGAATGCTATGGATTGTTTATAAATTGTAAACGGCTTGTTCTATCGGTTAGATGTGTTTGCATGCTTGATGTTGTTTGAGTATTGATTATTGCTTCGTTCGATTCTTGGTGACGGTCTTTATCACAGAATAGAGTCGGGCTAGGGTTTTAGGTTTTGGTGAGTGTCTATATCACATAATAAATCTTTAATCCTTTAGGGTGAAAATCGAGTAAGTAACCTTAGAAGTAATAATTGGTAATCTTATAAAATCAAGTGCTCTACTAATTGTCAATAGCTGTAAGGTGCGAGATTATTGCTAGGTCTAAGTGATTAAACCGTAAGGTGGGTCCTTCTTAGGAAGTTAACCTTTTGGCTGCTGTCTAGCAAGTCTAGCTGAGAAAACAAGCCTATCCTAGGTTTAGATCTCGTAAGGGAGTGAGCCTTTTAGGATACTTTTATAAACCCATTAGATGTCTTGTAAAGGAGTCTAATAACCGGTAATTTAACAACCTTTAGGGGATCTTAGCGTGCTCTTAAGAAGGGTTAGGGGTCCTTAGATTTCCCGAGAGGTCAGAATTTTAAGATCTCGGTTCCATAGCAGACAACTTCCAAATATAATCATCACTAAAAGCAATCAGGATTCCTGTTTAGGTAGTTCCTTCATCATCCTTGAGATCAACCTTCGTGTGAGTTCGTGTCTAGTTCGTCTAGTTCGTTTAGTTAATCGAGTTAATTTTTAATTATAATTTTAGGATATTTAGAAACCCCCCCATTAATAATCAATTAGTTAAGTCGTGTCAGTTTAAGTCTAGATAGAGTCTTAGCGTAATCAGTAGAGTCTCTTGGGTTCGATACTCGGATTTCCTTAGGCTATACTGCATCGATCGGTACACTTGCCGGTCATGTGGTTTAGGGTTTAGAGAGTCTTAGTTTTATAAACTTAAAGCTTAGAGAGTCTAGTTTAGGGTTTAATTTAGTTAAACCACTTCCCAGCACATCAAGTTTTTGGCGCCGTTGCCGGGGATCGAACCCGGGTCAGTGGACGTTATGGAGTCGTGGAAGACTTGCATGATTTGCGGAATGTTAGTTAGTGTAGATATTTTCTATTCTTAAAGGGGTAGCGAGCTAATTAGAAAACACTTGGCTATTTTTGGCTACACACACACTCGTACAACTGCTCTCACCATCTCTCGGCAATTTACTTAGCAATTTCACACATTTTTACACAATACACTATAGTGATCATTGATTACGGGCTTTTTCCTCGTATAAATCTTTGTGTCACTTATGCATTTCATTTCTGAGTGATCCTAATTGTTGTTCATCAATCCAAGCATCATACCTCACAAAATCAGATTTGGTTGCATTATCCTTGTGTGATTTTTGACCAAAACAGTTTGGCACCAACTCCCATTTTCTCAAAACCTCCAACTTCTTTTGCTTCTTATACTCCTACTACCAGTGACTTGTTTACTCTAATTTTGCAGATGAAGGAGCATATACAGCTGCAGGATAAGACCAATGAAAGGATTCTTAGAGAAATTGGAGACATCAAGAAACAGAAGAGATCAGCAGAGGATCATTCCCCATTGATACCTAGATCTTTGAATTTCGATACTCCGGTTATGACTTCTCAGCCTTCAGTGGTTCCAGACATTCAATATGTGGGAGGACCAAAAGGAGTGCACTACGGATCATCAGCAATGACTTAGGCATCGGGATCATACTTCCAACTAGGATCCTTCGCTAGCTCCGGAGGATACTTGGGAGCGCAGCAGATACAAGGGTTCTGGCCATTTCAAGGATCCTCGCAGGTTCTAGGATCCTCGCAGGCTCAAGGATCCTCTCAAGTCTATGGATCCTCTCATGTTCAAAGATCCTCTCAGATTCAAGGATCCTCGCAGGTTCAAAGATCCTCTCAGGTTCATGGATCCTCTCAGCTTCAAGGATCCTCTCAGGTTCAAGGATCCTCTCAGGTCTAAGGATCCTCTCATGTTCAAGGATCCTCTCAGTTTCATGGATCCTTCTCGATTCCGGGATCCTTAAGGAGTTTGCAACCAGGGAATTCAGATATCCATCAGGGAGATTTCATTCCAATGCAGACCATTGCTTCAACTGGTCCTTCAATCATTCCAGAGTCTCAACAATATGGATTCACATCCGGTGTTCCTAATTTGAACCCAATGGGAGGTAACATTTTCAATAATTCTTATACCACTAACCATGGCCTTATGCAGGATACAGGTATTAATCATGCCATGGCCAGAGAATTGCAAAAGTTGAAGGATATGATATCAAGTGTTCCAGGAGTGGTCAAGCCTATTCCGGAGATTGCAGATGGGAGCCATAAGATATCTCGTTTTGCACCACCCATCTGTGATGCTGAGATACCCAAGAGGTTCCACGTGCCAACCATGAAGTTATATGATGGCTCGACGGATCCTGAAGAACACATAGCACAATACAGGGAAAGGATTGAGATCAATCCCATCCCAGAAAGGTTAAAGGAAGCATGTCTATGCAAGGGATTTGGATCCACTCTTACTGGATCAGCTCTTAAATGGCTGCTAAGTCTTCCCCCTTACTCTATTACCTTGTTTGCTAATCTAGTTAACCTGTTTAATAATCAGTTTTCTTGTAATAGAAAATTTGAGCGTTTAACTAGTGATTTATATAGGATAACCCAAGGTCATAATGAATCATTAAGAGATTATATCACTAAGTTTAGTAAAGAATCCTTAGATATCCCTAACCTAGATCTAGCAACGGCTGTTGAAGCCTTTAAAATGGGATTGCTTAGGGATTCATTATTCTATGATGATCTTGTTATGACACCTTGCAGGAACCTAGATGAGGTAAGAACCCAGGCACTTAGGTTCATCCGGCTAGAGGATGACAAGAGGATCCAGGAGAGGTTGGCAGGATCCTCAAAGCAAGAGAAGCAAGGATCCTCATTCAAGAACAACAAGTTCAGATCCTATAACAAGTCTGATAACCAGAATGTGCATGCTGTAGAACAAGAAGAGGATGATGAGGATTATCCTCCAATTTCGGAATACTGTTTTTCTGTTGATAACAACGAACTAATCCTTGTGATGCAGAATCTAGGTGATAAAGCCAGGTGGCCGAGAAAAAATGACAAACCAGCTGCAACTAAAGATAAATCAAAATGGTGTGCATACCACGAAGATTTTGGACATCTCACAGAAGAATGCATCACATTGAGAAAAGAAATTGGATACTTGTTGAGCAAGGGCACTTGAAAGAATTATTGGGGAGAAAGAAATCAAGAACTCAGGATCCTGAAAGGATCCCAGAGAAAGCTCCAGCCCCTCCAGCAGATGCACAAGTTATAAGCTTCATATCTGGAGGATCAGACATTTGTGGAACATCCTTTTCAGCAGACAAACGACATGCAAAGGAAACCAAGATGGATAATGGGGATAGACCCATTCGAACATCCAGTGTCTCCGAAGGAAAAATCATAACTTTTGACGAGGATGATCGTGTTGACATTCAGGATCCTCATCACGATGGTTTGGTTATTACTCTTTTTATTTCTAACCATTTTGTTCGCAGGATCCTTATAGACGGAGGAAGCTCTGTGAATATCATCCAGCTTGATGTTCTTAAGAAGATGAATATTCCCGAATCCGATACCATACCAAGATCCTCTGTGCTCGTGGGATTCAGTGGCGAGACTAAGAATACTCTGGGGGACATTAAACTCCCAATCTACGTTGAAGGGCTACATACTTACCAAAAATTTTGTGTTATTGATTGTTTATCTTGTTGTAATGTTATCCTTGGCAGGCCTTGGATACATGACATGAAGGCAGTCCCATCCACTTATCATCAATGTGTGAAGCTTCCTAGTCCATGGGGGATAGTGAAGATTGATAGTGATCAGCAGGAGGCTAAGAACTGCTACACCTCGTCAATGAAACCAGCCTCAAAGTCAAGGGAGCAATAGCAATCAAAGCAACCTCCGAGAGATGTCTTGGAGGCAAGAGAGCAGGATGTAGTAGAAATCCTTCTGGATCCTGAATCCAAAGTTTACATAGGATCAGGGATCCTTGGCGAAATGAAAGAAGACCTAGTATCCTTCCTCAAAAGGAGAAAAACTACCTTTGCATGGAAACACGAAGACATGACAGGTATATCTAAAGATGTAATCACTCACAAACTTGGCATTGACAGGTCGTTCAAACCAATCCATCAAAAGAGGAGGAAATTTGCTCCAGAAAGAAATGCCATTATCCAGGAAGAGGTAGAAAAGTTACTCCGAGCAGGTATGATTAGGGAGGTCAAGTATCCAAGATGGTTAGCCAATGTGGTTGTAGTTCAAAAGAAAAACGGAAAGTGGAGGGTATGTGTCGATTTTACAGATTTAAATAAGGCATGTCCCAAGGATCCTTTCCCATTACCCCACATTGACTCCATGGTGGATGCAACCGCGTGTCATGAACTGTTAATTTTATGGATGCTTCGTCTGGATTTCAGCAAATTCAGATGGAACCATCTGATGGATACAGCCTTTATGACTCCAACTGGTATATACTGTTATATTGCTATGCCATTTGGACTAAGAAATGCAGGTGCAACTTATCAAAGGCTAGTAAATATGATGTTCAAGGATCAGATTGGACATACTATGGAAGTTTATATAGACGACATGGTGGTTAAATCTAAAAAGGCTGAGGATCACCTCAGGGACTTGGAGGAAGCATTCTATATCCTTGACAGATATAATATGAAACTTAATCCTTCGAAGTGTCACTTTGGTGTTAAAGCAGGAAAATTCTTAGGATATATGGTGACAAAGAGAGGCATTGAAGCCAGTCCAGAGCAGATCAAAGCTATAATAAACATCAAGTCCCCTGCCAACGCTAAGGATGTTCAGAGGCTAACAGGCAGGATTGCAGCTTTAAACAGATTCATATCCAAATCCTTAGAGAAATGTAAAGAGTTCTGTGATATCTTGAGGAAGAACAAAAAGTTTGATTGGACTGAGAAGCATGAAAATGCCCTCAAAGCTCTTAAGGATTACCTGTCCTCGGCTCCTGCCTTGATGAAAGCAGAAAAAGGAGACGTGTTATCCTTATATCTAGTAGTATCCTCAAAACCAGTAAGTGCCGTCCTCGTTAAGGATCACGAAGGTACACAACATCCTGTCTATTATGTAAGTAAGAGTTTACTTGATGCTGAATCCAGGTATTCACACTTAGAAAAACTTATCCTTGCATTAATTATGGCATCTACTAAATTGAGACATTATTTTGAAACTCATGCTATTATTGTTAAAACTAATTTTCCAATTAAGAATGTTCTCAGGAAACCTGAAATGTCAGGAAGGATGGCTAAGTGGGCAGTGAAGCTTAGTGCTTATGATATAAGATATGAGCCTAGGACAGCCATTAAATCCCAAGCCTTAGCTGACTTTTGGCAGATTTCAGTAGTGATTTGCAAAAGGAAGCTGAATTAGAAGTCCAACAGCTAAAGGAGACCAAGGATCCTTGGATACTCTATACTGATAGATCCTCAAATGTCAAAGGAACAGGGCTCGGAATACTACTAAAATCACCACAGGGGGACATAATGCCCCACTCTATAGCTTGTGAGTTCCAAACTACTAACAATGAGGCTGAATATGAAACCTTGATAGCTGGCTTGCAAATTGCTAAGCATATGAGGATCAGGTATCTTGAGGTACACGTAGATTCATTATTAATCACTAATCACTTTAATGGATCCTATGCTGTTAAAGGTGAAAAGCTAACCAAATATTTGGAGATAGTCAAAGAATTGGCACTCTCTTTTGTTTCCTTTAGTTTGACACAGGTACCAAGGGAAGAAAATACAGAAGCTGATGCATTGGCTAATCTAGGATCATATTTGAAGATCCCGGAGGATATAAGTATCCCCATTATCCATATCCTAACCCCTGCCATCGAGGATCATGTGGCTATGGAGATAGGAGAAGATTCTGTAATCATCCCCAGTGATAATACTCAATCTCATTCAGGATCATGGATTCTCCCAATCATGAGATACTTACAACATGGAGAGCTTCCTACAGGAGAAAACCCTAGGGCTTTCAAAATCAAGGTATCTCAATTCACAATATTAAATAATATGTTGTATAAATGATCTCTTGCAGGACCATATTTAAGATGCATTGAGGATCCTGAAATCCAAGAAGTTTTAAAAGACTTCCATGAAGGAGATTGTGGAAACCACACTGGGGGCAGGGCATTATTCTCAAGGATCCTGAGGACTGGATACTATTGGCCAACTATGAAGAGAGATGCCGTGGAGTATGCAAAGAAGTGTGATCCTTGTCAGAGACACAGTAATATCCTTCATCAACCGGCTGAATTCTTGCATCCTATATCCTCCTTTTGGCCATTTATGAGATGGGGGATGGATATAGTTGGTAAGCTTCCTAAGGCACCTGGTGGAAAAGTGTTCATGCTTGCTATGACTTATTACTTCTCCAAGTGGATAGAGGCTGAAGCTTTTGCCCAAGTCAGAGAAAAGGAAGTTATATCCTTCATTAAAAGAAACATTATAACTAGATTTGGTATTCCTTCCGAAATTATATCTGATAATGGTTCCCAATTTATTGGGGGCAGAACTACTAACTTTTGTGACAGTTGGGGGATTAAGATGATAACATCAACACCAGTCCACCCACAAGCTAATGGTCAGGCAGAATCATCCAATAAGATCATCATCAACAACTTGAAGAAGAAGCTTGGATCTAAGAAAGGAAAATGGGCAGAAGAGCTACCTTATGTGCTTTGGGCTGATAGGACAACTCCTAAGAATGCTATAGGCCAAACTCCATTCTCCTTGGTATTTGGGGCAGAATCAGTAATCCCTACAGAAATGGTGGTTCCAACTGCGAGGACAAGTATTTGTGATCCTGAAGAAAATGATAAGAACTTGGTTCAAGACCTAGACACTATAGAAGAAATCAGTGATTTGGCAAGTGTTTTGGTCAAAAATCACACAAGGATAATGCAACCAAACTTTATGTAAACGGGGTATGATGCTTGGTTTATTGAAAAAGTAAAGGATCACTTCAGTATGAAATATGCAAAGACACAATGATTTATACGAGGAAAAAGCCCTTGATCAATGTATGATCTCCGGCATAAAAAACCTCGGGTGATGGCAACTACCGATCACCAAACTTCAATATAAGAAAAATGGTTACAACTTCGGATGATAATGAGCTGAGTACAAGGATCACTATAGTTTCGAGTGTCTAAGCGTGTGAGAATTGTCTTGTGTGTTCTTCCGAATGGGGAAGAGTGTTATATATACAAGTGTAGGTGACCTATTTTAGGTAAAAAGACTAATAATCAGCTCATTACCCCTTTAGAAATAAAAGTAAATCTAGCCTAAATTGTCGCCCTTGAATCATGCCAAGTTTCCATATCCTTTGCAACGTCCATCTCTGATTAAGCACATGCTATAATTGTAAAGACGCGTCCTTTGATCATGATGCTAAGAGCGGATCCTGCTAGATGTTCCTGCAAAATATCATTTAATTCAATGAAGGTAACTGTTAGCATGAGGATCCTATAATGGTCCATGATCCTGATCCTGAAGTCCTGCTGAGGATCACTATCTGCTAAAGAAACAAGGATCACTGGTTAGGATCACATATAAGGATCATATATCACAAAAATCCAGCCCTAACAATTGCCCCCAAAATATAAGGAGTTTATTGTAAATTAACGAGTTATATTTTGCTTTGATCTTATCTGCAACGGGCGACTCGAATAACTAGCCGTTAATCTCGAACTAGCCGTTGCAACCCTTACGTCATAGATGTGACAATCCTGCAGATCATCATTATAAATAGGAGATATAGTTAGGATCAATTTGCATTTAAATTTAAGAGCTACTCCCTTTATAATCTCGTCCGAAAGATCGATCAGGTATTCTTCTTCTTTTCTTTCCCTCTCTTACTCTGTTTTCCTTTCTCTTTCTATTCTTCCGTGAATATGTTGCTCCGGAACTCTCCTCACAAGGATCACCAGAGGAACAGCCCCTTGAAAGGTCAAGGGATTATTAAAGACTCTCCTACCGAGAGATGCTGCTTCACCGATGCTCATGTTGATAGGATCCGTCACTGTTTTCCGGCGGATGCTATCTTCAAGTCATTCACTTCCACCACTTTAAGCGATTTTGTTTCCGACACCTGGGTGGCCTTTCCTGCAACTCCGTTTACCATAGGATATTCGTATCCTTTTCCAGCCTTCACCCAATCCTTCTTTTCCTTGACCGGCATATCTTATACCCAAGCCATGCCGATGATCTGGAGGGTTCTGTATACCTTCGATAGGATCATCGAGCAGGAGGGGATTGACTTAGGGATGGCAGAGCTAGCTGATCTTTATGATCTTACCACGTTTGGTTCCTATCGATATTTGCTGAAATGGAAAGCTGGAGAGGATCACCCTGTTTTTAAGGTCACCAAAAATGATACCAACTGGAAGCGACGATTCTTCTTTGTTAGGAGGGATACCATCCCTAACGGGGAGGATCTGCCCAAGGAGTGGGCTACTCATGGTAGGATAGAGGATCCTGGAAGGATCACCATCAGACTTGTTTCCTATGATGAAGATCACTAATGTTTCCTTTGTCTTTTGTGTTTTTTCAGCTATATCCGTTGCTCATCTCAAGTTAACCCCTGCTGCAAGAGAGAGAGTTTTAGCTTTCAAAAAGCTTGATCCTGAGACCAGAAGTTTTCAAGTCACCATCCAAGATTCACAAGAAGTATCCTCCGCATCTGCCACAATGTCAAGTAAGTATCCTTACCAAAAAGTAAGTTCTATGCAAAAATGTTAAATTAGTTAGGAAACTTATCTTCTTTTGATTGTGTAGGCGCTGGGAAATCTGCTAAGTCTGCCAAGTCTGCCTCCAAGTTCGGGATTGATGAACTTGCCAATGTCAAGTCTTCAAGAAAGAAGACTTCTGTTGCCAGTCCCTCTGCTTCGGCCCCTAAAGCACCTGTTAGGGGTAAGGGGAAGAAGAGAAAGACTTCTGAGGATCTCCAAGGATTTCCCCTGCTCCGCCAGCAGTTTCTTGATTATGTTAATGAAGTAAGGATCATTGCCCCTGTTTGCTATCCTACTTGAGTATCCTGTCTGTATATTCTGTTTCTTCGAGGATCACCTGGTCCTGATCTTACCTTTTTCCCTTTTTGCAGAAACTTGCTGAAGTAGAGACCTACCTAGGCCATGTCGAGGATCAGGAAAGCCAAATCGCCGACCTTCAACAAATGGGCGTGTTGAAGGATCTTAAGATAGCTGATCTTGAGAAGGAGCTCCGGGCTACAAAGGATGAGGCTGCTCAAATGCTGATCAACATGGATGGCGAAAAGCAGGAGATCACCCAGGATGCCAAGGTCTCTGCCGCAATTGCTATGTATAAGATACAATTGCAGATGGCTGCGGAGGCTCAGGATCCTGCCTTCGACAAGAGCTCATGGGATGTGGAGGGTTGGAAGGCAAGGCTGGCGGAATTGGAGGACGATGATGAAGCTGAGGATATCCCTATGCTTGAAGGTGGTGATGCTGGCATGGATCAGGGTGGAGAAGCTGGTGGTGATGGAGCAGCGAAGGTTTAAGCTGCTGGATTGGGCGATGATGGATATTTCGAGACTAGGCCGATGCCCAATTTTTTAGGTTTGGTAGTGGGTTTCATGGTTGTTGATGTTTGAAACAATTGATGGTCTGTACTTAAACAATAGTTTTTAGGGTTAAGGATCCTGGATCCTTAGGACAATAGGTAGGATCGCAAATGGTGGAGGGATCCTCTGTTTGGGGGATGAAGCCTTTGTGATCCTGCCGCCTTTAATTTCCTGCACCTGCTAAGACCGCATAGACAATGGACACCCTTTGCCAACCCATGTGGACGGGCCACGTTTTGCTGGTAGAAATGTGGGTTGGCAATTTTGACAACTTTTTGAAAGGGTTTAAGATCCTTTTGTTAATAATATAACTTTTAATCTTTCTGGCTTATCTCGTGTTGTTATCCTCTATTTATCCTCTTTATTTTCCAGTTGTTTTTAGAAATATATTTGTTAGAGTAACAAGAGTTTGAGCAAACCATGTTTAATAAATTTAGGATATGATCCTAGATCAAATATCCTGACACTGAAGATTTTTGAAGCGATCAATTTCAAGGATCATAGGTTTAGTTGTCAAAGTGTAAGGGTTGTTCAGTATAATCAGAATAGTCAAGGATCATACCTGAGGATCCAAGTTAGGATCCTAACCTTAATCAAGATAACCGTAGATGAGATTTTAATGGATAATAAGGATTAAGGATCCTTATGTGTTTAACTTCGAAAACCTGAAAAATGAAACATAACTTGGGACTAAGCCAATGTAAAAGATAAGTTAGTAGCTGGGGACATGCCTAAAGGGTAACTGGGGATGATCCCAAAGGATCACTGGGGACAAGCCCAAAGGATAACTGGGGACAAGCCCAAAGGATAACTGGGGACAAGCCCAAAGGATAACTGGGGAGAAGCCCAAAGGATCGTATGTAAACTGGAGTATGGCCCTTACTGGCGACTATCCAAACTTAGTGACATGAAAATGTCAAAACCTTAGCTAACGTGAAAATGTTAGAAACCTTAGGAACGGATGTATGGTACGTCTACCATTATACGTAGGATCCTAGATATAGCCAGTACGATGAGGTTGTCAGCCCCGGAAGTGGGTACTGGTCCCAAAGACGTGAACTATATCAGGATTATCGTGCGCTGCTGGCGGAAACTGGGGATAATCCCAAGGATAACTGGGGTTGAACCCAAGGATCTGCGGTGCTTTTGAAGATCTTTAACGATATGCTGAAGATACCTGAACTATCATAACTCAAATGGTTCGTGAGAATAGGATGAAGGATACAGGATCCTTATCCTTTGGTAAAAAGTAAGGAAATGTAATAGTTTTAAGATAAGGACATTACCGGAGTAAGGATCACTGACATCACCGGGATCCTTCGAGGATACTTCAATGTAAGGATCACATGCTTGAAGGACCATGTTCACATAAAGTATTTCTTTAAGTGAACAGCATTCCAGGCTCTTGGTAACAAATTTCCTTCCATGGTTAGCAATCTGTATGCCCCCTTTCCTGCTTCAGCTTCAATCAAGTAAGGGCCTTCCCACTTTGGTGCTAACTTCCCGTCGGCAGGATTGATAGTGTTTTGGAATGCTTTTCTCAACACCATATCTCCGACTTGGAACTTCCTTATCCTAACATTTTTGTTGTAAGCACCAGCCATTCTTTGTTGGTAGCTTGCCATCCTTATCCTAGCCAGATCCCTGATTTCCTCAATAGTATCCAAATCCTGAGTCAAGATTGTAGCATTCTCTTCAGGATCACGAGCACTTGTTCTAGCAGTTGGGATCACCATCTCTGTTGGGATCACTGCTTCTGCCCCAAATACTAAAGAGAAAGGTGTTTGACCAGTGGCATTCTTGGGAGTTGTCCTATCAGCCCATAGCACATAAGGTAACTCCTCTGCCCATTTCCCCTTCTTGGATCCTAGCTTCTTCTTCAGATTGTTGATGATGATCTTGTTGGATGATTCTGCTTGACCATTGGCTTGTGGATGAACTGGTGTTGATGTTATCATCTTAATTCCCAAACTGTCACAAAAGTTAGTGGTTCTGCTCCCAATGAATTGGGAACCATTATCACATACAATTTCAGAGGGAATGCCAAATCTAGTTATAATGTTTCTTTTAATAAAGGATATAACTTCCTTTTCTCTGACTTGAGCAAAGGCTTCAGCTTCTATCCATTTGGAGAAGTAGTCAGTCATGGCAAGCATAAATACTTTTCCACCAGGTGCTTTAGGAAGCTTGCCAACTATATCCATTCCCCATCTCATGAATGGCCAAGAGGATGGTATTGGGTGTAAAAATTCAGCTGGCTGATGGAGGATATTGCTGTGTCTTTGACAAGGATCACACTTCTTAGCATATTCTACAGCATCCCTTTTCATAGTTGGCCAGTAGTATCCTGTTCTAAGGATCCTTGAGAATAATGCTCTGCCCCCAGTGTGGTTTCCACAATCTCCTTCATGGAAGTCTCTCAACACTTCTTCAATTTCAGGATCCTCGATACATCTTAAATATGGTCCTGCAAGAGATCGTTTATATAATACATTTTTCAAAATTGTGAATTGAGATACCTTAATCCTGAAAGCTCTAGGATTTTCTCCCATCGGAATCTCCCCGTATTGCAAGTATCTCATGATTGGTGAGATCCATGATCCTGAATAAGACTGAGCTTCTTCACTAGGGATCACTGCAGTATCCTCTTCTATTTCTATGGCCACCTGATTTTCAATAGCAGGAGCCATGATATGGATGATAGGGATACTTATGTCTTCTGGAATCTTCAAGGATGATCCTAGGTTGGCCAATGCATCAGCTTCTGTGTTCTCCTCCCTTGGTACCTGTGTTAAGCTGAAAGAGACAAAAGAGAGTGCCAATTCCTTGACTATCTCTAAATATTTGGTTAGTTTTTCTCCTTTAACAGCATAGGATCCATTAAAATGATTGGTGATCAATAATGAGTCTACATATACTTTAAGATATTTCACCCCCATATCCTTAGCAATTTGCAAGCCAGCAATTAAGGCTTCATATTCAGCCTCATTGTTAGTTGCTTGGAACTCACAGGCTATGGAGTGGGGTATTATGTCCCCCTGTGGCGATTTTAGTAGTATCCCGAGCCCTGTTCCCTTGACATTTGAGGATCCATCAGTGTGTAGTATCCAAGGATCCTTGGTCTCATCCAGCTGCTGGACCTCCAATTCTTCTTCTTTTTGTAGATCACTACTGAAATCAGCCACAAAATCAGCTAGTGCTTGGGATTTAATGGCTGTTCTTGGCTCATATCTTATAGCATGGGCACTAAGCTTTACTGCCCACTTAGCCATTCTTCCTGATATCTCTGGTTTCCTGAGGACATTCTTAATTGGAAAGTTAGTTCTAACAACGATAGTATGGGTTTCAAAATAATGCCTTAACTTAGTTGATGCCATGATTAATGCAAGAATAAGTTTTTCGAGGTGTGAGTACCTGGATTCGGCATCAAGTAAACTCTTACTTACGTAGTAGATAGGATATTGTGTACCTTCATGATCCTTAACAAGGACAGCACTTACAGCGGTTGAGGATACTGCCAAATATAAGGATAACACATCTCCTTTTTCGGGCTTTGTTAATGCTGGTGCTGAGGACATATATTCTTTAAGGGCTTGTAAAGCATTCTCATGTTTCTCAGTCCATTCAAACTTCTTGTTCTTCCTTAGGATATCGTAAAATTCTTTACATTTTTCTGAGGATTTTGATATGAACCTGTTCAGAGCTGCTATCCTGCCTGTTAGCCTTTGCACATCCTTAGCATTGGCAGGGGATTTGATATTCACCAGTGCTTTAATTTGCTCCGGACTTGCTTCAATACCCCTCTGAGTTACCATATATCCTAGGAATTTACCTGCCTTAACACCAAAGTGGCATTTTGAAGGATTAAGCTTCATGTTATAATTATCAAGGATATCAAATGCTTCTTCCAAATCCCTTAGGTGATCCTCAGCTTTCTTTGATTTGACTACCATATCATCTATGTATACTTCCATAGTTTGTCCGATTTGATCTTTGAACATCATATTCACCAGCCTTTGATATGTTGCACCTGCATTTCTTAATCCAAAAGGCATGGCAATATAACAATACAAACCTGTTGGGGTCATAAAGGCTGTATCCTCTTGGTCAGATGGTTCCATCTGAATTTGTTGGAATCCAGATGATGCATCCATAAAGGTCAACAGTTCATGCCCCGCTGTTGCATCCACCATGGAGTGGGGTAATGGGAAAGGATCCTTGGGACATGCCTTATTCAGATCAGTGAAATCGACACATACCCTCCACTTTCCGTTTTTCTTTTGGACAACGACCACATTGGCTAACTGTTTTGGTCAAAAATCACACAAGGATAATATAACCAAACTTTATGAAAACGGGGTATGATGCTTGGTTAACTATGAAAGTAAAGGATCACTTTTGCAAAGACACAATGATTTATACGAGGAAAAAGCCCTTGATCAACGAATGATCTCCGGCATAAAAAACCTCGGGTGATGGCAACTACCGATCACCAACTTCAATATAACAAAAATATGATTACAACTTTGGATGATAATGAGCTGAGTACAAGGATCACTGGGTGTCTAAGTGTTTGAGAGTTGTGTCGTATGTCGTGTGTGTGTTCTTCCGAATGAGGAAGATGGGTATTTATACATGTGTGGGTGACTTATTTTAGGTAAAATGACTAAATATCAGCTCATTACCCCTTTAGAAATAAAGACAATCTAGCCTAAATTGCTGCCCATAAATCAAGCCTAGTTTCCATATCCTGTGCAACGTCTTTCTTCGATTAAGCTCTTGCCATATTTGTGAAGACGCGTTCCTGGATCATGATGCCTAGAGCATATCCTGCTAGATGTTCCTGCAAAACAATATTGTATTGAGTGGAAGTAGCCGTTAGTATGAGGATCACCATAATGTCCCATGATCCTGATCCTAGAGTTCTGCTGAGGATCACTGTCTGTCAAAGAAAGAAGGATCACTGGTTAGGATCATGCGTAAGGATCACCTACAGTAAAATCCAGCCCTAACAATTGCCCCCAAAATATAAGGAGTTAATTGTAAATAAACGAGTTATATTTTGTTTCGATCTTATCTCTAACGGGCGACTCCAAGAAACTAGCCGTTATGTTCGGACTAGCCGTTGTGATCATTACGTCAGAGATGTGACAATCCTGCAGATCATGATTATAAATAGGAGATAGGGTGAGGATCAGTTTGTATTTAAATTCAAGATACTTCTCTTTATATTCTGCACTCGAAGATTGATCAGGTATTCTACTCTTCTCTTTCTTCTTCTCTCTATTTTTCTTTGCTCTGTTTTCTGCTTCTACCCTGTTTCTGTTCCAAACATGCTGCTTCGGAATTCTCCGCACAAGGATTCCAAGAAGGATAGTCCCTTAAAAAGCCAGGGGATTATTAAGGATTCTCCTACGGAGAGGTGCTGCTTTACTGATGCCCACATAGACAAAATTCGTCATTGCTTTCCGGCGAATGTTGTTTTCAAGTCCTTTGATCCTAGTGCTTTGAGCGACTCTGTTTCGAATACCTGGGTGGCTTTTCCTGCTACTCCCTTCACCATAGGGTATTCATATCCTTTTCCATCCTTCACCCAATCCTTCTTTTCTCTAACCGGCATCTCTTACATCCAAGCTATGCCGATGATCTGGAGGATTCTGTATACCTTCGAGAGGATCATTGAGCAGGAAGGAATTGACCTGGGGATGGCGGAGCTAGCTGAGCTCTATGATCTTACTACGTTTGGATCACATCGGTATCTGCTAAAACGGAAAGCTGGGGAGGATCACCCTATCTTCAAAGTTACCAAGAATGATACAAATTGGAAACGTTGGTTTTTCTTTGTTAAGAGGGATTCCATCCCGGATGGGAAGGATCTGCCCAAGGAATGGGCCACTCATGGTAGGGTAGAGGATCCTTGAAGGATCACTATCAGTCATGTCTCATATGATGAGGATCACTAATGCCTTTTTTCCTTTGTCTTTTATGCAGCTATTTCCGTTGCTCACCTAAAATTGACCCCTGCTGCAAGAGAAAGAGTGTTAGCCTTTAAAAAGCTTGATCCTGAAGTTAGAAGCTTCCAAATCACTATCCAAGATTCTCAAGAGATATCCTCTGCATCTGCCACAATGTCAAGTAAGTATCCTCATAAAAAGTAAGTTTTATGTAAAAGTATTTAATTTAATAAGGGAACTTATCTTGTTTTTGAATTGTGTAGGTGCTGGAAAATCTGCCAGGTCTGTTAAATCTGCCTCCATATTTGGGATAAGTGATCTTGCCAATGTCACGTCTTCTAAGAAGAAGAAGGCTCCTGCTGCCAGTCCTTCAGCATCAGCTCCCAAAGCGTCTATCCGGAGCAAGGGAAAAAAGAGGAAAACCTCTGAAGATCTCCAAGGATTTCCCCTCCTTCGTCAGCAATTCCTTGACTACGTGAATGAGGTAAGGATCACTGCCCCTGTTGGTCATTTGTTTCGAATATTCTGTTTGTGTATCCTGTTTCTTCGAGGATCATCCGGTTCTGAACTTACCTTATTTCCCTCTTTGCAGAAACTTGCCGAGATCGAGACCTATCTTGGCCATGTTGAGGATCAAGACAGCCAGATTGCTGACCTTCAACAAATGGGCGTGCTTAAGGATCTCAAGATAGCAGATCTTGAGAAGGAACTCCGGGCCATGAAGGCTGAGGCTGCTCAGAGGTTGATTGAGATGGATAATGAGAAGCAGGAGATCATCCAGGATGCCAAGGTCTCTGCCGCAACCGCTATGTACAAGATACAACTACAAATGGCTGCGGAGGCTCAGGATCCTGCCTTTGACAAGAGCTCATGGGACGTGGAGGGTTGGAAGGCAAGATTGGCGGACCTGGAGGACGAGGATGAGGCCGAGGAGATCCCCATGCTGGAAGGCGGTGATGCTGAGAAGGATCAAGGTGGCAATGCTGGTGGTGATGATGCAGCGAAGGTGTAGGCTGCATGATTGGGCGATGATGGATATTTCGAGACTAGGCCGGAGCCCAATTTTTTAGGATTGGTAGTGGTGTTTGTGAACAATTATGGTTTGTAATTTCTGAACAATAGTTTTTAGGGTAAAGGATCCTGGATCCTTTGAACAATAGGTAGGATTACAAAAGGTGGAGGGATCCTCTGTTTGGGGGATGAAGCCTTTGTGATCCTGCCGCTTTTATTTTCCTGCAAAATGCTAAGACCGCATAGACAATGGACACCCTTTGCCAACCCATGTGGACGGGCCACGTTTTGCTGGTAGAAATGTGGGTTGGCAATTTTGACAACTTTTTGAAAGGGTTAATGATCCTTTTGTTTAATAATATAACTTTAACTTTTCTAGCTTATCTTGTGTTGTTATCCTTCAATAATCCTCTTATTTCTCAATTGCTGTATTTGTTAAAATAACAAGAGTTGAAAAAGTGTTTAATAAACTTAGGATATGATCCTAGATCAGATATCCTGATATTTGAAATTATTCAAAGTATTTTAGTTCAAGGATCATAGGTTTGGTTGTCAAAGTATAAGGGTTGGTTAGGATAATGAATAATGAAATTAGAAATAGTTAAGGATCATACATGAGGATCCAAGTTAGGATCCTAACCTTTAATCGGAATCACCATAGGTAAAACTTTAATGGATAATAAGGATTAAGGATCCTTAATTGTTTAACTTCGAAAACCTGAAAAAATGGAATATAACTTGGGACTAAGCCAATATAAAAGATAAGTTAGTAACTGGGGACAAGCCCAAAGGATAACTGAGAATGATCCCAGAGGATCACTGGGGACAAGCCCAAAGGATAACTGGGGATGATCCCGGAGGATCACTGGGGACAAGCCCAAAGGATCGTATGTAAACTGGAGTATGGCCCTTTCTGGCAACTATCCAAACTTAGTGACATGAAAATGTCAAAACCTTAGCTAACGTGAAAACGTTAGAAACCTTAGGAACGGATGTATGGTGCGTCCACCATTATACGTAGGATCCTAAATATAGCCAGTACGATGAGGTTGTCAGCCCCAAAAGTGGGTACTGGTCCCAAAGACGTGAACTATACCAGGATCATCGTGCGCTGCTGGCGGAAACTGGGGATAATCCCAAGGATAACTGGGGTTGTACCCAAGGATCTGTGGTGCTTTTGGAGATCTTTGACGATTTGTTGAAGATACCTGAACTATCATAACTCAAATGGTTTGTGAGTAGAGGATGAAGGATACATGATCCTTATCCTTAGGCAAAAAGTAAGAAAATGTAATAGTTTTAGGATAAGCATATTACCAGAGTAAGGATCACCGATATCTTCAGGATCCTTCAAGGATACTTCAATGTAAGGATCACATGCAGGAAGGATCATGTTCACATGAAATATTTCTTTAAGTGAACAGCATTCCAGGCTCTTGGTAACAAGTTTCCTTCCATGGTTAGCAACCTGTATGCCCCCTTTCCTGCTTCAGCTTCAATCAAGTAGGGACCTTCCCATTTTGGTGCTAGCTTCCCATCAGCAGGATTGATAGTATTTTGAAATGCTTTTCTCAACACCATATCTCCAACTTGGAACTTTCTTATCCTGACATTCTTGTTGTAGGCACCAGCCATCTTTTGTTGGTAGCTTGCCATCCTTATCCTAGCTAGATCCCTGTTTTCTTCAATAGTATCCAAATCCTGAGCTAGGATTACAGCATTTTCTTCAGGATCACGAGCAATGGTTCTAGCCGTTGGGATCACCATCTCTGTTGGGATCACTGCTTCTGCCCCAAATACCAAAGAGAAAGGTGTTTGGCCAGTGGCATTCTTAGGAGTTGTCCTATCAGCCCATAGCACATAAGGTAACTCTTCTGCCCGTTTCCCTTTCTTGGATCCTAGCTTCTTCTTCAGATTGTTGATGATGATTTTGTTGGATGATTCTGCTTGACCATTGGCTTGTGGGTGAACTGGTGTTGATGTGATCATCTTGATTCCCCAACTGTCACAAAAGTTAGTGGTTCTGCTTCCAATGAATTGGGAGCCATTATCACATACAATTTCAGAGGGAATGCCAAATCTAGTTATAATGTTTCTTTTAATGAAGGATATGACTTCCTTTTCTCTGACTTGAGCGAAGGCTTCAGCTTCTTATCCACTTGGAAAAATAGTCAGTCATGGCAAGCATAAATACTTTTCCACCAGGTGCTTTAGGGAATCCATTCCCCATCTCATGAATGGCCAAGAGGATGGTATGTGGTGTAGTAATTCAGCTGGTTGGTGAAGGATATTGCTATGTCTTTGGCAAGGATCACATTTCTTAGCATACTCTACAGCATCCCTTTTCATGGTTGGCCAGTAGTATCCTGTTCTGAGGATCCTTGAGAATAATGCCCTGCCCCCAGTGTGGTTTCCACAATCTCCTTCATGGAAGTCTCTCAGCACTTCTTCGATTTCAGGATCCTCAATACATCTTAAATATGGTCCTGCAAGGGATCGTTTATACAGCATGTTATTTAAGATTGTAAATTGAGATACCTTGATCCTGAAAGCTCTAGGATTTTCTCCCATTGGGATTTCTCCATTTTGCAAGTATCTCATGATTGGTGAGATCCATGATCCTGAATAAGATTGGGCTTCTTCACTAGGGATCATTGCAGTATCCTCTTCTATTTCCATGGCCACCTGATTTTCAATAGCAGGAGCCAGGATATGGATGATAGGGATACTTATATCTTCTGGAATCTTCAAGGATGATCCTAGGTTGGCCAATGCATCAGCTTCCGTGTTATCCTCCCTTGGTACCTGTGTTAAGCTAAAAGAAACAAAAGAGAGTGCCAATCCTTTGACTATCTCTAAATATTTTGTTAGTTTTTCACCTTTAACAGCATAGGATCCGTTAAAGTGATTGGTGATCAATAATGAATCTACATATACTTCGAGATATCTTACCCCCATATCCTTAGCAATCTGTAAGCCAGCAATTAAGGCTTCGTATTCAGCCTCATTGTTAGTTGCTTGGAACTCACAGGCTATGGAGTGGGGTATTATGTCCCCCTGTGGCGATTTTAGTAGGATCCCTAGCCCTGTGCCTTTGATATTTGAGGATCCGTCAGTGTGCAGGATCCAAGGATCCTTGGTCTCATCCAGCTGCTGGACCTCCAATTCTGCTTCCTTTTGTAGATCACTACTGAAATCAGCCACAAAGTCTGCTAGTGCTTGAGATTTAATGGCTGTTCTCGGTTCGTATCTTATATCATGGGCACTAAGCTTCACTGCCCACTTAGCCATTCTCCCTGACATATCCGGTTTCCTGAGGACATTCTTAATTGGAAAATTAGTTTTAACAACAATAGTATGGGTTTCAAAATAATGCCTTAACTTAGTGGATGCCATGATTAATGCAAGGATGAGTTTTTCGAGGTGTGAGTACCTGGATTCGGCATCAAGTAGACTTTTATTTACATAGTAGATAGGATATTGTGTACCTTCGTGATCCTTAACAAGGACAGCACTTACAGTGGTTGAGGATACCGCCAGATATAAGGATAACACATCTCCTTTTTCCGGGTTTGCTAATGCAGGTGCTGAGGACATATACTCTTTTAGGGCTTGTAAAGCATTTTCATGCTTCTCAGTCCATTCGAACTTCTTATTCTTCCTTAGGATATCGTAGAATTCTTTGCACTTTTCTGAGGATTTCGATATGAACCTGTTCAAAGCTGCTATCCTGCCTGTTAGTCTTTGAACATCCTTGGCATTGGCAGGAGATTCGATATTTATTAATGCTTTGATTTGTTCCGGGCTTGCTTCAATGCCCCTCTGTGTTACCATGTATCCTAAGAATTTTCCTGCCTTAACACCAAAATGGCATTTTGAAGGATTTAGTTTCATGTTATAATTATCAAGGATATCGAATGCTTCTTCCAAGTCCCTTAGGTGATCCTCAGCTTTCTTTGACTTGACCACCATATCATCTATGTACACCTCCATAGTTTTTCCAATTTGATCTTTGAACATCATATTTACCAGCCTTTGATATGTTGCACCTGCATTTCTTAGTCCAAAAGGCATGGCAATATAACAATATAAACCGGTTGGGGTCATAAAGGCTGTATCCTCTTGGTCAGATGGTTCCATCTGTATTTGTTGGAATCCAGATGATGCATCCATAAAGGTCAACAGTTCATGCCCCGCTGTTGCATCCACCATGGAGTCAATGTGGGGTAATGGGAAAGGATCCTTGGGACATGCCTTATTCAAATCAGTGAAATCGACACATACCCTCCACTTTCCGTTTTTCTTTTGGACAACAACCACATTGGCTAACCATTTTGGATACTTTACCTCTCTGATCATACCTGCTCGAAGTAGTCTCTCTACTTCTTCTTGGATAATGGCATTCCTTTCTGGTGCAAACTTCCTCCTTTTTTGATGGATTGGCTTGATAGACCTGTCAATGCCAAGTTTGTGAGTAATAATATCCTTAGATATACCTGTCATATCTTCATGTTTCCAAGCAAAGGTAGATTTTCTTCTTTTGAGGAAGGATATCATGTCTTCTTTCATCTTGCCAAGGATCCCTGATCCGATATAGATTTTTGATTCAGGATCACTAGGATCCAAGAGTATTTCATCTACATCTTGTTCCCTTGCCTCCAAGACATTCCTCGGAGGATACTGTAATTGCTATTGCTCCCTTGGCTTCGAGGTTGGCTTCATGGATGAGGTATAGCAATCCTTAGCCTCTTGCTGATCACTGTCGATCTTGATTATCCCCCACGGGCTAGGGAGCTTCACACATTGATGGTAGGTAGATGGGACTGCTTTCATATCATGTATCCAAGGCCTGCCAAGGATAACGTTGCAACAAGATAAACAGTCAATAACACAAAATTTTTGGTAATTATGTAATCCTTCCACGTAGATTGGGAGTTTGATGTCCCCCAGAGTTTTCTTCGTTTCCCCACTGAATCCTACAAGCACGGAGGATCTTGGTGTGATGTCTGATTCTGGGATTCCCATCTTCTTCAAGACATCAAGCTGGATAATGTTCACTGAGCTCCCTCCGTCAATGAGGATCCTGCGGACAAAATGGTTAGAGATAAAGAGAGTGATAACTAAACTATCATGGTGAGGATCCTGAATGTTAATGCGATCATCCTCATCAAATGTTATCATCTTCCCTTCTGAGACACTTGAGGTTCTAATAGGCCTTTCTCCATTATCCATTTTCGATTCTTTTGCATGTCTTTTGGCCGCTGAAAAGGATGTACCACAAATGTCTGATCCTCCGGATATAAAGTTAATCACTTGTGCGTTTGCCGGAGGTGCTGGAGCCTTTTCAGGGATCCTTTCAGGATCCTGGGTCCTTTGCTTTTTTCTCCCCAATAATTCTTTTAGATGCCCCTTGCTTAGCAGGTATCCAATTTCTTTTCTTAAGGCTATGCAATCATCAGTTAGATGCCCGAAATCCTCATGGTATGCACACCATTTGGACTTATCTTTAGTCCCGGATGGTTTATCATTCTTCCTGGGCCATCTAGCTTTTTCACCTAGATTCTGCATTGCAAGGATCAGTTCATGATTATCGACGGAAAAACAATATTCTGAGATTGGAGGATATTCTTCATCATCCTCTTCTTGGTCAACAGCATGCACATTCTTGTTCTCATTTCTATGGTAGGATTTGAACTTGCTGCTTTTGAAGGAGGATCCTTGCTTATCTTGTTTTGAGGATCCTACTTGTCTTTCCTGGATCCTCTTGTCATCCTCTAGCCGGATAAACCTGAGTGCTCGAGTTCTTACTTCATCTAACTTCCTGCATGGTGTCATAACAAGATCATCATAGAATAATGAATCCTTAAGCAGTCCCATTTTGAAGGCTTCAACAGCCGTAGCCATATCCAAGTTGGGAATGTCCAAGGATTCTTTACTAAATTTAGTTATATAATCCCTTAATGATTCGTTATGATTTTGAGTTATCCTGTATAAATCGCTAGTTAATTTTTCAAATTTTCTACTACAAGAGAATTGGTTATTGAATAAATTAACTAAATTAGCAAATGAAGTAATAGAGTAGGGGGGAAGACTTAGCAGCCATTTAAGAGCTGATCCAGTTAGAGTGGATCCAAATCCTTTACATAGGCATGCTTCTTTCAACTTTTCTGGGATAGGATTGATTTCCATCCTCTCCCTGTATTGTGCTATATGCTCCTCTGGATCCGTTGTGCCATCATACAGCTTCATGGTAGGGATATGGAACCTTTTGGGTATCTCTGCATCACAAATTGGTGGTGCAAAGCGAGATACCTTGTGGCTTCCATCTGCAATCTCTGGGATAGGCTTGACTACCCCTGGAACACTTGAGATCATGTCCTTTAGTTTCTGTAATTCCCTGGCCATAGCGTGATTGGTACCTGTATCCTGCATGAATCCAAGGTTAGTGGTAGGATAATTATTTAAAGTGTTACCTCCCATTGGGTTCAAGTTAGGGAATCCATATTGCTGGGATTCTGGAACAACGGAGGGACCAGTGGAAGCAATGGTCTGCATTGGAATGAAGTCCCCTTGATGGACATCTAGACTTCCTGTTTGCAAACTTTTTAGGGATCCTGGCATCTGTAAGGATCCTGGTGTCTGGGACGATCCTGGAACGAAGGAGGATCCTTGAACCTGGGATGATCCTGGAACAAAGGAGGATCCTTGGCCCTGGAATGATCCTGGAACAAAGTAGGATCCTTGAAACTGCTGTGCCCCCGGATAGGCTCCCGGATTCAGGAAGGATCCCATGTATTGAGGATAGGATCCTATTGGCTGAAAATGTGAATCTGATGTCTGAGTCATTGCTGCCGAGTTGAGACGTGATCCTCTTGACTCCCCTATGATTTGCACGTCGGGGATCCCTGATGGCTGGGAAGTGATCATTGGAGTATCGAAGCTCAAGGATTTGGGCGTCAGTGGAGAATGATCCTCTGCCGCTTTCTTTTGTCTTTTGAGATCTCCAATTTCCCTGAGGATCCTTTCGTTGGTTTCATCTTGCCGCTGCATACGATCCTTCATCTGCAAAATTAAAGCAAATACATCACTAGTACTGGGAATAGAAGAATTCATAGCAGAAGAAGATAGAGGTTTAGAGGAAGTGGGAGTTGATCTCTTCTCAGTATTTTTCTGAGATCCTGCCGGTAGAGGAGGCAAGGTGATCTGTGATGAGGTGACTGCAGACATCGCCGTGGACGTGTTCTTCAATGATGAAGCCATGTAACTTTTTGAAGTGATTTCGAACAAAAGATTTTCTTATGAATGAAGCACCAATTGCCCCACGGTGGGCGCCAAACTGTTTTGGTCAAAAATCACACAAGGATAATATAACCAAACTTTATGAAAACGGGGTATGATGCTTGGTTAACTATGAAAGTAAAGGATCACTTTTGCAAAGACACAATGATTTATACGAGGAAAAAGCCCTTGATCAACGAATGATCTCCGACATAAAAAACCTCGGGTGATGGCAACTACCGATCACCAACTTCAATATAACAAAAATATGATTACAACTTTGGATGATAATGAGCTGAGTACAAGGATCACTGGGTGTCTAAGTGTTTGAGAGTTGTGTCGTATGTCGTGTGTGTGTTCTTCCGAATGAGGAAGATGGGTATTTATACATGTGTGGGTGACTTATTTTAGGTAAAATGACTAAATATCAGCTCATTACCCCTTTAGAAATAAAGACAATCTAGCCTAAATTGCTGCCCATAAATCAAGCCTAGTTTCCATATCCTGTGCAACGTCTTTCTTCGATTAAGCTCTTGCCATATTTGTGAAGACGCGTTCCTGGATCATGATGCCTAGAGCATATCCTGCTAGATGTTCCTGCAAAACAATATTGTATTGAGTGGAAGTAGCCGTTAGTATGAGGATCACCATAATGTCCCATGATCCTGATCCTGGAGTTCTGCTGAGGATCACTGTCTGTCAAAGAAAGAAGGATCACTGGTTAGGATCATGCGTAAGGATCACCTACAGTAAAATCCAGCCCTAACACTAACCATTTTGGATATTTTACCTCTCTGATCATACCTGCTCGAAGTAGTCTCTCTACTTCTTCTTGGATAATGGCATTCCTTTCTGGTGCAAACTTCCTCCTTTTTTGATGGATTGGTTTGATAGACCTGTCGATGCCAAGTTTATGAGTTATGATATCCTTAGATATACCTGTCATATCTTCGTGCTTCCATGCAAAGGTAGACTTTCTTCTTTTGAGGAAGGATATCATGTCTTCTTTCATCTTGCCAAGGATCCCTGATTCGATATAGATTTTTGATTCAGGATCACTAGGATCCAAGAGGATTTCGTCTACATCTTGTTCCCTTGCCTCCAAGACATTCCTCGGAGGATACTGTAATTGCTATTGCTCCCTTGGCTTCGAGGTTGGCTTCATGGATGAGGTATAACAATCCTTAGCCTCCTGCTGATCACTGTCGATCTTGATTATCCCCCATGGGCTAGGGAGTTTCACACATTGATGATAGGTGGATGGGACTGCTTTCATATCGTGTATCCAGGGCCTGCCTAGGATAACATTGCAACAAGATAAACAGTCAATAACACAAAAAATTTTGATAATTATGTAATCCTTCCACGTAGATTGGGAGTTTGATGTCCCCCAGAGTTTTCTTCGTTTCTCCACTGAATCCTACAAGCACGGAGGATCTTGGTGTGATGTCTGATTCTGGGATACCCATTTTCTTCAGAACATCAAGCTGGATAATGTTCACTGAGCTTCCTCCGTCGATAAGGATCCTGCGGACAAAATGGTTAGAGATAAAGAGAGTAATAACTAAACTATCATGATGAGGATCCTGGATGTTAATGCGATCATTCTCATCAAATGTTATCGTCTTTCCTTTCGAGACACTTGATGTTCGAATAGGTCTCTCTCCATTATCCATTTTTGCTTCCTTTGCATGCCTTTTGGCCGCCGAGAAGGATGTACCACAGATGTCTGATCCTCCGGAAATAAAGTTGATCACTTGTGCATTCGCCGGAGGGGCTGGAGCCTTTTCAGGGATCCTCTCAGGATCCTGAGTCCTTTGCTTTTTTCTTCCCAACAATTCTTTTAGATGCCCCTTGCTTAACAGATATCCAATTTCTTTTCTTAAAGCTATGCATTCTTCAGTTAGATGCCCGAAATCCTCATGGTATGCACACCATTTTGACTTGTCTTTAGTCCCGGATGGTTTATCATTCTTCCTGGGCCACCTAGCTTTTTCTCCTAGATTCTGCATTGCAACGATTAGTTCATGATTATCAACGGAAAAACAATATTCTGAGATTGGAGGATAATCTTCATCATCCTCTTCTTGGTCAACAGCATGCACATTCTGGTTGTCATTTCTATGGTAGGATTTGAATTTATTGTTCTTGAAGGAGGATCCTTGCTTCTCCTGTTTTGAGGATCCTACTTGTGTCTCTTGGATCCTCTTGTCATCCTCTAGCCGGATGAACCTGAGTGCCCGAGTTCTTACTTCATCTAGATTCCTGCATGGTGTCATAACAAGATCATCATAGAATAATGAATCCTTAAGCAGTCCCATTTTGAAGGCTTCAACAGCCGTAGCCATTTCCAAGTTGGGAATGTCCAAGGATTCTTTACTAAATTTAGTTATATAATCCCTTAATGATTCATTATGACTTTGAGTTACTCTATATAAATCACTAGTTAATCTTTCAAATTTTCTACTACAAGAGAATTGGTTATTGAATAAATTAACTAAATTAGCAAATGAAGTAATAGAGTAAGGGGGAAGACTTAGCAGCCATTTAAGAGCTGATCCAGTAAGAGTGGATCCAAATCCTTTACATAGGCATGCTTCCTTTAGCTTTTCCGGGATTGGATTGATCTCCATCCTCTCCCTGTATTGTGCTATGTGCTCCTCAGGATCCGTTGTACGATCATACAGCTTCATAGTAGGGATATGGAACCTTTTGGGTACCTCTGCATCACAAATTGGTGGTGCAAAGCGAGATCCTTTATGGCTTCCATCTGCAATCTCTGGGATAGGCTTGACTACCCCTGGAACACTTGAGATCATATCTTTTAGCTTCTGCAACTCCCTGGCCATAGCATGATTGATACCTGTATCCTGCATGAATCCATGGTTAGTGGTAAGATAATTATTTAAAGTGTTACCTCCCATTGAGTTCAAGTTAGTGAATCCATATTGCTGGGATTCTGGGATAACGGAGGGACCAGTGGAAGCAATGGTCTGCATTGGAATGAAGTCCCCTTGATGGACATCTAGACTTCCTGTTTGCAAACTTTTTAGGGATCCTGGCATCTGGAAGGATCCTGGTATCTGGGATGATCCTGGAACGAAGGAGGATCCTTGACCCTGGGATGATCCTGGAACAAAGTAGGATCCTTGAAACTGCTGTGCTCCCGGATAGGCTCCTGAATTCATGAAGGATCCCATATGCTGGGGATAGGATCCTGCCGGCTGTAAGTGTGAGCCTAATACCTGAGTCATTGCTGCCGATCCGAGGTGCAATCCTCTTGGTTCTCCCATAATTTGCACGTCTGGGACTCCCGATGGCTGAGAAGTGATAATTGGAGTATCAAAGCTCAAGGATTTGGGCATCAGTGGGGAATGATCCTCTGCCGCTTTCTTTTGTCTTTTGAGATCTCCAATTTCCCTGAGGATCCTTTCATTAGTTTCATCCTGCCGCTGCATACGATCCTTCATCTGCAAAATCAAAGTAAATACGTCACTAGTACTGGGAGTATAAGAATTCATAGCAGAAGAAGATGGAGGTTTAGAGTTAGTAGGAGTTGGTCTCTTCTCAGCATTCTTCTGGGATCCTGCCGGTGGAGGAGGCAGAGTGTTCTGAGACGAGGTGACTGCAGACATCGCCGTGGACGTGTTTTTCAATGATGAAGCCATGTAATTCTTTGAAGTGATTTCGAACAAAAGGTTTTCTTATGAATGAAGCACCAATTGCCCCACGGTGGGCGCCAAACTGTTTTGGTAAAAAATCACACAAGGATAATGCAACCAAACTTTATGTAAACGGGGTATGATGCTTGGTTTATTGAAAAAGTAAAGGATCACTTCAGTATGAAATATGCAAAGACACAATGATTTATACGAGGAAAAAGCCCTTGATCAATGTATGATCTCCGACATAAAAAACCTTGGGTGATGGCAACTACCGATCACCAAACTTCAATATAAGAAAAATAGTTACAACTTCGGATGATAATGAGCTGAGTACAAGGATCACTATAGTTTCGAGTGTCTAAGCGTGTGAGAATTGTCTTGTGTGTTCTTCCGAATGGGGAAGAGTGTTATATATACAAGTGTAGGTGACCTATTTTAGGTAAAAAGACTAATAATCAGCTCATTACCCCTTTAGAAATAAAAGTAAATCTAGCCTAAATTGTCGCCCTTGAATCATGCCAAGTTTCCATATCCTTTGCAACGTCCATCTCTGATTAAGCACATGCTATAATTGTAAAGACGCGTCCTTTGATCATGATGCTAAGAGCGGATCCTGCTAGATGTTCCTGCAAAATATCATTTAATTCAATGAAGGTAACTGTTAGCATGAGGATCCTATAATGGTCCATGATCCTGATCCTGAAGTCCTGCTGAGGATCACTATCTGCTAAAGAAACAAGGATCACTGGTTAGGATCACATATAAGGATCATATATCACAAAAATCCAGCCCTAACAGCAAGGATAAGGATGGCCAATTATTAGTAGAGGATGGCTGGAGCCTACAACAAAAATGTCAGGATCAGGAAGTTCCAAGTTGGTGATATGGTACTAAGGAAAGCATTTCAAAATACCACCAATCCTGCTGATGGAAAGCTGGCACCAAAGTGGGAAGGAACTTATTTGATTGAAGCTGAGGCAGGAAATGGGGCATATCGATTGCTAACAATGGAAGGTGATTTGCTATCTAGAGCCTGGAACGCTGTCCATTTGAAGAAGTACTTCATGTGATAAGGATCCATGATCCTCACAAGATAACTATCCTTAAAGGATCCCTACAGCACAGATGATCCTTATTTTGGTAACATTCTAATCTCAAACTATTTCATTCTCTTATTTTCTCATATAAGGATAAGGATCCTGCATCCTCTATCCACCTTTCACTTGATTCTGAGTTTTGAAGGTTCAGGTATCCTTAGCAAAGGGTTGATTATCCACAGAAGCATCCAGTTATTTGGGCTTGACCCCAGTTTCGCCAGTAGCGCACGATGATCCTGGTATAGTTCATGGCAATGGGACCAGTACTCGCTTTAGGGGCTGACAATTCCATTGTACTGGCTATACCTAGGATCCTACGTATAATGGTAGACGTACCATACATCCGTTCTTAAGGTTTCTAACGTTTTCACGTTAGCTAAGGTTTTGGCATTTTGACGTCACTAAGTTTGGATAGTCGCCAGTAAGGACCATACTCCAGTTTACATACGATCCTTGGGCTTGTCCCCAGTTATCCTTGGGCTTGTCCCCAGTTATCCTTGGGATTGTCCCCAGTTATCCTTGGGCTTGTCCCCAGTTATCTTTGGGCTTGTCCCCAGTTGCTAACTTTTATCTTATATTGGCTTAGTCCCAAGTTGTATCCTATTTCAGGTTTTTGAAGCCAAACGTTCAAGGTGTCACACCCCGACCACGTAGAACATACAAAACGTGGCGGAAACGTCGGGGAGTGTTGCAACAGAATCAATTGTTTCAAATCCATGGCAATTGAAGTTTCGTTTTATTAATCAAACATGAATGTTTACATTGTTTAAACAAGAACCAAACAGTACATAACATAAATTAACTAGTTCTTGTCTCGTTTTAAGGCACTGTTAGGGTTGGATTTTTATAACCTATGACCCTTACATATGATCCTTACATATGATCATAACATGTGATCCTAACAAGTGATCCTTGTTTCTTTGGCAGATAGACGAGCTCCAGGATCAGGATCACGGATCATTCCAAGGATCCTCATACTAACGACTGTTCTCTTTGGACTTAATAATATCTTGCAGGAATTACGAGTTGGATCCGGTCTTAGCAACATAAACAAGGAATCTGTCACGATAATCTCGCACATGCATAATCAAAGATGGACGTTATGGCAAATATGGAAACTTAGCACAATTCAAGGACGATTATTTAGGCTAAATTTACTTCTAGCTCGTTACCATCCGAAGTTGTAACCATTATTTGTTATATTAAAGTTTGGTGATCGGTAGTTTCCATCACCCGAGGTTTTTTATGCCGGAGATCATTCATTGATCAAGGGCTTTTTCCTCGTATAAATCCTTGTGTCACTTGTGCATTTTACATTTGAGTGATCCTTCACTTTGTTCATCATACCAAGCATCATTCCCGTTTACATAAAGTTTGGTTGCATTATCTTTAAGTGATTTTTGACCAAAACAGTTTGGCGCCCACCGTGGGGCAATTGGTGCTTCATTCATAAGAAAGTTTTTCTGTTGGTGATCATTCCGGAGTATTGCATGGCTTCATTGTTGAAGAATACCTCCACAGCGATGTCTGCAGTCAATTCATCTAATGGCGTTCCACCTTTGCCTCCACCACCAACTGGATCTCAGAAAAATGCTGAGAAGAGACCAACTCCTATCTTCTCTAAACCTTCATCTTCTTCTGCTCTAACTTCTTCTGTTCCCAGTACTAGTGATATTTTTACTTTGATTTTGCAGATGAGGGATCGTATGCAGCAGCAGGATGAAACTAGTGACAGGATCCTCAGAGAAATCGGAGATCTCAAAAGGCAAAAGAAAACGGCAGAAGATCATTCCCCACTGATGCCCAAATCTTTGAATTTTGATACTCCGATGATTACTTCACAGCCATCAGAGGCCCCAGACGGTCAACATATGGGTGGATTAAGAGGAATGCATCGCATTACGAAAGGAAATTGGATATCTGCTGAGCAAGGGGCATTTGAAAGAATTGTTGGGAAGAAAAAAGCAAAGGACTCAGGATCCTGAAAGGATCCCTGAGAAAGCTCCAGCTCCTCCAATAGATGCACAAGTGATCAACTTTATATCTGGAGGATCAGACATCTGTGGTACATCCTTCTCAGCAGCTAAAAGGCATGCAAAGGAAGCTAAAATGGATAACGGAGAAAGACCTATTCGAACATCAAGTGTCTCGGAAGGAAAAATCATAACCTTTGATGAGGATGATAGAATTAACATCCAGGATCCTCATCATGATAGTTTAGTTATTACTCTTTTTATTTCTAACCATTTTGTCCGCAGGATCCTTATTGACGGAGGAAGTTCGGTAAACATTATCCAGCTTGATGTTCTGAAGAAAATGGGTATCCCTGAATCAGATATCACACCATGATCCTCCATGCTCGTGGGATTTAGTGGCGAAACTAAGAAAACCCTGGGGGACATCAAACTCCCAATTTACGTGGAAGGATTACATAATTATCAAAAATTTTGTGTTGTTGACTGTTTGTCTTGCTGCAATGTTATCCTTGGCAGGCCATGGATACACGATATGAAGGCAGTCCCATCCACCTACCATCAATGCGTGAAGCTCCCTAGCCCATGGGGAATAATCAAGATCGATAGTGATCAACAGGAGGATAAGGATTGTTACACCTCATCAATGAAACCAGCCTCGAAATCAAGGGAGCAATAGCAATTAAAGTATCCTCCAAGGGGTGTCTTGGAGGCAAGAGAGCAGGATGTGGGCGAAATCCTCTTGGATCCTGATGATCCTGAATCCAAGATCTACATCGGATCAGGGATCCTTGATAAAATGAAAGATGACATAGTATCCTTCCTCAAAAGAAGAAAATCTACCTTTGCATGGAAACATGAGGATATGACAGGTATATCTAAGGATATTATCACTCATAAACCTGGTATTGACAGGTCAGTTAAACCGATCCATCAAAAAAGGAGGAAGTTTGCACCAGAAAGAAATGCCATTATCCAGGAAGAGGTAGAAAGATTACTACGAGCAGGTATGATCGGAGAAGTGAAGTATCCAAAATGGCTGGCCAATGTGGTTGTTGTTCAAAAGAAAAATGGAAAGTGGAGGGTATGTGTCGATTTCACTGATTTGAATAAGGCATGTCCCAAGGATCCTTTCCCATTACCCCACATTGACTCCATGGTGGATGCAACGGCGGGTCATGAACTGTTAACCTTTATGGATGCATCATCTGGATTCCAACAAAGATGGAACCATCTGACCAAGAGGATACGGCTTTTATGACCCCAACCGGTTTATATTGTTATATTGCTATGCCTTTTGGATTAAGAAATGCTGGTGCAACATATCAAAGGCTGGTGAATACGATGTTCAAAGATCAAATTGGACAAACCATGGAAGTGTACATAGACGATATGGTGGTGAAATCCAAAAAGGCTGAGGATCACCTAAGGGACTTGGAGGAAGCATTTGATATCCTTGATAATTATAACATGAAGCTTAATCCTTCAAAATGTCACTTTGGTGTTAAAGCAGGTAAATTCTTAGGATATATGGTAACCCAGAGGGGCATTGAAGCAAGCCCAGAACAAATCAAAGCATTGGTGAATATCAAATCCCCTGCCAATGCTAAGGATGTGCAAAGGCTAACAGGCAGGATAGCAGCTCTGAACAGATTCATATCCAAATCCTCAGAAAAGTGTAAAGAATTCTATGATATCCTAAGAAAGAACAAGAAATTCGAATGGACTGAAAAGCATGAGAATGCTTTACAAGCCCTAAAAGAATAGATGTCCTCGGCCCCAGCATTGATGAAACAAGAAAAAGGAGATGTGTTATCCTTATACCTCGCGGTATCCTCAAAAGCAGTAAGTGCAGTCCTTGTTAAGGATCATGAAGGTACACAATATCCTGTCTATTATGTAAGTAAGAGTTTACTTGATGCTGAATCCAGGTATTCACAGCTTGAAAAACTTATTCTTGCACTGATTATGGCATCTACTAAACTAAGACATTATTTTGAAACCCATGTTATTGTTGTTAGAACTAATTTTCCAATTAAGAATGTCCTCAGGAAACCAGAGATGTCCGGAAGAATGGCTAAGTGGGCAGTAAAGCTTAGTGCCATGATATAAGATATGAGCCTAGAACAGCCATCAAATCCCAAGCATTAGCAGACTTTGTGGCTGATTTCAGTAGTGATTTACAAAAGGAAGCCGAATTGGAAGTACAGCAGCTGGATGAAACCAAGGATCCTTGGATACTACATACTGACGGATCCTCAAATGTTAAAGGCACGGGGCTTGGTATACTACTAAAATCGCCACAGGGGGACATAATACCCCATTCCATAGCTTGTGAGTTCCAAGCCACTAATAATGAGGCTGAATATGAAGCCTTAATCGCTGGTTTGCAAATCGCTAAGCATATGAGGATCAGGTATCTTGAGGTATACGTGGATTTATTGTTAATCACCAATCACTTTAATGGATCCTATGCTGTTAAAGGTGAAAAACTAACCAAATATTTAGAGATAGTCAAAGAATTGGCACTCTCCTTTGTTTCTTTCAGTTTGACACAGGTACCAAGGGAGGAAAATACAGAAGCTGATGCATTGGCCAATCTAGGATCATCTTTGAAGATCCCAGAGGATATAAGTATCCCCATCATCCATCTCCTGGCTCCTACTATTGAAAATCAGGTGGCCATGGAAATAGAAGAGGATACTGCAATGATCCCTAGTGAGGATACTCAATCTTATTCAGGATCACGGATCTCACCAATCATGAGATACTTACAACACTGGGAGATTCCTATGGGAGAAAATCCTAGGGCTTTCAGGATTAAGGTATCTCAATTCACAATCTTAAATAATGTGCTATATAAGCGATCTCTTGCAGGACCATATTTAAGATGTATCGAGGATCCTGAAGTTCAAGAAGTGTTAAAAGACTTCCATGAAGGAGATTGTGGAAACCACACTGGGGGCAGGGCATTGTTCTCAAGGATCTTAAGGACAGGATACTACTGGCCAACTATGAAAAGGGATGCTGTGGAATATGCTAAGAAGTGTGATCCTTGTCAAAGACACAGCAATATCCTTCATCAGCCGGCTGAATTTCTACATCCTATACCATCCTCTTGGCCATTTATGAGATGGGGGATGGATATAGTTGGCAAGCTCCCTAAGGCACCTGGTGGAAAAGTATTCATGCTTGCTATGACTGACTACTTCTCCAAGTGGATAGAGGCTGAAGCTTTTGCCCAAGTCAGAGAGAAAGAAGTTATATCCTTTATTAAGAGAAACATTATAACTAGATTTGGTATTCCTTCTGAAATTGTATGTGATAATGGTTCCCAATTTATTGGGAGCAGGACTACTAACTTTTGTGACAGTTGGGGGATTAAGATGATAACATCAACACCAGTCCACCCACAAGCCAATGGTCAAGCAGAATCATCCAACAAGATCATCATCAACAATCTGAAGAAGAAACTTGGATCCAAGAAGGGGAAATGGGCAAAGGAATTGCCTTATGTGCTTTGGGCTGATAGGACAACCCCCAAGAATGCTACTGGTCAAACACCCTTCTCTTTGGTGTTTGGGGCAGAATCAGTGATCCCAACAGAAATGGTGGTTCCAACTGCTAGAATAAGTACCCGTGATCCTGAGGAGAATGATGCAAACCTGGCTCAAGACTTGGATACTATTGAAGAAATCAGGGATCTGGCTAGGATAAGGATAGCTAGCTACCAACAAAGAATGGCTGGTGCTTACAACAAAAATGTCACGATAAGGAAATTCCAAGTTGGGGACATGGTATTGAGAAAAGCATTCCAAAATACCACCATTCCTGCTGACGGGAAATTGGCACCAAAATGGGAAGGCCCTTATTTGATCGAAGCCGAAGCTGGAAAGGGGGCATATAGATTGCTTACCATGGAAGGTAATCCGTTACCAAGAGACTGGAATGCTGTCCACTTGAAAAAATATTTCATGTAGGCAGGATCCTTCTGGCATGGGTAATCCTTACATTGGAAGTATCCTTCAAGGATCCCTGAAGCATCAATGATCCTTACTATGGTAATGTCCTAAGCTTGAACTCTTATTTACATATCTTCTTATTTAAGGATAAGGATCATGTATCCTTCATCCTTCTCTCACGAGATTTTGAGTTCTGATAAGTTCAGGTATCCTTAGCATAATGTTGACAATCTTCAGAAGCAACTCAGATCCTTGGGCTTGTCCCCAGTTATCCTTGGGCTTGTCCCCAGTTTTCGCCTGTAGCGCACGATGATCCTAGTATAGTTCACGTCTTTGGTACCAGTACTCGCTTTAGGGGCTGATAACCTCATCGCACTGGCTATACCTAGGATCCTACGTATAATGGTAGACGTACCATACATCCGTTCCTAAGGTTTCTAACGTTTTCACGTTAGCTAAGGTTTTGGCATTTTCATGCCACTAAGTTTGGATAGTCGCCAGTGAGGGCCATACTCCAGTTTACATACGATCCTTGGGCTTGTCCCCAGTTATCCTTCGGGCTTGTCCCCAGTTATCCTTCGGGCTTGTCCCCAGTGATCCTTTGGGCATGTCCCATGTTACTAACTTATCTTTTATATTGGCTTAGTCCCAAGTTATGTTCTATTTTTCAGGTTTTCGAAGTTAAACAATTAAGGATCCTTAATCCTTAATCCTTAATCCTTAATACTTAATCCTTATTATCCATTAAAGTTTCATTTATGGTTATCCTGATTAAAGGTTAGGATCCTAACTTGGATCCTCAGGTATGATCCTTAATTATTTTTAATTTCATTCATTATTTATTTGAATAACCCTTAGACTTTGACAACTGAACCTATGGTCCTTAAAATAAACTACTTTGAAAATTTTCGATTATAGGATATTTGATCCAGGATCATATCCTAAATTTCTTAAACATAATTTGCTTAACTTTTCTTACTCAAACAAACATGTATCAAAACAATTGGAAATTAAAAGGATAACAATACGAGATAAGCCAAAAAGATTACAGTTATTTTATTAACAAAGGTTTAAAACCCTTCAAAGTTGTCAAAATTGCCAACCCACGTTTCTACCAGCAAAACGTGGCCCGTCCACATGGGTTGGCAAAGGGTGTCCATTGTTTGTGCGGTCATAGCATGCATGAAATTAAAAGGCGGCAGGATCACAATGGCTTCATCCCCCAAACAGAGGATCCCTCCACCATTTGTAATCCCACCTATTGTCTGAAGGATCCTGGATCCTTAACCCTAAAACTATTGTTCGAATTACAGACCATAACTGTTTAAAAAAAAACATCAACAACCACCAAGCAAAAAATTGGGCTCCGGCTATGTCTAGAAGTTTCCTTCATCGCCCAATCCTGCAGCTCAATCCTTCGCTGCACCATCACCACCGGCTCCACTTGCCTCTCCACCCTGATCCTTGCCAATGTCTCCACCCTCAAGCATCGGAATCTCCTCAGCCTCCTCATCATCCTCCAGTTCAGCCAGCCTAGCCTTCCAGCCTTCGACATCCCAGGTGCTCTTGTCAAAAGCAGGATCCTGAGCCTCCGCAGCCATCTGCAGCTGGATCTTGTACATAGTTATCGCGGCAGAAACCTTGGCATCCTGGGTGATCTCGTGCTTCTCATAGTCAAAGTTGATCAGCATCTTGGCAGCATCATTCTTGGTGGCCTGGAGCTCCTTCTGAAGATCGGCTATCTTGAGATCCTTCAACACCCCAACCTGTTGAAGGTCAGCAATCTGGCGATCCTGATCCTCAACATGGCCGACATATGTCTCTACTTCAGCAAATTTCTACAAGGAAGACAAGGAATAATGTCAGAAACCAAGTAATCCTTAGACTAGCAGGATACACAAACGGGACAGTGATCCTTACCTCGCTGATGTAATCCAGACACTGTTGGCGAAGCAGGGGCAGACCTTGCAAATCCTCAGAGGCCTTTCTCTTCTTGCTTCCTTTTCCCCTGATTGGTGCTTTAGGGGCTGAAGCAGTTGGGCTAGCAGCAGGAGTCTTCTTCCTTGCAGATTTGACATTAGTAAGATCATCGATGCCGAACTTTGAAGCAGACTTAGAGGATTTTCCAGCACCTACACAACCAAAATAAGATAAGTATTCTAATTAAACTTGAAAATCCTACACAGAATTACTTTTTAAATGAGGATACTTACTTGACATTGTGATAGAGGCAGAGGATACTTCTTGAGAATCCTGGGTGGCAACCTGGAAAGTTCTTGTCTCCTGATCAAGCTTCTTAAAGGCCAAGAGTCTCTCCTTTGCAGCAGGAGTCAACCTAAGATGAGCAACGGATATAGCTGCACAATAAACAAGAAAATGTTAGTGATCCTTATCCTAAGGAACAAGTTCTATGATGATCCTTCCAGGATCCTCTATCCTACCATGGGTAGCCCACTCCATGGGCAAATCCTTCCCATTAGGGATGGAATCTCTCCTAACAAAAAAGAATCGTCGCTTCCAGTTCGTGTCATTTTTGGTCACTTTGAAAACAGGGTGATCGTCTCCAGCTTTTCGCTTGAACAAATATCGGTGGGATCCAAAAGTTGTGAGATCATACATCTCACCCAACTCCGCCATACCGAGGTCAATACCCTCTTGCTCAATGATCCTTTCAAGGGTGTATAACACCCTCCAGATCATCGGCATAGCCTGGATATAGCAGATGCCGGTAAGGGAGAAAAAAGATTGGGTGAATTGAGGAAAAGGATACGAATATCCTATCAAGAAAGGGGTGACCGGGAAAGCTACCCAAGTCTCAGAGATGAAATCACTCAAAGCGGTAGGACTAAAAGACTTGAAAAGGGTTTCCGCCGGGAAACAATGACGGATTTTATCGATTTGAGGGTCGGTGAAGCAACACCTCTCGGAGGGGGAATCTTTGATGATCCCTTGACCCTTTAAGGGGCTGTTCTTCTTAGGATCCTTGCAGGGGGAGTTCCGGAGCAACATCTTTACAGAAGAATGGAAAGAAGAAGAAAAACAGAGCAAGAGAGAAGAATATGAAAAGGAGAATACCTGGTTGATCTTATGAATACGGTTATAAAGGGAGTTGCTTTGAATTTAAATGCATTCGATCCTATCCCTATTTCTATTTATAATCATGATTGTGCAGGGCTGTCACCTCCATGACGTCAGATCGCAACGGATAGTTCCACCTTAACGGCTATATATCCGTTGAGTTAGTTATGGATAAGATCCTGCAAAATATAACTCATTAATATTACATAAATACTCCTTATATTTTGGGGGCAATTGTTAGGGCTGGATTTTTATGACCTATGATCCTTACATATGATCCTTACATATGATCCTAACATGTGATCCTAACAAGTGATCCTTGTTTCTTTGGCAGATAGTGATCCTCAGACGAGCTCCAGGATCAGGATCACGGATCATTCCAAGGATCCTCATACTAACGACTGTTCTCTTTGGACTTAATATTATCTTGCAGGAATTACGAGTTGGATCCGGTCTTAGCAACGTAAACAAGGAATTTGTCACGATAATCTCGCACATGCATAATCAAAGATGGACGTTATGGCAAATATGGAAACTCAGCACAATTCAAGGGCGATTATTTAGGCTAAATTTACTTCTATTTCTAAAGGGGTAACGAGCTAGTAGTTAGGTGATTTGCCTAAAATAGAACCACACACACTTGTATAAATGGCACTCTTGAACATGCGGAAGACACAACACACTTCTCACACGCTTTAGCATACGATACTATAGTGATCCTTGTACCTAGCTCATTACCATCCGAAGTTGTAACCATTATTTGTTATATTAAAGTTTGGTGATCGGTGGTTTCCATCACCCAAGGTTTTTTATGCCGGAGATCATTCATTGATCAAGGGCTTTTTCCTCGTATAAATCCTTGTGTCACTTGTGCATTTTACATTTGAGTGATCCTTCACTTTGTTCATCATACCAAGCATCATTCCCCGTTTACATAAAGTTTGGTTGCATTATCTTTAAGTGATTTTTGACCAAAACAGGCACTAAGGCACAGGTCCTCCTAAGTATGTCTTGATAAGTCCTATGCATCATCTCCTGAAAACACATGTGAAAGTAGGTACGTCAGCATAAAAATGCCTGTGAGATACATTGGTTTTGTGAAAACGGGATTCATGACTTATGTTTGAGAAAATGTTTAGTCATGAACCTTGTAATTTGCTTTGTCTTGTAAATCATTTGAAAAACGATAAGATCAGATGATATGTATAAATAAGAGAACACTGTATGGTTAAACGGATAACCATGTAAAATGAGTTTGTAAAACAATGTCTCATGAAAAGTGTGTTATTTGTAAAAAATGTCATATGTCTCAAATTGAAATGATTCAAATAACGCTACGATATGTAATACCATACAAACACTTATATATAGGAAGTACCAGCGGCGTATCCACCATGCTTGTATCATATTACACACGCCCCGTTACTTAATCACTTACTCAAACCAAACCATCAAGATGAAATGTTTAACAACGGTAGAAATGTTTATGTATAGTCAAATGTCTATGGTCAAATGTAAATCATGTCAACGGATACAACTGGTTCACACGGTTCAATGGTTACAAACGGTTCATATAATCAAACGGGTTTAGACGGTTCACATAGTCAAATGGTCACAACGGGTTCAAAATGTAGCATAATGTGTTCATATGCTGGATGAGCATATGCAACAGAAATGCAATGTAAAACAATGTACTAAGTACGCACACAATGGGCATACATAGCATGTAATGTAAAGCAATGTACTAAGTACGCACACAATGGGCATACATAGCATGTAATGTAAAACGATGTACTAAGTACGCACACAACGGGCATACATAGCATGGAATGTAATGTAAAGTGTTGTGCTAAGTATGCACACGATGGACATACATAGCATAAACACAATGAAATCATGTACTATATATGTACTATCGAACATAGCAAGTATATGATGTGAAAACAGGAAAGCATGAAAGTAACAGATAGGCACATGTGTTTCACCCCAAAACAGTTTGGAAAACAGTAAAAGAGGGGTTCAATGTACTCACATTGACTCCTCGAAAACATGTAAACGATGGGGTTCGATGTACTCACCTGAGATTGCTTTGAAGTTCTTGTATAATAACCAAACAATGCAAGAGATCACGGAATATCAAATGGCACCTAATAGGTAGCTATGTTAATATACCGGACCTAAAGACGGAGGAACGGATAGTATGCGGGTTCGTAAACCAAAAGAGCATGGAGACTCGTGTAATATGGTTTAACAAAGCCTACATACTAAAATGAAACTTAACCTAAGTGCTTACGGCCCATCACGACCCGTTTAGGTAGCTTATGCTACCCTAACGCGTCGTTCGCGTAGAACGCGTTCGGAACGCCTAACATCGCGACCACAAGGTATAACCTCGGAAGGTTATAGCTATGGTCACCTAATGTGTTTGGTCGGATCCTAATGATCGACCAAATGGGTCGGGTTCGAAAGTATAAGCGATGGTTTAGATCGCTTACCTTACGACCCTATATAAGCACTAAACTAAAAGTGACGAGCTAAGCATGTTAAAACATGCTTAACTAAGTTTAGAAAATAGGTTTGGTATGCGGTTTTGATACCCACGAGTAGTTTGGTTACAAAATATGCAAGAATGCACATTTTGGCCGAAACTACGTGACTATAACCATCGTGATCACGCTCACGTTATGAAGTTCCATGAACTTCGTGTTGACCATAGGCTGGTCAACGCAGAAAGTCAACAAAACGTTGACTTTCGGACTTGAAAAGCGAATAAAAGAACGAAAGAATACATACGGAGGGTCCCCGAATGCTAATCTAGATCAGAGAAACTCAGGTATGAAGCAATACTTCAACTTAGAGCTTTTAGATCTGATTCTTGTGATTTTTACATAAAGGGGGGGTATTTATAGGAAAAGTGGAACCGTTAGGATCGTTCATCGAATATCGTGCCGCGATCTCGTGCGTACACTTGTCGAAATGTTGTGGTAAGTCAGAAAATGCCCCTTGGCTCTTGATTGGGTGAAAGGGCATCGCCCCTTGATCGAACGAAAGGCCAACTGCATTAAATGCATACATTGAATCCGTCTGACAGTCCCACGCGCCCCGCGTAAGGATTTGGTCAATCCTTACGCGCCCCGCCTGAGGTTCACAGATCAGAATTTTCAATTTTGGTCCCTGCACTTCAGAAACACGTAATTTGGCCCATTTTTGGCACGTTTAAGCCCCGTTAACCTCATTTCAAGGCTCTAAGATGAAGTTAAAGTTTAGGGGACTTGAAATATGCTCAAAAATATTCCGGATGTCGGTTCGTTTGGCCGTACGATCGCGATGTTCGCTTAATTACGACGGAATGCGCATAAGCGCGAAACACGATCCAAATGACGCGACGAATGGATTTTTCTCATGCCAAACACTAAGGCATAGTATTATAATGCTTACATAAATTTTTGGATGTCCGGATGTATTCAGAACGTAAGTTATGCGCGAAAGTGCAAACTTGTGCACTTTTTGACACTTTTAGCCCCTGAATGATCCAAAAGTTTGTTTTAGCATACCAAACCCCTCAAAGCCTATTTCTAAGCTATGTAAAGGATATTTATGGTATGTTTAACTTATGGACATGTTCCGGAATGTTCGTTACAGTTCAAATTGGCATACTTTCGCAGTTTGTCAAGTTTAGTCCCTGTAAGCGAATTAACTTGTTTTTGCCATACCAAGGCCTTCAAAACTTATTTCTAAGTTATGTAAAGGTTATTTAAGGTATGTTGAGTATATGTTGATGTTCCGGAGTATTTGTCGCATTAAACTGAGCACGTTTAAGCACCAGTTAGCGTACAACTCTCCAGAAAGCGATGTAGAGTTTGAAATTGAACAAGAATTGATATGTGCAAAAGATACACATATTTATACAAGATCCCAAGTATGAAATACAATATTTCATCGGCTTGGTATTTGTTTGAGGGTTGCGGTGACACAGGTGTCACACAAGGATCCTTGATCCTTACCTTCTCTTAAGGTTTGTATTTTGGGTTATCCTGATTATAAGTGTTGAAGGATAGGATCCTAACTTGGATTCTCAGGTATGATCCTTAACTATTTTGATTTTATCCTTTATTTATTTGAATAACCCTTATACTTTGACAACTGAACTTGTGATTCTTAAACTATATTATTTTTCAGAACTTATCGAGTATGGGATATGTGATCCTTGATCATATCTTAAACTTTCGGATATTTTTTAAATTTTTCAAGGCTTGATAAGTTTGAACAAAATGAACATTACAACATGTAACAACCCGCATTTTCGTGCGTTGTTACTACTCGATACACTCGTTACGCCTAGCACCAGAGATTCGGATCATAATGTAACTATATCAGATATATCGCTAAATCGAAGTATAATCGAATAATTACGCATATTCTATCGCTATTACAATCTATTTTCAATAAATTATAACACTCACGATGATGATTGAGTGAGGGCTTAATCTACCCTCCTCGATAACCGTGGGGTGGCCAAACGTAAACAAGCAACGCTAACAAAGACTATCGGGTGAGTACCATGTCTCCAGCCATCATGACGATGACGGCAACACGAGCAAGGAGTGCCCCGATAATCATTGTGGCACGTCACATCGAAGAACGCACTCGAAGGCACGCGTAAATCGATCATCGCACCGAATATTGGATATATAGATACGTATATACGGCCCTTTTGTGATTAATTATAATAAATAATTAAATAATTATATAAATATATGAAAATACGGCCAAACAGTCGAAATCGCACCGAAAACGAGTATCCAGGGCTTCCGTACGGACGGGCCAGCCAAACGGCTGGGCCAGTCGATCGGACGGGCTAGCCGATCGGCTGGGCCGCCCAATCGAACGGGCCAGCCGATCGGCTGGGCCGGCCGATCGGACAGACAGCCAATCGGCTGGGCCCATCTGATCGAACGGACCAGCCGATCGGCTGGGCCGGCCGACCGAACGGGCCAGCCGATCCGGCCCACCTTTCCTCCTTTTTCCTCCTCCCTTGCCTATAAATACCCCTCTCTCACCCTCAAACACTTGTTGTTGCTGCTCTTACCCGACCAAGACGTTCCAGCCCCTTAATCTTCCGATTTCTCGCTATTCTTGTAAGTTTTCAACTCAAATCTTGTACTTCCTTGATCTAAATGCAATCCTTCATCTTTCTATCTTTCAAAATCCGACATTTAACCATGAAATCAACTGATTCGGAGTGTTCTAGGGTGATGTCACCATGGAGTTCTTCAAAGGTGATGTCATCCCATGAAGAACAACTCAGATCCGAATGGTTTGCATGCAATTCTTCATGAATCTCGTCTAAATTCATGATTTCTAACCAAGAAGTTATGGATTTGAGATGTTCTAGAGTGATGTCATCATGAAGTTCTTATGAACTTCAAGTGTTGGCCTCATTCCACCAAGAACAACTCAGATCTAAGAACTTCCGCAAGAATAATCAAGGTTTTCACATCAGATCTATACTTAAAACGATAAAATCAGAGCTTATACCGACCTTCTACTCATTCTTAGTGTCGTGTTGGTCAAAGATCTGATTCTTAACGATAAGACGACCAATTTCGGGTTAAACACGGAAAAACCACCAAGAACGGCTAGTTCTGATGGAATGGGGTGATTCCCGGCCGTTAAAACAGGTCGGAATTGATGGGATTTCAGTTGTTCAACACGTCACAAAACGTCTCGACCAAAACCACCGAAAAACACGCGAAAATCATCGGAAACAGCTGAACAGACTGGTCGATCGAGCGGCCCAGCCGATCGGCTGGACTAGCTGATCGAACGACCCACTCGATCGAGCAGCTCGGCCGATCGAGCGGTCCATCCGAATGGGCCAGCTCAAACCAACTTTTCGTCCAATTTCACGTAATTCGATACCGTTTAACGCGTAATCCAATACTTATGCAATTAGTCTGAAATCAGGACATTCTCAGGCATCATCCCGTCAATCCAACCGAATACGCACTGTGAGTATACTTGACCCCTTTTATCGAATTTTGGGTGTAACATACGTTCCTTATAAATCGAACTTATCAAACGAATGATTCAAATTGTTAATCTATCACTTGCGAATAACTGTTTGCATAGATATACGTGATGCTAGTTGCATGTATGCTAGGACTTATACTCGTGACGTCCCACCCAAACTAGTATAGTACTATTGCGCCCGACGGGGTCTAGTTATGCCATCGAAGAGTCGAGCATCGAGGACTTAGCTGGTAGTATCAGTTTTGTGAGTATATATGTCGTGTATTACGTTTATGCATATGGAAATTCGGAGCACTTTTAATCTATTATACTATTACATATCAAACCTGTATACTCGCCAATACTCTTGTATTGACAATATTTTAACGTATGTTGCAGGATTAGTCGAAGTCTACATCAAATCAAGCTAGGAAGTCTAGAAACACACCTAAATTCTAAGTTGACGGATTTGAATTGTTCGAGAGGACAAGAAATCTGTGATAACTTATGTGATTATATTGTTTGTTAGTATGGGATGATAAATGTAATGGATATTATCGCAATATAGTTGTTATGGATTCTCTTGAGCAATCTGATTCGCCTAGTGCCGCGCCCCGATGATTCCGCCATCGGTTGGAGTGTGACACAACAGTTGGAAAGTAAAATAATAACAAGGATAACATCACAGGATAAGTCAAAAGTTAAAGTTTTATTTATTAATAAAAGATTTAACCCCTTTTAAGGTTGTCAAAATTGCCAACCCACGTTTCTACCAGCAAAACGTGGCCCGTCCACATGGGTTAGCAAAGGGGGTCCATTGTTCATGCGGTTATAGCAAGTGCAGGAAATAAAAGTCGGCAGGATCACAATTGCTTCATCCCCCAAACAGAGGATCCCTCCACCATTTGTAATCCTACCTATTGTCCAAAGGATCCTTGATCCTTAAACTTAAGACTATTGTTCAGAGTACAGACCATCATTGTTTAAAACATCACAACCACAAAAAACCACTACCAAATTTAAAAAATTGGGCTCCGGCTATGTCTAGAAGTGTCCATCATCGTCCAATCATGCAGCCTACACCTTCGCTGCCTCATCATCCCCTCCAGCTTCAGTATCCTTCACCTGATCCTTGCCACTGCCACCAGCTTCGATTGCCAGAACCTCTTCAGCCTCCTCCTCATCATCCTCCAACTCAGCCAGCCTAGCCTTCCAGCCTTCCATGTCCCACCTGCTCCTATCAAAGGCAGGATCCTGAGCTTCTTGAGCCATCTGTATCTTGGTCTTGTACATGGCAATGGCGGCGGAGACTTTAGCATCCTGTGTGATCTCATGCTTCTCGTAATCAGCATTGATCAGAACCTTGGCCGTCTCAGTTTTGGCATTTTGGAGGTCTTTTTGGAGGTCAGCAATTTTGAGATCCTTGAGCATCGCAACTTGTTGAAGATCTGCATACTTTTTATCCAGCTCTTCAACATTCCCCACATAGACTTCAATCTCAGCAAATTTCTATAAAGAAGAAAATGCAAAGAATAGAGTCAGGTGATCCTCAAGTGGATAGGATGACTAAACTAAGTCAGCGATCCTTACATCGTTAAAGTAGTCGAGGAATTGATGACGGATCAGAGGTAAACCTTGAAGGTTGTCAGCTTCAGAGCTCTTTCTTTTCTTGCCACCTCTTCCCTTTGAAGTGGTAGCCTTGGTGATTACGACGGAAGGGCTAGCAGTAGTCTTTTTCTTGGAGGATCTGACATTGTCAAGATCAGTGACACTGAACTTGGAGGCAGACTTTGAGGATTTACCAGCACCAGCACATTCAAAACAGATAAGTATCCTTATCCTATTTCTATTTAACTGTTTACTTAAATTTTTAACTATACAAAAAACAGGATACTTACTTGACAACGTGACAGAACCTGAGGATACTTCTTGTGAGTCTTGGGTGTTTGTCTTGAATGACCTTGTTGCAGGATCAAGCCTTCTGAAAGCAGCAAGCCTTTCCTCGGTGGTAGGTGATGGTATAAGGTGAAATAGAGACAGCTGTACAACATGAAACAAAAGGGTGTTAGTGATCCCCTTACAAAAACAAGATTATCTGGTGATCCTTCTCAGGATCCTCTATCCTACCATGGGTGGACCACTTCCTTGGTAGATCCTTTCCATTTGGGATATTATCCCTTCTGACAAAGAAAAAACGTCGTTTCCAGTTTGTATCATTCTTGATGGCTTTAAAGACGGGATTTTCTTCACCGGGTTTTCGCTTGAATAGATATCGGTGGGATCCAAATGTTGTGAGGTCATACATCTCTGCCAATTCTGACATCCCTAGATCGATTCCTTCTTGCTCAATGATCCTCTTAAGGGTATATAAGACCCTCCAGATCATTGGCATAGCTTGAATGTAGGAGATGCCGGTGAGGGAGAAGAAAGACTGGGTGAATTCAGGGAAAGGATGCAAGTATCCTATTGTGAAAGGGTTGACCGGCAAAGCTACCCAAGTCTCAAAAATGTAATCGCTCAGAACAGTGGGATCGAACGGTTTGAAATAGGTGTTCGCCGGAAAGAAGTGCCGGATTCTGTCAACTTGTGGATCAGTAAAGCAGCACCTCTCATTTGCTAAATCTTTGATGATCCCCTGGCTCTTGAGAGGACTGTCCTTCTTGTTATCCTTAGCAGGAGAGGATCTTAACATCATCTTGGTTATGAAGAAGATGAAGAAAGAGGGAGCAGAGAAAGAAAACGTAAAGGAGAGAGGAGTACCTGATTGATCTTCGGATACGAATATAAAGGGAGTTTCTCTTGAATTTAAATGCGAATCGATCCCTATCTCTAACTCTTATTTATAATCATGATCTTGCAGGCTAGTCACTTCAGTTACATCAGAATGGTAACGGCTAGTCCGATTGCAACGGCTATATATCCGTTAGTTCGTTGCGGATAAGAACAAAATACAACTCCTTTATTTACATAATTACTCCTTAGATTTTGGGGGCAATTGTTAGGGGAGGATTTCTCAATGACCTGTGATCCTCAATTATTGTTGGGTTTGGTGATCCTCACTTCTGTGTCAATTAGTGATCCCCAGAAGTGCTTCAGGATCAGGATCATGGATCATCCTAAGGATCCTTATACTAATGACTGTCTACTTTGAATATGGTATTATTTTGCAGGAGTACCAGCTTGGACTTGGTCTTGGCGACGTTCCTGGAGAATATTCCATGTTTATTCCGCACGTGCTTGGCTAGAAGTGGACGTTATGGAGTCGTGGAAGACTTGCATGATTTGCGGAATGTTAGTTAGTGTAGATATTTTCTATTCTTAAAGGGGTAGCGAGCTAATTATAAAACACTTGGCTATTTTTGGCTACACACACACTCGTACAACTGCTCTCACCAGCTCTCGGCAATTTACTTAGCAATTTCACACATTTTTACACAATACACTATTGTGATCCTTGTACTTAGCTCGCTATCATCCAAAGTTGTAACACGTTCATTGTTTAATTTGACTTGGTGATTGGTAGTTTCCATCACCCGAGGTTTTTTATGCCGGAGATCATTCATTGATCAAGGGCTTTTTCCTCGTATAAATCTTTGTGTCACTTGTGCATTTCATTTCTGAGTGATCCTAATTGTTGTTCATCAATCCAAGCATCATACCTCACAAAATCAGATTTGCTTGCATTATCCTTGTGTGATTTTTGACCAAAACAGAGGGTATGTGTCGATTTCACTGATTTAAATAAGGCATGTCCCAAGGATCCTTTCCCATTGCCCCACATTGACTCCATGGTGGATGCTACCGCGGGTCATGAACTGTTAACTTTTATGGATGCTTCATCTGGATTTCAGCAAATTCAGATGGAACCATCTGATCAAGAGGATATAGCCTTTATGACCCCAACTGGTATACATTGTTATATTGCTATGCTATTTGGACTAAGAAATGCAGGTGCTACTTATCAAAGGCTAGTCAATATGAGGTTCAAGGATCAAATTGGACACACTATGGAAGTCTATATAGATGACATGGTGGTTAAGTCTAAACAAGCTGAGGATCACCTTAGAGACTTGGAGGAAGCATTCAATATCCTTGATAAATTTAATATGAAACTAAATCCTTCCAAGTGTCACTTTGGTGTTAAAGCAGGTAAATTCCTGGGATATATGGTGACAAAAAGAGGCATTGAAGCAAGCCCAGAGCAAATTAAGGCTATTGTGAATATCAAATCTCCTACCAATGCCAAAGATGTGCAAAGATTGACAGGAAGGATCGCAGCCTTGAACAGGTTCATATCCAAGTCATCAGAAAAATGCAAGGAATTCTATGACATTTTAAGAAAGAACAAGAAATTTGACTGGACTGAAAAGCATGAAAATGCTCTCAAAGCTCTTAAGGATTACCTATCCTCAGCTCCTGCCTTGATAAAACCAGAAAAAGGGGATGTGTTATCCTTATACCTCGCGGTATCCTCTAAAGTTGTAAGTGACGTCCTTGTTAAAGATCACGAAGGTATGCAACTTCCTGTTTATTATGTAAGTAAGAGTTTGCTTGATGCTGAATCTAGGTATTCACATTTAGAAAAACTTATTCTCGCTTTAATTATGGCATCTACTAAGTTAAGACATTACTTTGAAACTCATACCATTATTGTTAAAACTAACTTTCCAATTAAGAATGTTCTCAGGAAACTTGAAATGTCAGGAAGGATGGCTAAGTGGGCAGTGAAGCTCAGTGCTTATGATATAAGATATGAACCAAGAACTGCCATTAAATCCCAAGCCATAGCTGACTTTGTGGCAGATTTCAGTAGTGACTTGCAAAGGGAAGCTGAATTGGAAGTTCAACAGCTAGAGGAAACTAAGGATCCTTGGATACTCTTCACTGATGGAGCCTCCAATGTCAAAGGAACTGGGCTTGGAATACTACTAAAATCGCCACAGGGGGACATAATACCCCACTCTATTGCTTGTGAGTTCCAAACTACTAACAATGAGGCTGAATATGAAGCCTTGATAGCTGGTTTGCAAATTGCTAAGCATATGAGGATTAGGTATCTTGAGGTACATGTAGATTCATTATTAATCACTAATCACTTTAATGGATCCTATGCTGCTAAAGGTGAAAAGCTAATCAAATATTTAGAGATAGTCAAAGAATTGGCACTCTCTTTTGTTTCCTTTAGTTTGACACAGGTACCCAGAGAAGAGAATGCAGAAGCTGGTGCAATGGCCAATCTAGGATCATCCTTGAAGATCCCAGAGGATATCAAAATCCCTATTATCCATATCCTAACCCCTGCTATTGAGGATCATGTAGCTATGGAGATAGGAGAGGATTCTGCAATAATCCCTAGTGATGATACACAATCTCATTCAGGATCATGGATCCTTCCAATCATGAGATATATCCAACATGGAGAGATCCCTACAGGAGAAAACCCCATGGCTTTCAAAATTAAGGTATCCCAGTTTACAATATTGAATAACATGTTATATAAACGATCTCTTGCAGGACCATATCTAAGATGTATTGAGGATCCTGAAATCCAAGAAGTCTTAAAGGATCTTCATGAAGGAGATTGTGGAAACCACACTGGGGGCAGGGCATTATTCTCAAGGATCCTGAGAACAGGATACTATTGGCCTACTATGAAGAAGGACGCTGTGGATTATGCTAAAAGATGTGATCCTTGTCAAAGACATAGTAATATCCTTCACCAACCAGCAGAGCTCTTGCATCCTATACCCTCTTTTAGCCATTTATGAGATGGGGGATGGATATAGCTGGTAAACTTCCAAAGGCACCTGGTGGAAAAGTATTCATGCTTGCTATGACTGACTATTTCTCAAAGTGGATAGAGGCTGAAGCCTTTGCTCAAGTCAGGGAAAAAGAAGTGATATCCTTTATCAAAAGAAATATTATTACTAGATTTGGTATTCCTTCTGAAATTGTCTATGATAATGGATCCCAATTTATTGGGAGTAGAACTACTAACTTTTGTGACAACTGGGGGATAAAGATGATAACATCAACACCAGTCGACCCACAAGCTAATGGCCAGGCATAGTCATCCAACAAGATCATCATCAACAACTTGAAAAAGAAGCTTGGATCCAAGAAAGGAAAATGGGCAGAAGAGCTACCTTATGTATTATGGGCAGACAGGACAACTCCTAAGAATGCCACTTGTCAAACTCCATTTTCTTTGGTATTTGGAGCAGAATCAGTGATCCCTACAGAAATGGTGGTCCCTACTACTAGAACAAGCATCTGTGATCCTGAAGGAAATGCTGAAAACTTGGTCCAAGACCTGGATGCTATAGAAGAACTCAGGGATTTGGCAAGGATAAGGATGGCTAGTTATCAACAAAAGATGGTTGGGGCCTACAATAAGAATGTCAGGATCAGGAAATTCCAAGTTGGTGATATGGTATTGAGGAAAGCATTTCAAAATACCACCAATCCTGCTGATGGAAAGTTGGCACCAAAGTGGGAAGGCCCCTACTTGATTGAAGCTGAAGTAGGAAAGAGGGCATATCGATTGCTAACAATGGAAGGTGATTTACTGCCAAGAGCTTGGAATATGCTGTCCACTTGAAGAAATACTTCATGTGATAAGGATCCATGATCTTTGGCTGACCAATATCCTTGAAGGATCCTTACAGGACGAAGGATCCTCATTTTGGTAATGATCTAATCTCAAACTATTTAATTCTTTAATTATCCTGTATACAAGGATAAGGATCCTGGATCCCTTATCCTCCTTTCACTTGATTCTGAGTTTTGCAGAAGGTTTGGGTATCCTCAACAAAGGATTGAGTATCCACAGAAGTATCCAGTTATTTGGGCTTGACCCTAGTTCTTTGGGCTTGACCCCAGTTATTTGGGCTTGTCCCCAATTTTTAGGCCTGTCCCCAGTATCGCCAGTAGCGTACGATGATCCTGGTGCAGTTCATGGCAATGGGACCAGTACTCGCTTTAGAGTCTGACAATTTCATTGTACTGGCTGTATCCGGGATCCTGCGTATAATGGTAGACGTACCATACATCCGTTCCTAAGGTTTCTAACGTTTTCACGTTAGATAAGGTTTTGGCATTTTCATGTCACTAAGTTTGGATAGTCGCCAGTGAGGGCCATACTCTAGTTTACACAAGATCCTTTGGGCTTGTTCCCAGTTATCCTTTGGGCTTGTCCCCAGTTATCCTTTGGGCTTGTACCCAGTTATCCTTTGAGCTTGTCCCCAGTATATTGGGCTTGTCCCCAGAATTGTTGGGCTTGTCCCCAGTCACTAACTTTTCTCTTATATTGGCTTAGTCCCAAGTTTTATTCTGTTTCAGGTTTTCGAAGTTAAACAGCTAAGGATTCCAGATCCTTACCTTTTACTAAGGTTTGTCTTTTGGTTATCCTGATTATAAATATTGAAGGTTAGGATCCTAACTAGGATTCTCAGGTATGATGCTTAATCAGTTTGATTTTATTCATTATTTAAGTAACCCTTATCCTTTGACAACATAACTAATGATCCTTAAGTTGCATAACTTTTCTGAATTTATCGACTATAGGATATTTGATCCTTGATCATATCCTAAAATTTTTAAGCTTGATTTGTTAAACTTAATAAATTCAAACAAAATGTATAAGAACAGTTGACAAATAAAGAATTCACAAGGATAACAACGCAAGGAATAGCCACAAAGTTAAAGTTTTATTTATTCACAAGATTTAAACCTTTTTAAGGTTGTCAAAATTGCCAATCCAAATTTCTACCAGCAATACGTGGCCCGTCCACTTGGGTTGGCAAAGGGTGTCCATATTTGATAAGGTCTGAGTGCAGGAAATAAAAGTTGGAAGGATAACAAGTGGCTTCATCCCCCAAACAGAGGATCCCTCCACCACCTATTATCCTACCTATTGTCCAAAGGATCGGTGATCCTTAAACCTAGAGCTATTTTTCAAAGTACAACCCAACATTGTTTAAAAACATCAACAACCAGAAAAAACACTACCAAATTCTAAAAAATGGGCTCCGGCTGTGTCTAGAAATGTCCATCATTGCCCATTCTTGCAGCTCACACCTTGGCTGCATCGCCACCGTCACCACCAGCATCACCTCCAGCTTGATCCTTCCCACTGCCACTTGCCTCAATTGTCAGGACCTCCGTAGCCTCCTCCTCATCCTCCAGCTCAGCCAGCTTTGCCTTCCAGCCCTCCTGGTCCCAGGTGGTCCTATCAAAGTCAGGATCCTCAGCCTCTTGAGCCATTTGGAGCTTGATTTTGTACATGGTGATCGCGGCAGAGACCTTGGCATCTTCCAGCAGCTCATGCTTCTCATGATCAGCATTTATCTGAGCCATGACCACCTGCTTCTGAGCTAGATTAAGGTCTTTCTCAAGGGAGGAGATGGTTTGATCCTTAGCCAGGAAGAATTTCTGGAACTCCAAATGCTTCTGCTCCGCTTCCTCAACGTAAGCATCAAACAACATCTGGATCTCGGCGAATTTCTGCAAGAACAGACAAGGTAAAGTTCAGGATCCTTGATCCTCAAGTGTGCAGGATACTCAGTCAGGATCCAGGATCCTTACCTCAGAGAAATACTCCTCGAACTGGTGGCGGATTAGAGGCAAACCTTCCAGGTTTTCAGCTTCAGTGGCCTTTCTCTTCTTTCCCCCCTTGGAAGTCACAGGCTTGGGGACTATGTCACTCGGGCTAGCAGCAGTTTTCTTCCTCCCGGAACGAGGAGCCACAGTGCTGAGATTAGTGACACTAAAGCGGGTGGCAGACTTTGAGGATTTTCCAGCGCCTGTAAATCCAAAATAACAGATAAGTATTCTTGTTCATTTTATTTTAAACATTTAATTACATATAAACATGGATACTTACTTGACATCGTGACTAAGCCTGAGGATACTTCTTGAGAATCCTTGGTGATTGCTTGGAATGATCTTATTGCAGGATCAAGGTTCCAGAAAGCAGTGATCCTTTCCTTCGTTGTAGGTGATGGAATGAGGTGAGAGACATAAATAGCTGCAAACACAAAGAAGAAATCAATTATCCTAATAGGAGCAGGGTTATCCTATAATCCCTCCGTAAGGATCCTTTATCCTACCATGGGTGGCCCATTTTATGGGGAGATCCTTCCCATCCGCGATAGAATCCCTCCTGACAAAGAAGAATCGCTTCTTCCAGTTCGTGTCATTCTTGGTGGTTTTCAGAATTGGATGAGGTTCACCGGGTTTGTGTTTGAATAGAAAGAGGTGTGAACCATGGCTCACAAGGTTGTACAGTTCAGCGAGTTCCGACATTCCTAATTCTATATCCTCCTGCTCTATGATCCTTTCAAGGGTATACAAAACCCTCCACATCATAGGCATTGCCTGGACATAGGAGATGCCGGTAAGGGAGAAGAAAGATTGGGTAAAAGCAGGAAAATGATAGGAGTATGCTATCAGAAATGGTGTAACTGGAAAGGTAACCCAAGTTTCAGAAACGAAGTCACTCAGGGCGGTAGGATCAAAACGTTTAAAAACAGAGTCTGCCGAAAACAATGGCGAATCCTGTCGATCTCAGGATCAGTAAAGCAACAATGTTCTTTCGGAGAATCTTCGATAATTCCTTGACTTTTTAAAGGATTATCCTTTTGGTGATCCTTGGCAGGGGACGATCTTAACTTCATTGTGATTTGAAGGTTTCGGAGAAGAACAGAGTAAGAAAGAGAAAAGAGAAAGGGGAGAGAAGTACCTGCTTGATCTTCAAATGAGGATTTAAAGGATGTAACGCACGAATTTAAATGCTCCTCAACCCTTATCTCTAACTTGAATTTATAATGATGATTTTGCAGGGATGTCGCTTCAGGTGACGTATGATCGCTAACGGATAGTTCTATCCTAACGACTATATATCCGTTAGTTTGTTACGGATAGGATCAGGAAAATATAACTTAACAATTTACATTTTACTCCTTATATTTTTGGGGCAATTGTTAGGGGAGGATTTTACAATCCTAAGGATCACGGATCCTCTAGTGCTGCCAGGATCATGGATCCTCAATTCTATTTGAATTAAAGATCCTCAGCAGGTGTTGCAGGATCAGGATTCAGGATCCTTATTGTTATCCTTGTGCTAACAATTGTCTACCTTGTACGTAAGCTTGTTTTGCAAGAGCAAAGGCATGGACCGAGTCTCACCGAAATTCCTGGAGCATATTCCCTTAATATTCCACACGTGCTAGGCTCTTATGGACGTTATGGAGATCGTGGGAGGCTTGCACGAATTGCAGATAGTTAGTTAGTACAGTTATTTCTAATTTATAATGGGGATAACAAGCTTAAGTTAGAACACTTAGCTAATTTTGGCATACACACACTCTCGTAACAACTCTCAACCAGCTCTCGAACACTACTCGGCGATTTCATACACTTTTTTGCACATTACACACTAGTGATCCTTGTAACAAGCTTGTTATCACCCCGAGTTGTAAACTTTTTTTGATTAATCTTAATTGGTGATCGGTAGTTTCCATCACCCGAGGTTTTTTGTGCCGGAGATCAACTCTTGATCAAGGGCTTTTTCCTCGTATAAATCCTTGTGTCATTTGTTCATTACATTTCTGTGTTATCCTTAACATTGTTCATTGATTCAAGCATCATACCTCTCAACAAAAGATTTGGTTGCATTATCTTTGCTTGATTTTTTGACCAAAACACCCATCAAAGTTGGTTAATCAGTGCCTGTAAAACAACCAGGATGACGTCACAATCACATGATGATAAGAATAACATTGGCTCTCTTTTTAAACCACCCATGCTTAAACGTAATGAATACAACATCTGGGAGAGAAGGATGGGTCACATCCTTGCTCAACAGAATACTGGATGTTGGAGATCTGTTGTTTTTGGACCAGACGTTCCCATGGTGCCAAGTGCTGAGGATACAAAGTAGTTCGAACCTAGAAAACCTGAAAATTATACTGAAACTGATTTCCAAAAGTTCGAACTCGATGCCAAAGCATTTAGCATCATTGCATATGCATTACCCAATGAAATCTATGCTGGGCTGTTACATTGTAACAGTGCCAAAGAGCTATGGAATGCACTGAAGGAACAGTTTGGGGGAACGAAAGAAGTTATTGAAAATAATAGGGAAATTCTGAATCAGCAGTATGAAACCTTTTGTCACATCAAAGGTGAATCATTGACCAAACAGTTTGAGCGATTTAGCTGTCTCATTAGTGAGCTAAGACTTGTTCAAGTTACATTTCCTAATTAAACTCAAAATAGCATGTTTCTTAGATCACTACCTGAAAAATGGGATACAATTGCTTTTGTAACTAGAAATTCAGCTGAGTTCAAAGATCTGACCCTGACCTAACTTCATGGTAGACTCCTGACCTATGAAAGGGAGTTAAACCAGAAAAAGAAGTTGCAAGAGTCTAGAAAAGTTGCTGATGATTATTCATTTGGCAGCACAACTTTTTTGGTCAGGAAGAATCTGGTAGCAGTAGTAAGGATCAGAGTTTTGATCACTTTATTGATATAACTGCTGGTGGAAATTTTAACAACTCTGATTCTCACTTTGCAAATTATGCTTTTGCTGCAAATTGTGAAAACCAGATGTCAGATAACTTGTGTTTTGAACTAAATGATTTGCAACACTTTGATCCCACTGACTTAGAAGAGATGGACATTTTTCATTAGTTGGCTTTGCTTAGTGTAATGTCACACCCCCAAAATCCACCTGCGGAATATCACCGCTTGGGAGCGTGACTGACCAGGATCAAGCCACCAATCATATCGAACACAACATTTAATAATAAAAGTAGATAATGTAATTAATCACGACATGATTGATGTTCAAAACCAAACTTTGTTTAAGTAGCGGAAGCATGTAAGTAAACCCAACATAAATAATAATGTATGAAATGTCATAAGTGTTTAATTAAGCATTCAAGATCCATGCCCACAACGACCTGCTCCTCCCTGTGCAAGCTCCATGTATCTAATGACCTGCAAGGCATGCAGCAGAGAGTCAACAACTAGTTGAGCAAGTTCACAGTGTATAGTTTAGTAATGGTAATAGTATGAGTAGCATTATGTTCGTTCGTTAAGTCATGTATCGTATTAGTTTCCATCGCGGGCCTCTCGGCATGTATGCGAAGATTTGGGGTAATACTCCAAAATATCCTAGACTATGTATATTTGTATCGCGGCCACCCTGGCATTACTTGTGAAGTTTTAGTATCTATAGTTCGCGGCCTTCCCAAGGCATGTGTGCGCATGATTAGTCATAATATCGCAGCCAACCCCTGGCGTGTGTGCGAAGATCAGTTCAAATGGGTATACAAGTCTAGCCGTATCTTATCTTTACTCTTCCTCTCCCGAAGACCATATCATTAGGTTCGATTAACTAAGTATGTAAGAATAAATCATTCAATCCCATTCCCACCCTGGGGACCCCATGCCTTGGCTGTGTGAACTCACCTTGGTTTGCTCGGTATGTTATTGCTTCTAGGGTTTAGTAAAAGTCTAAGTTCGTTACACACGACCTAGGATTCATTGCACATGATACGATGTAAGTGTTTGCATCCAATTAGGGTTTGCAAGTCATTGATATTCAAGCAACTGTGTGTTGTGTGCTTATCGTGTATAGGATGATATCACATAGAATACTTCATACATGCAAGATCATACAGTTGCATTCAGTATCATACGATCATATATAAAGAATCATTCACCACGTAAACAGTTAATCGTATTCACGTAATTCATGCGTCACGTCTTTGTTTTCACCGTTTAGTCTAACGTGGATGTTAACCTAATTGCCACTGTTAACATCCTTAGTACATTTATCAGCGTTAATAACTTCACAAGTTTAACGGAGTTGGTTACTTAACAAAGTGACATTCCCATCTTAACAGATTCAACATTAAATGACACACATTCATGGCTTCACTTTATCATCACACAAAGTCAGACAGGCCTTACCCTATCTAAAACTCGGACAAGAAGTGAGGGGGTATGGGGTTGAAAGTCGGACCAAATGGCAAGGGGTTAAAAGTCGGACCCCTTAAGCTTTGTTTTTAAAAGTCGGACCACCCTTCCAAGGGTTGAAGGTCGGACATGATCATTCTTCATAAAAGTCGGACTAATGTTCATATTCTAAAACTCGGACTCACACATGTTAAAACTCGGACTTCATCACCCTTAGTAAAACTCGAACAAATGCTTAAAGGCCTAAAGGTCGGACCAAAACAAGCAAAAGAACTCGGACTTGATTCAATTACAAAACTCGGACAGCATGTCCTAGCCAAAAGTCGGACATGGGGGGTTGTATTAGAAAAACTCGGACCAAATGTAATGTGTAACAAAGATCGGACAATGCGTTGATCATAACTTCGGACATCAATGCTAACAAAACTCGGATCACATATCTAGTTAACAAAACTCAGACAAACATTCAATCATTCGATATTTGCAATTGAAACAGTTACGTTTCCTTTCGATCAACAGTTTCATTCATCTTTCTAAAAACCCTAATTTCATTCACCTAGACGGCATAATCATAATCAGTCGATCGATGTTTAACAACAGTAATCATCACAAGAACAATCTATCAAGCATGCAACTAATCATCATCATCAACATCATCATCATCATCATCATAATTATCCAGAATCAAATCAAAATCACAGAATATATTATATAAGGAACTAGGGTTTTCATGAACACATAATCAAGAATCAAGAATTGATAATAATCAAGAAATCAATAAACAATTACCTTGTGTTGATTCTAGAGAAAATGTGGAAATCAAAAGTGATGAATGTCTTGTGCCAATGATGGTGGTGATGATGATTGCCAGAGAATCAGAGGATTGCAAGTACGTGTTTTTGTTTTGTGTAAATGATTAGTGAAAAGAGATTAGGGTTAAGTATGGTTTAATTTTCACTAATTACTCTATACACCCTGAATTACTATATCTTACACAAGCACACCATCTCACATCCATTTCACAGTTTCACCACCAAGTTCACATATTTGACAAGTCTTCCACAATTAACACATGACCATGCATAATCACACAATACATTCATTGTATCAAAACGTTACAGTTCCATAGCCAATTATTTGTGCAATTAAACAACTAAACAATACATGAACGTGCAATAAATGTGAAATAGAAATCTTGGAAATTCAAGTTGTCACATTATCCCCAACTTAAAAGAAATTTCGTCCCGAAATTTAGCATGCGGTTACTGAGGAAGCTAGGTAAGTTCTATCGTTTACTGATTTTCCTGGGGTGTCACATCATTCCCCCCGTTGATTTGGAATTTCGTCCCGAAATTCCGCGGTAGTAGCTTCAGCCTTAGTAGTGGTTACATTGGTTCCGAATAACTGGGGGTACTTTTCTGTCATCTGGTCTTCGCGTTCCCAGGTGTACTCTGGGCCACATTTGGAGTTCCAACGAACTTGGACAAGAGGGATTCTCTTGTGTTTGAGGACCTTAACATCCCGGTCCGTGATTTCTACAGGTTCCTCGACGAAGTGCAACTGCTCGTCGATAGTGAGTTCCTTCAAGGGAACTATGAGGGTCTCATCTGACAGACACTTCTTCAGATTCGACACATGGAATACGTTGTGAACTGCACCGAGTTCAACTGGTAGGTTTAGTCTGTAGGCTACTTTGCCTATTGTTTCTATGATCTCGAACGGTCCAACATACCGTGGATTGAGCTTGCCTCGTTTACCAAATCGAACCACACCCTTCCAGGGTGAGACTTTGAGTAGCACTCGATCCCCAACTTGGAACTCGAGTGGTTTTCTGCGTTTATCAGCGTAGCTTTTCTGGCGATCACGAGCTGCCGCCATGCGTTGTCATATTTGTGCTATTCGTTCAGTAGCGTCAACTACCATTTCTGGACCTGTAATCTGACTATCCCCCACCTCTGCCCAACAGAGAGGTGACCGGCATTTACGTCCGTACAATGCCTCGAATGGAGCGGCTTGTATGCTGGTGTGGTAACTGTTATTGTACGAAAACTCCACTAACGGGAGGTGCTTTTCCCAGCCGTTGCCGAAATCGATAACACACGCCCGAAGCATGTCTTCTAGAGTTTGGATCGTGCGCTCAGACTACCCGTCCGTCTGAGGGTGATAGGCTGTGCTCATGTCTAATCTAGAGCCAAAAGATTTGTGCATCGCTTGCCATAGCTCTGACGTGAATCGTGCATCCCGATCCGAAATGATGGAGGTGGGCATCCCGTGCCTCGAAACAACTTCTTTAAGATATACGTCTGCGAGAGTGGAGAACTTATCCGTTTCCTTAATAGCCAGGAAGTGTGCAGACTTGGTGAGTCGATCCACGATCACCCATATAGTATCATTCCCACGCTGGGATCTGGGTAGGCCTGTAACAAAATCCATGGAAATTTCTTCCCATTTCCATTGCGGTATCTTGGGCTGCTGAAGTAGGCCTGAGGGTTTCTGATACTCTGTCTTGACTCTCGCACAAGTCAAACATTTGCCGACGTAAATTGCAATGTGGGCCTTCATGCTAGGCCACCAATATGTAGTTCTGATGTCGTGATACATTTTATCCGAACCTGGATGTACCGAGTAGCGAGACTTATGAGTTTCATCCATCACAAGTTCTCGTAAACTGCCATATAGTGGGACCCAAATACGTCCTGTTACATAGTAGGCGCCGTCTTCCTTTTGTTCTAATCGTTGCCTGGAGCCGCGTAAGGCTTCAGCCCTGACGTTTTCTGGTTTCAATGCTTCCACCTGAGCATCTCGTATCTGTGCAGGAAGATCAGACTGAATAGTGAGCTGCAAAGCTCGTACACGCCTAGGTAGAGTGTCTTTTCGACTGAGAGCGTCAGCCACAACATTGGCTTTGCCTGGATGGTACTTGATGGCGCATTCGTAATCATTAAGTAACTCGACCCATCGTCGTTGACGCATATTCAATTCCTTCTGCTTGAAGATATGCTCGAGACTCCTGTGATCGGTGTAAATAGTGCACTTGGTACCGTACAGGTAGTGTCGCCATATCTTGAGCGCGAAAACAACAGCTCCCAGCTCTAAATCGTGCGTCGTGTAGTTTCGTTCATGAACTTTGAGTTGCCGCGAAGCATAGGCAATAACTTTATCCCGCTACATCAACACACAACCAAGCCCCTGTATCGATGCGTCACAATAGACCACAAAATCATCCGTGCCCTCTGGCAATGAGAGAATAGGTGCGCTGCAAAGCCTTTCCTTTAAGTACTGAAAAGCGGTTTCCTGGGAATCTCCCCAACGGTAGGTGACACCTTTCTGTGTCAGCATAGTAAGCAGCTGTGCGATCTTCGAAAAGTCTTTAATGAATCGTCTGTAGTACCCCGCCAAACCCAAGAATTGGCGTATTTCCGTTGGTGTACGCGGTGCAGGCCAGTTCCTGATCGAATCTACCTTGAACGGATCAACATGAATCCCATCCCTGTTCACCACATGGCCTAGAAAGTGGACTTCTCGAAGCCAGAAGTCGCATTTAGAAAACTTGGCTTACAATTGTTCCATCCGAAGAAGTTCCAAGATAAGTCGTAAGTGCTGCTCGTGTTCCTCCTGACTCTTAGAGTAGATCAGGATGTCGTCGATGAAAACAATGACGAACTTGTCTAGATAGGGTTTGCACACCCTGTTCATAAGGTCCATGAAAACTGCAGGCGCGTTCGTAAGCCCAAATGACATGACAAGGAACTCGTAGTGACCGTAGCAAGTTCTGAATGCGGTTTTGGAGACGTCCTCATCCCGGACTCTCAGCTGATGATACCCTGACCTCAAATCTATCTTGGAGTAGTAACTCGACCCTTGCAACTGGTCGAATAAGTCATCTATACGAGGAAGAGGATAACGGTTCTTCACTGTGACCTTGTTCAATTCACAGTAATCGATGCACATCCTGAAAGTGCCATCCTTCTTTTTCACAAATAATACTGGAGCTCCCCAAGGCGAAGAGCTTGGACGAATGAAGCCCTTATCCAAGAGCTCTTGTAGTTGCTTAGACAGTTCTTCCAGTTCAGTTGGAGCTAAACGATACGGTGCGCGAGCTATAGGTGCTGCTCCTGGAGCTAGCTCGACTTGAAACTCGACCTGGTGATGAGGCGGTAGACCAGGTAAATCTTCAGGAAACACCTGAGGAAATTCGCGTACAACTGGATTATCCTCTGTTCTTTTCTCTTTTCTCGATGCATCCGTAACTAGTGCCAAAATGGCAGTGTGACCCTTTCGCAAACATTTTTGTGCCTTCAAGAAAGAGATGATGCCAACCACAGCACCACTCTTGTCGCCCTGAACTTCGAGAGGTTCCTTACCCGAACGAGGAATACGAATGATCTTCTCCTTGCATAGGATCTCTGCTTGCTGCTTGGATAACCAATCCATGCCGACGACGATGTCAAAACTACCCAGAACTATAGGAATGAGGTCGATGGAGAAAGTCTGACCAGCGAGGATAAGATTACAACCCTGAACTACATGTGTTGCTTCTAGACTTTTACCATTAGCTAATTCTACAACATGTTTGGTATTTAGGGGAGTTGGTGCACGTTTTAACATTTGGATAACTTTCAATGACACGTAACTTGTATCCGCACCCGAATCAAACAATACAGTAACATAAAAGTCGTCAAGAAGAAACTTACCCATGACTACGTTGGGATCATTTCTCGCTTCTCCCTGACCCAGTACAAAAACACGTCCCCTTGCTTCATTGCCGTTGTTGTTCCCACCATTGTTGTTGTTGTTGCCATTTCCCTGATTATTGTTATTGTTGGGATTCTGGTTCTGGTTCAACTGGGGACAATCACGCTTGAAATGACCTTCAGCCCCACACTAAAAACATCCCCTGTTACCCCGTTGTTGCTGTTGCTGATGCTGATTCTGTGGAGCTGGTGGTGGGTGTTGCTGATTCTGATTTGCAGGTCGCGAACTCCTGCAATCTTTAGCTTCATGCCCTAACTTGAGACATCTCTGACAACGCTCCTTACGACACCATCCACTGTGGTGCCTGTTGCACCTGTTACACAATGGGTGAATTCCCCGATATCCACTCTGATAACTGTCAGTCTTTCGCTGCTGAACTTGTGACTGAACTGAAGCTGATCCCTTGCTGGAATCCCCATCCCATTTTCTTTTGTTGTCACTGGGAGTAGCAGAAGCAGTGACAGCAGTAGTGGTGGCACTGATGCGTTTAGGCAGCTTGTTCTGCTCGACTGCCTGATCCGTGAGACGATGAGCGAGGCGCTGAATAGCCTGAATATTATCAAGATTAGCCGATGTCACATGGCTCTGTATCTCTGGCGCTAATCCCTTGAGGTACAACTCAATGCGCTTGATTGGAGGCTCCACCATAGTTGGGCACAGCACGGCCAGCTCGTTCGACCGTTTAGTGTAAGCTTCGATCTCTGACCCAACCATTTTCAGATGATACAACTCGTCTTCCAACTTGTGAATATCTTCCCGTGTGCAGTATTCACGTTTAATCAGTTCCTTGAAGTCATTCCAAGGGGTGGCATTAGCAGCTGCCAACCCTAGGATCTGCACTCGTGCGTTCCACCAAGTTAACGCAATCCCCTCTAAGGTACCAGTGGCATATTTGACCCTGCGAGCCTCAGGGCATTCACACATTTCGAATACTGACTCTAACTTCTCAAATCAATGGAGGAGTCCCACTGCCCCCTCGGTGCCACTGAATGTGCTTGGACGACAGTCCATGAAGTTCTTGAAAGTACAAACTGGCTGATGAGCGTGTTGACCTAATGTGTAAGAACAGAACGAGGTTAAACATAGGAGTTGTTTAGGAACGTAGGATCTAAGGATCCTAGAATGAGTTACGACTGCAGGGTATACCTCCTGCGTTTGCAGCTGCAAGTGCCGCAGCAACTTGTTCATTGATAAGAGCCGTCAACTGGGCTTGAGTCAAATTGATACGTCCGGCCATTGATCTTCACATCAAAGGCAGCATAAGTGAGAAAAGTTCGCGAATAGTGCGATGACAGAAGAGTGTAAGCACGTAGATGTTCTCAAGCAATAACAAGTAATGAGCAGTGTAATCTAAGCATACTACGAGCAAAGTTCTATGCAATTCTAGCATGTAGGCAACAAATATAAACCTTATTACCTAGGATGTTGAGTCTTGCACGTGGAGCGAAGCGTCGTTGTGGATCGTTGAGAGCACTGTTCTGGTTATAGTCTTGTTTTAATAAAAACGTTTTCCCATATTAAAACCAAGTTCTCTATAACCAATGGCTCTGATACCAATCTGTCACACCCCCAAAATCCACCTGCGGAATATCACCGCTTGGGAGCGTGACTGACCAGGATCAAGCCACCAATCATATCGAACACAACATTTAATAATAAAAGTAGATAATGTAATTCATCACGACATGATTGATATTCAAAACCAAACTTTGTTTAAGTAGCGGAAGCATGTAAGTAAACCCAACATAAATAATAATGTATGAAATGTCATAAGTGTTTAATTAAGCATTCAAGATCCATGCCCACAACGACCTGCTCCTCCCTGTGCAAGCTCCATGTATCTAACGACCTGCAAGGCATGCAGCAGAGAGTCAACAACTAGTTGAGCGAGTTCACAGTGTATAGTTCAGTAATGGTAATAGTATGAGTAGCATTATGTTCATTCGTTAAGTCATGTATCGTATTAGTTTCCCAAGGCATGTGTGCGAATGATTAGTCATAATATCGCAGCCAACCCCTGGCGTGTGTGCGAAGATCAGTTCAAATGGGTATACAAGTCTAGCCGTATCTTATCTTTACTCTTCCTCTCCCGAAGACCATATCATTAGGTTCGATTAACTAAGCATGTAAGAATAAATCATTCAATCCCATTCCCACCCTGGGAACCCCATGCCTTGGCTGTGTGAACTCACCTTGGTTTGCTCGGTATGTTATTGCTTCTAGGGTTTAGTAAAAGTCTAAGTCCGTTACACACGACCTAGGATTCATTGCACATGATACGATGTAAGTGTTTGCATCCAATTAGGGTTTGCAAGTCATTGATATTCAAGCAACTGTGTGTTGTGTGCTTATCGTGTATAGGATGATATCACATAGAATACTTCATACATGCAAGATCATACAGTTGCATTCAGTATCATACGATCATATATAAAGAATCATTCACCACGTAAACAGTTAATCGTATTCACGTAATTCATGCGTCACGTCTTTGTTTGCACCGTTTAGTCTAACGTGGATGTTAACCTAATTGCCGCTGTTAACATCCTTAGTACATTTAGCAGCGTTAATAACTTCACAAGTTTAACGGAGTTAGTTACTTAACAAAGTGACATTCCCATCTTAACAGATTCAGCATTAAATGACACACATTCATGGCTTCACTTTATCATCACACAAAGTCAGACAGGCCTTACCCTATCTAAAACTCGGACAAGAAGTGAGGGGGTATGGGGTTAAAAGTCGGACCAAATGGCAAGGGGTTAAAAGTCGGACAACCCCTCTCCACTTTGCAAAACTCGGACCCCTTAAGCTTTGTTTTTAAAAGTCGGACCACCCTTCCAAGGGTTGAAGGTCAGACATGATCATTCTTCATAAAAGTCGGACTAATGTTCATATTCTAAAACTCGGACTCACACATGTTAAAGCTCGGACTTCATCACCCTTAGTAAAACTCGGACAAATGCTTAAAGGCCTAAAGGTCGGACCAAGACAAGCAAAAGAACTCGGACTTGATTCCATTACAAAACTCGGACAGCATGTCCTAGCCAAAAGTCGGACATGGGGGGTTGTATTAGAAAAACTCAGACCAAATGTAATGTGTAACAAAGATCGGACAATGCTTTGATCAATACAAACTTCGGACATCAATGCTAACAAAACTCGGATCACATATCTAGTTAACAAAACTCAGACAAACATTCAATCATTCGATATTTGCAATTGAAACAGTTACGTTTCCTTTCGATTAACAGTTTCATTCATCTTTCTAAAAACCCTAATTTCATTCACCTAGACGTCAGAATCATAATCAATCGATCGATGTTTAACAACAGTAATCATCACAAGAACAATCTATCAAGCATGCAACTAATCATCATCATTGTTTTGGTCAAAAATTACCGAAGCAATTAAGTGATCAAATTAGATAAGTGAGGTAGTGTGCTAAAAAGTGTGTTGAAAATATGCTTGTTAGGTTCTTTGAAAAAACAGTGTTCAGGATACGGTTCAGGATATTGAGCTGTATCTACGATCAAACAATGAGCAAAAAAGTAAAGTAAATGACACGAGATGTACCAGGAAAGCCCTTGATCAATCTAGATCGCCGGCATAAAACCTCGGGAGCTGACAATCGCAGCTGCCTAGTTCTTCTTATTGCTTTAAACTTCAGGATACAGTGCAGGATATAGATCAGATCGCTAAGTGTTACAATGAATTTTGTGAAAGTTGCGAGAGAGCAAGTGTTGAGAGTGTAGAGAGTGTGATTGTGATGTCCTAGTTGATCTGATATACCCACTATTTATAGTAACGATTTACAAACTAAAATTCCTATAAACATGGGATGCTCCGAATATTCCAATGTGAACGTTGTAGACCGAGTAATGCGGCTTCAACGGCTTCTTGTGAACGACTTGGACCGAGTCTTCAGTAGAAAAGGTCTTCATGAACGTTGCTAGCTTCTAACCCACGTACCTGCATTTAATCCGTTAGTGATCCTGAGGATACCATTCAGGATGTTACCAATATCCTGAGTCAGCATCCCGGATGTAAACAGATACAATAAACAAGATATATATCAAGATATTTTCCAGGATATGGGCTCAGAATTCCACCCATAACAATTGTCCCCAAAAAATGTTACCGTTAAGTATCCTGGTCACTAACGGTTATATTTTTTTCCGAAGAACGAGGCAATTAAGTGATAAGACCCATGATGTGACTACTTGTAACCAATCAGCCTATATTTACTCATTACTCCCTATATCTTCTCATGTATATCTCCATTTAGCTTTTACCAAAGAGAAAAAGGTAAAGACTTCTCTCTCAACTTCTTTTCTCATTCTCTCTAATATTCCGGCCACAATATGACAAGGCAGACCAGGTCTAGTTCCAGCGACTCCGCTCCCACGTTCATCCACCAAAATATTCTCCAGGATCCGGAGAAAGAAATTTGCACCTTCGATGGCGCACACTTATCGGCCCTTAAAACCTCCGGCATTTTCCCAAAAGGGACAGTGTTCCGGCCGTTTGATCGGGAAATCCGATCAGACATGGTTTCCGACGAGTGGTTGTGTTTCAATGCTTTCCCCTTTACTCTCGGGCTACAATTTCCTTTTTCTGAATTTATCACCGAGTTCTTTGACGTCACAAAAATTTGTTTTAGTCAAACAATGCCAATGCTTTGGCGAGTCTTGTCCGTTCTTGATCAAATCAAGAACAACCATATCCCTGATCTTTCTATTCATGATCTCCCATTAGCATACCGACTTAGGTGCCACGGTTCTTGTCGATTTTTGTTTTATTCTACTTCCAGTGACCCACTAATCCTCCGAGCCACCAGGAATGAAGAGGAATGGAAATCCAAATTCTTTTTCGTAAAAAGAGATTCAATCCCTGGTGGAGCGGATTATCCGGTGCATTGGTTAAAGAAGGGTAGGATTTAGGGTTTAAAGATGATCCTGCTTGTTATCCTGCTTTATATCCTGTACTGACTTTGTCGTTTTCTTGTACAGCTGATTTTAGGAAGCTAGCACCTCCCCTTGCATATTCTCAAAAAAGAATAGACGCTATCAGGCTCCTTCCGGAAGCAGAGAGAAGTTTCAACCCATCTCCAGCAACTCCAAGCCCTCTTTCAAGCGCAACCATGTCTGGTAAGGATCCTGCAAGATATCCTGTAGACACATGTTTTTTATTTGATATCTTTAGGAAAGGTTTAGAATTTTACTCCCTGTGTGCAGATTCCAGCAAAGTTCCAGTCTATCTAGACCTTGACGAACTCGACAGCTATCCAACTCCAACCTTAGTCAAGAAGGAGGCTCCTACTGCCACCAGCTCCAAGCCACTTCCAGCTCCCAAGGCCAACCCAAGGACTCGTGCTTCCACAGCGAAAAAGAGGAAGGGCCTTGAGGTCAGTGCTCCAAGCTCAGGAGGGTTCTCCTATGACGATCTCAGCTTTACCGATTCCTTAGAGCCGATGACATCCTTCCTTAACAAGGTAATATCCTGACGCATACCCTGCATATATATCCTGCACACATATCCTGCCTAGATATCCTAACAGGATATCCTGATAGGATATCTTGGTCATTATAGATATATAGATTCTAACTCGTACCTGTTATTGATGCACAGGGCCTCCAGCATTTGCTCCACTTGTACAACGATGCATGTGGTACTGTCGCCCTCCATGAAGCCAGGATTAAGCAGCTCGAAACCATTGTTGCCGACCAAGGTGCCATCGCCGAGGCAAAGAGCCGGCACTATGAGGATAAGCTGAAAAAGGTCACCCAGGATGCTGAGCTCAAATTGGCCACCATGCAAATGGATCACGATCAGGCCATGATCAATTTCCGGGAAGGAATCAAGACTTCCGCTATTGTCTCCCTGTTACAAGCACGCATCAAGATGGCCTATGAGGCCAAGGAGACAGGTCTTGTTTGTCCATCCTGGCAAATTGAATCCTGGGTAGCCAAGCTGAAGGAGCTCGGAGGCAAGGCTGTGCCACTCCCATCTGAAGCCGGTGAATCTTCCAAGTCAGCAGAGGTGGCGGATCTGGCTGGAGACAAGAAGGATGCTGGAGCGGATGCTGGTGAGGATGCTGGACAGGATGCTGGAGAGGATGCTGGTGAGGATGCTGGACAGGATGCTGGAGAGGATGCTGGTGCTGAGAAGCCGGGGAAAGCAGGAGAGGATGTCGCTGTGTGAGGGCAGCTGAGGGGGCGATGATGGATATTGATGCCTAGGCCGGAGCCCACTTTTTATTTAGGTTTGATGGTTGATGTCTCGAACAATTTACTTTTCTTGTCTGTTGAACAATTTTAATTTCCTGCACGTAGACAATATGATGGCCAAAGGTGGAGGGATCCTGAGTTTCAGGACGAAGCCCTTGGTCATCAGTTAGTATGGTTTGTTTTGAACGCTTTTAACAAGTGAAGGTGGAGGTATCTTGGGTTCCAAGACGAAGCCTTCATTTGTTAAGTAAATATGTTAGGAAACTAATTATGCTTTTGGTGGATGGGTCTCGGTTTGAGACGAAGCCAATTGCATAATCTTTTGCTATGTTAATAATATAATCCTTTTTTGGCTTTACCATTGTCATCGTCGATATATAAATTTCACTTGTGAAAATTGTTTTGTTTGAACGTTTTTCGGAACACATTATAAATGTATCCTGGTAAATATCCTGAAAAATATTCTGATTAAAATACAACCTATTAGTTGTCTAAATAAAAAGGAAAGATCATACTAGAGATTCTTAGTGAATCAATTTCAATTCCTCATTATAGGCTTGTCCCCAGTGCACACTTATAAACTCGAATCCATCCTCAGAATAGTATGACGTATGTCCCCTGTACATAACATAGAAACACAAATGTATTCATATTTTTGACTCGAATGAATTCCACATCAGGGCAAAACTCTTGATATCCTGAAATGAACCCTTAGTATACTGGGGATAAACCCTGAGTTTCATGCGCTACAGGCGGGAGTGTATAAACTCCAAGACTTAGAAAGGTGAAAACCTTTAAACCTTAGAGAGTATGAAAATACCCTTTCGTGAGAGAGGGTGATCAATCCTCATATACCTTTAGAATTCAGGATATAGCCAACAGTAACGAAATTGTCAGCCACTTTTACATGGACTGGTCCCGCCACCTTGAACTATCCCTGAATAACTTGCGCTCCAGGCGGGGTGTTTAAACCCAATTCGGGAGAAAGGTGAATACCTTTAAACCTGTGAAGGGATCAGTATCCCTTAAACGTGAGAGAGGGGGCCAATCCTCTAATCTTCTGAGTTATCCTGAGTACACATCCTGGAGTTATATCCTGGAGCATATGCTGCAAAACAATTGTAAACTAAGGTGGGTGTTAGCTTGGCTAACACCCCTCCGATGCCTAAGTCAGTATTGGGTTCAAGATAATAAACATATATATTTAAAAGAGATAGGATACATACCATTCTGAGATAGAAATTAAATTCTATTCTTACTTGAAATAGAGCTTTAAGTGTACAACATTTCAAGACCTTGGTAGCATATCCCCTTCCATATTCTTGAGTCTATATGCTCCTTTCCCTGCTTCTGATTCAACTTCGTATGGTCCTTCCCATTTTGGAGCTAACTTGCTGTTAGGGCTGGATTTTTATAATACATGATCCTTACATGTGATCCTAACCAGTGATCCTTGTTTCTTTAGCAGATAGTGATCCTCAGCGGGACTACAGGATCAGGATCATGGACCATTATGGGATCCTCATACTTAATAGTTACCTTCATTGAATTAAATGATATTATGCAGGAACATCTAGCAGGATCCGCTCTTAACATCACGATCAAAGGACGCGTCTTTACAATTATAGCATGTGCTTAATCGGAGATGGACGTTGCAAAGGATATGGAAACTTGGCATGATTTAAGGGCGACAATTTAGGCTAGATTTACTTTTATTTCTAAAGGGGTAATGAGCCGATTGTTAGTCTTTTTACCTAAAATAGGTCACCTACACTTGTATATATAATACTCTTCCCCATTCGGAAGGACGGACGACACGACACAATTCTCACACGCTTAGACACTCGAAACTATAGTGATCCTTGTACTCGGCTCATTATCATCCGAAGTTGTAACCATTTTTCTTATATTGAAGTTTGGTGATCGGTAGTTGCCATCACCCGAGGTTTTTTATGCCGGAGATCATATATTGATCAAGGGCTTTTTCCTCGTATAAATCATTGTGTCTTTGCATATTTCATACTGAAGTGATCCTTTACTTTTTCAATAAACCAAGCATCATACCCCGTTTACATAGAGTTTGGTTGCATTATCCTTGTGTGATTTTTGACCAAAACAGTTTGGCGCCCACCGTGGGGCAAATGGTGCTTCATTCATAAGAAAACCTTTTTGTTCGAAATTATTTCAAAGAGTTACATGGCTTCATCATTGAAGAATACGTCCACGGCAATGTCTGCAGTCACCTCGTCCCAGAACACTCTGCCTCCACCACCGGCAGGATCCCAGAAAAATGCTGAGAAGAGACCAAATCCTATCTTCTCTAAACCTCCATCTTCTTCTGCTATGAATTCTTCTGTTCCTAGTACTAGTGATGTGTTTGCTTTAATTTTGTAGATGAAGGATCGTATGCAGCGGCAGGATGAAACCAATGACAGGATCCTCAGGGAAATTGGAGACCTCAAAAGGCAAAAGATAGCGGCAGAGGATCATTCCGCACTGATGCCCAAATCCCTGAGCTTTGATACTCCAATGATCACTTCTCAGCCATCGGGAGTCCCAGACGTGCAAATTATGGGAGAATCAAGAGGATTGCACCTCGGATCGGCAGCAATGACTCAGGCATCAGGCTCACACTTTCAACCGGCAGGATCCTATCCCCAGCATATGGGATCCTTCATGAATTCAGGAGCCTATCCAGGAACACAGCAGTTTCAAGGATCCTACTTTGTTCCGGGATCATCCCAGGGTCAAGGATCCTCCTTCGTTCCAGGATCATCCCAGATACCAGGATCCTTCCAGATGCCAGGATCCCTAAAAAGTTTGCAAACAGGAAGTCTAGATGTCCATCAAGGGGACTTCATTCCAATGCAGACCATTGCTTCCACTGGTCCCTCCGTTATCCCAGAATCCCAGCAATATGGATTCACACCCAATGTCCTAACTTGAACTCAATGGGAGGTAACACTTTAAATAATTATCTTACCACTAACCATGGATTCATGCAGGATACAGGTATCAATCATGCTATGGCCAGGGAGTTGCAGAAGCTAAAAGATATGATTTCAAGTGTTCCAGGGGTAGTCAAGCCTATCCCAGAAATTGCAGATGGAAGCCTTAAGGTATCTCGCTTTGCACCACCAATTTGTGATGCAGAGGTACCCAAAAGGTTCCATATCCCTACTATGAAGCTGTATGATGGTACAACGGATCCTGAGGAGCACATAGCACATAACAGGGAGAGGATGGAGATCAATCCAATCCCGGAAAAGCTAAAGGAAGCATGCCTATGTAAAGGATTTGGATCCACTCTTACTGGATCAGCTCTTAAATGGCTGCTAAGTCTTCCCCCTTACTCTATTACTTCATTTGCTAATTTAGTTAATTTATTCAATAACCAATTCTCTTGTAGTAGAAAATTTGAAAGATTAACTAGTGATTTATATAGGGTAACTCAAAGTCATAATGAATCATTAAGGGATTATATAACTAAATTCAGTAAAGAATCCTTGGACATTCCCAACTTGGATATGGCTACGGCTGTTGAGGCCTTCAAAATGGGACTGCTTAAGGATTCATTATTCTATGATGATCTTGTTATGACACCATGCAGGAATCTAGATGAAGTAAGAACTCGGGCACTCAGGTTCATCCGGCTAGAGGATGACAAGAGGATCCAGGAGAGACAAGTAGGATCCTCCAAACAGGAGAAGCAAGGATCCTCCTTCAAGAACAATAAATTCAAATCCTACCATAGAAATGACAACCAGAATGTGCATGCTGTTGACCAAGAAGAGGATGATGAAGATTATCCTCCAATCTCCGAATATTGTTTTTCCGTTGATAATCATGAACTAATCCTTGCAATGCAGAATCTAGGAGAAAAAGCTAGGTGGCCCAGGAAGAATGATAAACCATCCGGGACTAAAGACAAGTCAAAATGGTGTGCATACCATGAGGATTTCGGGCATCTAACTGAAGAATGCATAGCTTTAAGAAAAGAAATTGGATATCTGTTAAGCAAGGGGCATCTAAAAGAATTGTTGGGAAGAAAAAAGCAAAGGACTCAGGATGCTGAAAGGATCCATGAAAAGGCTCCAGCCCCTCCGGCGAATGCACAAGTGATCAACTTTATTTCCGGAGGATCAGACATCTGTGGTACATCCTTCTCGGCGGCCAAAAGGCATGCAAAGGAAGCAAAAATGGATAATGGAGAGAGACCTATTCGAACATCAAGTGTCTCAGAAGGAAAGAAGATAACGTTTGATGAGGATGATCGCATTAACATCCAGGATCCTCATCATGATAGTTTAGTTATTACTCTCCTTATCTCTAACCATTTTGTCCGCAGGATCCTTATCGACGGAGGAAGCTCAGTGAACATTATCCAGCTTGATGTTCTGAAGAAAATGGGTATCCCAGAATCAGACATCACACCAAGATCCTCCGTGCTTGTAGGATTCAGTGGAGAAACGAAGAAAACTCTGGGGGACATCAAACTCCCAATCTACGTGGAAGGATTACATAATTATCAAAAATTTTGTGTTATTGACTGTTTATCTTGTTGCAATGTTATCCTTGGCAGGCCCTGGATACATGATATGAAAGCAGTCCCATCCACCTATCATCAATGTGTGAAACTCCCTAGCCCATGGGGGATAATCAAGATCGACAGTGATCAGCAGGAGGCTAAGGATTGTTATACCTCATCCATGAAGCCAACCTCGAAGCCAAGGGAGCAATAGCAATTACAATATCCTCCGAGGAATGTCTTGGAGGCAAGGGAACAAGATGTGGACGAAATCCTCTTGGATCCTAGTGATCCTGAATCGAAAATCTATATCGGATCAGGGATCCTTGGTAAGATGAAAGAAGACATGATATCCTTCCTCAAAAGAAGAAAGTCTACCTTTGCATGGAAGCACGAAGATATGACAGGTATATCTAAGGATATCATAACTCATAAACTTGGCATTGACAGGTCTATCAAACCAATCCATCAAAAAAGGAGGAAGTTTGTACCAGAAAGGAATGCCATTATCCAAGAAGAAGTAGAGAGACTACTTCGAGCAGGTATGATCAGAGAGGTAAAATATCCAAAATGGTTAGCCAATGTGGTCGTTGTCCAAAAGAAAAACGGAAAGTGGAGGGTATGTGTCGATTTCACTGATCTGAATAAGGCATGTCCCAAGGATCCTTTCCCATTACCCCACATTGACTCCATGGTGGATGCAACAGCGGGGCATGAACTGTTGACCTTTATGGATGCGTCATCTGGATTCCAACAAATTCAGATGGAACCATCTGACCAAGAGGATACAGCCTTTATGACCCCAACCGGTTTGTATTGTTATATTGCCATGCCTTTTGGATTAAGAAATGCAGGTGCAACATATCAAAGGCTGGTGAATATGATGTTCAAAGATCAAATTGGACAAACTATGGAAGTATACATAGATGATATGGTAGTCAAATCAAAGAAAGCTGAGGATCACCTAAGGGATTTGGAAGAAGCATTTGATATCCTTGATAACTATAACATGAAACTTAATCCTTCAAAATGCCACTTTGGTGTTAAGGCAGGTAAATTCCTAGGATATATGGTAACTCAGAGGGGTATTGAAGCAAGTCCGGAGCAAATTAAAGCACTGGTGAATATCAAATCCCCTGCCAATGCTAAGGATGTGCAAAGGCTAACAGGCAGGATAGCAGCTCTGAACAGGTTCATATCAAAATCCTCAGAAAAATGTAAAGAATTTTACGATATCCTAAGGAAGAACAAGAAGTTTGAATGGACTGAGAAACATGAGAATGCTTTACAAGCCCTTAAAGAAGATATGTCCTCAGCACCAGCATTAACAAAGCCCGAAAAAGGAGATGTGTTATCCTTATATTTGGCGGTATCCTCAACCGCTGTAAGTGCTGTCCTTGTTAAGGATCATGAAGGTACACAATATCCTATCTACTATGTAAGTAAGAGTTTACTTGATGCCGAATCCAGGTACTCACACCTCGAAAAACTTATTCTTGCATTAATCATGGCATCAACTAAGTTAAAGCATTATTTTGAAACCCATACTATCGTTGTTAGAACTAACTTTCCAATTAAGAATGTCCTTAGGAAACCAGAGATGTCAGGAAGAATGGCTAAGTGGGCAGTAAAGCTTAGTGCCCATGATATAAGATATGAGCCAAGAACAGCCATTAAATCCCAAGCACTAGCTGACTTTGTGGCTGATTTCAGTAGTGATCTACAAAAAGAAGCAGAATTGGAGGTCCAGCAGCTGGATGAGACCAAGGATCCTTGGATACTACACACTGATGGATCCTCAAATGTCAAGGGCACAGGGCTCGGGATACTACTAAAATCGCCACAGGGGGACATAATACCCCACTCCATAGCCTGTGAGTTCCAAGCAACTAACAATGAGGCTGAATATGAAGCCTTAATTGTTGGCTTACAAATTGCTAAGGATATAGGGGTGAAGTATCTTAAAGTATATGTAGACTCATTATTGATCACCAATCACTTTAATGGATCCTATGCTGTTAAAGGAGAAAAACTAACCAAATATTTAGAGATAGTCAAGGAATTGGCACTCTCTTTTGTCTCTTTCAGCTTGACACAGGTACCAAGGGAGGAGAACACAGAAGCTGATGCATTGGCCAACCTAGGATCATCCTTGAAGATTCCAGAAGACATAAGTATCCCTATCATCCATATCCTGGCTCCTGCTATTGAAAATCAGGTGGCCATGGAAATAGAAGAGGATACTGCAGTGATCCCTAGTGAAGAAGCTCAGTCTTATTCAGGATCTTGGATCTCACCAATCATGAGATACTTGCAATACGGGGAGATTCCGATGGGAGAAAATCCTAGAGCTTTCAGGATTAAGGTATCTCAATTCACAATTTTGAAAAATGTATTATATAAACGATCTCTTGCAGGACCATATTTAAGATGTATCGAGGATCCTAAAATTGAAGAAGTGTTGAGAGACTTCCATGAAGGAGATTGTGGAAACCACACTGGGGGCAGAGCATTATTCTCAAGGATCCTTAGAACAGGATACTACTGGCCAACTATGAAAAGGGATGCTGTAGAATATGCTAAGAAGTGTGATCCTTGTCAAAGACACATCAATATCCTCCATCAGCCAGCTGAATTTTTACACCCAATACCATCCTCTTGGCCATTCATGAGATGGGGAATGGATATAGTTGGCAAGCTTCCTAAAGCACCTGGTGGAAAAGTATTTATGCTTGCCATGACTGACTACTTCTCCAAATGGATAGAAGCTGAAGCCTTTGCTCAAGTCAGAGAAAAGGAAGTTATATCCTTTATTAAAAGAAACATTATAACTCGATTTGGCATTCCCTCTGAAATTGTATGTGATAATGGTTCCCAATTCATTGGGAGCAGAACCACTAACTTTTGTGACAGTTGGGGAATTAAGATGATAACATCAACACCAGTTCATCCACAAGCCAATGGTCAAGCAGAATCATCCAACAAGATCATCATCAACAATCTGAAGAAGAAGCTAGGATCCAAGAAGGGGAAATGGGCAGAGGAGTTACCTTATGTGCTATGGGCTGATAGGACAACTCCCAAGAATGCCACTGGTCAAACACCTTTCTCTTTAGTATTTGGGGCAGAAGCAATGATCCCAATAGAGATGGTGATCCCAACTGCTAGAACAAGTGCTCGTGATCCTGAAGAGAATGCTACAATCCTGACTCAGGATTTGGATACTATTGAGGAAATCAGGGATCTGGCTAGGATAAGGATGGCAAGCTACCAACAAAGAATGGCTGGTGCTTACAACAAAAATGTTAGGATAAGGAAGTTCCAAGTCGGAGATATGGTGTTGAGAAAAGCATTCCAAAACACTATCAATCCTGCCGACGGGAAGTTAGCACCAAAGTGGGAAGGCCCTTACTTGATTGAAGCTGAAGCAGGAAAGGGGGCATACAGATTGCTAACCATGGAAGGAAATTTGTTACCAAGAGCCTGGAATGCTGTTCACTTAAAGAAATACTTTATGTGAGCATGATCCTTCAAGCATGTGATCCTTACATTGAAGTATCCTCGAAGGATCCCGGTGATGTCAGTGATCCTTACTCCGGTAATGTCCTTATCTTAAAACTATTACATTTCCTTACTTTTTACCAAAGGATAAGGATCCTGTATCCTTCATCCTATTCTCACGAACCATTTGAGTTATGATAGTTCAGGTATCTTCAGCATATCGTTAAAGATCTTCAAAAGCACCGCAGATCCTTGGGTTCAACCCCAGTTATCCTTGGGATTATCCCCAGTTTCCGCCAGCAGCGCACGATGATCCTGATATAGTTCACGTCTTTGGGACCAGTACCCACTTCCGGGGCTGACAACCTCATCGTACTGGCTATATCTAGGATCCTACGTATAATGGTAGACGTACCATACATCCGTTCCTAAGGTTTCTAACGTTTTCACGTTAGCTAAGGTTTTGACATTTTCATGTCACTATGTTTGGATAGTCGCCAGTAAGGGCCATACTCCAGTTTACATACGATCCTTTGGGCTTGTCCCCAGTTATCCTTTGGGCTTGTCCCCAGTGATCCTTTGGGCTTGTCCCCAGTTATCCTTTGGGCATGTCCCCAGCTATTAATTTATCTTTTACATTGGCTTAGTCCCAAGTTATGTTCCATTTTTCAGGTTCTCGAAGTTAAACAAATAAGGATCCTTAATCCTTATTATCCGTTAAAATTTCACTTATGGTTATCTTGATTAAAGGTTTGGATCCTAACTTGGATCCTCAGGTATGATCCTTGACTATTTTGATTATACTAAACAACCCTTACACTTTGACAACTAAACCTATGATCCTTGAAATTGATTGCTTCAAAAATTTTCAGTGTCAGTATATTTGATCTAGGATCATATCCTAAATTTATTAAACATGGTTTGCTCAACTGGAAAATAAGAAGATAAATAAAGGATAACAACACGAGATAAGCCAGAAAGATTAGAGTTATATTATTAACAAAAGGATCTTAAACCCTTTCAAAAAGTTGTCAAAATTGCCAACCCACATTTCTACCAGCAAAACGTGGCCCGTCCACATGGGTTGGCAAAGGGTGTCCATTGTCTATGCGGTCTTAGCAGGTGCAGGAAATTAAAGGCGGCAGGATCACAAAGGCTTCATCCCCCAAACAGAGGATCCCTCCACCATTTGCGATCCTACCTATTGTCCTAAGGATCCAGGATCCTTAACCCAAAAAACTATTGTTTAAGTACAGACCATCAATTGTTTCAAACATCAACAACCATGAAAACCACTACCAAACCTAAAAAATTGGGCTCCGGCCTAGTCTCGAAATATCCATCATCGCCCAAACCAGCAGCTTCTCCACCCTGATCCATGCCAGCATCACCACCTTCAAGCATAGGGATATCCTCAGCTTCATCATCATCTTCCAACTCTGCTAGCCTAGCCTTCCAGCCTTCCACGTCCCACGTGCCTCTGTCGAAGGAAGGATCCTGAGCCTCCGCAGCCATCTGCAGCTGGATCTTATACATGGTCATCGCAGCAGAGACCTTAGCATCCTGGGTGATATCACGCTTCTCGTAGTCAAAGCTGATCAGTGCTTTGACAGCTTTATCCTTGGTAGCCCGGAGCTCCTTCTCAAGATCAGCTATCTTGAGATCCTTCAGCACACCCATCTGTTGAAGGTCGGCAATTTGGCGGTCTTAATCTTCAATGTGGTTAACATAAGTCTCTATTTCGGTAAATTTCTGCAAGAAAAACAAGATATGACGTCAGACACAGGTGATCCTCAAAACCGTCAGGATAACCAACAGGGGCAGTGATCCTAACCTCGTTGAAATAATCAAGAAACTGCTGGCGGATCAGGGGAAATCCTTGAAGATCCTCAGAAGCCTTTCTCTTCTTTCCCTTACCCCTGATAGGAGCTTTAGGGGCTGAAGCAGAGGGACTAGCAGCAGGGGTCTTCTTCCTTGAAGGCTTGACATTGGCGAGTTCATCAATACCAAACTTGGAGGCAGACTTGACAGATTTCCCAGCACCTACATAATCAAAACAAGATAAGTACTTTAACTAATTTAAAAATCCTACATAGAACTACTTTTTAATGAAGATACTTACTTGACATTGTGGCAGATGCGGAGGATACTTCCTGTGAATCTTGAATGGCAATTTGAAAACTCCTGATTTCAGAATCAAGCTTCTTGAAAGCTAGAACCCTCTCTCTTGCAGCAGGGGTTAACTTGAGATGAGCAATGGAGATAGCTGCACAATAAACAAAAAGCAAAGAAAGACATTAGTGACCCTCATCATAAGAGACAAGTCTGATAGTGATCCTTCCAGGATCCTCTATCCTACCATGAGTGGCCCACTCCTTGGGCAGATCCTTCCCGTTAGGGATGGTATCCCTCCTAACAAAGAAGAAACGTTGCTTCCAGTATGTGTCATTTTTGGTAACCTTAAAAACAGGGTGATCCTCCCCGGCTTTCCGTTTCAGCAAGTATCGACAGGAACCAAACGTGGTAAGATCATATAGCTCAGCCAGCTCCGACATCCCTAAGTCAATCCCCTCCTGCTCGATGATCCTCTCAAGGGTATACAGAACCCTCCAGATCATCGGCATGGCTTGGATATAGGACATGCCGGTCAGGGAAAATAAGGATTGGGTGAAGGCTGGAAAAGGATATGAATATCCTATGGTAAACGGAGTTGCAGGAAAGGCCACCCAGGTGTCGGAAACAAAATCGCTTAAAGTGGTGGAAGTGAATGACTTGAAGATAGCATCCTCCAGAAAACAGTGACGGATCCTATCAACATGAGCATCAGTGAAGCAGCACCTCTCAGTAGGAGAGTCTTTGACGATCCCTTGGCTTTTCAGGGGACTGTTCTTCTTGTGATCCTTGTGAGGGGAATTTCGGAGCAACATACTCATGGCAGAATAAAAACAGGGAGCAGAAAAACAGACCAAAAGAAGGAAGAAAGAGAAGAGAATACCTGATCGATCTTCGGTAGAGATTATAAAGGGAGAATATCTTGAATTTAAATGCAGATTGATCCTAACCCTATCTCCTATTTATAATCATGATTTGCAGGGATGTCACCTCAATGACGTAAAGGTTGCAACGGCTAGTCCGGTTATAACGGCTAGTTATCCGGGTCGCCCGTTACAGATAGGATCAAAGCAAAATACAACTCGTTAATTTACAATAAACTCCTTATATTTTGGGGGCAATTGTTAGGGCTGGATTTTTATAATACATGATCCTTACATGTGATCCTAACCAGTGATCCTTGTTTCTTTAGCAGATAGTGATCCTCAGCGGGACTACAGGATCAGGATCATGGACCATTATAGGATCCTCATACTTAACAGTTACCTTCATTGAATTAAATGATATTATGCAGGAACATCTAGCAGGATCCGCTCTTAACATCACGATCAAAGGACGCGTCTTTACAATTATAGCATGTGCTTAATCGGAGATGGACGTTGCAAAGGATATGGAAACTTGGCATGATTTAAGGGCGACAATTTAGGCTAGATTTACTTTTATTTCTAAAGGGGTAATGAGCTGATTGTTAGTCTTTTTACCTAAAATAGGTCACCTACACTTGTATATATAATACTCTTCCCCATTCGGAAGGACGAACGACACGACACAATTCTCACACGCTTAGACACTCGAAACTATAGTGATCCTTGTACTCAGCTCATTATCATCCGAAGTTGAAACCATTTTTCTTATATTGAAGTTTGGTGATCGGTAGTTGCCATCACCCGAGGTTTTTTATGCCGGAGATCATATATTGATCAAGGGCTTTTTCCTCGTATAAATCATTGTGTCTTTGCATATTTCATACTGAAGTGATCCTTTACTTTTTCAATAAACCAAGCATCATACCCCGTTTACATAGAGTTTGGTTGCATTATCCTTGTGTGATTTTTGACCAAAACACTTGCCATCGGTAGGATTAGTAGTATTCTGAAAAGCCTTCCTTAGCACCCAATCACCCACTTGAAATCTCCTAGTCCTTATATTCTTGTTATATGCTCTGGATATTCTTTGTTGATATGCTGCCATCCTTAGCCTTGCTGCGTCTCTTCTTTCGTCTATGGTATCCAAATCTTGACATAAGGCTTCAGGATTCTGTTCAGGATTCTGTAGGATAGATCTTGCAGTAGGTATCACCATTTCCGTTGGAATTACTGCTTCTACTCCGAATACTAAGGAGAATGGGGTTTGGCCGGTTGCATTTTTTACCGTTGTCCTGTCAGCCCATAACACAAAGGGTAATTCCTCTGCCATCTTCCTTTTTTGGCTCCAAGTCTCTTCTTTAAGTTGTTCACTATTATCTTGTTTGAAGACTCAGCTTGCCCATTCGCTTGAGGATGCACCGGAGTAGACGTTATCATCTTGATTCCCCAACTCTTGCAAAAGTCAGTAGTCCTTTTGCTTATAAACTGGGACCCATTATCACAAATTATCTCAGCTGGTACTCCAAACCTGGTCAGGATATTCCTCTTTATGAAGGATACTACTTCTTGGTCTCTAACTTGCACAAATGCTTCAGCTTCAACCAACTTAGAGAAATAATCCGTCATTGCCAGCATAAAGACTTTTCCTCCCGGAGCTTTTGGTAACTTCCCTACTATATCCATCCCCCATTTCATGAACGGCCAAGGGGATGCTACAGGATATAGTGGTTCAGCTGGTTGATGCAATATGTTACTATGCCTCTGACATGCATGACATCTTCGAGCATATTCTGCAGCATCTTTTCTCATTGTTGGCCAATAATAACCTGTCCTCAGCACTTTCGAAAATAATGACCTGCCCCCGGTATGGTTACCACAATCCCCTTCATGTATATCCTGAAGTACTTCTTTGGCTTCAGGATCCTCCAAGCATCTCAAGTATGGCCCTGCAAGAGATTTTTTATATAGAATATTATTTATGATAGTGAATCGTGATACCTTCATCCTAAATGCCTTAGGATTTTCGTCTTCGGGAATATGTCCTTCCTTGAGATATCTCATAATTGGGGTTGTCCAGGATTTAGGATCCTTTCCAGGATACACCATTTCAGGATCTTGGATACTTGCTACTTCCTTATGCTGAGGATCCGTTGCAGGATACAGGATATGTAATATCGGTATTGGGATTCCCTCCGGTATCCTGATTGATGATCCCAAGTTTGCCAATGCGTCTGCTTCGGCGTTATCCTCTCTTGGTACCTGTTCAAGTTTAAAAACATCGAAATATCCTGCTAATTTTTTAAGAATACCGAGGTATTCCATTAGTTTCTCACCCTTGACAGCATAAGATCCATTAAAATGGTTAGTAATTAGCAAAGAGTCAACATATGCTTGCAAATTTTTGATACTCATATTCTTAGCCAATTCTAATCCTGCGATTAAGGCTTCGTATTCTGCCTCATTGTTAGTAGCAGGGAATTCGCATCTAACAGCCTGGGGTATTATGTTCCCCTGTGGCGATTTTAGTAGTATTCCTAATCCTACTCCTCTTACATTAGAAGCACCATCGGTATATAATGTCCAGGATCCTGAGGATTCTCCTAACTGTTGAACTTCTAGCTCTACCTCATCCTGAATGTCACTACTAAAATCAGCCACAAAGTCAGCTAGAGCCTGAGACTTTATGGCATTTCTAGGTTCATATACTAAATCATAAGCACTCAACTTTACTGACCACTTGGCCATCCTGCCCGACATTTCTGGTTTCCTAAGCACATTCTTAACAGGATAATTAGTTTTAACATGAATCCTATGTGTTTCAAAATAATGTCTAAGCTTTGTTGATGCCATTTCTAGAGCCAGTATTAATTTTTCTAAGTGAGAGTACCTAGTTTCAGCATCTAATAAACTTTTGCTAACATAATAAACAGGATACTGCTGACCTTCGTGATCCTTTACGAGTACTGCACTTACTGCATTCCCTGATACTGCCAGATACAAGGATAATGGTTCACCATCCTCAGGCTTCATTAATAGAGGTGCGGTTGAGAGATACTGCTTCAAATCCTGCAGGGCTGCTTCATGCTTCTCACCCCATTCAAATTTCTTGTTCTTCTTCAGGATATCATAGAAGTCTTTGCATTTTTCTGAGGATCTTGAGATAAATCTATTTAATGCTGCCACTCGCCCTGTTAATCGTTGAACATCCTTCATATTTGAGGGCGGTTTAATATCCAAGATGGCTTTAATTTGCTCTGGGCTTGCTTCTATTCCTCTTTTGGTTACCATATATCCTAGAAATTTTCCTGCCCCCACTCCAAAATGGCACTTAGCAGGGTTCAGCTTCATGTTATACTTGTCCAGGATATCAAATGCTCCCTTAATATCCTGGAGGTGATCCTGAGCTTTCTTTGATTTTACCACCATATCGTCAATGTACACCTCCATGGTGTCCCCCAGTTTGTCTTTGAACATCATGTTTACCAATCTTTGGTATGTTGCACCTGCATTTTTCAAACCAAAAGGCATAGCTGTATAACAATAAATACCTGTTGGTGTCATAAAGGCAGTATCCTCCTGGTCGGAAGGCTCCATTTGGATCTGTTGAAATCCTGAGGATGCGTCCATGAAGGTCAGCATTTCATGCCCGGCAGTGGCATCTACCATTGCATCAATGTGGGGGAGAGGAAATGGGTCTTTAGGACAAGCTTTGTTCAAGTCTGTGTAGTCTACACAAACTCTCCATTTCCCATTTTTCTTCTGTACCACAACCACGTTTGCTAGCCACCTCGGGAACTTAACTTATCTGATCATCCTAGACTTCAATAATCTCTCAACTTCCTCTTGGATAATTGCATTCCGCTCAGGGGCGAATTTTCTTCTCTTTTGTTGTATAGGCTTGAATGACCTGTCAATTCCAAGCTTGTGAGTAATAATGTCTTTAGATATACCTGTCATATCCTCATGCTTCCATGCAAACGTTGACATCCTGCATTTCAAAAAGTTAATTAATTGTTCTTCAATATCCTGAGGGATATTGGTTCCCACGAGCACCGAAATATCGGGATTATCCTGGTCCAGGATAATTTTCTTCACATCCTGCTCCGGATCCTCCACGATATCCTGGGCCCGCGTCTTTAATTGCTATGCTGCACTAGGTTTGGTTGAGGATTTCATCGAGGATGAGTAGCATTCTTTCGCCTCCTGCTGATCACTGTCGATCTTGACAACCCCCCAAGGGGTGGGGATCTTGATGCATTGGTGATATGTTGATGGAACGGCTTTCATATCGTGGATCCAAGGTCTTCCTAGGATGATGTTATAGCATGATAGAGAATCCATCACACAAAAACGTTGCATCTTGTTGACTCCTTCAACATATACTGGCAGCCTTATCTCTCCCACTGTGTTCCTAGCTTCTCCACTGAAACCAACGAGCACAGTAGACTTCGAAGTGATATCCATCGGAGACACATTCATCCTCTTCAGAGTCTCCAGTTGTATTATGTTGACGGAGCTGCCATTATCAACCAATATCCTGCGTACAAAATGGTTAGCCACATATAACGTTATTACCAGAGCATCATGGTGAGGATCCTGGACAGTATCCCTATCATCTGCATCAAAAGTGATCACTTTGTCAGTTGTGAGCGTAGTCATCCTGATAGGTTTGTCTCCCCTCTCGGCCTTAGCTTCCTTTGCATGTCTCTTGGCCGCCGAATACGAAGTTCCGCAAATGTCGGATCCTCCTGAAATGTAGTTGATTATCTTGGCATCGGCGGGAGGTGACGCCGCTCGCTCAGGATCCTTCTCAGTATCCTGACCCTTATTCTTCTTCTTCCCTAAGAGATCTTTCAAATATCCCTTGCTTAGAAGGTAGCTGATTTCTTTCCTCAGAGCGATGCAATCCTCAGTCATATGTCCAAAATCTTCATGGAAAGCACACCATTTTGACTTGTCTTTCCAATCTGCTTTTTGCTGATTCTTCCGAGGCCACCTAGCTTTATCTCCCAAACCCTGCATAGCATACATTAGTTCAGGTATATTAACAGAAAAACAATACTCAGATAATTCAGGATATTCTTCAGGATCCTCGTCTTCAACAGCATTCACTCTCTTGTTATCATTTCTGCCATATGGCTTAGAGCGATATGGTCTATATGAGGATTCTGATTTCCTGTTAGTCGATTCATATGTCGAGGATGCATTCATCTTTTCTTGCATTTTTCTGTCATCCTCTAACCGAATATATCTTAGAGCCCTGTTCCGGGCTTCATCCAGGTTCCTGCATGGGTTCATTACAAGGTCTTGATAGAATTGAGAATCCTTTTGCAGCCCCATCTTGAAAGCTTGCACAGCTGTTGCAACATCAAGATGAGGAATGTCTAGTGATTCCCGGCTGAATTTGTTCACATAATCCCTAAGGGATTCCTGAGGCCCTTATGTTATCCTGTAGAGATCACTTGTTAATTTTTCAAAGCTTCTACTACAAGAAAATTGACTATTAAATAAATTTACTAAGTGAGCAAAAGATGTAATCGAATGTGGAGGAACATTCAAGAGCCATTTTAAAGCCGATCCTGTCAAGGTTGAACCAAAACCCTTGCACAGGCACGCTTCCTTGAGCTCCGGAGGGATAGGGTTGATCTCCATCCTTTCCCTATACTGGGCAATATGCTCTTCAGGATCCGTGGTTCCGTCGTAAAGCTTCATGTTTGGAGTCTGGAATCTTTTTGGGATTTCAGCATCACATATAGGATGCACGAATCGAGATATCCTGTGGCTATCCTGGGATACTTCAGGAATTGGCTGCACCACCCCAGGTACACTGGATATCATATCCTTTAATTTCTGAAGCTCCCTGGATAATTCTGACGTTACAGTCGTATCCTGCAGAGATCCAACACTGTTAGTGGCAATAGCATTATTATTATTTGATACTTTACCCGTTAGAGGATTTTGCCCATATCCTGAAGCATATCCTGAGCTCTTCACAGTTGATATCCTGACCGAGGAGGGTATTTCAGGAGTATGATTCTGAGGAAGGCTGGGCACGATATTCCCCCTGTTATCCTCAGTATACACAGCTGAACTAAAGTTCAACGCTCTGGGATGTAATGGAGTGATATTATCCTCAGCAGATCTGCTCGAGCCAGACTTCAGGAGTTGTATTTCCCTTAAAAGCATCTGGTTTGTTTCCTGTTGCTGCCTCATTTGTTCCTGCACACTTCCAAATAAGGTTAGAATTTCATCGTTAGAAGCTAAGACAGGAGCAGATCCCTGGACATTCCGGAGCAGGGATAACATCTTGAGATCGTGTAGAGGCTGGCATCCTTGGAGGAGGTGGTGGAAGCACCGAACCAACTGTTGCAGAAGTTGTAGCAGACACAGTTGAAGAGCTCATGTTTGATCTTGAGGCCATTGTAAACAATGTGGCAAAAAGTTTTGAAAACAGAAAACCGATTAACGATTTCACAAAGATTTTTAGTAAAGAGAGCACCACTTGCCCCACGGTGGGCGCCAAATTGTTTTGGTCAAAAATTACCGAAGCAATTAAGTGATCAAATTAGTTAAGTGAGGTAGTGTGCTCAAAAATGTGTTGAAAATAAGCTTGTTAGGTTCTTTGAAAAAACAGTGTTCAGGATACGGCTCAGGATATTGAGCTGTATCTACGATCAAACAATGAGCAAAAAAGTAAAGTAAATGACACGAGATGTACGAGGAAAGCCCTTGATCAATCTAGATCGCCGGCATAAAACCTCGGGAGCTGACAATCGCAGCTGCCTAGTTCTTCTTATTGCTTTAAACTTCAGGATACAGTGCAGGATATAGATCAGATCGCTAAGTGTTACAATGAATTTTGTGAAAGTTGCGAGAGAGCAAGTGTTGAGAGTGTAGAGAGTGTGATTGTGATGTCCTAGTTGATCTGATATACCCACTATTTATAGTAACGAATTACAAACTAAAATTCCTATAAACATGGGATGCTCCGAATATTCCAATGTGAACGTTGTAGACCGAGTAATGCGGCTTCAACGGCTTCTTGTGAACGACTTGGACCGAGTCTTCAGTAGAAAAGGTCTTCATGAACGTTGCTAGCTTCTAACCCACGTACCTGCATTTAATCCATTAGTGATCCTGAGGATACCATTCAGGATGTTACCAATATCCTGAGTCAGCATCCCGGATGTAAACAGATACAATAAACAAGATATATATCAAGATATTTTCCAGGATATGGGCTCAGAATTCCACCCATAACAATCATCATCACAATTATCCAGAATCAAATCAAAATCACAGAATATATTATATAAGGAACTAGGGTTTTCATGAACACATAATCAAGAATCAAGAATTGATAATAATCAAGTAATCAATAAACAATTACCTTGTGTTGATTCTAGAGAAAATGTGGAAATCAAAAGTGATGAATGTCTTGTGCCAATGATGGTGGTGATGATGATTGCCAGAGAATCAGAGGATTGCAAGTACGTGTTTTTGTTTTGTGTAAATGATTAGTGAAAAGAGATTAGGATTAAGTATGGTTTAATTTTCACTAATTACTCTATACACCCTGAATTACTATATCTTACACAAGCACACCATCTCACATCAATTTCGCAGTTTCACCACCAAGTTCACATATTTGACAAGTCTTCCACAATTAACACATGACCATGCATAATCACATAATACACTTCATTGTATCAAAACGTTACAGTTCCATAGCCAATTATTTGTGCAATTAAACAACTAAACAATACATGAACGTGCAATAAATGTGAAATAGAAATCTTGGAAATTCGAGTTGTCACATGTAAGAACAAGCAAATTCTATAAAAGAACAAGGAGAAAATTCCCAGGGTTACATGGGAATTTAAGAGTGGGGTTGGATAAATGAAAACTGAAGTGCTACAAGTGCAATAGGCTAGGTCATTTTGCTAGGGAATGCAGGAGTCAAACCACTGGTCCAATAATAACTCATCCCAGCTCAAACCCTAGACCACAACATCAAAGCACTGTGCAATATACCCAATATACCCCTGCAGCACATGTTTACACTGCTCACTATGCTGCAACCCCTGTGCCTGTGCATTATGTTCAAACCACTGTTCCACAAATTCAGTATGTTCAAGCCCCTGTCCCTCAGGCACAAGTGCAACCTGTTGCACCTCAACAAGCTGCTCCAACAGTGGTACAACTAGATCAGCAAAGCTTTTTCACCCAAGGCTTTGTTGACTAGAGCAGAATGCCTGAGTAGCTTGGTGATGAAATTTTGCACTCTATGCTTTTAATGATACTTTTAATGGTGAATTTTGTTTAATGGCATTAGAGTCAATATCAGAAGGGGTAGAAAATGAAGGTGAACAACTAAGTGCTGAAACAGTGGATGAAGTGACTGAAGCAGTGGTTACTGCAGTTACTGGTGAACTTCTGCTGGGAGAAAATTCAGAAACCCTGATTGAACCACTGTCTGACCCCTGGTCCAAAGAAGACAAAGAAGAAGAGGAAGAGAAGAAAGCAGGTGAGAAAGAAGTTAGATGTCACACCCCCAAAATCCACCTGCGGATAACACCCGCTTCGAGGGCGTGACCGGCCAGGATCCAGCCACCAATTATACCGAATACTTAAGTTGATAACCAAAGTAATACTTACTATTCATAAGCTTAGTAAATATTAAGTTCAGAGTTTAAAGTTTTAAGTTCCAAAATAGCAACAAGTAGCGGAAGCATAAGTACGGTAGTTTAAAACAAAGTTCATGATTCAAAATAAGGTAACACCCAACACAAGGGTGAACAGACACTACACGTTCCCAAGCTGCAAGCTCCTTCGTCACTGGTTACCTGCAAAGCATGCAGTAAGGGGTCAACAATAATGCTGAGTGAGTTCACTAGTTGTCCAGTTTTAATTACCAAAAACTTTGTTTCACCGGTTAATTTATCCGTTTATACATGCCATGGGGAGCTACCCCAAAAGTTAGCGACTAAACTGTTTTTCCAATACCGAACACTAGGTAACCGTTGCGTATCCGCAGGATGCCCCGATGTCAATGTTCTATCATCATTGACGGATGCCTGAGTCTATTAGTTCACGACCGATCCCAAACCAGGGCACGGTGTGAGGCTGGTAAACACCTAAATAGCGCTATCAACTAATAACCCGCTCGCCTAACCCGGCGACTAATCGGTATTTGTAGTAGGGACTTGAGTGATAGAGTTTCGTTTAGTGCCGTTAGTTGCAATCCGTATAAACAGTAATTAACCAAAAGGTTTCCCAACACCCGGGAAGGAAAAGTAAGTTTCGTTCCCAATAACTAGGGAAGGTATGTAAATGGTATCCCCTTTTACCAGGGGATAGGGTTGTTAGTCTCGTGTCCCAAACCACCGGGACGCATGCTTTTAAGTTGTGAACTCACCTTGGGTTGCTCGGTAGGTTTAGGTTACTTGTCAATCACGTTGGTCACCACGTCCTAACATGGTTACCGGTATAGGTCAGGTTCGGTATACAAACATTCACGTAAAACACATACTGGCACGTAACATACATACAGGTAAACAGTCATGGGGTTATTGGGCCGGCCTAAACAATTAAGCAGTCAACAGTAACACATAACCCAGTCAACAGATAGCCCAACACATAATGGCCCAATAACCAAAGTGGACAGCCCAGTCGCAACCAGCTGGTCTCGAGTCGCAACCAGGTGGTTGCGGCTTGTCACGATATGGTTGCGAGTCGCAACCGTGGTCTCGAGTTGTCACATGTTGGTTGCGAGTCGCAACCGTCGTAGTCTCGAGTCGTAATCACGTGGTTTCGACTTGTCATGCTTTGGTTGCGAGTCGCAACGGTGTGGTTTCGAGTCGGAATGCTGTGGTTGCGAGTCGTAATCTGTCACTTTCATACACACGTGATGATGCAGAAAAGACAGTCCAAATTGTACACATAAACTCAGACCCAGATTAGGAAACTACCAATAAGATTTCTACAAACACTTTTCCTAATCTGCCTTTAATAAAATATGGATCAAACCTTGCCATTTTAAATCTTCAAACCAACATTCAACAAGTTCTTCTTATATTCATAGTTTTCTAGGGTTTTCATGCCAACATAAACACATATTTATGAACCGAAAATCACATATTTTGACAAGATCATGATGCTAAACAAGAAAACATGCATTATATAGCCGAAAATCTTATGTTAAACATCATCATTCTTGCAAGAAACAAAGAAGCATAGTTTGGTTAGCCATACCCATTCTTAGACCACCATTTTCTAGTCATTTTAAACATGCCACAAGTATTCACACATAAATGGTTTTCACATATAGTTTACTTCACAAATCACCCTAGAATCATACATAATGTTTCTAACCAAGCATTTTCTACTTCATATACACAACATAAGTCCTATGCACATAATGATGACTAACCGGTTGAGAAGGAGAAGAATGAGCCGAAATAAAGGAAGAAGCCGAAGAGATGAAGTGTCCGAATGAGTGGTGATGAACTTGTCCGAGTTTCTTGTCCGGGATCCAAGCTTGAACCGAGAAGAGAAGGAGAGGATGGTTTGTTGTTTGAGGGTTTTCTTAGTTGAGAGAAAATAAGGAGTGTATGTGTTGGTGTGTTGTGCAAAAATGGAGGAAATGAAGGAAAGTGGGGATTATATACCAAGTGTCAACAAGACTAAGGGGGTTTCGGGTTGGGCTTGGGGTTTCGGCCCAAACCGGTTTCGGCTCAACGGCCCACTCGAGACCGAGTGGCCCACTCGCAACCGCCCGGTTGCGAGTCATGGTCTCGGGTCGTGGTTTCGGCTCTCATATATATATATATAATACATACATTCAACACACATTAAGCAAATAAAGGTCACGTTTCCATTTAATAATATTTATATACACAAAATATTACAAGGTGATCGTTCGGAAAAACCTCGAGTGTCACATTATCCCCAAGTTTTAAGAACTTTCGTCCCGAAAGTTGAAGCAGCCACTGCCAAGCTAGCGTGTTTTAACGGGGTGTCACATCATCCCCCCGTTAGTTTGGAATTTCGTCCCGAAATTCGGTTGTAGCTTCAGTGCTGGGGTTTTCGTTTGGGAATAACTGGGGATACTTGGACTTCATCTGGTCCTCCCGCTCCCAGGTAAACTCTGGGCCGCGCCGTGAGTTCCAACGAACTCGCACAAGGGGTATCTGGCTACGTTTGAGGGTTTTGATTTCTCGATCCGTGATCTCAATCGGTTCCTCAGTAAAGTGTAGCTGTTCATCAATCGTCAGTTCCTTAAAAGGAATCACAAGTGTTTCATCCGACAAACACTTCTTTAGGTTAGATACGTGAAAAACGTTGTGCACTGCACTCAGCTCTGTAGGCAGGTTCAATCTATAAGCTACCTTACCGATTTTCTCGGTAATTTCGAATGGTCCAACATACCGTGGATTCAACTTGCCCCGTTTACCGAAACGGACCACACCCTTCCAGGGTGAGACTTTAAGTAGAACCCGGTCCCCGACCTGGAATTCTAACGGTTTCCTACGCTTGTCGGCGTAGCTTTTCTGACGGTCACGAGCTGCCGCCATACGTTGCCTGATCTGTGAAATCTTTTCCGTTGTATCTACCACTAGTTCTGGGCCTGTGAGTTGACTATCACCAACTTCCGCCCAGCAGAGAGGTGATCGGCATTTACGACCGTACAGTGCCTCAAAAGGTGCCGCCTGAATACTAGTGTGATAGCTGTTGTTGTAGGAGAATTCCACCAGCGGCAGATGCTTCTCCCAGTTCTTGCCAAAATCGATCACACATGCTCTAAGCATGTCTTCCAGGGTTTGGATGGTGCGTTCAGACTGCCCATCCGTTTGCGGGTGATAAGCGGTGCTCATGTCCAAACGTGAGCCAAAGGATTTGTGCATAGCTTGCCACAACTCGGAAGTAAAACGAGCGTCTCGGTCGGAAATAATAGAAGTTGGCACCCCGTGCCTGGAGACTACTTCCTTTAAATAGATTTCTGCCAAGGTAGAAAACTTGTCCGTTTCCTTAATGGCCAGAAAGTGTGCAGACTTAGTCAAACGATCTACTATCACCCAAATAGTATCATTCCCGCGTTGAGATCTAGGTAGCCCTGTAACAAAATCCATGGAAATCTGTTCCCATTTCCATTTCGGGATTTCGGGTTGCTGTAGTAGGCCTGCTGGTTTCTGATACTCGATCTTGACTCTTGCGCAGGTCAAACATTTGCCAACGTAGGCTGCTATGTGGGCTTTCATGCCAGGCCACCAGTAAGTGGTCCTTAAGTCGTGGTACATCTTATCTGAACCAGGATGTACTGAATAGCGGGACTTATGGGCTTCGTCCATCACAAGCTCTCGCAAATCTCCGTAAAGTGGGACCCAAATGCGCCCTGCCACATAGTAGGCGCCGTCCTCTTTCTGTTCTAGTTGTTG